>NC_069780.1:10017500-10717500 GCF_027406575.1 Nycticebus coucang
GCTGACCTTTCCTTGCAGAGATGACTTTTTTCCCACGTTTTGCTATTTTCTGCTTTCTAAGCATGTGGATTTTTTTAAAAATTCTTTTGGTTTTGTTGAAGTGACATTTCACTAGCTAAGACAAACAAAGCTTTCTACCATAAGGGTGGTGATTAAAGAATTTGATCGTATCTTAAATGGACACACAGTATCATAAAGAATGTCACAGACTGTGCATTCTGTATTCTGACACTAACACCTATGCCCCCAATGCCATATTTGTTTAATCGATAGATTAACTGTTGTTGGTGTCATTCTTATCAAAATGAAGTCAAGTTCATTTTAGTCAATTATTGGGTGTCTTTTAAATGCACTTATAAAACTATTAGAAAACCATATGGACTCATGACTCATTTTTCATTCCTGCAAAAACTGAGCTTGCAGCCCAGGTACATAGGAGGCTAAGCTGGGAGGGATGCTAAGGTGAGAGTGCTACAGGATCCCCCACTCAGGGCTGGACAGAGACCCCCCATTCTCTCAGCTTTGGTGAGCTCAGAAATCAGACCCTCCATCTCTAGACACACACACCCCCCAACCTCCAGCCATACCCTCTCGAAGGTCTAGCAAGGTCAGGAACAAAGCAGCCCGAAAGGTTTGGGGTGGTTCCTCCTTGAGTAGGGGGCACACACCCTAATTCTTTGCCTGAAGCAAAACTGCAAGGGCAGCATTCCTGTGTTAATTTTAGGATTAATTTTAGGACTATTTTCTGCTCTCAGACCTCTGGCCAATTGTGAGGCACTTCCCAAAAACCACCTGCCAGTGGGACAGGAAAAGCAGTGTTCAGACCCCCTAGACTGAAGACCAGGGGTTCCCACTTGGATCCCCCTCCACTGCCAGAGGTTCTGCTCCCCTCTTCTGCTCCCCCTCTTTTGCTTATCATGCATCTCAATCTTTCTCCCTGTTGATAAACTATCCTGTCCCTTTATCCGTGTGGTCTGTGGTTTCATTCTTCTAACCTGAGACCGCGGACTTGGCTTAGATTGAAATTTCAGCAACAAGAGGATCACTTGTGCCCAGGAGTTTGAGGCTGCATTATGCTCTCGTGACTCCATTGCATTCCAGACTAGGTGACAGAGTGAGACCCCCATCTCTAAAAAAGAGAATAAAAGAAGGAAGATTTGGCTAAAATGAAATACATCAATAAAATTAAAAAAAAACTGAGCTTTCAGATTTTGATTTAAAACATGTAATACTCATCAAGAAGGCATGCCTGGAATGTGATTTAATGTAAAAGGAGGTCTAACCTCACCAACTGTATTGAAATATAGTGGACGCATAAGTGGCAGCAGATGGTCTGCATGAAGTCAAAGAACACACTTCCAACAACGATTTCAGCACCACCCAGGGATTAAGAGCTGAGAGCAGCCTGAGAGCAGCCTTCCAGGTGGTTGGCGAATACACACATATCCAGTGTGCTGGGGGAAAACGCGCACCATAATTTAATGGTATCAGCCATTAATATCATCTCCTCCCTGGGCTCTGATTGCGTTTCCACTAACCAATTTTAATTTCCCTGGAAACATTTTTTTAAACAGGAGAGTATGGGCAAATATTAATATGCATATTAATATTTACATTTTTTAGGAAGTATGTTTCTCACTGAAAATTAATAGAAAATTCTCACATCGAGTTATAAAAATATAAAAAGTTACCTATAGCCACCTTATTGTCTGCTTCTATAGATGCATTAATGCTGAAACAACTTCCACAGTTTTCTTGCTTTTTACCACTCTTCCCATTTCTTACCTCCCAACAAAACCATCTGTGAAGTACTAATTTTGCAGGACAGATATGAAAAACAAGTGAAGGAATGTGAGTGAAAATACTTTTATTAAAAACAAACAACATCCATGTAATTTGACAATCAAAAGTCATACCTATCTAAGGCTTTGCACACTTTAGAAAACAGTGGATTTATTTATGTGACACCTTGTTCCACAAAGGAGTTCAGGAGAATTAACAAAAGATTATTTAGTAATTTATCTCTCCTTTTTCTCAGTAGAATTGGCATCGTTTTTATTTTCATATATGTCTCTTAAGACCGAGAACACAGAAGACAAGTGTTACTGTTTCTCAGAAGCTTTACCGAGCTCCCGCTGCCTTCACTGCCCTCCTGTTTATATACTCCATGTCCGCAGTATATAAACATTAATATTTATTCCTGTTCTTGCTCTGAGTTGATTTTTCTTTCTACCTCTCAAAAACATATTTTCATACTAGCATGATTTAAACTTCATCAAGTACTATACTATGTACTTAAATACATAATTTCATTTAGCATTAAAATAACCTAGGTATCATTTTCAAGTGCTTACCCTGGGCTTGATCTTACATTTCCATTTGCCAAGGTCAGAACTGAAGTTCGAACAATTTAATCAACATGACCAAGGTTACAGAGTTTGTAGGTGGAGAAGTTAAACATTAAACCTAGGTAGGTTTGACTCCATGATGCTATACTGATTGCCCTTATTTTTAAATTTTTAATGAAGTAATGCATGTTTATCATTTTCCTACTCCACTCTGAATCTTTGATAGAAGGAAAATGGATTGTCCAATACTTTAGCAGCATCTTCTGTTATCTCTATTGTAATAATAAACAGTATGTTTATTGTGGTATGTCCTGGTTTTTCACTAATGATGATATGATATGAAAGATGTGGATTTAACCCCAGTGAAGGGGTCACAAGCAGACACCGCCCTTCTGCCTTCTTTCCAGAAGATCTATATTACTGACAGTATCTGTAAGTCTTTCTTCATGGGCTATATTTGCTTGAAGAAGAATCCTACACCGCCTGCCTCGGAAAATAAATTTGGCCTCCATGCTCTGGATGTTACACAGAGAAAGGAGTTTTAAGCATCTCGTATGTCAACAAGTAGTCTGTCATTTCTTTTCCTATTTGTATGATGGCTTCTCTCTCTTAGCTGTGCCCGATAAACTCAGAAGGACCTTTTTGTCCAAGCAGTAAACATCCAGGATTCTGCTTGGGAAGAGGTGGGAATAAGCAGGCATGAGAACGTCTCCCTGTAAGATTGCCATCCTGCACTTTCAGCCCACCCTGCACTCTCACCTCCAGAAGCACCTGGTACTTTCAAATCATAAGCATTTTCAGAGCTCAGCACTTGAAATTAGCTTATTTGTGGGCTTAGGTTTTAGCTTTTCTAGATCTGCTAATTTGGTTACCATTCATCCATCTGCTTGGCAACTTCCAAAATTATCAGTTGTTCCCAAAATGTACTGGAATGCTAAGTGAGTCATTGAGAGGTGAGGTCTCATACTTCAAATTAGCAAGCCAGATCAGCCAATGGGAACATGCTTATCCACAGTGTTCTCAATGTGCTGGTCCTCTCCAAAACTATTTAGGAAATGAGAATGTTGGTTAAGGGAGGAAATTACAGATTATCCAATTTCTACTGCCTATAATTAAATTACCTTATGCAAAAATCACTTATAAGACCTACTCATATGCTCTACTATTTTACCTATTTCCTTAGCTTATCTCCTGGCAAGCAATTCCTCTCCCTAGGCCACATATGCCCCTTCTCAGTATATCCACAGTACCAGGGAGCCTGCCATAAACAGTGCTCAATAAATGCTTATTGAATGAATGAGCACCAAGATCTCAGGGGTTTAGACAGAGGTTTAGGTAAGTTCAGCAAGAAAGATTTGGAATTGATGTCATTGCTGTTTTCAAAAAGGCTGACAGCATGATTTTAGAGAATAGAAATAAAATTCTTATGAGAAACATCCTTGTACTTCCTTGTTCACAAAATACGGCTCTATCTTAAAATATTCTACCTGATTTCTATTTTGGATAGTACCTTAGTTCATTTGGGCTTCTATGACAAAATAACATAGATTGAATAGCTTATAAACAAAAGAAATTTATTTGAAGGCTGAGACTCAGTATCCTGTGAAGACCTCCTTCCTGGTTTGTAAAAGGTCTTCTTCTCACTGTGTTCTTGTCTGGGAGGAAGGGTGAGGGAACTCTTTTTGCCTCTTTTAAAAGGGCACTAATCTCATTCTGAGGGCACCACCCTCATGACCTAATCATGCCTCAATAACCCTACATCCAAATATTATCATCACCTTGGGGATTGGAGATTTCAACATATGAATTTTAGGGGCATATAAGCATTTAGTCTATAGTAGACAGAATCCGAAAATTCAAGAGAAGAAAAATACATATAATGTGTATATGTTTCATATTTGAGTATCATCCTCAACTCAGAGGTCCACAAATTTAGTATTATTTATTTTTCTCTAACTAGTAAATTTCTACTGCAGTAGAAAGGCTCTGGAATGGTAAAATAATTTCAGTCTATCCTGTGACTCCCCATTTTTTTCTCAACAGTCAGAGGCTTCCTTGGTGAGGAAGTGTGTATAATCATGGGGAAGGAGTGGAGGAAGGACAGGTGGAATCTGTTCTTCGGTGTCATCTGTCCATCTGGCACATGCCAATGAGCTTCAGTCTGCAAGAAAACAGAGGGAGGAGAATTAATTTAGCAGAAAGGATGGTGGGGACAAAAATGCCAAGAAAAATTAGATAATGCAAAAATATTATCCTGGCTTTCTAATTGGAATCCCATATTCTAGTTTGTGTTTGATAATATCCTTACCTAGACTTCTTCCCTGTTCTTGTCTTTCCACAAGCTCTCTGCACCCCCTTCCCACATTCCCAGTGGCTTATTTCGCCTGGCCCAAGCTGTTTGTTTCTGTCTCACAGCTGTCCTGCTGCCAATAGGGTGGGATGACCAAGCAGAGCCAAGCTATCCAGATAATGTCATTCCTGGCAGGAGCAGAGATTTGCAACAGTAACACACATTGCATCCTCCTCACATTCCGGACACTCCCAGGAATCATATGGGGCCCACTTGTACAAAATTGGCTCTCTGCTTCAATCATCTGGCAGCCAAAACCCATAAACTCAATCTGGTTTCCAGCAACAGTGGTGGTAGCATCAATATCAAAACTGGTTTGGTGCACTCTACAAATGGAAAAAATTATTTTTTATTTGCTTTGATGAGTATTTCCGCAAGCCATGATTCTAAAGACCACCTCCAACCATTATTTTTACTGAGAATTTAACTTTGTATGAATCATAACAATAGTAACAGCTGACATACAGTGAGCACATTTTTAGGCTTAGTCTAAATGTTTTATATATCTTATCTCTCTAAAGCCTCATTACAATATTAACCTCCATTTTACAAACAAAGGAATAGAATTATAAAGAGTAGTTATATCACTTGCTTAAGGTCACAAACCTTGCTATTAGAGAGTCCAGAATTAACCAAGAATTTTTGTACCAGAACCTGAGCTTTTAGCCATTATCATATTTGTTCTTTTATTTATTTATTTATTTATTTGTTATTATTTTACATGGCTCTTAGTGTGTAAGCCACTATCATATTTGGTCAACCAAATAGATATAAGAATTTGTGAAATAATCTTTAACTTAACAGATAGTAAGATAAAAATAGATGTTGCTAGGAAAAAGAGAAATTTAGATTTGTATTAATATTTATTTATTTTTCGATTAAAATACCAGCACAGGTACATAAGTAACAACAGAATGTATCCTTAGGCTGGGTGTGGTGGCTCACACCTGTGATCCTAGCACTCTGGGAGGCGGAGGCAGGTGAAGTGCTTTAGCTCAGGAGTTTGAGACCAGCCTGAGCAAGAATAATATCCTGTTTCTACTAAAAAAAAAAAAAAAAAAAAAAAAAACAGAAGAAGAAGAAGAAGAAAGAAAAAAAGAAAGAAAAGAAAAGAAAAATTAGCTGGACATTGTGGTGGGTGCTTGTAATCCCAGTTACTTAGAAGGTTGAGACAAGAGATTGCTTGAGCACAAGAATTTGAGGTTGCTATGAACTAGAGTGCCATGGCACTCTATCCAGGGTGACAGAATGACACGCTGTCTGAAAAAAAAAAAAGTATTTTTAAGAAAAGGGGGGAGATGAGATAGGGGAGAGGGGAGGAGGGAAGGGGATTGGTGTGCTCCCACTTAATGGGCACAATGTATATCACACCTCTTGGGTGCGGGACACAACTACAAGAGGAACTCTACATAACAAATGCAAACACTGCAACCTAGTTGTTTATACCCTCACATTAACCTGAAATTTAAAAAAAAAAAACAGGAAGAGATTAATTTTTTACTTTTACAAACACATTCGTAACTATCACAATGATGACTCTGCCAAGAACAAAACCGAATGAACAAAAAAACCTTTTCCATTCGATTCCTACCTTCATTCCTTTTTTATAATTTTATTCTCCTGGGACGTGCATGTAAAATACTTGAAAAGTTCATTTGTTTATTCTCCTGTTGTGAAAAGGCAGCCTGAGCTAGCTGAGCCACCCACCACTAAACCGGAGTCAGAAAACACATTTCGTGCAAATTCAACTACTAACCAGCTATGAGAACTTAGTAGATGCACTGCTTAATTTCTCATAATTAAAAAAACATTCTGCAAAATAAAAGGGCTGGACTGAACGAATTTGCAGGTTTCTTCCAGCTTGAAAATTCTATGACTTCAATTATGTAGCTCAAATTACCAATATCCCTTTTCTAAACTAACAGGCCCAGAGGGAGCTCTTAAGAAGAAAAACATACCAGGAAATTAAAAATAATTAAGGATCTATCATTCCAGGTCAAGCCTAAAATTCTACGTGTCTAAAAGATAAGTAATCCCATTCTTTCAGCTGTTTATGTCATATAAATTCAGTTAAAATTACCCAACAATAGAATTTTTAAGCCATTGGGAGATTTTTATCTTAAATACTGCTCCAAGCCTCTTTGTCTTACTTCTACTTATTATTTTCTGTTCTCTTCTTAAACATGATTTACTCCAATAATTTTTCCCTGACTTTCTCTGGAGAAGGATAAATGTACCCCTCATGCACCCTAATACTCTGGGTATTTCCTAAGGCAGACTTTTTATAATTTACTGCAATTGCTTATAAATTAACTCTACTTCAAATAATATCATAAGCTTCATCTGAAAATCTGCCTCTTTTTCTCACCAACACCCACAGTGGGTTTTGGCACATGGTAATTATTCAATAAATGTTTACTAAAATTTTCTATAGTCTCATTTCCTCACTCTACAGATGAGAAACTGAGGCGCCTCAACACAAACGCTCAACTCCCAGTACAGAGCTCATCTCCGTACACACATCACGGCCCCTCAGGTTTGAAGTGTACATGATATATTTTCAGATTAAATTTAGTAGAGATGGGGTGCTAATAATTATAAGGTACAATATGAGGTGACATGTGGAGTAAAAAAACTTTAACCATTATACAAATGTAAGAAGAAAAACTCAGACTTAGCTGACTTAGAAGAAAAGAGAAAGTCTGAAACTTTTAACATCTGTTCATAGTTAATGGAAGACAGAATGATTGTAAACACACACACACACACTGTACCACATCCCACATACACGAGGGTGTTTTAAATTTCTATGTACATCATAAAAAGATATTCTGTCTAGATAGTAATAAAGGTTTGAATGAGTCATCAGTACAAGACTACTGTGAATCAAACACGGCACTCATGATTTCATTCTCAAATCTAACTCTGACAAATTCTGTCATTTTAAGGACCTATGTTTCCAGACTCTTCCAATGGCACCAGGTATGAATCCAGTGATTATATTTATAGCTGTGGAGCCGTCCTCAGCTCACCTCAAAAACAGAAGTAAGAAGCAGAGGATGAGGAGGGTAAGAGTTGAGGAGAGCAGAAATGGGTCCTCAGCAGAGGGCGACATCCCACAGAGCTCAGTTCTCACTTTTTACCTTGCACGGTGCAATTTGGAAGCCACAGCAGCCACCTGGGGCCCGTAAGGAAACAGCAAGTGAACAAAAGCCAATGCTCTAAGGATAACAAAGTGAAAGGAAAAGAATTTTTAATATTATTTGAAGAGATTCTTTTTTTTTTTTTTTTATTGTTGGGGATTCATTGAGGGTACAATAAGCCAGGTTAAACTGATTGCAATTCTTAGGTAAAGTCCCTCTTGCAATCATGTCTTGCCCCCATAAAGTGTGACACACACCAAGGCCCCACCCCTCTCCCTCCAAACCTCTTTCTCCTCCCCCGCCCCATAACCTTAATTGTCATTAATTGCCCTCATATCAAAATTGAGTACATGGGATTCATGCTTCTCCACTCTTGTGATGCTTTACTAAGAATAATGTCTTCCATTTCCATCCAGGTTAATAGGAAGGATGTAAAGTCTCCATTTTTTTTAATGGCTGAATAGTATTCCATGGTATACATATACCACAGCTTGTTAATCCATTCCTGGGTTGGTGGGCATTTAGGCTGTTTCCACATTTTGGTGATTGTAAATTGAGCTGCAATAAACAGTCTAGTACAAGTGTCCTTATGATAAAAGGATTTGTTTCCTTCTGGGTAGATGCCCAGTAATGGGATTGCAGGATCAAACGGGAGGTCTAGCTTGAGTGCTTTGAGGTTTCTCCATACTTCCTTCCAGAAAGGTTGTACTAGTTTGCAGTCCCACCAGCAGTGTAAAAGTGTTCCCTTCTCTCCACATCCACGCCAGCATCTGCAGTTTTGAGATTTTGTGATGTGGGCCATTCTCACTGGGGTTAGATGATATCTCAGGGTTGTTTTGATTTGCATTTCTCTAATATATAGAGATGATGAACATTTTTTCATGTGTTTGTTAGCCATTTGTCTGTCATCTTTAGAGAAAGTTATATTCATGTCTCTTGCCCATTGATATATGGGATTGTTGGCTTTTTTCATGTGGATTAATTTGAGTTCTCTATAGATCCTAGTTATCAAGCTTTTGTCTGATTGAAAATATGCAAATATCCTTTCCCACTGTGTAGGTTGTCTCTTTGCTTTGGTTATTGTCTCCTTAGCTGTACGGAAGCTTTTCAGTTTAATGAAGTCCCATTTGTTTATTTTTGTTGTTGTTGCAATTGCCATGGCAGTCTTCTTCATGAAGTCTTTCCCCAGGCCAATATCTTCCAGTGTTTTTCCTATGCTTTCTTGGAGGATTTTTATTGTTTCATGCCTTAAATTTAAGTCCTTTATCCATCTTGAATCAATTTTTGTGAGTGGGGAAAGGTGTGGGTCCAGTTTCAGTCTTTTACATGTAGATATCCAGTTCTCCCAACACCATTTATTGAATAGGGAGTCTTTCCCCCAAGGTATGTTCTTGTTTGGTTTATCGAAGATTAGGTGGTTGTAAGATGTTAGCTTCATTTCTTGGTTTTCAATTCGATTCCAAGTGTCTATGTCTCTGTTTCTGTGCCAGTACCATGCTGTCTTCAGCACTATGGCTTTGTAGTACAGACTAAAATCTGGTATGCTGATGCCCCCAGCTTTATTTTTGTTACAGAGAACTGCCTTAGCTATACGGGGTTTTTTCCGGTTCCATACAAAACGCAGAATCATTTTTTCCAAATCTTGAAAGTACAATGTTGGTATTTTGATAGGAATGGCATTGAATAGGTAGATTGCTTTGGGAAGTATAGACATTTTAACAATGTTGATTCTTCCCGTCCATGAGCATGGTATGTTCTTCCATTTGTTAATATCCTCTGCTATTTCCTTTCTGAGGATTTCATAGTTTTCTTTATAGAGGTCCTTCATCTCCTTCGTTAGGTATATTCCTAGGTATTTCATTTTCTTTGAAACTATGGTGAAGGGAGTTGTGTCCTTAATTAGCTTCTCATCTTGACTGTTATTGGTGTACACAAAGGCTACTGACGTGTGGACATTGATTTTATATCCTGAAACATTACTGTATTTTTTGATGACTTCTAGGAGTCTTGTGGTTGAGTCTTTGGGGTTCTCTAAGTATAAGATCATGTCGTCAGCAAAGAGGGAGAGTTTGACCTCCTCTGCTCCCATTTGGATTCCCTTTATTTCCTTGTCTTGCCTAATTGTATTGGCTAGAACTTCCAGCACTATGTTGAATAGTAAAGGTGACAGAGGACAACCTTGTCTGGTTCCAGTTCTAAGAGGAAAAGCTTTCAGTTTTACTCCATTCGGTAAAATGTTGGCTGTGGGTTTGTCATAGATAGCTTCAATCAGTTTTAGAAATGTGCCACCTATGCCTATACTCTTCAGTATTCTAATTAGAAAAGGATGCTGGATTTTATCAAATGCTTTTTCTGCATCTATTGAGAGGATCATGTGATCTTTATTTTTGCCTCTGTTAATATGGTGTATAACATTTATGGACTTGTGTATGTTAAACCAGCCTTGCATCCCTGGAATGAAGCCTACTTGATCATGATGAATGACTTTTTTGATGATAAGCTGTAATCTATTGGCTAGGATTTTGTTGAAAATTTTTGCATCTATATTCATGAGTGAGATTGGTCTGAAATTCTCCTTTTTGTTTGGATCTTTTCCTGGTTTTGGTATCAGGTTGATGTTTGCTTCATAGAATGTGTTGGGGAAGATTCCTTCTTCCTCAATTTTTTGGAATAATTTCTGCAGTACAGGAATAAGATTTGAAGAGATTCTTATAATTCAGTATGATTTACTGCAACAGAAGAATTTGTTGAAGAGAAGTGATTTATACTCCAATATCAAAGTACAGCAAAACCTCCATAGCTGACCACCTCCCTACAGTGACCACCTCCTTAAGTTGACCTGATTTTTATAGGCTAGACATGCACCACATTTATGCGTCAGTACAGTAGACCTAGTTCCTTCTGTTGACCACCTCTGTGTGTTAACCAATTTGTTACAGTCCCGTGGGTGTTCCTCTGTATGTAGAGTTTGCTAAGTAACAAGACGCACCTTACACAGCCCACTTACAATCTAGCATTTGTATATACATATAACTGACAACATGCCACTGGTCGCTACCAATACTTTATAACTTACAAACTAATAAAAGGGTGAGGGGTTTAATCAAGGAAGATTTCTTGCCTGTTTCTTTTAGAATCCTTTCTCTTTCCTTATTCGCAAATTGTTCAAAAGTTGCCTCTCTCTGATGCTTTTCAAAGGAAAAATGAACCTCCATCCCCCCATGTAAACCATCCACTTATTTGATTATGAAAACTGTTAGGTCATTCTGGAAGTTCTGGTCCCCAGTTCACAGTGTGAAAAAGAATACTGATACCAAATTAAGCCAGCGACAAATTGATCCCAGATACAAAGCAATCCCACACAAAAAATTCATTACAGGAAAAAAAGAAGCTACACAAAGTGAAAGAGAAGAAGGAAGCCACAAAGTGAAAATATGTTCCAGACAGAGAAGAACGGATCCGTCTCCATGAATGGAGAAAGGCCCCAAAGTCCCAGCACCTGCTGCCTTTTACGTGCTCCCCAGTTTGTTCCCCCTGTCTCCTGGCAGGAGTGGTTGTTATTTCCCACTTTTTTGGAATAGTGGACAGGTTGGGGTGACATAACGGATTATATAACAGGTTGGTTATATGTTTTCCTTTCCCCAGAATCCTTCACAAAAGCTCCACCCATGATATGCTAGTTAGATGGTCACAAGCCCAAGGTCAGTTAAAAGAACACTAGGAACTCGTTACCATGTTTGTTCCTATCAGTTAACATTTCTAACTGCGACTTGGTTCCCGCTCTCCACCCTTAGCCACTACCTGGGCACCTGCTCACTTTCTGCTAGAACTAACAAAAACCGCTTCTGCACTCACACAAATCCCAAAGTCACTGAATATTTCACCAAGTTTCTGCTTCAAGGACAAAATAGGTTAATATGAAGATAAGAAAAGTATGCCATCCACATGGAAGATTCCTTAAAAATATTTACAATATTATCAAATATTTTATCTGTTGGGATTTAGATGTTATGAATCAAACACACAATAATAAAAGTGGGACACCTGTTTACTTTCCTTTAGTAAGGAAAACAATGCTGGAAAATTAGAGAAGAGGCTAGATTTTTACAACTAGATTTTAAAAGCATAAAATATATATCATTTTAAAAATATGCTTTAGTTTGATTCAAAATATGCAAATATCCTTTCCCATCATGTACGTTGTCTCTTTGCTTTGGTTGTTGTCTCCTTGGCTGTACAGAAGCTTTTCAGTTTAATGAAGTCCCATTTGTTTATTTTTGTTGTTGTTGCAATTGCCATGAAAGTCTTCTTCATGAAATCTTTCTCCAGGCCAATATCTTCCAGTGTTTTTCCTATGCTTTCTTGGAGGATTTTTATTGTTTCATGCCTTAAATTTAAGTCCTTTATCCATCTTGAATCAATTTTTGTGAGTGGGGAAAGGTGTGGGTCCAGTTTCAGTCTTTTACATGTAGATATCCTGTTCTCTCAACACCATTTATTGAATAGGGAGTCTTTCCCCCAAGGTATATTCTTGTTTGGTTTATCGAAGATTAGGTGGTTGTAAGATGTTAGCTTCATTTCTTGGTTTTCAATTCGATTCCAAGTGTCTATGTCTCTGTTTTTGTGCCAGTACCATGCTGTCTTGACCACTATGGCTTTGTACTACAGACTAAAATTTGGTATGCTGATGCCCAGACAAAATCTTAATAACTAGGATCTATAGAGAACTCAAATTAATCCACATGAAAAAAGCCAACAATCCCATATATCAATGGGTAAGAGACATGAATAGAACCTTTTCTAAAGAAGACAGATGAATGGCTAACAAACATATGAAAAAATTGTTCATCATCCCTATATATTAGAGAAATGCAAATCAAAACAACCCTGAGATATCATCTAACCCCAGTGAGAATGGCCCACATCACAAAATCTCAAAACTGCAGATGCTGGCATGGATGTGGAGAGAAGGGAACACTTTTACACTGCTGGTGGGACTGCAAACTAGTACAAACTTCCTGGAAGGAAATATGAAGAAACCTCAAAGCACTCAAGCTAGACCTCCCATTTGATCCTGCAATCCCATTACTGGGCATCTACCCAGAAGGAAAAATATCCTTTTATCATAAGGACACTTGTACTAGACTGTTTATTGCAGCTCAATTCACAATCGCCAAAATGTGGAAACAGCCTAAATGTCCACCAACCCAGGAATGGATTAACAACCTATGGTATATGTGTACCATGGAATACTATTCAGCCATTAAAAAAAATGGAGACTTTACATCCTTCATATTAACCTGGATGGACGTGGAAGACATTGTTCTTAGTAAAGCATCACAAGAATGGAGAAGCATGAATCCTATGTACTCAATTTTGATATGAGGACAATTAATGACAATTAAGGTGGGGGGAGGAAAAACAGAGAGAGGGAAGGAGGGAGGGGTGTGTGGCCTTGGTGTGTGTCACAGTTTATGGGGACAAGACACAACTGCAAGAGGGACTTCACCTAACAATTGCAATCAGTGTAACCTGGTTTATTGTACCCTCAATGAATCCCCAACAACAACAAAAAAAAATTTTAAAAATAAAAAAATAAACAATAAATAAAAAATAATACTCCCCTTGAGTATTACAATTTTAGTACAAAAAAATATGCTTTAGTTTCAATAATGTAAAATAAACCATCAAAACTGGAGAGATACTTTACATAATCTTAAGAAAAAGGAAACTAGGATCTGGTTCACAGCCACTCCCAGGACCTGGCTGCATTTCTGACTTCTTGGGCCTAACTGCTAAAGAGTGATGATCCCCAGAAAATCAGGATGCCCGCTGGACAATCATTAACACTGAACTTCGGATATTTTTGCTGGTGAAAGGTAGCTCATACCACACCTCAATCTGCAGGAAGCAATCAAAGAAATACCACGCCCATCACCCCACCTCCTTGTAATAGACTAAAAAGCCTGGGACCAGAAGGCTAAAGTCCACAGGCACAAGACCTTAAAGAGCAAGAGGAAGTGAAAGGAAAAATAGGGCAAGGAAACAGATAAAAGAAATCACTCATGAGGAAGAATCAGCAGAAAACTCCAGGCAACATGAAGAACCAGTCCAGAACAACCCGCCAAGGGACCACGAGGTAGCTACTGCAGAGGATTCCACCTATACAGAAATGTTAGGAATGACAGAAAGGGAATTTAGCATACACATGTTGAAAACAATGAAAGAAATGATGGAAACAATGAAGGAAACTGCTAATAAAGTGGAAAATAACCGAAAGGAAATTCAAAAACAGAATCAAATAAGAGATGAAGGATATGAAGAATATAAAAAGGATATAGCAGAGCTGAAGGAAATGAAACAGTCAATCAGGGAACTTAAAGATGCAATGGAAAGTATCAGCAACAAGTTAGACCATGCAGAAGAAAGAATTTCAGAGGTAGAAGACAAAGTTTTTGAGATAACTCAGATTGTAAAAGAGGCAGAAAAGAAGAGAGAGAAAGCAGAACGTTCACTGTCAGAATTATGGGACTTTATGAAGCGTTCCAACATACGAGTTATAGGAATTCCAGAAGGGGAAGAAGAATGCCCCAGAGGAATGGAAGCCATACTAGAGAATATTATAAAAGAAAATTTCCCAAATATCACCAAAGATTCTGACACACTGCTTTCAGAGGGCTATCGGACACCAGGTCGCCTCAACCCTAACCGAGCTTCTCCAAGAGACATTGTGATGAACCTGTCCAAATTCAAGACAAAAGAAAAGATTCTGCAAGCTGCCAGGAGTAAGTGCCAGTTGACCTACAGGGGCAAATCCATCAGAGTGACTGCAGACTTCTCTAATGAAACTTTCCAAGCAAGAAGACAATGGTCATCTACCTTTAATCTACTTAAACAGAACAATTTCCAGCCCAGAATTCTGTACCCTGCTAAGCTAAGCTTCAAAATTGACGAAGAAATAAAATCATTTACAGATATACAAACATTGAGGAAATTCGCCACAACAAGACAAGCTCTACAGGAAATACTTCAACCTGTTCTGCACACTGACCACCACAATGGATCAGCAGCAAAGTAAGAACTCAGAAATTAAAGGACAGAACCTAACCTCCACACTGATGCAAAAGATAAAACTAAGCAATGCACTCTCACCAAATAAGACGACTAGAATACTACCACACTTATCAATTATCTCAATAAATGTTAATGGCTTGAATTCCCCACTGAAGAGACATAGATTGGTTGACTGGATTAAAAAACACAAGCCATCCATTTGCTGTCTGCAAGAAACACACCTGGCTTCAAAAGACAAATTAAAGCTCCGAGTCAAGGGTTGGAAGACAGTTTTTCAGGCAAATGGAATTGAAAAGAAAAGAGGAGTTGCAATCTTATTTTCAGATACATATGGATTTAAAGCAAGTAAAGTCAAAAAAGACAAAGATGGTCACTTTATATTGGTCAAGGGAAAAATACAACAAGAAGACATTTCAATTCTAAATATCTATGCACCCAATTTAAATGCTCCCAGATTCTTGAAACAGACCTTACTCAGTCTGAGCAATATGATATCTGATAATACCATAATAACAGGGAACTTTAACACTCCTCTTACAGAGCTGGACAGATCCTCTAAACAGAAATTAAACAAGGATATAAGAGATTTAAATGAGACCCTAGAACAACTGTGCTTGATAGACGCATATAGAACACTCCATCCCAAAGATTAAGAATATACATTCTTCTCATCACCCCATGGAACATTCTCCAAAATTGATCATATCCTAGGACACAAAACAAATATCAACAGAATCAAAAGAATTGAAATTTTACCTTCTATCTTCTCAGACCATAAGGCCCTAAAGGTGGAACTCAACTCTAACAAAAACGCTCGACCCCACCCAAAGGCATGGAAATTAAACAATCTTCTGTTGAATAACAGATGGGTGCAGGAAGAAATGAAACAGGAAGTCATTAACTTCCTTGAGCATAACAACAATGAAGACACAAGCTACCAAAACCTGTGGGATACTGCAAAAGCAGTTTTGACAGGAAAATTCATCGCTTTAGATGCCTACATTCGAAAAACAGAAAGAGAGCACATCAACAATCTCAGAAGAGATCTTATGGAATTGGAAAAAGAAGAACAATCTAAGCCTAAACTCAGTAGAAGAAAAGAAATATCCAAAATCAAATCAGAGATCAATGAAATTGAAAACAAAAGAATCATTCAGAAAATTAATGAAACAAGGAGTTGGTTTTTTGAAAAAATAAATAAAATAGATAAACCATTGGCCAGACTAACGAGGAATAGAAAAGTAAAATCTCTAGTAACCTCAATCAGAAACGATAAAGGGGAAATAACAACTGATCCCACAGAGATACAAGAGATCATCTCTGAATGCTACCAGAAACTCTATGCCCAGAAATTTGACAATGTGAAAGAAATGGATCAATATTTGGAATCACACCCTCTCCCTACACTCAGCCAGGAAGAAATAGACCTCCTGAACAGACCAATTTCAAGCACTGAGATCAAAGAAACAATAAAAAATCTTCCAACCAAAAAATGCCCTGGTCCAGATGGCTTCACTCCAGAATTCTGTCAAACCTTCAAGGAAGAGCTTATTCCTGTACTGTAGAAATTATTCCAAAAAATTGAGGAAGAAAGAATCTTCCCCAACACATTCTATGAAGCAAACATCACCCTGATACCAAAACCAGGAAAAGACCCAAACAAAAAGGAGAATTTCAGACCCATCTCACTCATGAATATAGATGCAAAAATTCTCAACAAAATCCTAGCCAATAGTTTACAGCTTATCATCAAAAAAGTCATTCATCATGATCAAGTAGGCTTCATCCCAGGGATGCAAGGCTGGTTTAACATATGCAAGTCTATAAACGTTATCCACCATATTAACAGAGGCAAAAATAAAGATCACATGATCCTCTCAATAGATGCAGAAAAAGCATTTGATAAAATCCAGCATCCTTTTCTAATAAGAACACTGAAGAGTATAGGCATAGGTGGCACATTTCTAAAACTGATTGAAGCTATCTATGACAAACCCACAGCCAACATTTTACTGAATGGAGTAAAACTGAAAGCTTTTCCTCTTAGAACTGGAACCAGACAAGGTTGTCCTCTGTCACCTTTACTATTCAACATAGTGCTGGAAGTTCTAGCCAATACAATTAGGCAAGACAAGGAAATAAAGGGAATCCAAATGGGAGCAGAGGAGGTCAAACTCTCCCTCTTTGCTGACAACATGATCTTATACTTAGAGAACCCCAAAGACTCAACCACAAGACTCCTAGAAGTCATCAAAAAATACAGTAATGTTTCAGGATATAAAATCATTGTCCACACGTCAGTAGCCTTTGTGTACACCAATAACAGTCAAGATGAGAAGCTAATTAAGGACACAACTCCCTTCACCATAGTTTCAAAGAAAATGAAATACCTAGGAGTATACCTAATGAAGGAGGTGAAGGACCTCTATAAAGAAAACTACGAAATCCTCAGAAAGGAAATAGCAGAGGATATTAACAAATGGAAGAACATACCATGCTCATGGACGGGAAGAATCAACATTGTTAAAATGTCTATACTTCCCAAAGCAATCTACCTATTCAATGCCATTCCTATCAAAATACCAACATCGTACTTTCAAGATTTGGAAAAAATGATTCTGCGTTTTGTATGGAACCGGAAAAAACCCCGTATAGCTAAGGCAGTTCTCTGTAACAAACATAAAGCTGGGGGCATCAGCATACCAGATTTTAGTCTGTACTACAAAGCCATAGTGCTGAAGACAGCATGGTACTGGCACAAAAACAGAGACATAGACACTTGGAATGGAATTGAAAACCAAGAAATGAAACTAACATCTTACAACCACCTAATCTTTGATAAACCAAACAAGAACATACTTTGGGGGAAAGACTCCCTATTCAATAAATGGTGTTGGCAGAACTGGATGTCTACATGTAAAAGACTGAAACTGGACCCGCACCTTTCCCCACTCACAAAAATTGATTCAAGATGGATAAAGGACTTAAATTTAAGGCATGAAACAATAAAAATCCTCCAAGAAAGCATAGGAAAAACACTGGAAGATATTGGCCTGGAGAAAGACTTCATGAAGAAGACTGCCATGGCAATTGCAACAACAACAAAAATAAACAAATGGGACTTCATTAAACTGAAAAGCTTCTGTACAGCTAAGGAGACAATAACCAAAGCAAAGAGACAACCTACACAATGGGAAAGGATATTTGCATATTTTCAATCAGACAAAAGCTTAATAACTAGGATCTATACAGAACTCAAATTAATCCACATGAAAAAAGCCAACAATCCCATATATCAATGGGCAAGAGACATGAATAGAACTTTCTCTAAAGATGACAGACAAATGGCTAACGAACACATGAAAAAATGTTCATCATCTCTATATATTAGAGAAATGCAAATCAAAACAACCCTGAGATATCATCTAACCCCAGTGAGAATGGCCCACATCACAAAATCTCAAAACTGCAGATGCTGGCGTGGATGTGGAGAGGAGGGAACACTTTTACACTGCTGGTGGGACTGCAAACTAGTACAACATTTCTGGAAGGAAGTATGGAGAAACCTCAAAGCACTCAAGCTAGACCTCCCATTTGATCCTGCAATCCCATTACTGGGCATCTACCCAGAAGGAAAAAATCCTTTTATCATAAGGACACTTGTACTAGACTGTTTATTGCAGCTCAATTTACAATCGCCAAAATGTGGAAACAGCCTAAATGCCCACCAACCCAGGAATGGATTAACAAGCTGTGGTATATGTATACCATGGAATACTATTCAGCCATTAAAAAAAATGGAGACTTTACATCCTTCGTATTAACCTGGATGGACGTGGAAGACATTATTCTTAGTAAAGCATCACGAGAATGGAGAAGCATGAATCCTATGTACTCAATTTTGATATGAGGACAATTAATGACAATTATGGTTATGGGGGGGAAACAGAAAGAGGGAAGGAGGGAGGGGCGTGGGGACTTGGTGTGTGTCACACTTTATGGGGGCAAGACATGATTGCAAGAGGGACTTTACCTAACAATTGCAATCAGTGTAACCTGGCTTATTGTACCCTCAATGAATCCCCAACAATAAAAAAAAAAAAAAAGGAAACTAGAATAGTTATTAAGTGACTCAAAGTGAAAGACTTCATTAATCAGTGTTTATGTAGAAGGCTTTTATAACCTTTAATACCTAAAGGAAACAGCGAGGTTGGGGATGGGTAATCAATCATTCCTTGAAGGCCATATTATTCCACTTAACCTAATTTGACTCTCCATTCCTTCTCAGTCTCACTCCCTGAATGGATCCTCTCTCCAACTTATCTCTGTGTCTGCTTTGCCTGCCCCACAGCTGGGTTGGGTGCATTTTTTTTTTTTTTGTCAGTTTTTAGAAAATTTACCAGATGAAAAGTACTGCTTCCATCTCATTTCCATTTTATAAAATTCTGAGGTTCCGAGATTTTCCTCTACACTTCTCTTGAAGAAAAAAAAAAAAAAACTTAAAAAATCAAGTGATTACTCCCTCAGCAGGAGTAGGGATGGGAAGAAACAATAACCCAAGGGAGGAAAAAGTGATAAGAAACAACTGCTTATAGCGGTGTTTGTGGGGAATTATGTAAATATTTATGCAAAGACAGCTTTGCAGAACACATCGAGCTGCATCAGAACGGCTTGTGCCAGTGCACAGGCAGCCTCACAGTTGGATCAACAGCCTGAAAAGCAGATGTGCCAATTTCCTGTATTTGATTATGATGATTCCTAATTATGCCAAAGCTGTGGCAATGTCCTTCCCTAGAATGACTCTTAATTTTGTTTTGCTAAACCACACGCACAACCTGTTTAGGATGTGTAATTCATTGTCACGTTAAGTCTATGAAATACTCATTTGTTTGCTTAGTAGTTCTGAGGACAGTGACTCATATGGATGGTGTTTTTATCTTTTTCTTCATTTAGTATTCTCTGAAACACAGGGGGGGAAAGAAAGAAAACATGCATAGTGATAGAGCCATGCTGCTTCCACCTTCCTGCCACTGTCTGCAAATTAAAAGAATACCGTTATAGGGGTGTTTCTGAAAGGCCAGTTTTCTTGTTTTACTTGTGTTTACATTTACAATGTCATTACCAACGGCTGTTAATGGATACACTCATTTGCACCTCTGACCCTGCAATTGACATTCATATTTGCTTTTTAATTTACACTGTGCTTTTTTTTCTAAATCCTCATTTAAACTGCATAACAATCCCACAAAGTCAACATGGTTACCATCCTTAGGTAGAGAAGGAGAGAGCACAAAGTGTTTAAATCACATGTTCAAAGTAAGCAGTGGAAGCAGGGCTTAAAGTCACCTATACACAGATCAATTATTTATTAAGTGATTATTTATTAACCAGGCTTCATTCTTACGAAAAATAGTGGCAGTGGCAAAGTTGGAGTTTGGCCCCCTTCCATCGCTAAAAATAGTGGCAGTGGCAAAGTTGGAGTTCGGCCCCCTTCCATCGCTAACTTTTAACAAGTTTAACCTGTGCTTTTCTCCCTTGCTGGGAACTAGTGGCTTCTGCTCCTGTCTGTATCAGGATCCATTTTAAGTACTTCTACCCTAAGGAGTGGCCCCCATACTCTGCATCTTTCTCTCTAATCTTCATTCAAATCCTACCTATTTTCTCTTTTCAAAAGTCTAATATAAGTTACCTCATTATTTAAAAAATTTGAGGACTTGACTGTGATTTGCATGACAATGTAAGCTCCATGAAGGGGGAGTCTTTGTCTATTTTTTTCTTTCCTATATTTCCAGAAGAACGGCTAATGTAGGATTATAGATATCATGGTTTCAGTATATTTTTGTTAAACAAACAGAGTTCTGGTTCATTCTTAAACTCACAAAGCAACTACCTATCTATTTAAATTTCTCCCTAAAAGCAGAGCCTGAGACAAGGACTTAGATTGAGGTTGTTTATAGGAAAGAAGATCTCTAGAAGCAGGAATGAGGGAGCATGGGGAGGAGAAAAGGCGAAGATAAGGTTGCTGTTGTAGGTGACAGGTGCTCTACTCCCCCAGAACATCTTAGCAATGAATGTATAGACTTCATCACAGACTGTTTACCTGAACAAGAAGCTAGAGCATTTATCTCTGGGCTCTGGTTGAAGGCCAACCTGGAGGTGTTATTATCCTTAGACTTACAAATAAATGCACAAGCAAGTTCCCAAAGCTTTGTAGAAGACCCCAAGGAAGAAAGTGGAAAGACATAGGAAAGTTGATGCTATCAATACAAAAGGAGTCTCTGCTTACATGGAACTAAACACAGAAGCAACAGCTAAAAACGGAGGTTTGCAGATAGGATCTGACACAAAGAAAAGAGGTCATCTGCTCCACCAACACAGAAGAAAGTCAGGAGATATTAATGTTAAGATTCTTCTAGTTAATGAAGCTAGAAGAGTTTCTGGAATTTTGGAAATGCAGAAAGAAGACTATCTTCTGATCAATGAATTAATCAAACTTCTCAAACACTGTATTCTCAAACACCAAAGTTAAATGGCACCCCAAAATCAGTTCAAACATAATGGGATCCCTGGTAGAATTCTTAATTAAATCTTATGTTCAAATACAAAAGAGAAGCCCAGGGTATATTGTTAAATTAGTCTGAAGATCCTAACAGAAACTTACGAATAATTAAGATCCTGAATCTAAAATAGTGCTTTGTGGGCCTGCCAGCAACTATAATTTTTTATAATGGATGGAGAGTATTTAACATTTTGGTACTAAACTAGAATTTATTTTTAAACAAGCTGTATTTAATACAAGAATTTAATGTGTTTAGAGACCCTCATCTAAGAAGAAGAAACATTTTCCTTTAGAAGGAATCTCCACATTACTTAAAACTGGGAAAGGCTGACTTAGGCTATGATATGTGCCCAGGATCAACAGTCCTATAAGTTTTTAAGAAAACCATGGAGGCTCAAAAAAGATTTGTACTGTTCAAGTAACTATTACAAATAAAACTATTATGGATAAAATTTCCAGATGCTGCAGAAAGGATGAGGTGAATGAGCCAAGGTACGTGCTGTAAGAAACCTATACCTCACTATGAAAATAAATCACTTGCTTCATACTAGCAGTACAGTCAACGCATTATACTTGCTAAGTAAAAGATGAGACAACAATCCATAGGAAGTGCACAGTGCTATGAACTTGGTAGTAGACAAAATTAAATTTGAACTTGGATGAAAAAGGTGAGGATTAAGAAGACAAAGGAGAACATTTCAGGCAGAAGAATGAAAAATGAGAGGGTAGAACTGCATCCCTGGAGCACTAGACACTTTTTTTCCACAAACACAAGTGTATTTGGAGGAATAATGGAATACAAGATTAAAAATTTAGATAGGAGTCATATTTAAGAGAATTATGAATGACAACACTGAAATTTAAATTGTGTGCTCTAGACAATGAGTAGTTATTGAAGATTTGGGGGGAGGTGGTGGAATGAGGGTAAAAGTGCTGTTTTTAGAATATTGGAACAATGTCAGTTATGCCTAAAGAGAAGAAACCTTTTGTAGTCCAACTTCAAATTTCCCCATCTTCGACTGAATTAAAGACACACAGGGTGCCTTTAATTTGAGAAATAAATGTAAACTCTCTCTGGAGAAAGATGCTATTTTCCAGGCCTCAATCTGTCTCTATAGTATTTCATATACAGTGTCAGGTATGCAATCCAAATTAGTAAAGAATAAAAGGAAACAAAATAACATGATCAAAACAAAATAAACAAAAAAGTGAGAAAATAAAAAGAGAGCCACAAGATGGCAAGGGTAACTTTAAATAATTATACTTCATGCATTAAAGAAAATAAAAATATTTCAACTGAGAATTAAACTTTACTTTTAAACAATGTACATTTTAGATGGAAAAATACAATGTTACCAAAATTAAGAACTCAATGTAGGGGGTTAGAGCAGATTATGTAAGGGAAAATTAATAAGCTATTGGATAGGTCAGAGGAAAAGATTCAAAGTATAGAGCAGCAAATGCATGAGAAAAATGGAAAGGAACATGTTAAGACATAGAAAAGTCACTGAAATTAATCAAACATACATAAAATTGGAGAACTTGAGAAAGAGAAAAGAGAGAGCTCAGAAAGAGGGACAGAAATGATGACAGCCATAAGACCACAGATGGTCTCTGAGGGGCCTAAGCCCTTCCCACTCCTCTTCTCCCAGAGCAAAAGACCTGCCTGGTCCCACCCCTAGAGTTCTGCCAGAAAGACCCCAGCCCGCCAAAACCTTCCAGCAACCTGCGGAGTCCTCCTCCCGCTGTGCCCAATATAAAAACAAGCCTCCAGCGAACTTCTCTGCAGCCACCATCTCAGACAGGTCTTAGTCCCTTTTAATCAAACTTGGTCTGACCTCTCCTGGTCTCATCTCTGGGTACACCACTGAACCCCTTTCATCTGGTGCCAAAACCTGGGACTCACAGTCGGTTAGTCCTGACCCAACCACCCAGTTCCCTCAGAACCTGGTCCAGTGCTGCCCAGACCCGACTCTTTGACCCACCTGTGGGAGATCTTCAGAGGATTTCTTCCCAGCTGCATTTGAGGCTGAGTCGGGTTCCTGACCACTTCCTGCAGAGCCCCCCGACCGGCTCTGCGCCTCTTTTCTCACATTCCCTTACTCTTGATCATTCATTCACAAGGGTTTTGTCCTTGTACAGGGCTCCCTTTTGGGTCCAGGACCTCAAATCCTTTTCGTTTTTCACTTCAAGCCCAGCACTGGACCTTCTTTTAGGCTTGGTCTGGGGCACCTGAAGTTCTCTGAGAAAAATAGGGGTGCCTGTTTCTCAGTCTTTCTTTGATTCTTGTTCCTGGTTCTTGGGAAATGAGGGAAGCCTTCTTTTCCACCCAGGTAGGAGTAGGAGACCTGAGCCATGGGAGCAGGCCCTTCTGTTCAGGGAAACATGCCCAAGTTCTCCTTCCTTTCACAGCATAAAAATTTAGGCCCCTGACAGTGACAAATTGCTGAAATGAAATGACTGCCAACTTGGAAAATACTGAGGGAAAAATATCTTCCAGAAATCCAGGAAAAATAAAATTATTTCAAGACAAATGTAAATGGAGAATTTGCTGATTTCAAAGCCACATTGGAGGAAATCCTTAAGAATATTCTTCAAACTGAAGGAATATGATAACAGAAATTCAGAAATGTAAGAAAATGGCAAATACATGGGTAACTCTATGTAAATATTGACTTTTAACCACAATAATAATGCCTTTTAAAGTTTAAAATTTACCAAAAATTAAAACAGATGGCAACACAGTATAAAAATTGTGTGGAAGATAAATGGAGTTAAAGTCCAGTAGAATCTTCATAATTGATCACCTGTCTACATTGACCACCTCGTTAAGGTGACCTGATTTTCATAGATTGGACGGGCACCACATGTATTTATCAGTAGAGGAGACCCAGATCCTTGTATTGATCCCCTTCATTGATCAGTTGATCAGTTTCTTACAGCCTCTTGAATGGTTAACTTACACAGGTTCTACTGTAAGATTCTTATAACGTCAAAAAAAAAAAGAGTACTAATTTACATTATTCTGATAATTTAAAGGTGCCCACTTAATTTCTGGGATAACCCCCAAAACAAATATAAAATAATACATGACTTCTAAAATAACAGAGGGAAGGAAGTAGAAAAATGCTGAATAAGTCCAAAGAAGGAAAAGAAAAAGTGAAGAGAAAAACTGGACCTGTTGGATGAATAGAAAGCACATGGGAATGTGGTAGCTTTAAACACAAATATGTCAGCAATTGCACTAAGCATGAATGGCTTAAGTGTTAACATTAAAAGGCAAAGATTATTAGGATGGAATTTTTAAAAAAAGTAACTACTTGTTTCCTACAAGAGACATAAGAAAATATAAGGATAGACAAAAATTAAAAGAACAAAAACTTTTTTTAATTGAAGGCCATTATGTTATGGCCCATCTGTCAGCACTATTTTTAAAAATCAACCTATCCATTTTTTTCATTATGTGATCTTATGTCCAACATCCACATCTGATCAAGGCACTCAAGTAAACTTGACTGCCACTCTTGCCTTACTTCCTAAGTGGCAACCCGGCTATCATGCCAGATTCTCAGGGCAAAATTCCACAGAGAAGTACCCTCAGATTACTCAGTACTCTGAAATTACTCTCAAGCAGGTGGATTGCCTGAGCTTTTAATTTTTTTTTAATTTTATCATACACACACACACATACATAGTTGTCCATTTTCTATTTATCATTTGTCTGTCCTTCCCCAAATGTTCCCGAAAAAGACGTTAAGAGGGATTATGAAAATAAATATAATACTGGACATCCATATAAAAAAATTAATCTAGACACAGATCTTATACCCTTTACAAAAATGAACTTAAAAATAGATTACAGGCCTAAATTTAAAATACAAAACTATAAAACTCCTAGAAGATAACATAGAAGAAAGTCTAGATGACTTTGGGTAGGGTGATGATATTTTTGATGTAACACCAAAGGCATGATCTATGACAAAAAGAATAGAAATGCTGGACTTCATTAAAATAAAGAAAAAAAATTCTACTCTGCAAAAGACAATGTCAAGAGTACAAACAATACATGATTGCAAGAGGGACTTTACCTAACAATTGCAATCAGTGTAACTGGCTTATTGTACCCTCAATGAATCCCCAACAATAAAAAAGAAAAAAAAAAAAAATCTTGAAAGCCAAAAAAAAAAAAAAAAAAAAAAAGAGTACAAACAATAGGCCAGGCACAGTGTTTATACCTGTAACCCCGCACTCTGGGAGGCCAAGGTGGGAGGATAGCTTGAGCTCAGGAGTTTAAGACTAGCCTAACTAAGACAAGACTCCCATCTCTACAAACAAACAAACAAACAAAAAAAGTATGTGTATATATATATATATATATATATATATATATACACACACATATACATGCACATATATAGAGAGAGAAAAAAGAAAAAATAGCCAAGCATGGTGGCATGCACCTATAGTCTAAGCTACTCAAGAGGTTGAGGCAGGAGGATCACTTGAACCCAGGAGTCTATGATTGCTGTGAACTAGGGTGACACCACTGAACTCTAGCTTAGGCAACAAAGTGACTCTGTCTCAAAAAACAAAGGCCAGGTACAATGGCTCATGCCTGTAGCCAGGCATTGTGGCAGGTACCTGTAGTCCCAGCTACTTGGGAGACTGAGGCAAGAGGCAAGAGAATCACTTGAGCCCAAGTTTGAGGTTGCTGTGAGCTATGACTCCACAGCACTCTACCAAGAGCAACAAGTAAGACTCTGTCTTAAAAAAAAAAAAAAAAAAAAGAGAGTATGAAAAGAAAAAAGATAGACTGGGATTTGCAAAATGCATGTCTGATAAAGATCTTTTATGTAAAATATATAAAGAACTATTATAATTCAACAATAAGAAAACAACCAATTTGAAAATCAGCTAATGACTTTAACTCACTGAAGAAGATATGCAGACGGTAAATAAACATTCAAATAGATGTTCCACATCATATGTTATCAGAGAGTTGCAAGTGAAATCAACAGTGAGAAACTGTACATTAATTAGAATGCTCTGTATATCTATTCCAATGGCCAAAATCCAGAACACCAACGACCCCAAATGCTGGAAGGAATGTGGAACAACAGAAACACCACTGTAGGAGGAGAGTTTGGAGGTTTCTTATACAACTAAACATGTTCTTACTATACAATCTAGCAATCACACTCTTTAGTATTTTTTCAAAGGTGTTAAAAACTTATATCCACACAAATACCTGTACACAGATGGTTATAGCAGCTTTATTCATAATTGTCAAAACTTGGAAGCAGCCACGATACGCGTTAGTGGGGAAATGGACAAATCATGATGTACCCGGGCAAGGAAACATCATTAAACACTCAGAAAAGAACTGAGCTATCAAGCTATGAAAAGACATGGAAGAAATTTAAACTCATATTATTAAGTGAGGGAAGCCAATATCAAAAGGCTCTTTATGGTGTGATTTCAACTAAACAACATTCTGGGAAAGGCAAAATTATAAAGGCAGTAAAAAGACGAGTGGTTGCCAGCGGTTAGGAGGGAGGGAAAGATGTGTAGGAACATCACGGAGAATTTAGGGACAGTGGGATGCTCTGCAGGGCGCTACAATGGTGGGAACGCAGCATTATACACATCTGTCCAAACCCACAGCGTGTACAGCAAGAGCACCCTAATGTAAAACTTTGGGAGATAATGATGCGTTAATGTTGGGCCATCAAATGTAACAAATGTAACACTGTGGTGGAGGGTGTAGTGTTAATATTGGGGAAGGGCGTACCTGGGGAGGGACGGGGATACATGGACATTCTCTATACCTTCTTCCAATTGCAAAATAAAGCTAAAATTGCTCTCAAAATTGTCTTTAAAACTTCAATTAAATGTAATACAAGAAGGTAAAATTTTAAACTAAATTTAACTACAGCCAGCTGAGCTAAATTATCTTGGAGGACCAGCATGGTGGCTCCCACTGATGATTCTAGCACTTTGGGAGGCTGAGGTGAGAGGATCATTTGAAGCCAGGAATTCAAGACCAGCCTGGGCAGCATAGTACAACCCATCTGTATAAAAAAGTAGAAAAGTTAGCCAGGTGTGGTGGTTTGTGCTTGTGATCTTAGAACTTTGGGGAGGCTGAGGTGGGAGGATTGCTTCAGCCCAGAAGTTTGAGGATATAGTGAGCTGTGGTGATGCTGCTGCACAGTAGCCAGGACAACAGAGTTTTGAGACTCTGTTTCAAAACAACAACAACAACAACAAAAGAAATCCTTTGAAAACAGGAATCTCCCCTCCCAAAAAAGAATAGAGAACTCCATATCGATCATAATAAACTTTCAAATGGTTCCTAAATAAAATGAGGTATTCTATTGTTTCATTGGGAAAATTGTTCCCAAGTGTTTTAGACTGGATAAAATAAAGGCCTATAACCTGTTGATAAGAATGATAATGAGGTACTCGGAAAAGCCTATTTCCAACACACTTATTAAATTCATTCACTTTTCTCTGTCCTCACAGCCACTCCACCATGGTCCAAGCCACCATTACCTCTCCCCCTGGAAAATTAAGTAGTTTCCTATTTGGTTTCTCCTTTCCCACTGTTGGCAGTTGTTAATGCACATTTTACACAGCAGCTCAACTGATTTTATAAAACCACAAACTTGATAATGTACTTCCCTGCGTAAAACTCTTTAGTGTCTTCCTGCCGCACTTAAGATGAATCCAAATCCTCCGCATGGGGCCCCGGCCAGCATTCCCGGCCACACCTCAGGCCATTCTCCCCTCCTAAGTTATGCTCCTCACATCTTACCTTCTTCCCCCTCTTCCCTTCTTCAGGTTTTTGCACATGCTACCAATTCTTCCTGGAAAGCTCTTCCCCTCATCCATCACCTGCTTAGTTCTTAAACATCACTTCCTCCTTGGGGTGGACTTTCATAGCTTCTCTCCCACAAATCTAGAAAAGGTCTGTTGCCGGTTGGGTTCTTTGGGAACCAGATACTGAGAGGAGTTAGAAGTGCAAATGTTTTTTGTAGGAAAGCTGAAGAAGCAGGATGATTGAGCAGGAGACACCTTCACACCATGATGTGAACTTGACAAAGTCTCTGCCAGCCCAGCCGAGAGAAGAGCAAGGATTGCCCAGCGTAAGGGTCTCACAGTGGTCAGCAATGGCCACATCCCTGTCCTACCGCCTTTCTCAGCCACTGGCAGGAGTTTTCCTTTCAACGCTGAAGTTAACCTTTATGAAGCCAAAACTTGAAGACTATCATCTGATCACCTGCCTGGTGTCGAGGCAGTGATCTCTTTCTGGAAGGAAGATCTGAGTAGCTCACCTTTGTATCCAGCACAATGTCCCATTCTCTCCTACACAGAGCACCCGTTACTTTTCCTTAGTTTGAACCCGCTACTGTATATTTATTTGCCCAATTGCGGCCTCCTCTACCAGATTGCAAACTTTGTAACAGCAGAAGTTATGTTTTAACACAATGGCTGGCACATTGCAAGAACACAAATGTTTGGTGAACAAATAAATAACTGTTGCTGACATCTGAGGATAACTTTTCTTGAAGATATTTGTAATTGGGATCTTGAGTGATCAACATATGCTAACCACTTCACATGACCCAAGCCTCTCCAAGGATTCAGAGAATTCTGCCGTCCGTGCCAAGTGATTTTTCAACTGTTAGGCCTTAGTCTAGACTGTGAAGTTTAGTTGTAGACCCTTCTGCTCCAACCCATGCTGCTTCCATATCCAGCTCAGGCAATATAACATGTTGCCTTTGGCTTTGGGGACCCTGGGCCTCTGAGAATCCAGGGTCCTTTTATCTATGGTACTGGATTCAGTCATAGAGAGCTAACTCAGGCAGAGTCATGATGATTTCAAAACCACATCCATTACCAGCTACTGTTTTCTCCCCTCAAAATCCAGGTTGTCTTCTCTGGAGGCTTTGAAGCTTTTGTGTTTCCAACATCTATTTTCTCCATAAAGTCCTCTAGTATTCTGTCATGTTGCACCGTGGTCTTACCGCCCACTCTCCAGCCAAGGTCTCCTGACTCTGACCTTCCAGACCGCATTTATGCTACATGTGCATACAACAAGGACAGAGGCAGCGATGACAACTGTCAAAATATTACAAAATTTAAGACCTCACTGTGGAAATTAACATAGCTAATCCTTATATACCTCTTAATCTAGGCTTGACCTTATGATTGTCAATAATAATTTGAGGGAAGGGTATAGCTCATCTATTTCTAGAATGCAATTATTAAATGAAGTAAAAGATGATGAGCTTGGTGCCTTTACACAGGAATCAGCCCATCCCAAGTGATCACTAGGAGTATTTTCCAATCCCCTGTGAAGGTGGTTGAGGAAAAGATCTCTGGGCCTGGGTTGAAACCGTCACTCTGTCATATGTTAGGTGCACAGTGTCAGGCAATTTGCTAACCTTCTCCATGCCCACTTCTCATACATAACTAGGTAGAATGACAGCATCCACCTATAAGCCATTTGTGAGGATTTCATAAGATAATGTGGACAAGTTACCCAACAAAGTTCTTGGCACAGAAGAAATACTTACGAGATGTTATTATGAATCATTGTTAGTTTTTATAGCATCATCCTTTTCTTCTGTTAAGTTGGGACTCGGTCTCACTTTCCCCTCTCTTCCTTTCTCGTTACATTATCTCTCATTCTTTCTCAGAGCTTTTCCATAAGCTGGAAAAAAGAAAAGATTCTTATTTATTGATAATGGGAGACAATATTGCATAGTGCTTGGTCCAGCGGCGTACAGAGCCCAATGGCCCACTTGAAACTGGCTCTGACACCTCCTTGTGGTATTCTTAGGCAAGACGCTTCTCAGTTTTCTTTCTTTTTTTTTGTAGAGACAGGGTCTCACTTTATGGCCCTCGGTAGAGTGCCATGGCCTCACACAGCTCACAGCAACCTCCAACTCCTGGGCTTAAGCGATTCTCTTGCCTCAGCCTCCCGAGTAGCTGGGACCACAGGCACCTGCCACAACACCCGGCTATTTTTTGGTTGCAGTTTGGCCGGGGTCAGGTTTGAACCCGCCACCCTCAGTATATGGGGCCAGCGCCTTACCGAGGCTTCTCAGTTTTCTTATCTGAAAAGTACAGATAGTGTTTATATCTGCTTCACAGGAGTACTGTGAAGATAAAATAATTCATATAAAATACCTAGTGCCTAAGACATTCTGATAAATATTAACTTTATTTCTTATTGCTTATTTTTAATTGTTAAATAAGAAAGAGAATTACTAATAAAGAAATTTCTGGCATAAACAAGGGAGCTATTTAAGGCAAAGAGATTTCCCTTATTATTCCTAAATCAAAATCAGACCTTCAAGGTATTATGCACATTGAGACTTTAACAACTTTCCCAATGTTCAATTGTCTTTCAAATGACTTTTTTCCTTCTCTCATGGAATATTTTCCTGAGTTGCATTTCATCAAACCACTTCCTCCTCCCAGTCTTGTTCACATTTTAAATTTCCCAGTGATTAGTGAATTGCCTATATAATCTGCCTTATCATTTGCTTTTTGTATCCCCTAATTCCCCTGAAGAAATGAAACAGTTAAGAAAAAAGACATTTGGCACCAGATCATTGGATACCCATAAAAACTCAACGCTAAAGACAACTGTAGGCAAAATATCTTCCCTCTCATTTCTACAAATGTTAGAACCCACAAGTCTAACTTGTTCTTTTCTTCAATGTCTCCAATTAAAACCTTGGGTACACATAGTTATGTTTGTTTGCTGATACATTTTTTATATGAAGACGACTTTGGAAGATATAACCCTACATGGAAGAGTCAGGGGGAAGAGAAAGGAAGAGAGGAAGAGAAGGGGAAAGTGCAAAGCCAGGGATGTGTCTTAAAAGGAAAAGAAGAAGGAGATGGAAGAGGAGAGGAAGAGGAGGGGGCAAAGGAAAGAAGGAAGGAGAAAAGGAAGGAAGGAAGAAGGGAGGGAGGAAGGAAGGGAGGGAGGGAGAGGAGGAAGGAAGGAAGGAAGGAAAAAGGGAGGGAGAGAAGGAGGAAGGAAGGAAGGAAAAAGGGAGGGAGGGAGAGGAGGAAGGAAGGAAAAAGGGAGGGAGGGAAGGAGGAAGGAAGAAGGGAGGAAGGAAGGGAGGGAGGGAGGGAGGGAGAGGAGGAAGGAAGGAAGGAAAGAAAGAAGAAAGGAAAAAGGGAGAGAGGGAGAGAAGGAGGAAGGAAGAAGGAAGGAAGGAAGGAAAAAGGGAGGGAGGGAGAGAAGGAGGAAGGAAGGAGGGAGGGAGGAAGGAAGGGAGAGAGGGAGGAAGGAAGACATGGGTTGGTGGTAGCATAAGGACAGAGAGAAAAAGTGAGAAAGAATTTTGAGAGACTAATGAAAAAGTAAAACAAACAGAAAATATAAAGACTAAAAGTGAAATATAATTAGCCTGATGATTAGGAATATTGGTTTTAGAGTGTTCACATTAGAGCCTTCCCATTCCCCAGCCATGTAACCCGCAGCAAAGTGGTTAACCTCTCAGTGCTCCAGTTTCCTCATCTTTAAAATGAGAATAGTAGCAGGGCCTGCCTCATAGAATGGTTGTGATTAATGAGGTAACACCTGGAAAGCATCGTGAACAATATACAGCTACAGATGTTATTGGTTATAATTGGTTGCAACATTTATTCTTATAATTAGGGTCATGAGAGTAATTGTTGCATTCCTTAAACTATCAATATTTGCAGTTTCTGCCAACTCTTGAATGTCTGATAATTAGAAAAACTCTTACTAGAGTTTACCAATATATTTGTCAGTGATATTGAATGTTACTATCTCACGAAAAATGTACTAAAGAAAATTCAACAAAACAAGTTTATTAACAACTTGCACAAATGTGCTGGCAGCACTCAGAAAAAAAATCTGACTGCAGCTAGGGTATCTATTTTAAACTATCTAAGCACCATTCTCAGGGTAGGATGTCCCCTTTTAAAATACCAGGGTTGGGGGTTGGGGAAGAGTCAGAAGCTTACATTTCACGGGGAGCTGACCCCCAACCCCAGCATGTGTGTTCAACTCTCTCAGACACCTGAAAGCAAACAAAGTGGATGCCTCATGCTGCCTATTGAGCCAACATTAAAGTTCTGATCAAAAAGATCTTCTCATCAGATGTTCACATATTCAGAAGTTTATTGCATCTCATAATGTGTTGGCATGTTTACTGTGATTTGATAAGAGGCAGGGAAGACTTTTCTCCACTTAACAGGAGGATTCTTCAATCAGGCTCCTGAGGAGTTGTAGCAGTTCAGGCAGGTGAGTAACAAATGGGATTTCCACCAACAGGAAAGAGAGGCCAGACCTGCCTCTTCTCCCACCTACACCCCCGCCCCGTAAAATATCTCACATTAAAGTGCCAAAATGATGAACCTCAGAAAATACTCACAGCCCAGTGACACTCACAAATCCAAGCTGCTACTCACAGCTACACAGACACCTAATACTGCCTTGTTCTCTGTGACTGGAAGACTGAAGACCCTGAGCAGTTTCCTTCTCACCGTCATTTTATAGAAGGAACAGGAAAGGAGAATTTATCCCAATGAAATGGAAGACACTGTGTTATAGGAAAGGAAATGCAATGTAGTTTATCACCTCGGTTTTGCCACTAACAATGGCTTTGCCAATTTAAAAATGAAAACAATGGTCTTTTACATGCTAGTACTTTCTATTAATTTTTCACACATGCAACCTCTTAGAATCCTCTCAGGTATCATAGGACACTTGATCTTTAAGACTAATCTCTGTAATAGATGAATGTTGAATGACCTGGATGTTAACTTTTTAACATTCCTGACACCGAGAACAAGGGATCTCAAATCTTGAGGAACAAACAGTCTTGTCAAAACTAGCAACTGTCTTTTTTTTTTTAAAGAGAGCCTCAAGCTGTCGCTCTGGGTAGAGTGGTGTGGCATCACAGCTCACAGCAACTTCCAACTCCTGGGCTCAAGCGATTCTCCTGCCTCCGCCTCCCAAGTAGCTGGGACTACAGGCACCTGCCACAATGCCTGGCTAAGGCCTAGCAACGTTTATTGTGTTTGTATTTTCTTTCTCTCTCTAGAAGAAGTATGAAGCTTCAGAAAACAAAAGCCAGCTCTGCTAACGTGTATACGTTATTATTTTTCTATAAATGATTTTCATTGACCTCTCTAATTTGTTCTAATCCAAAAGTTAATCTTGCTCATTCAAGGTCACTCAGGCACTTTCAGATACACCTTAACCTTTTTTGTTTTAAAAATCTATTTCACATTTTCTCGCTTTCCCCTCTCCCTGAGTCTGATCTGAATTCTGAGGTTGGCTTTTTGTCTCCAGCATCAGACCAGAAATATCTATTAAATATGCCGTCCTCTGTCCACATTGGCCAGTGCTGACTGTTGTGTTCACTCTATCCTTGGGTTCCATTCTGCCAGTGATGAGTCTCCCGACTTGGAGGCCATCCTCTGTCACAGCCAACAGTCATCGGTGCATAACCACCAGCCACCTTAGGGATTACTGGCCCTGCCATTAGAGTACGTGGGCTGTGAGAGGCTGTCTCTGGACCTCTTATCGAACACCTTCATCAGGGTGCTGACCTGGGGACATCCCTACACTTTGCAGTTTGGAAGCTCCATCATGGCTGATCTACTCTGGGATCCTGACTTGATGACCAGGCTTTCTTTTTCCCTGGCTCTGGAGTTGACAGCATACAGGATGGAAGCAGGCAGGACCCTTCTTGGCACCTGCTCAAGTTGCAGGGGGCTCTCAGATCTTTCTCTTCCCACCAGTTGTTCAGACATTCAGCTCCTTTAAGTAACCAAATAAGACCTTGACCCAACCTCATCCTGAACTTTTGCCACCTCTATTATAATTTATGGGACAAATCATACATCCTGCATCCTGTTTGTGTGTAAAGCCTGACTTTTAACAGTTTAAGAAAAAAATATATTGTCCCTGAAGAAGGCTCACACAAATCAAAAGCACTGGCTTTGAACTCCTTACAGTTTCTGACGTAGAGTGACAGTCTACTTAGTTTACTCTTAGACTTAGTAGTATGGAAAGATTAGGAATTTAGCTTCAAGAGCCAGAATTCCCAATTTCAAATCTCAGTGTAAATATTTACCAGCTACCTGTCATTCCATGAACCAACCTGTCTAGCTCCTTTACCTGGAGAAACGGGCACATTGAAGGTTCCTGTCTCAAAGGGTGACTGGGATTAGATCAGCGAAAGCACTTGGTACAGTGTCTGGCTCCATGTTCAGGATATTATCTGGCATATAGTAAGCAGTTTAGTTTTACTCTTAAGATCATCAAAAATTATTACTTAGGATCTAAAAAATCAGGAACTTGACTTAGGTCCTGCTGGGTTCTCCTCGGTTTCTCCTCTGCAAGCAATAATCTGTAGCCCACATAGGGAAATATGGAAAAATGCCATCCTGCTATAAAGAGCGAGGTCCAGTAGCTTTCTGAATATAGCGGGTACCGTTTAGATTATACTGAGTGTAAACCACGTTGTTGTGACAACTAAGATGGGTCTAGTAATAGCAGGCTACATCTTTTTCAAGTATATCTAAATTTAGATTCAGTGAATCTAAAAAGAATTATCTAATAACTGGATCTACTCCGTGAGACCTTTCTTGATCAGCACCCTGTGTCTTCCTATAGATTCACAGTACCCCTCTTCCAACATCCCCCCAAAACCAAATGTGACCTTTGCCCTTTGAAGGCTCCCAGCTCTGCTTCTCTCCCTCCTGGGCATTGCTCTGACATCATGGTGAGTTTGCACTTGTCTACTCTCCCCTCCTGGATTATCTGCCCCAATTCCTTTTTCTTTCCTGACACTGTCTGCTGTAATGCTAGCATGAAGGAGGTTACAAAGAAATGATATTGCATTGATTTTAGAAAGCCATCTCTATGACGTGCAACTAAGTTGTACAGAAACAAAGATTGTAGGGAACACTGAATGTGATAAATGCCATGAAGCCTTGTAGTTAACAGCATGGACTTTGAGTAAAATCACAAGAGGTTTAAAGCGTAGCTTGTTAGGTGGAGACCTTGAGCAAATGTCTGCATAATATTTTCACCTTAAACTGGGGACATTTGGAACTGTGGGACGGGATAGTTGTGAAGATTAAAGACACAAAGCGCTTAACACAGCATTTGGCACATGTTCAGCCACCAATTATTGGTAGCTGCTAAGCTTGGGAAGACGACACAAAAAACTCTGTAGATATTTTACAGTTTTGGCTCAATGAGTATTTCTGACTGAAACTATTTAGTTAGGAGGCTGAGACTGTGGTAGACTGAAAAATGGTCCACTACTACATTCATCTCCTAAGCCCCACAACCTGCGACTGTTACCTTGTATGTTGAAAGGGACTTGGTGGTTGTGATTAAGTTATTGAGATAAGAGACTTGCCTGAGTTATCTGGGTAGATGTGAGGTAAGCACAGGAGTCCGTCCTCCTTAAATGGAATTAGGAGACAGAAGAGAGAAGGAGACGTGAAAACCACGTTAATGATCATGAGCCCACCGGTGCAGGTAGCTATCGGAAATTGGAAAAGGTCCTCAGAGCTTCCTTACGGAATGAGCCATGACCTCCAGGACTATACTTTAATAAATACGTACTGTTTAAAACCACTGAATGTATAGTAATTTTTCACAGAAGCAACAAGGAAATTAGGACAAAGGCTATGAAATAAAAATCAAGGTATTACGGGGCAGCACCTGTGGCTCAGTGAGTAGGGCGCCGGCCCCATATGCCGAAGGTGGCGGGTTCAAACCCGGCCCCGGCCAAACTGCAACAAACAAATAGCCGGGCGTTGTGGCGGGCGCCTGTAGTCCCAGCTGCTCGGGAGGCTGAGGCAGGAGAATCGCGTAAGCCCAGGAGTTTGAGGTTGCTGTGAGCTGTGTGAGGCCACGGCACTCTACCGAGGGCCATAAAGTAAAACTCTGTCTCTACAATAAAAAATAAATTAATTAATTAATTAAAAAAAAAGTGCAGGACTGATGTGGATCCCGACCAGCGCGGCGCCTGCGGAAAAAAAAAAAAATCAAGGTATTACTACTTTGAAAAACAATTAGGTAATTTGTCATTAAGTTAAAATATATTTACTATATAACCAAGCACTGTAGAAGCTCTGGCTGTAAAGGAATAGAAGGTTGGGTGAAGGAACTGTTTAACATTTTGCTTGTGGCGCTGGACATACAGATGTATAAATGTAACAAAACGCATTAAATTTTCTTGACAAACCATGGCTATATTCAAGACCTCAAAAACGTTGAGGACATTAGTCCAGAGTATTATATCCATACAGATTCCAACAATTTCCTTCTGACTTCCAGAAAATAGTGCTGGGGAATTGCCTGAACAAATGTTTCCCTGATAAATTTTAAGTGGTATAACAGAAAAACTTCAAATGTTACTGAAAATACTTAACACATAAAAAGTTGCTATTTTACAAGTATCCTTTTGGGAGTGAGATGTTACCCCTTTGAAGAAGCCATACGTGTTTTAGATCAAACTGTGTAAGATTATCTTCTGGTTAGCTTTTAAAAAACAAACTAAAGGGCGGCGCCTGTGGCTCAGTGAGTAGGGCACTGGCCCCATAGGCCGAGGGTGGCGGGTTCAAACCCAGCCCCGGCCAAACTGCAACCAAAAAATAGCCGGGCGTTGTGGTGGGCGCCTGTAGTCCCAGCTGCTGGGGAGGCTGAGGCAAGAGAAACGCGTAAGCCCAGGAGTTGGAGGTTGCTGTGAGCTGTGTGACGCCATGGCACTCTACCCGAGGGCGGTACAGTGAGACTCTGTCTCTACAAAAAAAAAATAAAATAAAATATCAGCAATTTTATATGATTTGACCTAGAGAAAAGTCAATTTTTCAACTAGCTCCATTTTAGAGGCAAGAATTAAAACATAACCAAAATATTTAGTCTTTTCTTACAATGCAAACAAAAGTATTATTGAGGAATCTCCTCCTTCTATGCATACTTTAAAAATTAGAATAGAATTGCTGTTATTGTTTTATTCTGTCAATTGAATTTCAAAGAGGGCCCATATTTTTTAAAGTATTTTTCCATACAAAATGCTGTCGGTTTAAAACACCCTGCATATATTTACATTCTAAATTAGTGTCACTTTCCTCATATGTTACCATCGTAGAATGTTTCTTCTGTAGTGAATTTAAAAAAAGAGCAAAAACAGGGTATTCTTAAGCAACCAGACTTTGACAAGCTGCTCTGCCAAGCTTAAGCACATGTTTTTGATTAATTCAGGTACCTATAATTATCTAAAAACCAATCTAGATATAACCAATTTCAATCCAATTGAGGCCATTACATCAAGTCTTTACAACCTCTAGGCACTGGTTAAAAGAGTGTTGGCATGTTTGGAAACCACTGTTCTATGAGTGAGGTGGGCCACAGAGACAAATGAGAACCCCTTGTAAAAATATAATCTAAAGGTCAAAGCATATACCTGTGCTATCTACTTGTATTTGGTGGTGGCAGCCATAATTGACCTAGGTAGAAGAGAGTTCTAAGGGAAACCTGTGACACTTATGTCTTCTTTCTTGGGTTAAAAAATTTAAAAATGGGGCGGCACCTGTGGCTCAGTGAGTAGGGTGCCGGCCCCATATACTCAGGGTGGCAGGTTCAAACCTGGCCCCGGCCAAACTGCAACAACAACAACAACAACAAAAAAAAATTTCATGGGTAGTGCCCATAGCTCAGGGGATAGGATGCCGGATACATACACCGAGGTTGGTGGGTTTGAGCCCTACCCAGGCCTGCTAAACAACAATGACAACTGCAGCAAAAACAACAACAACAACAAAAATAGCCAGGCATTGTGGTGGGCGCCTGTAGTCCCAACTACTTGGAAGGCTGAGGCAAGAGAATTGCTTAGGCCCAAGAGTTTGCCCTCTACACGGGGCAACAGCTTGAGATCCTGTCTCAAAAAAAAAAAAAAATTTTTTTTTAAATGTACATGGACTATTTCGGTCTTTTTGGAAATACACAGACTCAGAGCATAGTCCTAAGAATCTTTTTCTTTGCCTGGAAGGGAATTAAGTAAGTTTGGATTCAAGGAAAAAAAAACAAAAAAACAGTACTATAAAAGAAAAATATAGAATGATTTATCTTAGGAAGATAGAAGATTTGGGTACTAGAAGAAGTGCCTAGTAAGTTCTGTTTTTCACTATAGAATAATAATTGACTTCCTGAAAATAAAGCAAAGGGAAATGGTATGACCACCATCGTATGTGCTTTTACCCTGGATATTTAGAAAGTACCCGAAACATATTGTCTTCCATTCCTAAACTCAGAAAATAAAGTATTTTATTTCGGTCAGAAAAGACCATTCTTCCTCGGGGGGCTATGGAAAATGTCTCATAGAATTTTCAGTGTTGCTCTCAAAAGCAACCATTCTCTTCTTTTATCAAACTATTCCTATTCTACTTGTCCCCAAGATCTAATCATCCTTCCTCTCCCGGTAAGTACAAAGTTCCAAATGCACCAAAATTGCAAATTAATGAAGGACAAGACTCTTTAAGTGTGTTTTAATATTTTTTTCTGCTATAGGCAAGTTCTCATGTAATTCAGTGATTGAAAAGAACTATGTTTGGAGGTAAGGAGATATTATTTTAAATATTTTAAATGCACTAGAATGTTTATTAACAGTCACACTTTTAACCTTCTGTTTGTCAGACGGTGCACTGACTATCCAGTTAACGTGAACATGACACCCAGGTAGCGTAGGATGAGTCACAACAGGAAGAAAAGTAGGAATGTTTATTTCTCTGTGCTTTTTTAAAGTATGCTTTTTATTTTCTCCTCATTTGCCTGGCTCCACGGCAGTGAATACTGATTATAAAAGACACATTGGTGCACCCCTCTTCAGTCCGTTTTATCCATCTGGGTAGAGAAAGTTTGACAGGCGTGCGTGGGTGTGGATGTGTGTTGTGAGAATGGATAAGCAGGAATACAGGCTTGAGAGAGCTAGAAAGTGAGAGCGAGAAAATGGACTGTGAAAATTTAAGTCTACCCCAAATCCTGATTCGCAAGTCTGTTATTTAATCTTCATTTATCTTAACTCATTTTGTAGTCAGGGCACACGGGCATCGGTTTTTGGTTTTTTGTTTTGTTTTTTTTTTTTCTTAAGGAATCTTTCTCTGATTAGAAACGCGGAGCCGATAGAACTAAGGGCTATTATTTGCGATGCTTCCCTGACCCTGTCTTTCTTGTCAGTAAATAAAGATACAAATGCAAAGGTCTCAGGGCAAGAAGTAAGGCAAAACACTGGAGGTGGCGTGGACACGCTGGGGTCGGGGACAGATGCAGCCAGGCCTGCTAGCTTTTTATTGGGTGTGCTGCCTGGAGGTGCTGATGCTGATCTCCAGCTAGACCTCTGTTCATGAACTTTGCCTTTTGTTATATTTCCTCCTATGCTCCCATCGTTGGCTCTAGTTTGGTTTACCCTTTGACTTAAGTTTTACCTTCTACTTCTTTTCTCTAATTTCTCACCTTTTCCTTCTTGAATTCCCATTATCGTTTATCTCACCTAGTACAGCTTCTCTTATTTTCTCTTTTTACATGTTTTTAGAATATTTTTCTCTATAAATGTGCATTTCTTGAAACTGTTATGATTATTGGCTAATTTAATGCTTTTAGTTAAGCAGATTAAATCAGACCCTTTCGGGATTAACTTACTTCTCATTTTGGGGAATGACCCAGACTAGTGACAGCAATAACTAGAATTTAGAGGTGATTTTGGGAAAAAAAGTCCTCACTGATATTATTTAATTCTCATAATTAATCATTACTACACTTCCATTTTATGAAGAAAGAACCGAGACTTAGAGAAGTTAAACCCCTCACTCAAGGTTGTACAGTTAATAAATAGGAGGACAGGACATAAGCCTTCTGGCTGAAAATATTGTTACCTTTGTAACATATAACTCTGGCAGAGAAGAGCAGTTCTTAAAAGTAAAGGTCCATATATGAGCAAGTTGAAGTAAGGGAGCTTCCTGTGAAATTTAAGCTTTCACTTTGGAAAACTTGGGTAAGTTAGGTTTCATTTCAGCTCCCTTAGATTGATGTTGATTGGCCTCCAGCTAAATCAGGCCTGTGCCTGTTTTTGTAAATAAAGTTTTATTAAAACACACAATTACACCTACCTATGTACTGTCTCTGGCTGCCTTCGTATTATAATGGCATATTTGAATCACTGCAGCAGAGACAATATGGTACAAAAAGCCTGAAATATTTATTATTTGTACCATTTCAAAAAATATTTTCTGATCCCTGCCTTAGTTAATCTCTTACTTTTGTTCATCCTTAAACATTTAGTAGACAAGTAATAATAGATTGTAACCAGTGGAAGTATAATTTCTTTAGAAGTGGGCTGTGTCTATACATGGCTGCCAAATTCACCATTCTAAGGTTGTTTTTGAATAACATCAAGTGCCAGTCACATTATGGTTGACTGATTCTACCCTAGGGTGCTTTTATTTATTTATTTTTTTTTTTTTTTTCAGACAGAATCTCATTATGTCATCCTTGGTGGAGTGCCATGGCATCACAGCTCACAGCAACTTCCAACTCTCGGGCTCAAGTGATTCTCTTGCTTCAGCCTCCCAAGTAGCTGGGACTACAGGCACCCACCACAATGCCTGGCTATTTTTTTTATTGTAGTTGTCATTGTTGTTTAGCAGGCCCAGGACAGGTTCAAACCCACCAACCCCGGTGTATGTGGCCAGTGCCCTAACCACTGAGCTACAGATGCTGAGCCCCAGGGTACTTTTAATCAGTGATTGAAAATCATCACTGCTGGTTCGGCTCCTATAGCTTAGCAGCTAAGGCGCCAGCCACATACACTGGAGCTGGCAGGTTTGAACCCAGCCCGACCTGCCAAACAACAATGACAACTACAACCAAAAAATAGCTGGGTGTTGTGGCGGGCACCTGTGGTCCCAGCTACTTGGGAGGCCGAGGCAAGAGAATCGCTTAAGCCCAAGAGTTAGAGGTTGCTGCGAGCTGTGACGCCATGGCACTCTACCAAGGGTGACATAGTAAGACTCTATCTCAAAAATAAATAAATAAATAAGAAAATCATTACTGCTAATACAATTAGATTGTGGTCTAGTTGTTTTAAATTCATAAACTCAAATCATAAAGAAATTCCTGAGCTTTCAGGTTGCTTTAAGGAAGGAATTTGTTGATATTGGTAAGATGAGAGTTAATTAAGCTTTCACTTAATTTTACTTGAGAGAAAAATATTGAGAAATGTTTCCATGTTTTATAGAGATTAAATCTGTTGGATGTTCACTGCCTTGTCTCAAAGGTAACTAAACAATAGGATGTGGCAGATATAGGAGGCGCTCATGTAATAACTCTTCTTCTCTATTTTTAGCTTCTAAAGAAGCTGTTGGTTTTATTTTCCTGTATCCGATGGACATCTAAGGTAACAAGATCACATTTGTATTTTTATTCACTTATATCCAGCTTAAAAGGGCAGAAATAATCCCACAAACATTATTTTCTCTTAAATAACAACTTAAATGCATACTGTACAAGTTTATTAAGTTCTCTTCGAAAATTCTACTTTTATCAGATACTATCTAATCAAGAAACAAGTGTCGTAAATCCACTTTATGCTGAATCTATCAAATAAAAATCCTTTTGGTGTGCTCTTTATTTCACTTCTTTTAAGAGAATTACCAAGTTCCCGCATACAAAACAAAATCTTCAACAGTTCTGAAGGTGTTGGCTTGATTTTCTCTCGAGCTCTGCCACCCCGTGTTGGGGCCGACCTCTTTCTAGTCTACGGAGCCGACCTGCCTTTCCTCTTGGTTGTTCATGGCTTACCCTCGGTACTTTCCCTTTGATTCTAGTCTTTGAATAGAATCAGAACTGTACATAGCAGGCCAACCTGTGCCATGATTTTCTGGAAGAGGATATGGTGTTCTGTTTGTTTCCCTCCCCTTCCCAGCGATTCTCAGGATTTCATCAGCCTTTTAAGTATGTGTCACTATCCTCAGAGAAGAGTTCCCCATGACCCCTGGACTGTGAAGGAAGCTCTAAGCCTGTGACCTTGTAAGTATGCTGTGTTACTTTCTCTCTAAATGCATTGGATCATATCTCTGGCCTCTCTGAGATTCATATATCAAGTTTTTGTCCACTACGAAGCTTCATGAGATCTTTCTGCTGCTTACTCCCTGTCAGTTTGGCATTTCATTAACCAGAAGAGCTTAGGGCCATTGGCAAGCTTGGGAATTTGATTGTGAGCACTTCCTTTTTCACAAAGTTTATAAAGATGCTAAGATGAGGCTCTAAACCGGTGGTTCTCAGCCACGACCCACAGAAACTGGGGCATGGCATTGGGAAGGTTGAGAACCACTGCTCTAAGCCAATCCCTGATACTAAATGATAGAACAGATCATTAAAATAAAACAATTTATGGAAAATAATTAAACCTTACATTTCATATTTCAGTGTATGGTATGATTTTGAATTAATGTAATTTAGAGAATAGATTAATTAAATCAACTATTGGAGAAGGCGAAACAAAGTTAAAGGGACCCTTAACTATTACCAGTGAGATCCTATAGGAACCTGCCGTCCTTACGAACGTAAGGCAAATAAGGGGAAACCTCCACCACAGCTAGTCCCAGATTCCTCTGGAAGATTCCCTCACTCATAAACCACTACTGGGATGGACCAGGTGGGTGCTGTCATCCCTTAACACAAAGGGCCAATTGTGAACCAAATCTTTTACTTCACATCTGTGAGCACAATAGGGAATAGACTAGAACAATGCAACAAGATTGTATTTAATAATAGACGATAACAAAAGAAAAAGTATGCACAGAAAGAAACATGAACCCAGAGAATCTGGCCTATAAATTATGACTTTTTTTTTTTTCCTGGAGCTTAAATTGTTCATTCCATCCAGATTCTGGCTGGTCTCCAAGAGAGTTTCTCTTCAGCACCTGCCACTCAGTAACCTAAGCGTTCATGTTCAGTCTCCTCTCTAGGGACTCGCCTGATGTCAGTGCAATATAAAAGAAACTTTGACTAGAACAGTGGAGCCATAAATAGATACATACCTATATACATAATAGATGTATAAATAAATAAAGGCAGAGACGTAGATTAGATAAATACAAAGATACTGATTCATAGATCACTTTAGTCTGTGAAAAAGTGAACAATATTTAGACATACAAGGCCAACAGTTAAGGCACTTGATGATGGGATGAATGTAGCAAATTTCTGTTCTCCTTTGAATATTTTCTGGATCACACTGGAAGGAAATGCTTTCTAAGCCCTGCGCCACACTCTCTTCTCACCTGGGTTCAGCTTCACCTGTATGGTACACAACTGTGCCAGCTACAAGCCTGTCACCCCTCTCAGACTCCTGCTATGTCACTGCACTGGTTTTCATTCTGCTTACAGAAGGGGCAGCCTACAAGTTAGGGCAAGTTCACTCTCCCAAAGGGCAACACTACACCAATTGAGGAGAGTCAGTAGACGACAGAACGTGTCTCCTGACGTCCTCATCTCCTGGTCCTTTGGAGGGATAATTCTGAGTGTATTCTACCTGGTTCCTCAGAGGGCCCCCAGGAAAATTGAGCTCCAGCTGTACAGACCAACTGAATAACACACCATCTACAGACAATACATCTTTTCTGCCTCACTCTCCTCATGTTTAGCTATGATGTCCCTCCCACCAACACCAAGTCAATTAATGTAACCCAAAGTCATTGTCTCAGGCTCTGCTTTAAGGAAACTCAAATTAGCACCATTTCTGTATACCAGACTTAACAACACAATTGTCTATGTATTTCAGACCTATTGTTTCAAATCCCAATGTTTGTCCTGCTTCAAGTCATTGAAGTAGTTACACGCCATGGAGTCATGATTCCCTGCAGTGGAAAATAGTAATAGAAAAAAAAAAAAATCACGGAATCAGTAGTATACACATTTGTGCTGTTGTAGGGGAGAGTGCTAATAATTGTTAAGTTTTAGAGAAAGACACAGAAATGTTTTTCTTTTTAGGGTTAAGTTTCAAATTGTTTTTTCTAATCTAACATTATGTTTACCATTGAGTTGTTTCAGTCTACTTTCTTAAAATTGGGATTTTTCAAACCGCTAATAATTTCTCTTACATGAAAAGGCCATCAGGTGAGTAAACCTCACCATTTGTGGTTTCCTAATGAGGAAATGAAGATCTTCCTGATTTAGTCCAAGCAACTGACGTCAACAGAATTGTAAAACTCATTTCAGGTCAATAAACGTTACTGAGCAATCTTTATGTGCACCTGTTTCTTATAAGGTGCATTCCTGTCAAGTGATCTACTGTGCAAAGGCTTTGTGTCCTAAACCTTGCCTATTTAAAACCGCTTTTAGCCTGGGCAACATAGCAAAACCCCCATGTCTTGAAAAGTTTTAAAAAATAATAATTAACCAAGTGTGGCCCATGGGATGCACCTGTAATTCTAGATACTCAGGAGGCTGAGTGGGGAGAATCACCTGAGCCTAGAGTTCCCGGGTGCAGTGAGCGATGATGATTGTGCCACTGCACTCTAGCCCAGGATGACAGAGTAAGACCCTATCTCAAAATAAATTAATTAATTAATTAAAACTGCTTTTAAGTGAAGAAAGAAAAGTCTCTATGGGACATCTTGAATCCCCTCAATCATTGTTGGTATTGAGGAAGCACATTCATCATCTCTCACCCTTCTAGTAAATATAAACAAATGTTTCCACTTTCTATAATTTCTACCATCTTCCCTACCAACAACCATCCCCCTACTCATTTTATGCTTTAAGAAGTAAACATTATTATATACACAGAAGATAGAATACAACACATATGCCTTGACATACATGTGTGAGTGTGTGTTTGTGTGCACAGTTACGTGATGTTTTTTTACATACCTTCTGTGGCAAGCACGGCCGTTCAGCTGAGCCAATACTCACTTCTATCCCCCTCCTCCTGCCTCCCATTGCAGCAGACAGGAAAACTAAATTTTCACTTGAATGGTCACCAATGCCATTAGGCCGCATGACACCATCTGGGCAATGAGATGGGAGTTGGTAAATCTATTTGCAATTAAGTCTTTATTTTAGAATACTAGAGGAAAGCAAACTAAGACAACAATGGGAGATGGTAACTCTCGTGATACTGCAGCAACACAGAAAGTCTTAGCTGTAGTGAGTCATGATGGGCTACAGGTGGAGGAGGAGCCATCTCTAGGATTTGAAAGACAAGGGGACAATGATGATGACAAGACCTGTGGAGGTGTTTGGGTGATGTTGTGCCATGAGAATGATAAAGAAAGAAAATCACAAAGTCAGGATAGTCGGCTCTCAGAACACAGCACAAAGCCATTGGTCATTAGGACAGTATTTAAGAAGACTCTCATCTCTAAAAGCCTGAGGAGAGACTGTGCTAAGATCAGAGAAAAGAGAACCTAAAATCCAGAATAAAAACATCTGGATGTATACACGCGAACATCTTGAATCATGCCAACTTCCCTAGGTAGCAGAAGTAGTACCCTAAGTAATACTCCTTGGTAGTAAACCATGGCCTCTCCTTAACTGAAGCCCCAGAAAAGGCCTCACCTGAGGAAGATGCCCTACAACTGTGGGCCCGAACACCCAGGTTTCAGACCAGTAGGGTCAGTAGCCTGTCAGGAACCAGGCCCCATAGCAGGAGGTGAGCATCAGGTGAGCAAGCGAAGGTTCATCTGTACTTACAGCAGCTCCCATCGCACGCATCACCGCCTGAGCCCTGCCTCCTGTCAGGTCAGCGGTGGCGTTAGATTCTCACAGGAGCACAGACCCTCCTGTCAACTGTGCATGTGAGGGATATAGATTGTGTGCTCTTTATGAGAATCTAATGCCTGATGATCTGAGGTAAATGTGACAGGCTTGATTCATGCTGAAATCAAACCTCTCCCCACCCCAGTCCATGGTGGAAAAATTGTCTTCCATGAAACCAGTCTCTGGTGACAGAAGGTTGGAGACTGCTGACCTACAAGATGATATCTGACCCCCTCAAGATTGAGGACTTGTTAAATCACAGATTATGCAGCCCCCACCCTTAAATTTTCTGATTTGATAAGTCTAGGATAGGACTTTGGAATTTGCTTTTGTGACACATTCCCACGTGGTACAGCTGTATGTCCAGAGTCTATACTTTCAGGATGATAATCAGGGGCAGCTCTCAACCAATCCAGACTAGGGAAGTGTTGTTTGTGCCATGAAAGAAGAGAGTTACTTGCCAAAAGTCACAGAATCTGACTAATTTATACTCAGATCATGACCAAAAATGAATCTGAGAGTATAGGGAAGCAAAGGGGCAGACGTAAAGCTGTTTAAGAGAGTTTGTTGATCTGCAGACACTCTACTGTGACTCAGAACACTGAAGACAAAAATGCTCTGAGCCGATCTTAACTTGTTCCTGAAAAACAGAGCATCCTTGATACATGTGTGTCCTGGAAACACGGAGATGATGATGGCCTGTGATGAATGAGGCAGAATGGCTAGAATTGTCTTGGTAGAGTATTTATAAGACCAAAACCTCATTCTAATTATTGTAGATAACAAAAAGAACACACCAGCCATTTTCCTCCAAAGGGCCTGGGGGATATTTCCTTTATTAAAGCAATAAGGAAGGTACCAGTATCATTAAATAGAAGTGGCCGCCCTCTGTACATCCCAGGTAACAACAGGGAGTGAGCCTACGGAACTGGGATTCCTAGTTTTAATGGGGAAGCTAGGATTCCAAACTAAGACAAGCCAAGTGGTGGCATTTCCAGAGGCAAGGTGGTTGTAGGAAGCAAAGCTTGAATGACAACTATAGGTTCTCTCCACAGAGACACATGGAGATAGCAAGTAGACCTTGGAGGTCAAGAGGCAAGCTAGGGGAGAAGACAACATAGGTATCGCTCTCCCTACATATTGAATAAAGATCAAGAGAAAACAAGTGAAAGGTTGATGTCAACCAGTCAATGAAAAGTGATGATCCTTCTCACAGTTTCCATATTTGGGCCAGATGTCAAACCAAGAGCTCATTGATCAAAGGAGACACAGGGCATATGTCTACCAGGAGACACAGTAAGTTTTGCAATAAACTTAATTCTTCAGCTGTCATTTGGTTATTTTAGGCAACTCGCTAATATGAAATAGAGATGCATGAATAGCTGGAAATTCTCCACACCTCACAGAGATTATGTGTCTCATGATAAGCAAAAATGAAAGAACGATGGAATATTACAGCAACTGCAGCCAGACAAAGGCACAGTAACTAAGGGCTCAGATCCCTCAGGCTGAAGTTTGGGGATTATCAAGAGAATAAGCAGAAGAGCTGACCATGGATGAGGAGAAAACACAATGTAAAATAGAGGAAGAAGATCGTTGATTTCCTTTACAACCTTGGCATTAATTGCAGGGGTTTATCCCTCCCTCTAACCATTCTTTGGTAAATGTTTTATTTGGGCTTTTAGTGTTATTTTGGGCGGGGGGCATCTGAAGCAGTGACTAGCCTAAAATGTGAAGAATCAGTAACAGAACAGAGTAAACTCATCCTGGGTCATGAGTGTGTCTGAATGGCACCAGGAGTAGACTGTAGCAGACGCTGGTGAGGCCCCAGCCCATCCCCTCAGCCCTCACCATCTGTTCATACCAGCTTGACTTCCAACAGCAGCCCCTTCACCTCTCTGCATGATGGCTCTCTCTGAACACTGAATCCGGCTCTGTCTCCACACAGAGCAAAGAGTTCTTCAAAATTAATGTTCTAAAAGACCAACCCACAAGCAAACCAATGACTGGTAGACATGTGAGATTAACCCCCCGTCTCTCTCCTTCCTAAGCCTGTTTCATCCCCATCTCATCAGATGCTCGAAAACTCATGCTTTGTTGTCTTTCTTTCTTTCTTCTTAATTCCCCGCTCCTCTACCAGCATTTTCACAGATCATCTCCCAGATAAACATGTTTGCTTGGGGGGAGGAATGCATATTAGGATATACAAGTAAATACAAAGGGAGGTAAAAATGTCTTCCCTGTCTCATTTAGGATTTTGACAGGTCATCACTTAAATTGCCCATGATCATCAAAAGATGTCTGAGGGAGGTTAGAATCTGCCATGTGCCCCTGAGGCACAATGAAAAGGCTCATCTTTCTCTTGTGAGCTTTTGAAAGAAATTTAGAAATTCTCACGTTAAGTAAATTAGTTAAGAGCTAAGGGGGTGAGAAATTAGTTAAGAGCTATGGGGTAAGAAATGAGATGGCATAGTGGTTGCAGCTGCTGAGGATGGGGGTGCCACCAGGGGTGAAGGTGCAGCCAGTCTATAAGTGGAGAGGATATGGTGCCCTGGCAGCGCTGAGAGACCTGACCACAAGTTCTACTGGATGCCGACTTGCGCAGGTGATTCCAGAAGGACTGGTGCCTGGTGATGATGATGGACAAACAACATTGTCCAGAGGCCGAGGGAAGCCCAAAGCCCTTTAGAGGTCAACTCCCCACCGATCTTGTGACCATAAAGACACATATGTCCCTTTGAATTCAGATATCATCTTTCAAGCAGAGTAAGAGAAAAGGAGTCCTCCTAGAAAGCTGAACTTTGAAGTACTTGGATATAAAATGGGACTGTTTTAAGCCAGAAGAGACAGACAAAGATTGAACAACAAACGGTTATTCTGCTATTACACAATACACACCAGCCAGCAAGGGACTCAAAAGAGAGTTTTTTGTATGAATATTGCTCCTACCCTATGTAGATTTAATGTCTTCAAGGAATAACTAGATCCACATATCCCCTCGTTTATTAAGGGAAAATACTTTTGATGTAACACTTTTTAAAAAATGTAGTCCAGGGGTACATCAGGAAGTTTATGTACATGCTGACACTTTCCAGAGAAGTGGAGAAAGAGAGAGACAAGGGCATCAGCACAGCAGGTGCGCAGAAGAGACCTTGGGATGCAGTCGGCTGCACCGACCCGAGACCGGGAAGGAGGTGGGAGAAGAGCTGGAGGCCTCCACCCCTCAGGGGACCTGAAAGCAAGTGACGACCTTCCCTGTCCCTTCTCCTCTCCTCTGGCAATTCTCGTCCTCCCACTCGCTTCTATATCTGTCCTGTGCCTTTTCTTAACAATTCGGCCACTCGAAAGCACACAATGTTATTAAGAAAACGATCCAACATAAAGGAGAGCTCTAGATACCTTGGACCTGAAGAAGTTTGTTCAGAAGAAAAGAGTATTTATGTGTTGAAATCATTAAAATTGTGTATTATAAAATAGATCCTAACAGAAACTGGAAAAAGAGAAATGTGATTAACTTGTTCACATGGCTGTTAGCCTGAACTTCAAATCCATGTCAGTGTTAAACAGGGTATCTTAGAGCATAACTCTATATAGAATACTTTGCAAAGCGTTATATAAACAAAGATTCTGTTACTGGATGTCTGCAACAGAAAATACCACTCATGAATTTCCTTTATGGATTTAATCTGACAGCATCAGGAAAGTAAAAAGTAAGGATTAGGCTATTCATCTGGCTTGGAAGTAAAGGAAATACTGGTAACCAGGGAAGAAGGGGTATTACTAAACTCTCTGTCAAGGAAGGCAGCAAATTATGTGAATAAAGTCCAACTTTGATACCAGGTAGGCTTGTATTTTAATTCTGGCTCTGTCACAGGCTCCCTGTTCAATCCTGAACAATTGATTTAATCTTTCTGAGCATTACCTGGATGTATACAGATTAACTGAGATCAGACAAAGTTTCAGGAACATCACGGATTCCCAATAAAATTATGAATCTTCTCACCCCATTCAAGCTCACTCCCCACATCTAGGAGAGGGAGAAGAGGAAGCTAAGGTAAATTAAACAGCAAAGAAAGATTGAGATCCAAGGAAAAGTATAGAAAGAATAACAAAAAACAAAAGACTTTTCAGAAGCCTCCTTGATTTTCCAGCACATGTATTCTAATATATTAGAGTTAATTTTTATATGTATTCTGAGCAGTCAAGTATTCATACCAGTAGGATACCTACCAGGTTATCCCCAATCTCCTTGAAATTCTCTGGAATCCATCTGAGCTCAAGTCCAAACTGGGAAATTTGCTAAACTGATTATTCCCAAACCCCAGACTCAGAGGCTCTGATTCAAAATTTTCTACTTGGAGGCCAGGCATGATGGCTCACACCTGTAATCATAGCACTTTGGGAGGCTGAGGAGGGAGGATTCTTCAACTCAGGAATTTGGAGACCAGACTGAGCGAGTGAGACCCTGTCTCTACTAAAAATAGGAAAAACTATTCAGGCGTGGTGGTACACCTGTAGTCCCAGTTGCTCAGGAAGCTGAAGCAGGAGGATCTCTTGAATCCAGGATTTTAAGATTGTTGTAAGCTATGATGATACTATAGCACTCTAGCTTATACAACAGAGTGAGACCCTGTTTCAATAAATAAATAAATTAATAAATAAATCTCTACCAGCCATGAGATTTCTTCAAATACTTCGTCTAGTTGGAATGGTTGGGCTGAGTTTACCCTGTAAGAACACATCTCTTAGTAAATAAATTAGAAAAATAATACCATTTGCCATAGTACCCTAAAATATAAAATTCTTCAATATTGTCCAAATGTCAAATCTTTGTTTAAACTGCCAGTCTCCAATTCTAATATCTGCATAGACATGCAAAGTATCCAGATTAACCAAAATGATTTTGAAAAAAATTTCTGAAATCACAATCTGACTTCAAAACTTAATATAAAATTATAGTAGCTAAGATAATATTGGTATAATTATAGAGATATTGATCAGGGAAACACAACAGAGTCCAGAAATCTACCTACACATGTGAAGTCAATTGATTTTCAACAAAGATGCCAAATTACTGATTCTCAGCTAGTGACTATTTTCTTCTCCAAGCAATATCTAGTGTACAAAACCCAGAGACACTATTAAACATTTCTGTGCATCGTAGAGCTTTCCAGAACAATGGATGATTCTGGGTCAAAATGTCATTAGCACTGAGATTGAGAAACACTGAGCTAAGATAATTTAACATATAAAAGATAGGTTTTTCAGCAAATACTTCTGTAACAATCCAATATTTATTTGTGAAAAAATATTGATGTATTCATTTTATCATACACGAAAATTAACTTGAAATGGATAAGAGATTGAAATGTTAAGAGCCAAAACTATGAAATTCTAGAAAAAACATAGAGGAAAATATTTGTGAACCTTGTTAGACAGATTTATCAGAATACAAAAAGTATAAACTATTAAAAGTGATCAATTGAATATCAATATTAAAAATGTTTAGAGAAATATTCTCTCTTTGGATGCTGTTGTGTATGAATTAGAGGTTTTGAGTTTCTTCATCCATGTTCCCTTCCTGAGAATAATATGCTGAGAAAATGACCAAAAAGCTGAGAAAATACCACATAAAAATAGAACTAGAGATATTGCATAGCATGCTACCTCTAAATTTCCCATTATGTGAATAAATAAATGTGTTGGTGGTTTAAGCCAATTCATGTGTTTGTTGTTACTTGCAACCAAAATCTTCCTACTGAAACAGATATAAACCAAAATGTTAGTATTTCTCTATGTGTGATAAACTAGTTAATGATTTCTAATTTTCTTTTTGTTTTTTATTAGTGTACATTTTCTATAACATTTTCTGGATTGGAATACCTTAATTAGGATGAGTAATTACTGAAAAGAACTTTCGGTTCTTTTTGTCAGAAATTTCTTGCCTAGGTTCTGACTCTTATTGAGCATATTTTTTGCTATAAAGTTTTTGTTTTTTTTTTTTCACCGTTTGTTTCCAAATGTAATTCAAAACCCTGGTGTTGATCATAAGGGTCTTAACTAAAGACCTATTTTTTTTTTCCAAAGTCCGCTTTCTTTCTTCCTTAAACTTAGAGATGAAAATGAGCCAACACACATTCACTGCCAGCCATGAGATTTCCTCAATACTTCATCTAGTTGGAATGGTTGGGCCAAGTTTGCCCCGGAAGAACACATCTCTCAAACAGGATTTATCTCTTTGTATTAGTTAGCAGTAGCTTCCATAACACATAAACCTACAACGTCAATAGATTAACATAAATGACATTTATATCCAGCTCACATAAAGTCTAATCAGGGCAGGCGAGACTTTCTATGTGCAATCAATCCAGGACCAGACTGCTAGGGTCTTGGCAATCTTCCACCTAAGATTTGTAGATCTTCTCAGCCCATGAGACCCAGCCAGTAGATGAGAAAGAGTATAAGATAATATGTGATAAGTTTATAGTCTAGAAAAGGAAGTAAGGTATATCACTTCAATGCATTGTCCACTGGGCAAAATTCAGTTACATGGACTTATTTTGATAAAGAGAAAACTGAGAAAATAGTAGGTTAGGGGCAGGCAGCTCATTCTCATCTGCAACTCTACACTATGAAAAGTGTATCAGGTAAAACCAAACTCATGCCAGATTATCCAATAGAGAGAATTTAGTGCAGGCAATTATTTATAAAGGAGTTAGAAGAATTTGTAAAAAAAAAAAAAAAATAGAACAGGATAAGGGCAAGGCAACCCTGGGGTTAGCAACACATGAAAGCCCAATCACCCTTGAAGCTTTGAAGCTGAAGGAGCAAAGGAGGGAGGCTGTGTTACTGGTGCTGTGAGTCCGAGGAACCTTGAAGAACTGTAACCCTATCGCTTCTCGGCCTTTTGGCTAAGATCAAGTGTGTGAAGAACTGTAACTCTATCTGATGGGTCCCACAGGTGCTGCTGCAGTCATGGGGGAGACTGCAAGTCCTAGAGACCCCCACCCACAGAAAACGGAGAGAGGGGCGGCGCCTGTGGCTCAAGGAGTAGGGCGCCGGTCTCATATGCCGGAGGTGGCAGGTTCAAACCCAGCCCCAGCAAAAAAAAAAAAGAAAACGGAGAGAGGAAGAGGTAGCTTAGCTTTTTCTCCTTGTCACCTCCCATTGCCTGTCTATACCCTGTGCCTCCCCGTGGTCAAACTAGATGGAAACCAGTAGTGCCCCAAATAGCAAGAATGACTGTGAAATCATAGACTATATTCTGCGCATCTAATGTGTCGGTGATAAAAATAAATTTCAGTTATCTTCCATTAAATGAAGTTCAGTTAAATAAATCCTCTAATCTTTATTGTCTTTATTAAAAGTAACCCTACAAAATTTTTGTCATAAGAGAGGCAATTAAATTGTATGCAAAAAACAAAAGGAATAAGAAAGTATTGCAGAGATGTCAGCCACTGATTTAAAAAATAACATTGTTTATATTTTTCTAGACTTCATAATGTTTGGAGTATTTGTCAACGTTTCAAATTGGCTTTCACTTTTTAATGTCTTTTTTCCTCTAAGTAAGTATTCGCTATTTATACCTAACTTTCTAATCATCATTTTGTATTCTTGTTTTTAATGAAGGTCTCTGAAATTCCACAGAACTTCAATCTTCCTCAAGCACAAATTTTAAGGTCTATTTAAATAACGTCTTACTGTGTACTACTGAAATGTGAAGCATACTTAGGAGATAATTAGATTTATTAATGCAACAGTCTGTATGCTTCCTTCCAACAGAATAGTTCTGAATTATCAATGAGATCATTGATGTGAAAGCACTCTGAAAAGTAATAAGTGCTATATCAATGCAAACTATTATCTTTATTATCCTTTTAAATACAAGCATCTGGAGCTCTCAACATTTGTTTGATAACTCCTCAGTGATCTTCCACTAAGTGCATGGCACTTCTGGGGCTGTGGAGGGAATAAAAAGATAAGATACATTCAATACTTGCCTTCAGGGAGTTCACTGTTTCCACAAGGAGAAACTGTACTGAATGCAAAACTAAGAGATCAACTCCATGTCAGTGAACTTCAAACTTCCTCAAATTACAATACACATTTTGAAATGGAGTTTAGGGTCTGATAAACACACACACATTCATACACACACCAAAACAAAGGTTTCACAAAAAACAATACGTACATTTACTATATGTACACCTTCTTGTAGTTTTCTTTTCTAGTCTACTTAATTTTGTAAAATGCTGGTTACAAGATTCTAAATAGATTTTATAACCTCCTAATGGATTACAGTCTATTTTTTTTTTTTTGAGACAGAATCTCACTATGTCACCCTCAGTAGAGTGCTGTCACATCACAGCTCACAGCAACCTCCAACTCTTGGGCTTAAGCGATTCTCTTGCCTCAGCCTCCCAAGTAGCTGGGACTACAGGAGCCCGCCACAACGCCCGGCTATTTTTTCTTTTGCAGTTGTCATTGTTGTTTAGCAGGCCCAGGCTGGTTCAGACCCACCAGTCTCGGTGTATGTGGCTGGCACTGTAACCAGTGGGCTGTGGGTGCTGAACCTACAGCCTCTCTTTGGAGAAATAGTGTTCTATGTGATTATTTTATCGGAAGGGGAATAGACTTTTTAAAAAAAAAATCAATGAATAAAACCTGAGTGAACCTGTTCATTAGCTCAAATAAAATTTTAGCTCTGTTTCGGTCGGGGGAGGAAAGACATTGAAATCTAACAGAGCTCTCTTGCCAATTATTCATACGTATTTTATAAGAGCAAAGACATCAGTTATCTTTTCACACATGTGAAAGCACACATACACACACTCTCCCACAGCTTCCCTCCCCATATCTATATGTTGAATCTTATCTTGTTCACAGTGACAACACAGTGAAAGCTCCCTGCAGGGACTCACAGGAGTCTGAGTGAAAGGGGTTATTTCAGTGGTTCTTCACCATCCGACAATTGCATTCGGACACAAGAGCTTTCTGACAGGACTTGGCAAGCTTTGTGCTACAGTCAAGATCATTTATTCTATTGGAAAATTTGTCATAAAGGAGTTTGACTCTTTTCTAAGGTATGGTGTGTACGTGTGCACATATATACATATTTCTAAATATTCTATAGACTATGTAGATATAGGTGGATGTAGAGAGAGATACTTTCTTAAGTCTTTAGTGGTAAATTTTGTACTTTGAGTTTTTATGTATATGCCATTATAAGGATAAATATTTGCTTGGAAAACACATCATGTTGATGAAATAATGCTGAGACCCTACCTCCTCATCACAGAACTTTTCAATATTTAAAATATACTTCCTACTTTCTATGATCAACTCTCAGCATCTCAGAAGAAGATGATTCTATCCACAAGAATAGATAGCATCCCTGTGAAAAAAGAAAATGTGCCTTAAAGTTCAACAACACTAATAACTTTCTATTCCAGTCGATGAACAAACGAATTACTCAATTCATTTCTTCTCTCTTTGCATCTGAAGGAAATACGGTGTCATTGGCTTTCTCTTTGTGTTTTGCTCTTCACCAGAATTCCTCAGCAGATTCACTCCCTTTGGCCATTTCAAGAATGGATAAAACCAAGTGAGAGTATGGACACAGCCCAAACTTCAGAGCATCTAAAAAATGTCCCTAGTGTGAGCCCTACAGTCATGAACAGAACTTTGCAATACAGTCACTCATTCTTAAACCGCCAGTTTAACCATTCCAAAGTGCCACGTAGTCTAGCTACAGAGACATTCCGTGAGACGGGCGTCCAGGAATGAAAGAAATGAGGGCATAAGGACACAGAACTACAACTGTATGACTACCTGTTGTCATCTGGAAATGTGCCTAATGTTTTCTTTTAAGCCAGTTTATGTTTTGAATCTACTAGCTGAACACAAAATTTAATAACCAGCAATTTTCTTATTCTTCAAATTAGCAAGAGAATTTAACAATTGCATTTCCCATATTCCAAAATCTCTATTTTTTTAGTTCCTTTCCCAAGTTCATTTTGACTATAACCTATCTTTTCCATAATTTCTACTAACTTATGCCCTAATCTTTCCAATATGACTTTTTCAAGTCTTGTAAATCAGCTAAATGGTGTCTTACTACAATGTCTTCCTTCCTAGTCACATATTAAGGATCCTATTTCTTGAGATCAAGGTTAGATATTTCTTCTTTATAGCTTTCTTTGCCAATTGAAGTAGAGTTAATCATTCTTTCCCTCATACCTTGACTAAAATGAGATTTACCCAGTCTTTTTAGCTTTCTCTTCTTCCTCTTCTATTCTACTACAAGCTGCTTGAGAATTGAAATTGTCACATTGATATCCTATCTTTAGTGCCTCTTCTAGAATCTGGTTCTAAGGTATTGAATTAGTGAATTGTTTTATTAAGGTGTCTTTCCTGGGTCTTCGACTGTTCTTGGGAGCCGTACTTTATTCCAAAGCATCTTTCTCTGCATTTTCTGAATTTTTCAGAAGTGTTCATTAGAAGTTCCTGAGGGTAGTTCGTAGTGCTTTTGAGGTCGGTCTTCATGACCCAAGGTTTAAGACTCCTCTTGAGGAGTCTTACTTGAACATTGTCATTACTGACGCTGATGACATCACTATCGGGAGCATGACTGCATTACGCTGATTCCTTCCGACAGTCAGACACAAGCTATTTTGAAAGATTTTGTCACTATTACTACTACTTTTTTTCTGACTGAAGGGCTACTCTAATAGAACAGACAATCTAATAACACATGACTTAATAACAAAATCAAAAGCAAGATAGAAATGTGTTGCTATTTTCACTGAATTTGAGGATGCTTTTCTCTAAGCCAGATAGCTCTGTTTGAGGATGAAAATTTTTAATTATTAATGGTCCCTGAATTGGCATTATTTCTCAGTAATTAGAGCCCAGTGATAGGGAGATTGAGCATTCTTTTTTTTTTTTTTTTTTTGCATTTTTTGGCCGGGGCTGGGTTTGAACGCACCACCTCCGGTATATGGGGCCCTACTCCTTTGAGCCACAGGCACCACCCAGGATTGCTCATTCTTAATTGTTAATTCTGCAAAGGTTTGTTCAACCTACCGTATCTGGAACAAAAGTCCTCTTACGCTTATTATCTTTTATTATTTTTTCCAGGCAGCATTTGGAACGATTTCATCTGTGGTGAAACTCCATTGTAACTTCAGTTTGTCTTGCTTAAAATTCAGAGACAAGTGTTTTCCATATTTTATGTATGGATCAAATACATAAACATATCAAGATACTAATAAAATATAATTCTGAAAGAAAATAAAGGAATTTTTTTCTCTTTTGCTTTTTTCTTTCAATTCAGGACAGAACATTATAGAAAAGAGGTCAGCTAACCTAGGCCACCTGTTTAAGAAAAATTATCAGAACTTATCAGTCTTATCTGTGCCCATGAGAAGGAAAAACTATTATTACAAGGTTGTATTTCAGACATTTTGGTCCCATTTGAAGAATTTTCTCATAGGTTCTCCCATAACATGACTCCCTCTATTTTTCCTATTGAAAAGGTCAAGCCTTAGAATGGGTCCTTTCAGACAACTGTCATTTACATGTAAAAAGAGAGTTATCTACCGACATTAGTGACAGACAATGAGACTACATTGGCTGGGCAACTTTAACAGCTATTCTGAGGGAAGTTCTGTTGCCTTATAGGAGAGCTCCCAGATAATTCTCCATCTTCCTCTTTGAAACAGGCCTTAGCACTCTCTTCCTAAGCATTCAGTTTCTCTCCCCCCACTTCTGTTAATGTCCTTAAGGGCTGTTAATAATTATACCTTAGGCTGGGTGCCTGTAGCTCAGTGGTTAGGGTACTGGCCACATGCCCTGGGGCTGGTGGGTTGGAACCTGGCCTGGGCCTGCTAAAACAACAACAACAAAAAATAGCTGGGTGTTGTGATGGGCATCTGTAGTCCCAGCTACTTGGGAAGTTGAAACAAGAGAATCACTTGAGCCCAAGAGTTTGAGGTTGCTGTGAGTTGTGACGCTGCAGCACTCTACCCAGGTCCTACATTGTGAGATACTGTTTCAAAAAAAAAAAAAAAATTATATCTTAGATCCCAGAATAAACCTGGACATAATTTGCTGACCCTGAAGACTATATCGACTACATCTTAACTCCCCTTTCCATGCCCTCAATTTGCTATTACTGCTGCCACAGAGAATTACTTGATCCAATATTAGACAAAAAACATTTCAAAAACCTGAGGTCGTGGCAGTGGGAATGAAAAGTTCACATCTGAGAAACATTTCCAATTTACAATCACAAAACAATGTGGTATCCAGTTGGGGCTGACGGAAAGGGAAGAAGTAAGCAGAGGTGGCAAGCAGCTTATCTTCTGTCACCAGTTACTACCGTGACTTGGAAGGAAACCGTGAGAATGTGTGTGTGACGTTACAGGAATCTGTCAAACAGCTGAGGAGAACCCAATGGACCTTCTTATACTAGACCACTTTTGACCTATAAAAATGGCAATTTCATTTCATTTGACCTAAAAGAATTAAACCCTGAAGGCTTCCTTCTCTTCGTTGAGCATCTCATTGGCACATTCACAATTTTCCATTTCCAATAATCTGTCTGCATTTTTGTGTGTACTGAAAAATACTCAGTGGTAAGTGGTACAAGCCTCCTTAGGTCTCTAAACTACAGCAAATCTACAGATGCTTTCTTTTTAATAATAATAATGCTAGATAAGTGCACTTTCACAAAGATTATAGCATATTATCCTCACAGTAATATCCCCAGGGAAGATAATATCCTCATCATACATATGGAAACAAGCTCAAAGAGGTTAAACGGCTTGTGTGATGACAAATGGAGAATAATGACCTCTAAGTACCCTAGCTGTTCTTTCCACTTTGTGTGGCCTGCCCATCTATGAAGCCGAAAGGAAGGGCTTAGGTATATTTTCCCTTAGCTATGTCCAATTTAGCAGAAAATAAACAAAACAAAACCAGGCCAACGTTTATTCCCTAAGTTGTGATTATCTCAAAGTTGTGATCATTGTACGTGCGTTTGAATACTTGTAGAAGCTTAAAAGTTGTTAAAATTATCATTATTTCTCTTTTTCAAAGCAATTATATCCATAGACCTCCCCTCACATTATATAGTTTAGAACGTCAGTGTTGGGAAGACCACTGGACAGCCTCGTGATAGAGACACTTTTCTTGTTCTTCTGCCCAAATTTGCCTTTCTTGGTTCTGCCTGGTTTTGCCTCATGACTGTATGTTGTCTAAAGAATATGCTCAGTGCATTTTCTTTGTTTCACAGAAGAGGCCTGCAGAAGACTTTAGATTTTAATTCGAAAAAAATAAATAAATGTCCTTGAAAAAGAATGAATGCCTTCCCCTAGGTCTCTTTCATTAATATGAGCTTCATGAAATATAGAGTTCAGAAGTGGAACTCAAGGTTAGAGGCAGAAGACTGCACAAACTCGGAGAAGCCATAAGAAACAGGAGAGGAAAATGTGGTTTATTAGTTATACTAGTTACAGAATGAACAGCATATTGTATGTGCTGTGTTAGAGGTATGTTATGAATAACAAAAGCCCTGGAGCATTTACATATTTGTTTTCAGCAATCCTGGCAGTTGGATTTCACCATTCTATGCCTCTTTGCCAGAATCACTAAACACTGGTACATATGGCATCTAAAGTGCCATATGCCATGGAAAATGTTAGCTGATGCCTATACTTCTATATTATATTTTTATTTCAGATTTTTGCAGTTTGAACAAAGAATAGTAGAAAAAACAAAATATTGGACAAGCAGTAAACAGTAAAGTGAAAAAAATGCCTTCAGAGAAAGCAAATAAAGGAAATGAATCCACCACAAGTTAACATGACTATATGATAATGAATCAGATATGGAAAGTAATTGTTTTGCATGAACAAATTTACACAGCCTCTCATTTTATTATTTTGGAGCTAAAGGCTGCAACATGAAGGAGGAGCTTTCTAACATATTACCTTTACCTTATTCTTTCTGATATTTCTTCCTAAAATCATAGTCCTCATTTGATTAAAGTTAATAAGCATGCAGGCTATAGTGAGAAGCATCTAAAATTCAAGTTAAAACAGAAAACTTCAAATATCAGTAATTATTTTTCCAATATTTATTAAGGTTATTAATTGAAAGTTTCAGTTAGCATCCAGGGTTTTTTTTTCTTAGACACAGGAAGATTCTAAAATTTAAATCAACATAATTGATTGGCTTCTTTTCTCAAAACAGGGAAACAAACAAAAATCTCATGGCCAACATTTTGTCAATAAGAAAGACATCAAAATAACTAGGTATCCTGGTATGTAAAAAGTGAGTAATAGTCCACTGGGAATGACTTGGCGAGTACATTAGTCTTAGGGAAAAAAAAATGCCATTCACAATTTGCAAATGCAGTTTTCTCCTTTTATTTTTAGTATTTTATTTATTTATTTATTTACTTATCGTTGTAGGTTTTTTTTTTTTGGCCAGGGCTGGGTTTGAACCTGCTATCTCCAGAATATGGGGCCGGCGCCCTGGTCCTTGAGCCACAGGCGCTGCCTGGTTTTCTCTTTTTAATAGTCTCAAAAGCTGAGCACATTGTCTAGAGTAGACAAGTAATCCAGAAATTATAGAAACTAAGATGTTAGGATAATTGACTTAACATTTGAATAGGTGAATTTAATGGAGTAAGGAATGAGAAAAAAAAATGTATGTAAAGGGCAAAAGTTTACCTTTACCTTTCAGCTTAAAATTGTGTGACCACATTAACATTTTAAAGTACATTTGTGTAACATTGTATAAGCTTACAAAACATGTTCAAATTCTTTCACATTTAAAATAAACAATTCTGTAAGTTGAATATTAGTTCTTTCTCATTCTTAGATGAGAAGACCAGCTAGGAAAACTTGCCATTTTGTTCTTGTGTCTTGTGTACTGAAATTCATCCCATTGTAGAAGTAATCCTGCCACAAATCAGAAGCATATTGAAAACAAGGTAACTTTTCGGTGGAATTGTGTCTTGCTCAGTAAGATGTGAAATTGTATGTGACATAGAATCTTAAACTTTTCTTAGGAGTTTGTTGTTTGTAAGGGCTATGAAAAAGTATGCATAGGGCAGCGCCTGTGGCTCAAAGGAGTAGGGTGCCAGCCCCATACACCGGAGGTGGTGTGTTCAAACCCAGCCCCGGCCAAAAACTGCAAAAAAAAAAAAAAAAAAAGAAAAGAAAAAGTATGCATAAACTTTGGGCTGTATTTTCTGTGTTCCAGTCATTCCAGAAACAGGAATCCAGGCTCTGAAACTTACACAAAGAAGCCAAATATGTATGAGGGCTCCTCTGTAATGCTAGTATGATGCTCCTTTGACAGAGCTCTCAATCTAAACAAATGACATATTAGGGCCGCCATAATAGCTTATCACAAACTTTGCAGCTTTCAAACAATGGAAATGAGTGATCCCATAGTTCTAGACACCAATGTCCAAAATCAAGGTGTCTCTCTCTTTGAAGGCTTTAGGAGAGAATTCTTTTCCTCTTCCTTGGTGGCTCCAGCCATTTCATAGCTTGCAGGTGAATAACTTCAAATCTGCCTTTGTCTTCTCTGATCTTCTCCTCACCTTCCTATATGTTTCCCTTCTGGGTGTCTCCTAAAAAGATACTTGTCATTGGATTTAGCACCCATTCATGTGATTCCAGGTTGATCTCATGTTATGACTCTCAATTGCATCAGAAAAGACCCTTTTTTTCAAATAAGGTCACATTGCCAGGTTCTGGGGGTTAGGATATAGACATATCTTTTCAGGGGGTGGCACTATTCATCACACTACAGTACACCCTTTGGCCCCCCAAAATTCATACCTGTGTCATGTGTAAAATATATTCACATCATACCAACATCCTCCAAAATCTCAGCTCATTACAGCATCAACTCCAAGTATAATGTCTCATCTAAATATCATCAATTCAAAAGTCCCAAATCTCATCATCTAAATCAGGTAGGAGTTAGACTCTGGTTATGATATGTCCTGGGACAAAATTATCCTCTTTCTGTAGACATGTAAAACAATATTTCCTCATAGGTGAGTATCTGTTCAAATTATCTATATTTTAAACGGGCTCTTTATTCTCTTTATCTTGAGTTGTAAGAGGTCTTTGTCTATTGTGGATATAATTTCTTTGTTGGGTCTGTAACATACAAATATTTTATCCTGGTAGGTAGCTTATCTGTTCATTTTTTGAAAAAGTGTCCTTCACTGTGGATAAAGTTTTAAATTTTCATTAAACTCATTCAATCATTTTTTTAAATGAATAGTGTTCTGATTGTATGTCTAAGAAAACAGGTTTTCTTCCAAAATACAATGGGAAGACAGGCATAAATGTTAAAAATAAACATTCTTACTCCAAAAGGGAGAAATTAGAAGAAATAAAAGGGTCCCCAGTTCCAGCTCTGTGAGTAATGTTCTGCCGTGCTGCGGAGACTGTGGCAGCTCCCAAGGCCTCTGCCCCACCCACAGCGCTCCCACCCTGGGAATCATACCTTTTTCTTAAAGGATAGCACATGTGTGCAGTTGCAATTTCCTGCCTGAGTAATTTTGGAAACCCCATACCTTTTTCTCATTTTATCCTTTCTCTATCCCTTTCATTCCAAGATAGGAATGTTCCTGCTGATGTGTATATAATATTTTCAAAAATTCTGTGGATTTCCTGTGTATATCACAGTGGTCTATAGCATTAGACATGCCTCCACAGATCTTTCTTGAATCTTCTCATCTCTATTCCTGGTTTCTGCTTAGATGGTTGACTAATTTCATCAGTCATACACCTAACTACATTACTAAAAGTTTACCCAGTCATACTCTGGGCCTTTTCTGCAGAGGACACTTTCCTAACAGTGAATCTCCTCATTTTAGATGCTTTAATGTCTGGATGGCCAAGAACCTCACAAATTATCGAGTATTAATTCCTTTTTGCTTACCAGTTCCTTCTTTATCTCTCTCCTACTGCTTTTTTGCTCAGCAGGAGAACAAAAAAAAAAAAAATGAAAATGAAAAAAGGCCACAATATCAATGTTTTGCTTAGAAATCTTTTCAGGTACATATCCAATTTCATTGTTTATAATTCTTCTTCCCCCATAACTGTGGAATATAATTCAGCCAAGTTTTCTGTCATTATATAACATTTTTCAGTTTCATACAAAATTCCTTCAGTTTCCAATACTATGTTCCTCATTATCTTCTGAGTCCTTAACAGAATTGCCTTCACATCACTGTTCACACACAGACCCTTCAAGACAATCTAGTTTTTTAGGTTTTACTATTATTGTGCACTGAAATTTCTTCCAGCCTCTACCCATTACGCAACCGTTACATAAATGATCCAAAGTTAGCCTCTGTATATTAGTTACTTCTTCATAGAAGCCAAAGACCCATTACCTCATAAGACTTCTAGCACTCAAATTTTCACACATCCATGTGTTTTAAACATATCACAAACAAGAGTATTTTTTTGTTTAAGCTACTTAGAGCCTGGTTGCTTTATATACCTCATGAAATTGCATGCAACATCTGGATAAATCCTGTGTAATAAAGACCCCAAAGTGCTGCTGGGCTCTGGAGTCCTCTGATCTAGAGTCTTTCCACTGAGTTGCTGGGTGACATCACCTAGACACATGGAGTTCCCGCTCCTAAGCCTTCTCCCAGAGAAATTACCTTTTCTTCCCACCCTTCAATGTGATAGTCACTGTGTCATACCCTCCAGACAGACTCATGGAGTGACAGACTTCCCTGATATGCAAATCTATGAAAGCATTGCCCTCCTAAAGCCTGCATACGGTAATGCCACTTCACGGTTGTATATTTTTCTTCATCGCCCCCTAAATACCTCATTTATTATGCTACTTTCCTATACCATAGTTTTTTTTCTTTCTACCATAGTTTTTGTCATCTAAATAAAAGCAACAGTGTGTAAACTTTTCAGATTATCTTTTTTCACTCAACCTACTTACTACATTTGACATGCATTCAAGATTTTTTTCTTTTAATTTATCACTAGTTCATTCCTTTTACTTGCTGGATGACATTCCCTTACATGTGTGTACCAAAGTGGTTTCACCCATTGAGGACATTTTGATTGTTTTTAGTTTGGGGAAATTACTATTCTAGAGTGGCTGAACCATTCCAATTTCTCCCAAACATTGTATGAGAGTTCCAATTCCTCTGCAGCATCATCAACACTTGTTATTTTTAGTATATTTAATTAACTATTTTAATACTGAAAATTATTGTGGCTTTAATTTTCATATCCATATTTAACTGTCCTAATAATGAAAATTATTGTGGTTTTAATAGTCCTATCCATAATGATGAAAGATGTTGAACATAATTTTATGTGCTTATTTGCCATATATATTTCCTCATGGGTATCTGTTCAAATTATTTATCTATATTTTAAATGGGCTCTTTATTCTCTTTATCTTGAGTTGTAAGAGGTCTTTGTCTATTGTGAATATAATTGCTTTGTTGAGTCTATAACTTACAAATATTTTATCCTGATAGGTAGCTTATCTGTTCATTTTTTTAAAAACTGTCCTTCACTGTGGATAAAGTTTTAAATTTTTATTAAATTCATTTAATCATTTCTTAAATTAATAGTGTTCTGATTGTATATCTAAGAAATCTTTCCTAACCCAAGGTCGTAAATATTTTTTCATTAATGATTGTATAAAGCATAAAATTTAGCTTTTTGTTTTGTTTTGTTTGCATATGAATGGACAATTGTTCCAACCTCATTTGTGAAAGAAAAAACAAACAAACCAATCTTTCTCCATTTAATTATTTTGCACCTTTGCCAAAAATCAAATGGTCACATTTATGTTGATCCACTTTGAATTCTCTATCCTGCTTCAAAAACTGCTCTAGATCCATTATAAGTTAATATCTGTTAATATCACTTTGTCCTGATTACTGTAGCTTTATGTTACATCTAAAAGTCAGGAGTTATAAATTCTCTAATTTTTCTTTCAGGATTGTTTTAGCTCTTTCATTTCTTTATCTTTTCATATAAATTTTAGAGTCTTCTTGTCTGTATCTGTAAAAAAAAAATCCTACTTGAATTTTGAGTAGAATTGCATTAAACCTAGAGATTAATTTGGACATAGTTGGCAACTTTCTTATTTTGAGTATTTTAATCTATGAACAAGCCATAGCTCCTTATTATTCAACATTTTATTTCCTTCATTAGCATTTTATAACCTACCACACAGTTTGATGGTTTATAACTAGGTATAGTTCTCTTTTTTGTGTGCAGACATTTGGTAATTTTTAATATTGGTATCAAATTATACAATTATACATTTCTAGTATATATAATGATTATTTTGTGTGCTGATGCATAAACTTCTATGATGTTGCTGAACTCACAGATTCATCCTGGATTTCAAATATAAATTCTTATAAATTTTTATATTGAAAATCATGTCATTTGCTAATAAGAAGAGTTTTTTTTTCCTCTCCACCTCATAGATTTTTTTTATTTATTTATTTTTCTTGTTTTATTGCATTGGCTAAGATTTCTAGGATGTTGTTTAAGAGTAAGGAGGAGACAGAACATTTTTTGCCTTTTTCCAATCATAGGAAAGAAATTTTCATTACATCATAATTAAATAAAATTTTAGTTGTAGATGTCTTATAGATATCTTTTACCTAGTTTTCTTAGAGCCTTTCTCAGGAATGGATGTTGACATTATGCAAAGAATAAAATTGGACTCTTATCTTACTTCATATGCAAAGTAAATATGATAGAGTAAAGCAATAAGAAAAAGCAGAAGGCAAAAGCTTTTTGACATTGGTCTTGGAAAACATATTTTGAATATGACTCCAAAAGCACAGGCAACAGAAATAAAAATAGAGAAATTGGATTGCATCAAACTAAAAAAAGTTTTGCACTGCAAAGGAAATGATCAACAGAGTCAAGAAACAACTTATAGAATGAGGAAAAAAACACTTGCAAACAATACACTGGATAAACGGTTAATATCCAAAATATACAGGGAACTCAGATAACTCAATAGCATTAAGTAAGAAAATAAATAAATAAAATTATTTTAAAACAACCTGATTAAAAAAATAATAAACCTGATTTAACTGTGGGCAAAGGACCTAAATAATGATTTCTTAAAGGCATTCAAGTATCCAACAGGGTATTTGAAAAAAGTGGTTAACGTCACTAATAATCAGGGAAATGCAAATTAAAGCCATAATGAGATACCACTTGACATCTATTAGAATGTCTTTTATCAAAAAAAATAAAGAAACAGGGCAGTGCCTGTGGCTCAGTGAGTGGGGCGCCAGCTCCATATACCGAGGGTGGTGGGTTCAGGCCCGGCCCAGACCAGGCTGCAACAAAGAAATGACCGGGCATTGTGGCAGGTGCCTATAGTCCCAGCTACTCGGGAAGCTGAGGCAAGAGAATCACCTAAGCCCAAGAGCTGGAAGTTGCTGTGAGCTGTGATGCCAGAGCACTCTACAGAGGGCAACAAAAGGAGAGTCTGTCTCAAAAAAATAATAATAAAATAAACAAACAAAAAAGATAGCAGAGGTTGATGAAAATGTGGGGGAAAAGAGAACTTTTATACATTGTTAGTGGAAATATAAAATACTACATCTTTATGGAAAACAATATAGAGATTTTTCAAAAAATTAATATCTAGCAATTCTACTTCTGGCTATAGATACAAAGCAAAAGGAATCAGTATCTGCACTTCTGTGTTTATTGCAACATTATTCACAACAACCAAGATATGGAATGAACCTAAGTGGCCATCAACAGATATATATACACACACATATAAAATGCAGTACAGGTACACAATGGAATACTACATGGCCTTAAAAAAGGAGAAATTCCTGTCATTTGGCAACAACGTGGATGACCCTGTGGAATCTAAAAAAGTTAAATTCAAAGATGTAAACAGTAGAATGGTGGTCACAACACTGGTTGAGGAGAGAGAGGATATAGGTAGATATAGGCAAAAGATATAAAGTTTCAGCTTAGACAGCAGAAATAAGTTCTGGATGTCTATTGTACAGCATTATAGCTATAGTTATAATAATGTACTAGGTACTTAAGAATTTTGTAGATTTTAAATATTTTTATATTTAAATTAAAATTGTAGATTTTAAATATTTTCACTACACACAAAAAGATAAGTATGTGAAGTGATATATATGTTAATTAGCTTGATTAGTCATTCCACAATGTGTCATCTTGTATGGAATAGTTCCTGAGATCTGTTTTTGATATTTATATTAATCCCAAGAAGGCCCTCTCAGCCATCATACACCTCAGCTCTCCCTTACAAACTACTTAGCCTACAGTCTGGGCTGTGTCTTCATTAGATCCCCAATCTCCCCCCATTGCCTCTCTCCACAATATCTGGTATTCTTGAGAATACCTTTAGGCTTAAACTTCTCTACATTTAGTTTCAAATTAAGGCAATCTTTGGGGAAAAGATTTGGAGTTACATGGTACCAAATTATGGCCTATTTGCCCCCTAGACAAAATTTTTGAGCCAGAGCTCTGGAGCTACAGGTAGAAATAATGACTACCTTCTCTCTAAGTGACACCCTGGCTCAGGAATTGAGTGCTTGGTGGATAGAGTGGGAAGGGGGTACAGAGAGGCAACAGCCTACCGTCGTCTCCACTTGCTTCTGTTGTGGAACTTCATTTCAAGGGCCAAAAAAAGACTCAACACAAAACACCCACGTAGAACTTCCATTCTACAAATGGGGTGAATGGAGAAAAGAAGCTTCCACCTCACAACTATAGTCACCTGAGACTTAGCCTTAGCAACAGCAGCTGGGGACAGGATTGGAAGAGTTAGTTTTGTTATTGTTGCGAAGGCAGCCCTCTAGCTGAGACCTGGGAGATAGAGTGAACCGTGTTGGTGGCTGCAGCAGTCTTGAGTGGAATCTCTGCCCCACTAAGCTGGGAGAGACAAAGAAGGGGATAGTCTTGGTTAAAATAGACTTAACCTTCTTATCAAATATGCATAGATTTTATTAAATGGGTATTTATTTGCTGTTTGCCTTTACAACTTTTTTCCAGGGGCTTTAAATTGTTGTTTCTTTATATATCATGCTTTAAATTATTGTTTCTTTATATATCATTTTTACCAGTTTCATTGGGGAGCGGATCAGCAGAGCTCCCTATACTGTCATTCCAGAAATTAATCTATTTCACTTGTATTGATGTGTATTGTTTAGTTTTTTTATTACTAAATTATAGCTGTGTACATTAATGTGATCTTGGGGCACCATACACTGGTTTTATAGACCATTTGACACATTTTCATCACACTGGTTAACATAGCCTTCCTGGCATTTTCTTAGTTATTGTTTTAAGACATTTACATTCTACATTTACTAAGTTTCACATGTACCCTTGTAAGATGCACCGCAGGTGTAATCCCACCAATCACCCTCCCTCTGCTCATCCTCTCCTCTCCCTCCCCTCCCTCTCCCCCTTCCCCCTATTCTTAGGTTATAACTGGGTTATAGCTTTCATGTGAAAGCCATAAATTAGTTTCATAGTAGGACTGAGTACATTGGATACTTTTTCTTCCATTCTTGAGATACTTTACTAAGAAGAATATGTTCCAGCTCCATTCATGTAAACATGAAAGAGGTAATATGGTGGTTCCAGGACTCATCTTTGCCCTTCATTCGTAATTTTCAATTTTTCTATATTTAACTTGTTTCTCTCCATTAAAACAGTGACTGCTATTCTATATTATTTCTTTTAAGTTTTCAAACTGTCAGTTTCTAGGAGATTCAATAATGAAGGTTTTGTTTGTGCTAATGTTTAAAGCGAATGCTTGAGATTGATATGGGTAACAATTTTTACCTTAGGCTTCAGGGAAGAGAGCATGCTTTTCCACTATTATTGTCTATTATGTTGCCTATGGGTTAGTTCAGGTTTAGGAGACAAGATGGGGAAGCCAAAGCTGAAAATAGAAAAAGTTACTTTGATCTGAAGTCTGCACAGACTCTAAACTTGAGGGAAGCCTTTAGTAGGATTTCTTCCTGTTGCTGTGGGGTTGATTTATTATGGGGTAGTCACCTTCAGCTGAAGCCTGCCTGGCTCCCTTGAAAACAACAGTCAGCAAGTGACTAACCATGAATAGCAAGACTACTCCTGAGACAGGAAGCCACAAAATGATGAGAGATCTGGGGATGACCAAAGGAAGTCAATGAAGTCATACTCTCAAGATTCTTCCAGGTCACAGCTTGCAAAGCCTCCCAAGACTTTTGGAAAACTTTCACAAGTGCTACTGGGAAACTCTCAGGCAAAACTTGGATGCATAAAGTTTTACTTCCAGTTGGAATCATGCCTTAAGGAGATGTTTGCAAGAATGGTTCTTAGGGAATTTTCCTATAAATAATAATCACAGTGAGATAGTTATTCTTCATTTGTCTCCCTAAGATCCATTATCCTTCCTTCTCTATCTGATTCTGTATTTCCAGGAGCTACCCATGCAGATTCATTACCAGGCTCTAGCACCACACTTGCTAGATTCCAGCAAGTTTGGCTAATAGAAAAGATTGACCTGAAACTGGAGGGTCAGGAAAAAAAAAACAAAAAAAGCTGGCTGTTTCTTCATTGTTCCTTCATTGCTATACCACCGTCTCTCCAGCAGTAGCTTTATCTCTGTTTTACTCTCTGGGCTGCTTCTCTAAAGTTCTGGTCCTTACATGGGATATGGAAACACAGTTCCTTTCCTAAGAGCTTCTTGCCCTGCTAGTTTCTGTGTGCCTCACCATCTCATTTGTTCCTACAACCTAGCCCACACCTTTGTAAATCTGGTAGTCCTCCCTTAAGGAGCCGGGGGATACATTCCAAGATCTCCAGTAGGGGCCTGAAACAGAGGCTAGTACTGAACCCTGTATACGCTATTATCACATAAGTGTGATAAAAATTCATTTATACATTAAGTACAATAAGAGATTAACAGTAACTAATAAATAAGACAACTATAACATAGACCATAATAAAATCTATTTGAAAGCACTTCCTCTCAGAATATCTCATCGTACTATTTTTACCTAGTTTCAGACCAAAGAAAGCAAATGCGCCATTGATGGGGGACTACTGGTTTCTTTATCTGATCCGTTTCAACTGAATTCTGTTTCCTGCTGGGTCTCTGAGAATTATATTTTAAAACTTTCTCTGTGTGACATGATCTTTAAGCCTCACGATAACCCAGCAAAGGATTAGCATTATTAACCCATTTTACAAATGAAGAAATGTGATTTAAACATTTGATTTTGTGATTCAAAATCAAATACCTACTGATCATAGAATCAGGATGCAAACCCAGTCCTTTTAACACTGAGTCATTTTCCTTGTTTCACTTAAATTTACAAACTCATTCTATTTGTACTGTTCTTGCAAAAATGACTTTGATTTAAATGTAAGTCAGATGTTTGTATCAGTTGTCTTATGAACGTATTAAGCCCAACCCCTTATTTTGAAATAGAATTTGATAAACTTCACAAAGAAATTACTAAATTCAAGAACAGTATCCCTTTAATGACTGTAATAAAAACCAGAAGACTTAGTTAAAACAGTGGTAAAACTTAATAACCTGTGCTTGCTTGATGTTAACATTAACTTTTTTTCTCTTCAGTTTTTTGGACAGGCACCTGTGATTGCAATGCAGGGACCATTCGCAAGCTCCTTCTCTCCACATTTCTTCACTGAAGGCTACTTTCCCCTGTATGCATGTATCTGCGGCCAGGTGACTCCTATCTGGCTAATGAAAAGTGAAACATTGCCTTTACTGATATTGTGACCATGAACCAACATACCCAGGGTTGCTAGATTTAGCAAACAAATACATAGGATGCCCAGTTAAATTTTAAATTTAAGATAAACGTGAATAAATTTGTAATATGTTGCAAAAACTTTATAGTATATCCTTATAATAAAAAGTATATTTTATAGATAATACACAAATAGATTATATATAGAAAATAAAGAGCTGTTAGATTACCATCAACTTAAACACTAAGTTCCACAAACTCTTAAAACCTAGAGTTTTGTTGGTGGTGCTTTACTAAATATTGAATGGATAAAAGTATTTATAAAATATGTCTATAGCATAAAGAACAATACACTGAACACCCTGTTAACTTCACCCAGCCCAAAAAAAGAACCTCAGAGGCAATCTCTATCCTGATTTTGTCTAATTTTCCTTTGCCTTTTTAATAATTTCCTTGTTTTCCTTTGTTTATCTTTATCCCTTTGAAAGGCTAGGAATTGATAGGAGACTTTCGCCTTTTAAAATCCCAAAAGAACCTGGCACTCTCCCTGACCCTCCCAATCTCCTCCCCATCTCTTACAAATCTAAGAGAATGATACAAAATTAACATATTCTTCTTAGCAAAGTATCTCAGGAATGGAAGAAAAAGTATCCAATGTACTCAGCTCTACTATGAAGCTAAATCACAGCTTTCACACGAAGGCTATAACCCAACTATAGCACAAGACTATGAGGAAAGGGCCAAGGAAGGGGAAGGGAGGGGGGAGGTTATAGTGGAGGCAGGGTAATGGGTGGGGCCACACCTATGGTGCATCTTAGAATGGGTAGAGGTGAAACTTACTAAAGGCAGAATACAAATGTCTACATACAATAACTAAGAAAATGCCATGAAGGCTACGTTGAACAGTTTGATGAGAATATTTCAGACTGTATATGAAACCAGCACATTGTACCCCTTGATTGCACTAATGTACACAGCTATGATTTAACAATAAAAAAATAAAATAAAATAAAAATAAAAAGAGAGGTGCTCTTTGTAATGGTCATCGGAAAGACTTGGCAAAGGTTGCTCTTTTCAGACCTTGTTGGGGTACACAGGTACAAATGACAAATCAAAGAGGGAGGGAGATCTTACATTCAGCGGGTTAAGTTTTGGTCTTTGTGTGTTTTTAGAAACTTCCAGGTTTCTGTAAGGGTTCCGAGGTCTACCCTGCAGCTTAGCCTCAGGCAAGAGAAGCCCTGCCCAAGCCTCCCTCCTGAGACCCTGCATATGCTTTCTTGCTAAATGACTCTTAGCGCCTTTATCTCCTCGCGGGATACATCTGTTGGGTGCCTCGCATCCTCAACTCCGCTTTTATCTCGTCGAATCTCAACACACTGTTTCCTCCACTCCGGGCGCCAGGGTGGAAGGAAGCCATCCCGTCCGGCCGCGCGGGGATTGGCAGCCGGCGAATGATTGGCAGCGGGCATCTCTGCTGCAGAGCAGAGCCCCGCGCTGATGAATGCCATCTACACCTACCAGATGTGGCACTGGGTGACATGCCAGATCTTTTACATAATGCCATTCTGCCGGACACGAGACAGCTGGGGGAGGAGGTCTCTTTTAATGTGTTGGGGGTGGAAATAGGACTGGACATATTTTATTTCCTTAGTCAGACCACCCGCCACCTCCTGGACACTCAGTCAGCCCCCCTCCCGTGGGCTCCTTCTCACACGTCGCTGAAGCTGGGAAGTTGTTGTCAGGACTTGTCTCCTGCGTGGTCCTCACAGTCTCCACCTCCCTCACACTGCTCTGCTGCATCCAGATTCAGGAAAAGGAAATGGTTTTCAAAGTTAGAGAAATAAAAACATTGAAAGGATCTGAAATGAAAGCAGGCACAGGCTGGGGGGGAGGAATACACAAACCACCGCCGTGTTCTCTTCTCCCCTACGCTAACCGCGCAGGGGTGAGTTGCCCACACCTCATCCCTTCGGCTGCCTCTCTGGTTCTTTGCTCCTCCACCGTCCACAGGAACCTGGACAGTATTTACCCGCAAGGGGGTCGTCAGTGCCTGTCTCCAGTTCTGGCTGAAGGAGTTGTCTTAGGAGGAGGCGTCCAAAAATCCAGGCCATTTGGAAAGGAATGTTTCCTGGAGTGGGGAGGACAGGTGGGGGGAGGGAGGGAAATGAGAAAACCACTTCCGAAGGGCAGGGTATGTGCGCACGTCGGAGTGTTTGGGTTCTCCTCCAAGCCTGACTCTCCACCCTCCGGGAGGGAGGACGGCCGGGAGGGGAGGTGTGGGTGTGGAGGGAGCGGCAGCTGTAACCAAGCTGGTCCAGGGCTTCTTTGCTGAACCTGCCAGTCGGGGCTGGCCGGGAATCCGCAGGACTCGAGAAGGCCTCTTTCTGCTGCTCCTCCCCAGGGGCCAATCTCCCTCCCACGCGCCCGCCCACAACACACGCGCCAGCGCCAGGACCCACCAGGCGCCGCTGCCGCGCAGACCCCTGCCCCTCGCGGGCCGGAGCCCAGCCGCCGGGCCCCTTCCCTTGCAACCGCACCCCCGCCCGCCCCAGAACTCCAGATGGTGGCTCCTCGTGCTGCGCTAGCGGACCCCAGACGCCGCCTGGCAGCAGCCGGCGGTCGCTCCCTCCCTCCCAGCTGCTGCGGGGAGACCTGGACCGCTGTGGTAGGCGGCGCGCTCCTCGGCAGGCGCGGGTTGGGGCCGGAGCGCCCCCGCCGGCGGCGCGGGTCGGCCTAGGGACCCGCGGGAGCTGCGCTGTGGGGAAGGGAGCCCTGCAGCTCCAGGTAAGCAAGCCGCGGGGTGAGCGCAGGGAGGAGGGAGGGAAGCCCGGCAGTGCCAGGACCACCATCCTTCTCTCCCAGGACCTCCCACCGGGTGTCCCCTCATCCCGGGCGCCGGGGGCGGAGTCAGTCGCTGAGCCTGAACCAGCACAGGATGTCTGGGAGCGGCCGCGCAGCCACCGGGAGGGGGCGCCCGGCAGCAGCACCCCGGAGCCCCGGCTGCAGGGCGAGTTCCGCCGGAGCATCCCGTCCCTCTGCGGCCTGGGGAAAGGCGTTTCGGCCAGAAAGGTGCCCGGTTCTGCCGGAGAGCAGCAGTACCCTCCCCAGCTGCGGCTACCCTCTTTCCCAGTGTTTCCTCTTTTGATGATCTCTCTCCCTCTCCCTCCTCTCGGCGCGCCCTCGCCGCCCGGGGAGGGCGTGCCCGCCTGCTGGGAAGCGGTGTGGAGCGGATGTGGCTCACACTCTGCCTCTGGCTCCTCTCCACAGGTGCCTCTCTGGCTGCTCGAAAGGCAGCCCTGAGAAGAGCACTCTTGAGGGTTGAAGTCATTCTTTTTCGGGGATGGGGACAGCGACTGTTTGACTTGGGGGTGAGGGTGCGTTCGGGAGCAGTGCTTCCCCGGAACGTGGAGCACGGGATTCCCTTTGCTGGCCGAACGCATGACCTGCAGGAGCTTGATGCTGAGACACTTCTCTGTGGTCAGTGAGAGCGTCTCCCTTGACGCACACACGTCCCAAAAGACCTAAAGTCAGCCTCCCCGACAGTCCTCATTGTTTTCCTCCAAAGCAATTGCTGTGGTGGTGGGGAAGGGCAGAAAAGAAGTACTAAAAGGCCGCAGTGATTCGCATCTCCGCGCCCACCTGACGTCCCTCTAATCCCCAGCGTTCCGGCGCGTGCCCGCAGAGCCCTCAGACCCTCTGCGCGCTCAGTGTCGCGGCCGTCGGGTTTTAGACCCCGAGAGCACGTTCAGTAAGCTCCCAGGACAAATCCCCTTGGAAACATTAATCACAACGACCGCCCAATGCAAAATGCTCGCCGGTGTCGAGGCTGTCTCTTAATCCTGAACGTAATTCTGGAAAGCAGCATCAGACAAGAGCTTTATTAATCCCTTACCCGAGCAAATAAGATCTCTGACCTACTAGACTTATTTTCCTGCAATTTCACCTAAGAGTTAGCCTCGCTAGTGGAATGTGCAAGGACAGAAGGGAAACAGTAAGAGCTCCCGCGCTCTGGCGCAATAATGGGGTGCAACTCACACGAAAGGCGTTGCTGATGTGAAGTAGACTCCCTGGCCAGGAGCCGCGCAGGGGTGGTTGCCGAGCGACAGCGTGAGTGGGTGGGGTTGGAGGGAGGGTTAGGTGGGCCTCAGGCACCTAATGAGGTTAGGACCTGGAGTGGGAAGGTGTCTCCTCTAAAGGCTTCGGACCCACGTGGACTAGCTTGGGGGCTGTTCCCTTGCAAGAGCGAAAGGGCAAGTGGAGGGGCCCACAGGACACGCGGATGAGTCAGTTTGACCCCGTGGGGCCTGTTCCTCGCACTTAAGATTTCACTGTCATGTAGTTCAATTAATCATATTTCCTTTCTCCCATTTTATTCAAAACCGTCTTCCAGTTCCCTCATAATCGTAATTTGCGCCATTGCCTTTTATCGTTGATTAATTAGGAAGCCGAAAATGATAATGGTGGGTCGGGCCAATCAATAAATTAGCTTTAGGAACAGACTATGGACTTCGGAGCTGCTGTGTCCATAGTCTCGGCGGGCAGTGCCCCCTGAGGCCAGGGCGGGCCGCGCAGGAAGGGGTTAAGGAGAAGGCGCGGGCTGCTGGCCTGGAGGAGAGACTCGCTGCGGAACAAACCCGGGCGCTCCGCAAAGACTTCTCACCCACCTAGTGGACAGCTCCCATTGAAGGTTAGCTTCTGTTTCAGTAACGGAAAGGAGAGAAGGAAGGCCTGGGGTAGGGTGAAGGCAGGACTCCAGTTTCTTTCAGAGGCCTCCCTACTAGTGGGTAAATAAATATAAAGTCTGGGCCTTATTAGGATGGGAGTCTATTTTTTCCGTGCCTGAAAAGTAAAATTTTCTTTTGCATCCTTTCCCTCCTCCTGTCCACTCGCCACTGGTCTTAAAGAGGAAAGGAAGAAAAGAGAGGGGGAGAAAGGGAGAGAAGGAGAGAGAGGGAGGGAAGGAGGGAAGGGAAGAAGGGTTGTAAAGAGAGAGATTGATTCTGTGGAGATCAAATATCCAGGCCAAAGAGGGACGGTTCCTAATGAAGAGCTGCTCCCTGCCCTCACAGAGGCACTGGGCGGAAGGAGTTTCCCCTTTTCTCCTTCATGAAATCGATCACGCCTTCAGGCCGCTGAAGGAGATCACTTTGCTACTCTTCACAGCTTGGCCTCAGCCTCTTTAGCTTTCAATTGAAAACCAATTAAAGGTTTCTATAAATCTGTTAGCGCCCCTTTTATCTGGGGACCCCTGATGCATGCGATATTGCCCTTTAGATGCCTCTTCCGTGTTTTGTTTTACAATTGTTGTATCCATATAATGCGGTCTTTCTTCTCCTGTCTCTATAGATACAGATACACAAGGAAAACTAAAGCTATTCAGGCTCCTCATTTGTCCAGCAGCCTAACAGTGGTGCCCTTTCTCTGCTGCTGCTTCCCCTACTTCAGGAGCAGCAGTTATGGTAGAAGCAGATGGCTACTGATTGGGGGAGCTTTGTGGCTCTAATACTGAATACTTTATGGAAAAGGACTTTATCATGCTTGGTTGGGCAGAGGAACAAGGCGATGAGATTTATGGCCAGGAAAAATAAATCTTTTTCCAAGTTGTGGCTCCTTCTCACCAATGTCTCCTTTACCCAAGGGGGATAAAACACTGAGGAATTGGTTTTATTTTATTCTCCTTTCTGCTAAAAGCACTTTTGAGCCAGGATCTGCAGTGAGAGTAGACTAAGAGCTACAAGTTTTTGAAATAGCCTAGGTTGTTGCTGCAGCATCAGCATTCTCTGGCCTGGAGGTGGGGTGGGGGGGGGCAGGGGATTGAAGGATGTGGTCTTGAATACTTTGGAGGTCATTTTTTCCTGATGTCCTGTTAGTTGCTGGGTAAAACATTATCATCTATTATCTTATTATCTATAAAGAACAAAAAAGGATGTTACATGTTCCCACTGGAAAAGTCAGCGGAGGATACTGGTGCTGAAGGGAAAGGGAACTGATAAGGCGTTTTGTGATGCAAGTACACTGCTTCCCTACTCTGAAAGTGTCTGAGCTGGGAAGATGATGGAGGGATGTCTGTGAGTATAATGTCTGGGACTTCAAATGGACTCTTCAAGTGTTGGGGAACATACGGACTCCAGCCCTCTCCAGGAGGCTCAATTCACTCTAAGATACACTCATATCCTTTTTCTTCCCTTCACCTGAGTTTTACTTTCCCACAGTAATTCCTGATTCCTTGAGTCAGGAATGTGGTGTCCTGCTGGGATGAGCCCCTGCTCTATGTGCAGGGGGCACTGTCAAGCTTCTCACTACTCCTGTTCCCCTAGAGCAGTGCCATCCCCTGTCTGAGATCTTCCTTTCCCAAGGGCCATACCTACTGAGAGCCTGGCACAGAAAGGTGGCAGCCAATCCCAACTCTGGCTCCTTTGTTGTTGTTGTTGTTGTTGGAGATTCATTGAGGTTACAAAGAACCAGGTTACACTGATTACATTTGTTAGGTAAAGCCCCTCTTATAATTGTGTCCAACTCTGGCTCCCTTTTCCCACTTCAGACAGGCTCCTTGTCACCTTGATTTGTGAAAGGCTATTCTATTCAAGAAACATTTGTTGAGCACCTTGCATGTCCCAACTTCCCTTTCCCTGCTTTTGAGTTCTTTGACTTTGTCCCTAGAAACTGAAGAGGAGGGGCCAGAAGGGCAAGCATTCAGCGACCAGAAGTATCACCTGTCTCTCTGCCACAAGGTAATTCCTCCCAACTCTCCAGCCACTCCCACCCCTCACCCCCACTCTGACATGCATCTTTGCAACTTGTTTTTCTCTAAGGAGAAAAAAAATGTAGGAGAGCCAAGATTTAAAAATTATTTTGACCCAGCATTTCAGAATGGCAGCCCCGAAATGCTTTAAATAACCATGAACTTTTGGGCACTTCCTTTGAGCTAGGCTGAATGCTTTGGCACTCCTGTTGTTGCACAGGAAACACACGCACAAAAGTGCTAACTTGCCCAAGCAAATGGCCTAGCTAGGATCTGAAATCAGGCTTGCTCTTGTAATAGTCATAGTCACTCCATGAAATAGATGTTGTTTGTAGTATTTTACAAATGAAAAAACTAAAGTTCAGGGAGGTCAAGTGATTTGCACAGACCCAGGGTTGAACCTAAAGGTTTAGGATCACAAATTCTGAGCTCTTCATCACTGATCCTTCAGAAGGAAGAGCTAACTGAAAGCCCACAAATGACCGCTGTTACCCGGTGCCCAGACTGGATGGAGGGTGTGACAGAGCCGGAGGCGGCGAGTGGGGACCACAGTAACGCCCCTGCTCAGGGATGCGCCTGCGCAGAAGCCCTGTGGACGGAGAGAAGGCTCCGCAAGGCGCCCGGAGCCCGACAGGGGGCGCCCCGCCCACGGTGTTCCGCCCACAGCCCGCGGGCCCCAGCGAAGTGCAGGCGCTGGGGGCACCAGGGGGGCGCCTGGGGTAGGACCTGGCCGTGCGGCCGCAGCCTCCCAGCACCTGCTGCTTTGTCCCGCCATGCCCTCCGGATATGGCTGTGTGGGAGGGGGCACAGCCACCCACTCTCCCCCTTGGCATTCCCGTTTCTGAGCCTTTCTGCGCAGAGTCCTTTGAAGGAGGGGAAAGGTTCCACGTGCCCTCATGGAGGCTCTGCCCCCTGGCCAGCGCTGGTGACCAGGTCCCTCCCAGACCTTGGCTTTTGGCCACATCACTCCGGTTACCAGCGACGTGGTCACGTGCTTCTTGTGCCGTGGCGTCGCCCTCCCTGAGCCCTTGCCACGCTGACTTTTCCTCTTTTCTAACGTGGCACTGGGACCCTGTGGCGCCGTTACCAGGCTTGAAGGAAGGACCCCAGGATGGGCACTGGGGGAGAGCAGTCCAGCCCAATCTAGCAGGCCACGGCTCCATTAACGGGGCAGGGAACGGTGTTGCTGTCCTTCCATTCTCAATAGAAACCTCGAGAAATTCTCGGCCTTCCCTGAGTTGCGCTGACGAGTGAGGAAGCAGAGGCCGCGTTAGCAATAGTCGGCGGCACCGAGAGACGAGTCTTTCCTGTGTGCAGCCATTGTTCTGCGCGCTTGCTAAGTATCAACTCAGTCATAACCTCTGAAAAGGGGCTCTTTCATTGCCTTCGGTTTTCAGATGAAAGCTTGAAACACAGACGGTTTAAATCACGGCGTGGTGGTGTGGGCTGAGCCCGAGCCTCGGCTGTTGGTGCTTCTACTTGGGTCAGTTTTCCAGACTTCTAAGAAGAATTTTCCTTAATGAAGGCATTGAGACCTCCCTGGGATGCCCAAGACTGAAATGAAACTAGCCCCGCTTTTGGAAATAATCCCTCACCATCTGTTCAGCAACTGGCTCTCTAAAGCGCTGCAGCCCTGTTTCCCTGACAGAGTCCGGGGCGGTCGGGGAGGCAGGTCTTGCCAGCGCTGGTTCCACCGGCAGAAGACCAAGGCTAAGCTAGGTCACCAGCTAGTAAGAGACCGGAACTCGGAGAGAAGGTCTGGCAACCAGCCGAGGGAGTCCACACGCTGGGGCAGGTAGAAGGGAGAAGTGTTGCTGTGCCCACAGCCTCCACCCAGGTCTCTGGCCTCGTCCCTAGCAATTAGTGGCACTGCTTGCCCCCTGCTAGGCGCCAGACAAGGGGAAACTTAGTTGGTCCCTGCGTGGCCCTGGTGCACTGGCGCAGGTGGAGCTTAGCGAGCGCACTGCCTGGCCCCACGCTGCCTGCAGGTCAGCGGTTTGTCTGGCTGCTTTGCCAGGGTCAGGCATCCCCCTCCCCCAGCCCCGCGCATACACGATGACTTGGCTTGTTCTGCCCAGGTTGGGCCCTGTCCAGACTGAAGGCTCTGCACTCTTTGGTGAGTCAACTGGAACAGAGTGGGATGGGCTCTGCCTTTCGCGTTACTATAGGGACCATGTCCTTCCAGAGAGACCTGGTTTGCCCACATTAAAGCCCTTCTCTGTGTTCTTAGCTTTGTTCCTGTGCCTTTTATGGAGAGATGGGCACTGGAGAACCTAGACCTCAGGAACTGCCTGAGCAGCCCTTCTCGGCCTTGCCTTGCCGCCACTGTGGGCCCAGATTCAGCCTTGGTGATAAAGTGGCTAATTCAGTCCCCAGGTACAAAATGGAACCGGCTGCGCTCTCCGCGCCTGGGCTTTCTGGAGGGTATTTTCAACTTCAAGGGAACCCCCTGAACATTAACTTACCCAGGGCCTCCGTAAACTGACTCTAGAATGTAGGTAACGCTATGAGACATCTGATAACACACATACAAGTTATTAAATAGTAAAATTACACTCAGAAAATATATGCTTCATAACTTGTTCAGTTTGCTTCCTCATGACCTATTGCTGTCCTGTAGGACTTCACACAAACTATTTTCTCAAAACTATCTCACATGAAAATATGCAACAAAGAGGACTGCCTGGTTTGTGGATACCCATTCAAGGAAAATGACAGTCTTAAAACCTGGCAGTTGTGAAAAATTGCTACCTTAGACACCACTAACCCCCAGTCCTTTTAAACACATACCCACACCCATACACACATGGGGCCATGTCTGAACAGATATATTCATCATCAGGAAATTTCATCAGCCAGGTCATTATATTCAATATGTTTATTCTTAGGAATGTGTGGATGTCTTATTTGGTAATTCTGGATAGTATTCCTTTTTAAAATATGAGCTTACCCTAAAACTTTAAAGGCGATTGTCAGTGATCGTTGGGTTGTGATATTACATTACCAGAGACTATCAAATCTGTCTTAGAAGCAGCTTTCTACTCATTAAGTTTCAAGAGACCAAGAGTAAGTTTTGATACTCCATCTCTTATTCCCTGTGCTTTATAATGTATGTCCGGTATTTTCTATAATGATTATGATGTTACTATTGTTTGTGACAAGATCTTTGAATGTTTTAAGAGACCACTTCTCTAAGTATTTGTAGTGAGGAAAGACTTACATTGGTAGTTTTAAAGCACTTTTGAAAATGTGTTGAAAGTTAAAGGCTTTCTATATAATGTTTGGGGGAGACATCTCCCATTTATGCTAAATGAATACTCTTGGATTAAATTATGAAACACCTGTGATTCATTTGAACTGAAATAATGAAAGATGGTTTTCACTCAAACAGTTCAACTGGCAACATGAGCAGGCGAGCAGTTTGGAAGCACAATTTGTGAAGAAGTTAAACTATGTTTCCAAGGCTCTAACAAAGCAATGTGAATCATCACTGTTGTGGTTACTAATTGGTGTCTACTGCTCAATTTTCTTCTTTCTTTCTTTCTGTCTCTCTCTCCATGCACATTTCTTTCTCTCTGGCCTCTCTTTTCCTTAGAGAAAATTAGATGTCTCTCTCCTCAGGTTTTAGGAAAGTATACCTAAATTTCAAGCTAGAAATGTGAGCCCTCTACCTGAAATCCTTTCCAAGGAAAGCCGAGCTGTCTGCTGCTCATCCCTCAGCATCCTAATTCCTCACAGTCTAGGTCCCTATCTCAGAATGCTCAGCTGAGGTCAGATCCAGGGGGTTTGCCCAGGATCCACATACTGTCTGTCAATCACTGCCTCTCTTTTAAACTCAAGAATTAAACACAACCTAAAACATAGAGGCTAGGGGTAGAACTCAGGTAGTGAATCTTGAGTTAACATCTCTTCTCCTGAGTGTGTGAAGACATTTGACGTAGGGTCTCTCAATTTGGTGACATTCTCAAGATCTAGGGTCAATCTTCTCAAAACTTAATTTGAGACTGCTGGATGAGACTCCTGGTACCCAATATGCCTTGAAAGCCTGAGGAAAAGGGTGAAGAGTCAGAGACAGTGGCTGGCTGGGAGCTAGCTATATTTCCTTTCCCCTTCTTACCCCACCCCCCACCATGGAGATCTTTCAAGAGCTGTGGTGTCGGAATCTTGGAGGGACTTTAGAACCTGCATATTTGACAGAAAAATAGGCAGTTTCTTTCTAGATCTCTAGACATTCACCAGGGAGGGGCATAAAAGCTGGGAGGATCCAGGGCATCAGGGTTTTGGATGTTGGACTTGGTTCACAGGTGAGCATGAAGAGTTGATTTCACATCTATGGCAGTTGCCTCCAATATCACTTCCATGTACTAGTACTTTTTAGAACTCATACTCAAAAGCTATTAAGCCAGTTGACTACAATCTAGAGCCAGGAGAGGAAACAAATAACATGTACTCCCCCCACAGATTATCCAGCTCTCAGCTGAAGTCCAACAGATGTGTAAGAGAAACTTGGGATCCTTCAGAGAGAAAATGATAAACTCAAGAAAGGTAGATTACAATGAATTATAATGATAATAATAATAGTAGCAGCAACAGAAGCATTAAAACTAGTAACATTTATTGAGAATGAAGAAAAGCTAAAGAGAGAAAAGTATGAGTGAGGCAGGAGCAATAACCCCTACAGTTGGTTGCCTGGAGAGACTTCTCAAAGGCTACAAAAATCTACTCATTTATCATCCAGCAAACCAACTACACTACTTAGATGGGGAACACACCCAAACTGGGCTTGCCAGGCATACTTATAAAAAGAAAAAAAAAAAGTGCCCTCCCATCCATGTAAAGTATTATCCAGCTCACAAGCTTCCTTTTCTCAACTCACCAAGATATGAACAAATAAAGTAAAATGAAATATCCTTATGCCTTCTCTTTTGAAAGCTGCCAAGTATCATTCTCTTGGTAAAAGCAAAGTGGTAAAAACAGCTAACAACCTTCTGAACAACATATCTGACACAGGCCTTGTGTTTCTTCCTACCCATTAACCCATCATTTCTGTTTCTCATTCATATTCCTTAGAAAGTCCCTTATGTTGAATGGTAAGGCTCAGTAATAAAACACTCCTGGAAACTCTATAATCTGCTTCCCTCAACCCTCACAGCCCCTTCCAGAGGACCCCCCCCCCCGTGGGAAATTAGTAAGTTTAGGAAGGAGCTGCCACCGTCTGCCTCCTTGCCATCCTCTTGTCTTTTTTTTCCTGCCACCATGAATTGCCATATTCTTTGGACAACCAAGCTTATGCTAGCATAGTGCTTTGGAAATAGGACTAGAGGGGCAGGAACCAAGATCTACGTAGAAAAAAGCAGAAAAAGAACCAAATGTTTTCACTCTCATAGGATAAAAACTTTTAAGTGAATTATTCTTAGAGAGGTAACTTGCCTCCTATCACAGAAGCTGAGATATTTGGGGCCTCATTTCTAGACTCTGGGAGGGAAAAAGGCATTCCCATTCTAATACTCTCTAAGAATCAGGTTTCTTTCCTTGTCCTTTCTCCACCCTCTCACTTAGGTCATAAAAGGCGCCACCTCACAGAATCATTCATCAACCTCTCTCCAGGCTTCTCTTCCAAAACAACACTGCAGTCTCCTACACGTGCATTTTTTTTTTTTTAACCATAGCTTCAAGGAGCCTTGCTAAAGTGGAGCAAGGTGAGCATACTTACTTCTTATTGTTATCCTTCTAATCATTTACTTGGAAATGAAATCCTAGGGAAGAGAGCTTCAAATAGATGCATAAACCCATTGTTCCATGTGGAATTACTTAAAACTACTGACTGAAGTACGTTTTTATAGTGCTGTCTGAGGCTGAGTAAATGCCTCAACCCTTCATTTGATATCAGTGAATTCCAGTAAGTAATAATGCACAATGATTTCAAAGTAGTTTATGCACCATTTTAGCCCATAAAATTCTAGAAAAGTGAAAATAATTTATATATTTTCCTTTTCTTCTATTAATAATCGTCATTTACACCATTGTTACGTGTATTACCAAATAAAATGTGTACCACTTAAAATACTGTAAAACTCTCCATGTAAGATTTTAACTTGCATCTTACCTATTTTTATGTCATTCATTTAATCCAAAAGGCAAAGAGCTGGTTGTATTCATAAAGTGTGAGAAATTCTTTTATTTAGAGGTCTTTACCTGAAAGCAGAGGTGAAAATCTAATTAGAGTACAAAAAAGTGAAACTGAATGAAGCATCTGATGGCCAGATTCGAGGTAAATCTCTCTCCTCTCTAACGTATAGAACGTCAGCTACTTTCTAGCTTGTGATTGGAAGTTCAGGCTTCCTTACAATCAACTTAAGTGCCAGAAACATTATTTTATACAAACCAGAGTCAAGGTGTCAATCTTCAAAGAAGACATAGTCTAAATGGTCTCTAAATTTAACAAGAGAAAGGCCAAGTACAAAATAAAGCTTTGCATTTAGAGTTTGTTTTCTGAATGTCCATGTTATGGAGTGGATACTTTTATACGTGTAATTTGTTAAGAGGATTTTTTGAAGTGACTTGTATGGCACATGACTTTCCCTGGGAAAGATATACTTCCTATTTTCTAAAAAAACAGCAAAAGGAAGCCCTAAGGTGTTCAGTTCAAGAGGTCAATGGAATTATGTCCTTGAACATCACCCACTGCCCTCCCCAGTGCCCACTATTGCATGTAACAGGCTGTAGTTTTTAAGGACCACAACTCTTTCATAATTACTTCTCTATCTTAACTTGCTCTGTTTACACCTGTGCCTCTTGTCTCCTTTTTATTCTTTGTTCTACTCTGAATTCACTTAAACTCTGAATTCACTTAAGTATCTGGCCCTTATTCTTCAACTCTGAGGGTTATTTTCCAGATGTTTGAGACAATTCTTTTGACATTTCTAATTCTCCCACCTTCCCTTTATAGAAGGGTTGGGGAAGGCAGATACTTTTGTTTGTGGTTCTGTGTGTGTGTGAGTATGTGAGAGAGAGAGAGAGACCTTGTATTCAATGGAGCAGCCAGTCATAAGACAATTGGTAGCTAAATACAGCTTCAATTTCTTATATATAGACATAGGAGAGCCCTCACTGCACTGAGACTTTGTCATTAGGAGCCATACTTAGTCAAGTTAATTAAAATTGTACATTTTTTGTGCAAGAGAAAAGTTATTTTAAGATGAAGATTATCAAGAAGCTTTCTTTGGAAAGTCAGTAACTAACTTGAAAAATACGGAAGAATTCCCCACTTTCTCTCAATATGTAGGGATTCTGCAGCCCTTTCTTCCCCCAGTCCCTAGGCAGGGCTCTAATTAGAAGAGCTCAGAACTCGCATGGGGTGCTGATCAGAAAAGAGACGGGAACACACACACACCAAGAAGAGAAACAGAGAGAGACAGAGACTAAGGAAGATAATTAATTTAGTGGGAAATTCCCCACACTTCTTCATGTCTCCTGGAAAAATCCTTCCCTGGCCTCCTCAGCCTGCAGGCACATGGAGGTCAGGTCTTCCCCGCCTCACTGGCTTCCGGAGAGAGGTCTCAGAGCTGCAGGAGGATGAAGCTCACATGGGAAGCTGCTCTTTGCCAACTCCCGCTACCCACAATACTCATCCATCAACTCTGGCAAAAGCCAGAGCTGTTTCCACCTGAAGTCGTGGTGATGCCTCTCCCACTTTAGCCAGCTACACAATCCGATTTATAATCTGACAGATTGCCCACTTCAAAGTCCTAGTGGTTGGGTGGGACTTGAAGGAGCTGGAGGGCTGTCTATACTACTCAAAGGCCTCTCTTCCCTTAGAAAAGAACCTCAAGATCCCCCAGCGAAATTGTGTTGCTGCCTCTGTTGAAGGAGTCGACTTCCAGGCGGTTAAAGACTTTAGTTATTAGCATCAGCCGCTGCACTAAAGGGGCCAGTAGGCGCCTCTAAGTGGCTTGGCGCACAAACGAAGCTCCCGAGACAGGCCTCGGCAACTCCATCCGTTGCTCCATCAGCCGCTAGACGTGAAAGCTCTCCGGAGCCCATCGCAGTAATAATTTTTTTCTTCGAATCACCCTCCCGCTCCCACCCTGAGCTCTTAGCGTGCTGGTAGCCCCCATTATGGGATCCCTCCGGAACTGCGCAGATCGTGCCATACAGTGGGCAGAAGAGCAGGATCAGCTGAGTCCAGGAACCGGGCTTCTCTCACCAACCCCTGCCCTCAACCCAGCTGCCTGTCCCGAAACCAGAACACTTCCTTTAGCACCTTGCCGAGATCGGCGGCGACCTCACTCCTTCCCCTTACCCCATCCTCTTGGCTACGAAAAGCTGAGCCAAGTTCTCACCGCCGCGCATCCTTTCTGAATTTTGCTCGGGAGGACTCGGTAGTGTGTGCGAGCGCTTCTGAAGAGAGCTAGCGCCGGTCTATCACGCCCAAGCTACTAGCTGCGCTCCTCAGCAGCGGCCCAAAGGCTCCAGTGTCCCCCGGGGCTGACCCGCAGCTCTCTTCCCGTCCAGGCGCTCAGACTCTGGGGAAGCGCGCGCGGGATCCAGCGCACTGGGCGTCTGTCATGGGTTCTCCAAGTGCCAGTGAAACGGAAAAAAGGCTCTCTCCAATCCTTTGGTACCTTCCTTTCCCATCTCGAAACTGATTATCCCCGCCTAGCAGAGGGCCCAAGCTGCCGTAGAAGCCGGGCCGGGCGGCTCTCGGAGAGGGCACCGGCGGGGAAGGCGCTCGGGATGTTCTGGGCACGGGCAGGCCGGGGAGAAGGCTGCGAGGCAGGCGGCGCCGGAGGGAGCGCCTGGCCCAGCAAAGAGTTAAAGGGAGGGGACGTGGGCTGTCACGCGTCATTGGGCAGATTATGTGCAGCAAACAAAAAGTGTGTGTCTGCGCGCCAGTCAGTCACTGCATCGGGTCCATCTGTACAACTCTCTCCGTCTCTCCCCCTCTCCCGGCTCTCCTCATTTCTCTCCACATCTTTCCGTCTCTCTTTAGGCAGAGCCTGCATGACAGCGCACCAACCCCTCTAGACATGGAAATACACTGATACAATAGGCAGAAAGGAACACTCGCTGCGTCTCCCCAGTTCCGGGTGGCTTGATTTGGGCGATCTGATTCTAACCTTATTCCTGGTAAGTCGATTTGCATTGAAGTGGGAGGGGGATGGGAAGAGGGCAGGTTTGGTGGGAAGAGTAGAAAATTTTGTCCCCGTCTCCGCAACCAGAAGAGTATTGTTGAGCGGAATCTCTACCGCGGGTCCGATTATACAAAAGGCGGCGCGGGCGGGGAGCGCTTTGCCGGAGAAGCTGGGACTGGGCAGCGCGCGGCCGCCAGACAATGCCCGCCTGGAGGAGAGCTGCCGGCGGCCCAGCGACGGGCTTTCGGCCAGCGCAGGCGGCCCCGGGGAGGGTTCTCCGAGGGACTGGGACCCCAGGCCTGGAACGGGACGCGGAGCTGCGAAAGGCCGGGTGCTGAGCGCGACCGCGCGCGGCCAGGGGAGCACGGACTCTCGGCCCGCGGTTATTGTGACCCGCTCGGGGCTCGTGGTGGCCGCCGCGGCGACGCGACCGCGATCAGCGCGGCGGAGCCAGAACGTTTTCACCGTATTGTTAGGTAGAACTGCATTTTAATGACTGTGTCCCTGCTGTTGCCCGAAGTGACAGGGCGACCTCCCAACACAATGAAATGCTTGTGTAAAAGAGATTTTTTTAAAGGAGGAGAGAAACTGGGGCATAAAACGCTGAATTGAAGGAAATTGAAAAGGAGGGTAGGATTCCGTTGAAAAGGAGCCAAGAGGTTCTGTTACGTTTTGTTGTTTTTTAATTTGCAAATGGAAATCAGGAAGCCGACCTTATGTGAGGTAAAGATGCTCAGGGATAGATGATGTAGGTAATAAAGTTTCTATTTTATGGAAATTTTTCCTTATTGCTGCTGTCTGGCAGATACAGCCCAACACTTGCTTTTTGAGAATGCGGGAGAATGAATGAAGAAGGTCTGAGCAAAGTTTTTAAGCCCTGTTAGCTGGAAAGGTGGGGAAAGCTCTCTTAATCACATTGGTAAGATTAATTGGTTAATAGATACCAAGATAAAAATACACATTGCTAATATTACTAATATTATTCCATAATGAACACCTTTCCAGGGAAAGAATTAGGTCTGCTCTTTCCTGCTCTTTTATTTATACAAACATACACAAATGAATGCCAACTGTGGTATTATTCGCAAAGAACAAACTCAGAATAATCTTCGGAACAGTCACGAGAAGTAAACAATGCAGCTAGTTCAAAGCTAGTTTAAAAATTTAAATACCTGATTTTTAAAAAATGGTATGTACAATGGTATTGTAGGGGATGTCCAGTACCAGGGGAAGGTAAATGTCCCTTTATGACAGCTGAATAGAGAGCCCTCCATTGGGGCATTACTTTCTAAATTGCTGCGGATTAAACAGCTGGAGAGTCCACTGAGCACTACTCAAGCAGGGCTGCCCCCTCTTGCCCAAACAGGGTCTGTATGGGGGGAATGAGAATTCACCAGTCATTACACACAGTATTTCAAACAGGGGACACTTCAGGCCTGTCCTGTACCTGTTCACTTCATGACTCACATGTGACTTAATCCACTCCCCATGTATATAACAAGGTATCTGGGATTCACACTCATCCATAAATAAGCACGTCAAGAAAAAAAAATTACCTCTGCTTGCTGCTTTTAATTACAGCCTGGCAGGGACAGTGTTGGGTTATGGTAATGAGTAGCCATACATAGGTCCCCTCTTGTAGGCTACGGAGAAAGGTTAGCTGATACAGAATTAGTGGCCCTGACACACCACTTGAAATCCATTCGCCATGCTCCACTGTCTCTGCCTGCTCCCTGATGCTGCACCCCTCTTTGGAAGAAAACAAGAAATGGGCTCGTGGATGCTCATTTTAATTCATCAGAGGGAAGGAATCTTTTCCCTAAGGATGATAAATTTCTTCGGTGAGGCAAATTTATAGGCTGGAAAAAATATTTTCTTCACTTTCACCCCCAAACCCCATTCAACACCAAGGCAACATAAAAATGATCTGACTATAGTCTTTCGTATCCCTTTCTTTCCTTTCCTTCAACCAGTCAGCACCTCGCATTATTCTAATTGTTTTTTTTAAGTATCCTGTAGTTGTATTTGCACCATTAAAGTATGCCAGATTAACCCACTTTAGTTTTTAAATAAGAGCTAGTGCAAGGAAAATCTATCTTACTATTTAAAATGTTCTGTCTGGGTTCACAGTGTTGTGAGCGGTAACGTAACTCACTTCCTTGTCCTGTGTCTCTGTCTCCAGTGATGGAGGATTCAGGCATCCAGCGAGGCGTCTGGGATGGAGATGCAAAGGCTGTTCAACAGTGTCTGACAGATATTTTTACCAGCGTTTACACCACCTGTGACATCCCTGAGAATGCTATATTCGGTCCCTGTGTCCTGAGCCATACTTCCCTGTATGACAGCATAGCTTTCATTGCTCTCAAGTCTACTGACAAGAGAACAGTCCCCTATATCTTCAGGGTAAGTCTCAGCCAGTACTGGGTGGGTGTAGGAGGGTAATGTCCTGTTGAAATGAATGTAGAGTCATTCTACTGACAAAAGGAGGTTTTGAAAGTAGAAAATGCAATAATGCAAGCAATCCCATTTTATACACCCAAAATTATAGAAGGGAAATTAAACTCAAATTACTGTCAACTGATTTTCGGGAATAAATGACAAAATTTGGTTTGGAATGTTAGAAATATCTAAATTAGGTCTCGGTTCTGAATTTCCCTGGTGATGAACATGATCTCCTCAATTGAAGATTTCACTGAGGATGAGGCTATTTGCATACTAAATACTTTCTGAAAGTACTCTTTACAAGTATTGGGTTTATTTGCTTTCCAGTTGAGGAAGTCTCCTCATCCTCTAAATATTACTTTCTTTGGCAACATTATCCAGTGTCCAGAGTCTGTGTTTAAACTAAAATACTCTTGGTTTTGACAGTAAAGCACCATTAAGCCCAGGTGTTTGAGTTTGCAGATAAAAGGCCTCTCACTTCCTATTCTTTCTTTACAAAGAAACACTATTAATTATTCAAGCCAGAAGTAGGACGATGAGTGCCACATAATAATTTCTAAGATTTAAGCTTGCAGTTTTTTTCTGAAACAGACAAAATTCCCTATACCTTTGCAACGTGGGATAATTTAGAAGTAAATTCTCAAGAGGTTAACACTAAATAAGAAGAAATTTTATCACTTAGTGTTCAACCAATATATGAAAGTGTTGACTTAAATAATCTGATTGATGCAGTGTTTTGAAGGATGGGTTATCTTACCTACTGGTTACAAATGTGACAGGTCCCAACTTGGGTCAAATTTTTAGAAACTTGTACTCAGATAATTTTAGGCAAAGACTGACGTAGAGGAAATGGTCCTGGTTCCTCCTCTCATGTGGGTTTCTCCCTCTTCCCCTTTCTTGTCTTCTTTCTTCTGTTTTAAATTGTAGGTAGACACCTCTGCGGCAAATGGTTCCTCAGAAGGTCTCATGTGGCTGCGGCTGGTCCAATCGGCCAGAGATAAAGAAGAGCAGAACCTTGAAGCCTACATAAAAAACGGACAGCTGTTTTACCGCTCTCTCCGCAGGATTGCCAAAGATGAGGAGTTACTGGTTTGGTACGGGAAAGAACTGTCTGAGTTACTCCTGCTCTGCCCCGCTAGATCCCACAACAAAATGAATGGTAGGTTGGCTCAGACCCGCGTGTGGGCCCCTGGCGAGCGAGCCCGGGGAGGAGCGGGGAGCGGTGGGGGCTCGTCCGCGTGCTGGCACGCCTCTCTTCCCTAAGGTTTAGAGACGTAATTCAGAATGAAGCTGAGACAGATAGGTGAGGACAAATAGGGGACACTTGGCCTGATTGCTGCGTTCCCAAATCAGGAGGGGATGTTTGATCAGGCTGGAGTGTGGATTCTTTCCCAGGAAACTCAGACTCTGAGAGATGAAGGCAGATTTGTAAAGGGGATGATGGCAAACTGGCCTAGGGGCAATGCTGAGTAACTGTGTGTGTGTGTGTGTGTGTGTGTGTGTGTGTGTGTGTGTGTGTGTGTGTGTGGTGTTTGCTCGCTAAGCAGGGTCGTCCCCTTACACTTGCCTGGAATGCAGCCAACGTTTCCAGTTTGAATTTCCCTATGTGGCGCATCTGCGTTTCCGCTGCCCCAAGAGACTTCACAGCGTCGATACAAGTCCCCAAGACGAGCAAGGCGGCGGCGTGGGCTCCAAGGACCACGGGGGCGGCGGCGGTGGCAAAGACCAGCAGCAGCAACAGGAGGCTCCCTTAGGCCCTAAATTCTGCAAAGCGGGTCCCCTTCACCACTACCCAGCCCCCTCCCCCGAGAGCAGCAACCCACCCGCCGCAGCCGGCGGCAGCAGCGCGAAGCCATCCACAGACTTTCACAACCTGGCCAGAGAGCTGGAAAACTCCCGTGGAGGCAGCAGCTGCTCCCCAGCCCTGAGCCTCAGCAGTGGCGGCGGCGGCCACCAGGAGGCAGAGCTGAGTCCCGACGGCATCTCCGCGGGCGGCGGCAAAGGAAAGAGGAAATTCCCGGAGGAGACGGCGGAGGGCGGCAGCGGCGGCGGCGCGGGGTTGGTAGGGGGCCGGGGCCGCTTCGTAGAGCGGCCCCTGCCGGCGTCCAAGGAGGACCTGGTGTGCACGCCGCAGCAGTACCGCGCCTCGGGCAGCTACTTCGGCTTGGAAGAGAACGGCCGCCTCTTCGCGCCGCCCAGCCCCGAGACGGGCGAGGCTAAGCGCAGCGCCTTCGTGGAGGTGAAGAAGGCGGCACGCGCGGCCGGCCAGCCGGAGGAGGCGACAGGCGACGGCGGTGGCGTCGCCGTCGAGGACCAGGACGCCGCCGCCGGCGGCACCTCCACGCCCGCAGCCGCGTCGCCAGCGGGCGCCGAGAAGATGCTGGCCCCGCGGCCCGGGGGCCCGCTGCCCAGCCGGCTGGAGGGCGGCAGCCCCGCGCGGGGCAGCGCCTTCACCTCGGTGCCGCAGCTGGGCGGCGCGGCGGGCGGCGGCGCCGGGACAGGCGCGGGCTCCGGGAGCGCGGGCGGCGGGGGCGCTGGCCAGGGCGCCGCGGCGGACGAGCGCAAAAGCGCCTTTTCACAGCCGGCGCGCTCGTTCTCCCAGCTGTCCCCGCTGGTGCTGGGCCAGAAGCTGGGCTCGCTGGAGCCCTGCCACCCCGGCGACGGCGTGGGCCCCACCAGACTCTACCCTGCAGCCGCCGACCCTCTGGCCGTGAAGCTTCAGGGGGCCGCGGACCTGAACGGAGGTTGCGGGGCCCTGCCGAGCAGCGGCGGCGGCCTGCCCAAGCAGAGCCCCTTCCTGTACGCCACGGCCTTCTGGCCCAAGAGCTCGGCCGCTGCCGCCGCCGCCGCCGCCGCCGCTGCCGCGGGGCCCCTGCAGCTGCAGCTGCCGTCGGCGCTCACGCTGCTGCCGCCCTCCTTCACCTCCCTGTGTCTGCCCGCGCAGAACTGGTGCGCCAAGTGCAACGCTTCTTTCCGCATGACCTCCGACCTGGTGTACCACATGAGGTCGCACCACAAAAAGGAATACGCAATGGAGCCCTTGGTGAAGCGGCGGCGAGAGGAGAAACTCAAGTGCCCCATTTGCAACGAGTCCTTCAGGGAGCGCCACCACCTCTCCAGGCACATGACCTCGCATAATTGACACGGAAAGGACCCCGGCTTTCCATGAGCGCACACGCACAGTCAAGCCACCTGCAGGAATAAACACAAAAGAACATCCACCACTTCCTCCTGCCCCAAACCCTGCACTCAGTACCCGCCACACACCTCTCACTCAAACACACGTCCCCAGCCCCCAGGAACCTTCATTCAAATGTCTACCTGGGACACGTGGAAAAACACACACACTCACGCGGGCCAGGATGGTGGGTGGATGTTTGACTGGGTGGGTTGATTGAGGGGTTTTCTTTTGAATGCACGCATTTTCACTTTCCCAAAAACAAAGGTACATTTTTAAAATGTCATATATTGCAACATATTGATGCATTTGTCATACATTTCTACTTAAATTATTAAGCACTTACAGTTTAGATGTAATAATTATATGTAAGGGCAAAATTTATTTTAGATATAAAGGAGGAGGGGCGAGATGCTTTCTGCATTTCTTGATGACAGTTTGTGTTCTTACAAAAATAAACAAAATGAATAAAAAGAGGGTCAGCATTCAATTTGAGTTTCCATGGGGAAGTGCATGTATAATGAAATGATTATGGACTTCAATGAAGAATGTCATCAATTATGTAAATACGTATTTCCTTTTAATACAAAGTGTAATTTTGTGCCAGTGAAATGAAGTCTGAATAGTTATGTGTTTCTTTTATCCCTGGAAAGATTTATTAAACTTTATAGTTTATCTGGGTATGTTGGATGCTTTGACAATAAATGACTATTTTCTTCAAAGCAATACTTTGGAATTTTTTAATTTTATTTTTGGGTAGCTAATGACTATGTTTTGAATAGATACCATTTATTTTGATAGAGTCCCTAAAAAGAAAGGAATAAACAGCAAAAGAAAGGAATGATAAACCTGGCCCTATTTGCATTCACATACTTTAAGCCAATTCTGAGCCTAAAAGAAGAGGTTTTGCTTATCACTTGGAAAATCTTTAGCGGGGGTGGGGGGGGTGGGGGGAATGTTGGGTTTCTTGATCAAAGACAAATCATTTGGACAAAGATGCCTGCCATTCAGCTAACCTGTCACTGGGACATCAGCATTCTTTTCAACAGCAGAATAATTAGCATCTTCACAAATGGATCCAGACAAACAATACTCACACAGGCCTGCATATGGAAGACCAGATAAAAAGTTGACTTTGGGTTCTACTAGTTATGCCTACTTAGAAGAGTATCTTAAACTGTGATATCATTACATGAGCATTCTGTAGTTATCTAGTAACATCCTGTGGGGAGCTTCTCTAGAAACCCAGGTAAAATGGCCGTGGTCTGATGGCAATCTAAGTATTGCATAGACCAGCTTTTTCCCTAAAGGCTTCAGTAGCTGCACAGCCTCTGGGGGACAAACAAACCCAAACTGGCCCTGAAACATTATAATACAGAAAAACCTGAAAATTTCCCCCCTCTCCCCACCATTCCCTTTATGAAAAGTGGCTATACTCTTGATGCACTGACAATAATTCTTAAATAGAGTTAGAATGTCTTGGTGTATGTGGTTTGACCAGCAAACTTTAGGCCTTAGGGTAGCATCCTTTAGGACTTAATCAGTAGACTGCTCTGATTTACTCTATTGTTGCTTTAAAAACAGACTCTATACCTGTTTAGCTATTACAAGAAGTATCTCCTTTTTCCCCTCTGTTCTGGACAACCTAAAGACCCCCTGTATTTTGTGAAAAGGTCTGAAAGGAGAAACATACAAATAAAATTTCATTATAGCCTTTTTAATGGCTTTCCCTGAAAGGATTTTAAAGCCTTCAATATCTTAAGGTTTCTACAAAGCAAATTATGATTAGGGCAGAAGGAGGTGAAGACTAGATATAGAGCAAAAAGATATATCTACAGAAAGTGTAACCCAGATTGATGAAAAAGATTAGCTTCCTTAAAATCATTCAAATATATTTTTTGCGCTACATTTCTTTGAGGCCTGTTCTCAGCTTTCCTAGGCTACTGTTGGATGACCTGCTAGATTCATTCCCAGCAAGGCATGGTGAGGACAGACATTCAAAATTCTAGCTCTACCTCTACTATTAACTAGTGGGACCCTGCATTCTTGTTGACATCATTTGATTTGATTTACCTGTAGTTTGGTTTTCTCATCTGTAAAATGAGCAAGGTAGGTCCTACTATTTTCAATGTACTTTTAGCATGGCTAACTTATTTTTTCTAATGAGTTCATCAGGCTCCAATTGAACATAAAGGAAGCTTTCTAGAGAAAAACCAAGATTGGTTGTGAAGAAAATCTGAGAAGTGAGGAAAATTTGGGGAGGTCAAATGGAAGATGGGCCTTAAGAGATTCTTAAATCACAATGCCTGATGGGCAGGCTAAATTGTCCGTGGCTGGGGATCTCTAGAGCAAAAATCTCTTAAAAATAGTCTGTTTGTCCTGGGGCCTAATTTTCAAAACAAAGTCAAAAACCAAAAACAGAACTTTGAATATGCCCCCCACCCTTTTTTCTGATCCCTCTGGAATCTTCTTTTCATGAAGACAGCTTCATTATATGCTGAGGGTTCAGACAGAGGTGAACTGAGGTCTGGGAAAAGAAAACCAAATTTTTGAAAAGGAATTCCTTCTTTTTTTTTTTTTTTCTTAAGAGTCTCACTCTGTCATTCTGGGTAGAGGACCATGGCATCTACTTAACTCACAGCAACCTCAAACTATTGGGCACAAACTATTGGGCTATCCTCTTGCCCCAGTCTCCCTAGTAGCTGGGACTACTGCCACAACACTCAGCTATTTTTAGTAAAGGGGGGGGTCGTCTCCCTCTTGCTCAGGCTAGTCTTGAACTCCCTTGATTGCTTGAGCTCCACCTCAAGCAATCCACCTACTTCAGCCTCTCAGAGTGCTAGAATTACAGGCATGAGCCACCGCTGGCCTAGAACTTCTTAGAATATGGAATCCTTTTATAAAAGATATGGAAAGACACTTAGCAAGTCACCTCTGTCTTTCTTTTGGTTATTAGCATAATCATACTATCAAGAAGAAAGCCAGGCCTTGGCTGAGACACCGCCCAGGCCATCCGGATAGGTGAAGACATTTCAGGGCTGGGTAATTACGGTGACCAATCTGCTCCCAAGACCATCTTGGCGGGAAGTAGTAGAAGAATGCCCAAAACTAGTTTTGCCTCCAGCCAAGGCAAACTCAGAAATGTTTTCTTTTAAGGCTGCATTTTCAAGCTTTCAGATGTTTCCTAAACTTCTCCTGTGTCTGAACCTTCTCAAGGGGAAGCTTCTAGGATTCCCTAACTCCGCCCATCTCCAAGCCAGCTGAGGACGACCAGAGACCTGCGTGCACACAGCCAGGAAGGGATCAAGGTCACGGGGTCATGTAGGCATTAAGCCAATCTGGGCCCATGAAGTTCTGGCAGGTGGCCTGGGCTTCCAGTGGCAGAACCGCAGGTGCTAAAGACGGAAAAGGGGACTCCAAGCAGCCCTGGCATCACCATTTGTTATCTGGTGCATCCGAGGCAGAAAGCATGGGACTGACCTGGCGCTTCGGGCCTGCGAACTCCGAGCGTGTTCTCGGATTCCTGCTCCTGCTCCTCATTTGTCCTGTTACTTCTCTGCGGTGTTTGTGTGTGTTGTGGGGGAGTGTCTTCAGAATATGCTTTCCGGCTAGGCTGAGCAGCGCCCACAGTAACAAGAGGGCCAGGGACGAAGTGCGCACAGCTCTGCCCGAGTTCGTCGGCACTGGCCAGGCGGACCACAGCGAACGGTCCCGGGAAGGCTCCCTGGTCCCGGCGGCCCACCCCTGAGCTCTGCGGCCCTGCGACCCCCATGCCTCTCGTGCTGCGACTGCAGCCAGGCGCGAGTTGTAAGCACAAAAGTGCCACTGTCGTCCGAGCCGCGAGGGGGGAGAGGGGTGTCTCGCCCAGTTCCTCACGGCCAGGCCCTCAGTCCGGGCCCTCGGAACCGCGCTGCCCATTTTCCATTAACCTTCCTTCTCCGCAGCTGCCCGGGGAGCGTGACCATGAAGTGGATGGGCAGGCACACCCAGAAAGGGGCTGGGAAAGGCCGCCCGGCTACCCTGCAACACGCCCCCCGAGTCCCGCAGCCTCACGCCGTGGGTGGCACTTGCGGACTTGATTCGCGGGGACGCTCCCCTTCCCAGTGGGTCGGCCGGGACGCTCCCCTCCCCCCTGGGCCTGCCGGGACGTTCCCCTCTCTCCTCCGCCTACCTCGGCCGGGACGCTCCCTCCCCTCCTGGCGGGGGCGCAGCGCGCTCACAGGGGGATGCCGCGCGCGACTTCGGCGCTGGGACCCGAGCCGCCGCCCGGATGCCAAGCAGGCGGCGAGCTCGCCTTCGCCGGGGCTTTTAGGTTTTCTGTTTTTCTTCTCCCTTAGCCCAGTCTCAGTTCCGGAGTCAGTTAGGCTCCTTCTCTGGGGGCTCCGGATTTCCTTTCCCTCAACTTCTCACCTCCTTATCCTTTTCCGTCTCCTACGCACTTGCTTTGGTGACTCTCGGCCACCCAGGCGAATGACTCCTAAAGCGGCCGCGCCAGCGCAGCGGGACCCCGCGGTGCAGTTCGGGGCACCGAGGATGACCCGGCGCCCGCGGACTGCGAGAAGGACCAGCTCCAACCCCAGTCCCCACACACACCCCCGCGCGCGCACGGGACAGTTTCTCCTAGCTCGGTAGTTTCATTGCCTTTCCCAGAAGGGGAAAAAAGACCCCCAAAGGGTGTAAAAATTTAGATTGTCCAAGAGCTAAAGTGCAGTGCGATGACAGTCTGGGCCACCTTATTTTCCTCCTCCAAATGCAATTTAGTTGACAGCAGGCCGAGAATGTGGGGCAGAAACAGACCCACGCCTTAAACTAGGGGGCCGGAATGGCCGGGGGGGGGCTTGTGACCCGGCTGGGCGCTCCGGAGAGAAGTTCTTTGCCCCTCAGCGTCACAGTTCATCCTCCTAAGGCGGCTCTTGCTTTTCCTGCCATCCATCTGGGACCTAGAACTTTGTCTAAGAATTAGACGTGTATTCTCTAGGATTAGTGAATGAAGAAAATTTAAAAATTGTTTGAATTATTTTTATTTTTTAACGTTTAGGGTTAGAGGTCTGGTACAGGTGTCCTGCTTAAATAGCTGATCTGGTTCTGCTGGTTATCCCTTTTCAAGTTGTGTGTATGCACTAGGGTATACATATGTTTGCATACCATGTGCATATGTATACAAGTATATATGTGTGTACAGCATAGATGGGCGTACAATTTACATATACAGATATACATATATATTTTACTACACACACATTACTGGCAGGCATTATTCTAAGTAGTTTTCATGTGTTGACGTGGTTTAATTCCCAAAGCCCACCCAAGGGCTACTAAGAATCTCACTTGATCCTGTGTGTATCTTTAGTATGGCTGTCACCCTGAAACAAAGAGAAGAATATAATAACAGGGTGATGAACAAAACAACAGTGGCTCTTAAGTCAAGAGAACTGCTCCAAATTTTGTGTCCTTTCCACCTATTTATTTCAGTTTCCTTTACTTGAGCATGTGACTAATAACCACCTGTGGGCCTATTACATAGCACTGTGTTTTGAAAGCAAATCAAGTCCTACGTGTGGAAGCTTTTCACACCATATGATTGCCTACCCTGCTGGAAAGAGATATGCTGGCCTCAACTTGTCCTCTTCAGGTGGTCACGCTGCTGTAGTACCTCTATGAGAAATCTTCTGTGGCTGTGACTTCTTTTAATGATCGTATCCCCTTTTTAACTAGAGATGAGAATAATGGCTGGTTTGATTCTGTGATGTGTTGTAATTACTCGGGACTTTGTGTCTCAGACTTACAGGAAGGTCACTGAAAAAATATTTGAGACATAAAATTGAGCAAGCCTACACTGGTAGGTCTATCCTTGTATGTATAATTTTAATTGGCTTAACTGTAATAATCCTAAATTATAAGTACAGTGTATTCCCAGTACCTAAAAATTACAAGCCAGCACAATGCTAAGAATGAAAAGGGCTGTAAAATGAGTTCTAGATATAATTACTCTGCTATAGAAAGGATGGTGAAAATGCAGAACTGTGTTGGGCCTTCCTGGTTACTATGGAACAAGTGGTACATGGCTTAGAAAGCTGTACTGTGCTCAGAACTTCCTGCAGACAACATTCTCTGTGCAGAGCACACTGATCCATGATTAAGACTCGTCCATCAGTTAATATTTCCAAAAGGGATCTCTGACTCCAGCAGAAGTTTTGTGTTTTTAAATGGACCTTGAGCTATATATAATGCATTTTTTTTATCATAAGTATCTCTATTACTTCTAATAAATGGTGATTTGGAAAATGTTCATAATATCTTATCATTCCCTAATTTTTAAGGAAATAAACTTGTGGAGGGAGGAATATATATTAAAATACCCTTTAGCCCCTCACCCCCAAGAAAAGATGAGATTCTGGAGAGAGAAATTATGAGATGAAAGTATCTCACTTCCCAGAAATGTCCAACCACCAATTTCAAATCTCCTACCCTTTCTATGGAGAAAAGCAAAACTGTGGGTTTTAGAGGAGAAATAAGTCCCAGCCTTGACCAAGATACCTGTACACACTTGCTGCTCAGGTTCAAATTTGGACAAATGTACATGATTACATTTTTCTCTGGGGAGTCCTCTCTGGGTGAGTGTGCTGGGGTTAACACTATTGCTTGTGCAACTCAAAGTAACTTTTTCTGGGTTTTGTTACTTTTGTGTGTAGTGTGAAACTTTTTAAAAAGACAGCATTCGATGACTTCCTTTCCCCCCAACAAATGACTTAAGATCTGTTTTCCCCGCTGGCAAGATTTCTCTGGTTCTCTGAGAAGGACAAACACAGCCACACAGAGACACACAGCCCCCAAATGGATGCAAATCATGTAATTAGAAAAATCGAGTATCCATATGCTCACTTCTTCTTTAGGCTCAGAGGTCCAGCATCTCAACCCAATGAGGATGGAGGAAAGAAGAAGAAAATATGACTGCAGGCTCCCTCCTAGAAAGATGCAAGTCAGCCTTCAGGGAGGGATAAATTAACTTCCCATTAAAATGCTTTTGAAGGCAGTGTAAGTTAAATTCTTTACATTATTGGTGCTAGGTAGAAATACATAATAAATGTCATGACACTTATCTTTGGGGACTTTCAGTCTGCTCTCTAAATTCCATCTCACAACCTCCCATCTTCCGTTGTCTCTTATCTTTAGGCTCTCCTAGATCTTCAGATTTTTCACCCTCTAGCATAAAAAGGGGGTATCCAAAATTGCCACCTGTGTGAATAAATAGCAAGAAAAAAAGTTTGAATTGAAGTGAAGGCATTTTCTTCTCCATTTGCTTTTTTGGGGCTTAATTTCTAATTTTGGAACAGTTTAAGTAAAGATGAAGTGTTGGTATGCAGAAGTACTTTTCCACCCAGGGTGATATTGCCTAAAACTGCTTCCAAGTCAGAGGTATTTGATTTTGAGGCTGCATTTGAAAGTGTTTATTAAGCCTCCAAACAAGTCTAAACTTAAAACCAGGGATATATTTAAAAAACCTAGCTCTCAAAAATCTAATTCCATGCATAGTAAAGATAATAGCATGGTAAAACAAGTCTCATCAAGTTACATGATTGCCAGCAGCTCACATTTGAATTTCTTAAATCCTTTAAATATTCAAAATACGTTTATTTATAACAACTTAGAAATAGAAACTTGGGATTTCATATATATATTTCATATATATGTATGTGTGTACATATAGATATATACACATACACACACACACATATATATATATAGTCTTGCAAATTTCTTCTCTAGGATGGGTTTTCCTTTGAATACATTTCAGGAAAAGAAATTCAAAGTTTTACTATGTATAGTTTTGGAGTGCTCATTAGATTAGCTCTTTCCAACATGCTGGGAGACTTAACAGCCTGGTCAACGAGAAACTCAGATAAGGGTCTGAGAAGAGAGGACCTCTTGTAATGGTTTCACAATCTCATTGACTTAGTAAGGAAAAGATTCAAAAAGAAGATAATTTCCCCCAAGACGCTCATTTTAAGAAACTTTATTACAAATAATAGATATTAACAGCTCACAAAGGAAAAGAAAAAAGAATCATAGGTATAGAATAGCATAGAGGTTCTACAGGAAGACACCTCTCTAAATCACCCAAATAGTTGTTAAAAATACAGCTTCCCATAGAAACTCACAGGTTTGATGCATCTTATGTGGGGCCTGGAATCTTGCATTTTCGGCAAATATCCCCAAATGATTCTAGATTAGGTGGTTCTTTTTTGAGAGAGCCTCAAGCTGCCGCCCTGGGTAGAGGGCTGTGGCATCACAGCTCACAGCAACTTCCAACTCCTGTGCTCAAGCAATTCTCTTGCCTCTGCCTCCCAAATATCATGGGACTACAGGTGCCTGCCACAATGCCCGGCTATTTTTTGGTTGCAGCCATCACTGTTTGGCGGCCTAGGCTGGATTCGAACCCACCTGCTCAGATGTATGTGGCTGGCGCCTTAGCTGCTTGAGCCACAGGCGCCGAGCCAAGAGTAGGTGGTTCTTGATTCACACTTTGAGAATCACTAAGAGGTTCTCTGGCCCTGTGAAGATTTAAATTGAAATGTAGGCATATGTCAGTCTAGAAAACTGCTATGTGCCTGATATATTGGGGATAAAATGAATTATAATTTTATAAATACAGAATTTTTTTTTTTAATCTCCAGTGATGTTCTTTCTTTGTTTCGGCGGTTTCCACATTTTGCTCTTCCTTTCCACATAATTCTGGGTCATCAATATGAACAACAAAAAATTATAATTTCTTGAGAAAACCTCCATTTCAGAAAACTTTTAAGCTAAATGTTCGTGGAAAATTTTACAAGTGTTCATGTCTCATCATCCCCATGGAGTTTAATTTTTGTTTTTTGATTCTGATATGTTTGGTTTTCGAAAATTGTGTCACAACTTATTTGTGTGTGTGTCTTCATGAACTCAGCCACTTCGGGCTCTGCACAGCTGTATTTCTTGAATGGATAACACAGCAGAACTGAAAGTCTCTTGAGCTACTCTTACATTCTCAGCAAATATTTTCCTCCAGTCTACCAATCAGCCACGCTGCTTTTCTGGCAGTTGATGTCTGCACAGAGGCTGCCACTTTCTGATGATGAGTGAGTCTAAGCATCTTTTGATTCAGAAGCGATTGACTCCTACTGCAGAAGCTACTGGTGCAGGAGGACAGACTCTTCCCTTAATTTTATGTCTTTAATTTAACTGTTTACTGCAGTCTCCTTCCACCTAGGATTCAGCCTTGAGTCTCAGGAGGTGGGACCAGAGAAGTCTAGCAGCACCAGGTATAACGCAATATTCACAAACACCCATCATGTTGACATTGCCCATTATCCCTGAGCACAAGGTGGGCTCCTGGAATGCATCTTTTATGTAAACATGGCTGTGATGAGCCTGCATTACAAGGCTTCCAGATATGTCAGGACATGCCTGGATAAAAGGGTAGGTGATATCTAATACAGAGGCCTTAGCACAAGACCGTTCGAAAGTCCACAAAGTTCTTCATAAGCACAGAGAGCCCTACTAAAAATTATATCAGATGTCAGACCTAATGTCTAACCTCATTTGGTTTCCCCCATTCCCAGGCTATGTAACCTTAGATGAACTAACTTCTTTAAACTTCAGTCTCTTTACCTATAAAGTGAGAGGGTTAGGTGAGATCAGAACTTCTCCAACTTTAGGATTCATAACAATTACTAAGATGCTTGGTAAGTGAGCTTGGCTCTATTTCTGGAGATTCAGAATGATGGTGGCCATCATCAGGATATTGAGGTTTGCCTTTTTAGAAACCCTCTGGGTGATTCTCCACCCACCTTTGGAAAATGTTAGTCTAATTAGGGGTTCTCAAACTTTTTAAACAGGGGGCCAGTTCACTGTCCCTCAGACCGCTGGAGGGCTGGACTATAGTTTAAAAAAAAAAAACTATGAACAAATTCCTATGCATACTGCACATATCTTATTTTGAAGTAAAAAAACAAAACGGGAACAAATATAATCACACTGCCTCATGTGGCCCGCGGGCCACAGTTTGAGGACCCCTATAAGACTAGATCAATGGTTCTCCACTGTCGTCTCATCAGAAATATTTGGAAAAGTTTTAAAAACTATATTTGTGACTGTTTCTACTCCAAACTAATTTATCATAATATCCAGGTATGGGGCCAGGGCACTGGTGTGCTGTAGACTTTTTTGTGTGCAGCAGGGGTCAAGAGTCAGGGAATGAGATCATCTTTAAGAACTTCCTCTAGCTCTTGAACTCCAGCTTAATGTCTAGGGTTCTCAGTCCTGTAACAGAATGGGGAATGCTACATATGTAGAATGGTTATAAGTTGAACTATATTCCTACCATTTGCCCAAATTCATATGTTAATGTCTTAACCCTCAGTACCTCAGAATGGGACCATATCTGGAGTTAGGCCTTTAAAAGGTGAATAAGGCAAAATTAGGTCACTCACTGGAGTGAATTCTAACCCAATGTGGCTTGTCTCCTTCTGTGAAGACAAAATTAGCAAACAGATGATGCAGAGAGGGGGCCACGTGAGCAGGGGGATGCAGGCCTAGTAGAAGCTTCTAGAAACCAAACTGACCCTCACCTTGATCTTGGGCTTCTAGCCTCCAGAATTTCTGTTGTTTAAGTGACCCATTTTGTGACATTTTGTTACTGCCTCCCTGAAACGAATACACTAGTCAAATATTTTACTGAAACCTATCTTACTTTAATGAAAATAGTGTTTGCCATATTAGTTCAGGAACAACATATCTCTAAGTATAGACACAAATAAAGTTTTAACGAACAAAAATAAAGAGTGTAATTTAATAGGCTTATTTTTATGTAAAGTTACGGTTGAAAATAGGCTGTGGAAATAAGAAATGCCTTTTAAAACACTACGACCTCATCATGAAGATGATGTTTGGTTTTAAGTTAACTGGATTAAGAAAAAGGGTTAAAAATAACTTTGGTAATTTTTCTACCAATAATTAACAACAAGCCTAATTTCAATTAAAACAATTAATCACTACCAAAATTTTAATGTGGATCATGTAAGATTCAATGTAAAGTTTTACTACGAGCATATGGGAAATAGAACTTACCATGTTATAATAGTTTTGATGCCAGGTTGTATAAGACAACCCTGTCTCTTTTCATACATCCCTAATTTCCTGTATTCCTAATTCTATTTTTTTTAAGTTTTCCTTAATCTTAATTTTTGACTGGTTTTACTCAAGAAAACACTTAAAGAGATGTTTTCATTATACCCTGGGAAAAAAACATTTAAACTATAAAGAAAAAGATATATTGCCACCTAGTGGAAAACAGGCAGAATCGTCTGGTTATAATTCAAGTTTTAAACCACAAAATGGTTAGTATGAGATATGTTTTAAAATGTTTTTTGATTGTGAATAGTTATGCTTTCTTAGTAAAGAATATTTTCCATGGTTAGCTGCTATATCACTTTTAACTTTTGAATTATATGTCATTTTTATTTAGCAACCACTTAAATGTATATACTACTGCTGAGGAGCAATAAAGTTGAACACAGTCTTTCTCAAAGATATTTAGACATTCTCAAAAAATTCACAGATAAATATAAAATATATTTACCACCCACAAAGGGTCAGTAATATAGTAGTCAATGTAAATGTAGCTAACTGAGATTGGGGGAGTCAAATTTCTGGACCTGTTTCCTCATCTGAAAACATGAGGTTGCCCTACATGATTTATATAATATTTTCAACTCTAACATCATCAGATTATATAGTTGTAACACACACTTATAAATTCTGGGTCTTTGCCATAATTTGGTGTGTGCTCAAATTTGGTTTAGAAAGTAGTGCTGGAAAGTTAATAGGTGTATGTCTTTGAAATAACATGTCAGCGTAGAAGTAAAAGAAGCTATTAATGGGAAGGAAGTTCCTATCTATTTATTTGGTTGCCAGGTTCCCAGAGTTTTTTTCCATAAGAGTAAGGTGACCTGGCTAATTTTAACTTCAGCAATTACATTCTACCCAGCTAAGTTATCCTTGTCACTTGTATTTGGATATAGCATCCTTTATTGTTTCCTGTTCTAAACTTTTAGGAAGTTGCTATTAACTGATTTACTGTGGCTAACCTTTAACAAGCGTGAGGATGACTTTAACCACTTAGTAATGTTCTAAGAGCTTTTCTTACCATGGGCCAGGGAAGGAAAAGAGTTTAAAGATCCTTCCCTTTCAGTAGAGCCCTTGGTATGTCCTAAGAATGTCACAATCCTTAATTAGTTAACCGAACTGTGTGCCTGACCTCGGAAGAGGCTCTATTGCAATGATGTAATGCGGGGAGCTTAAGTTATCAAATTGTTCTGGCTCCAATTGTTGGATACCATTTTCCTCTGTGCCGCATTAGGATATAAGTATTACTGAAGGGCTTTCCTTTCAAATAAGATGGACTTAAGGTGAAAATGTCAGTAGGTCTGAGGGAAATAAAGACACATGCTAAATCAGTAGGAGTCATGAAATACTACCGGTCAGTAGTTTGCTGTAATCATTGAACTTTTAAATAATAAGTTGTGAGAAACTGTGTATTTCAGGAGTATTAGTAAAATAGAGTATTTGGAAAAAACTGATACCAAACTTCTGTTTGAGGTTTTGTCCAGAGGAAAGGTACATAGGAAGTCTAATTATGATATTTCTTTTTTTTTTTTTTTTTGGTAGAGACAGAGTCTCCCTGTACCGCCCTCGGGTAGAGTGCCGTGGTGTCACACGGCTCACAGCAACCTCTAACTCTTGGGCTTAAGCGATTCTCTTGCCTCAGCCTCCCTAGCAGCTGGGACTACAGGCGCCCGCCACAACGCCCGGCTATTTTTTGGTTGCAGTTTGGCCGGGGCTGGGTTTGAACCCGCCACCCTTGGCATATGGGGCCGGCGCCTTACTCACTGAGCCACAGGTGCCGCCCTAATTATAATATTTCTAATAACTTTCCTCACCTTTTCCTTCTTCTGTCTCATCCCCGTAGAAAAATAAGAAAGGAAAAGGAGACAAAAATGCTGATATTTATCCCGAATAAAGTCTGAAAGAATTGCTTGTGATAGCCGAGGAGAGCAGAGAGGCCAGGACAGCCTTCTCTTCCTACAAATTCTGTTTGTATGGTCTCCTTGGCAGTACTTGATTCTCAGACACATTGTATAATATTTGTTTCTTATTTCATCTGTTCTCTTTTTAAACAAGCAAAACAACAGCCAAACAAACTTAAAAGTCCCCAAATCTGAAGCTTGAAATGCCAACCTTCTTAGAATACATAACTGTTTTTCCCCATGGTGTTATCTGTACAAATTATTTAGTAACCAGAGTCAGAGGTAAACATTTCAGTTTATTACGTGAAATATTCTTTATTCTACCTGTTTATATGGCTGCCTCACATCACGTTCATTATCAAACTCTTGTCTCCAGCCTGTTACATATCTCTAAATCCCCCAGTGAAGTAGGTGGATTCAGAAATAAAATATAAGAGTGGGGTGCTGCATGGCTGAAACAACGGTTGGATGTGACAAGGACAAATTAAAGGTCATGACACACATCTTGAGGGAAACAATTTCCATAGGTTGGAAAAAAAAACAAAACTCTCAGATTGATCTATGTATTAAATTTCATCCTAATTTAATATATCTGTTCCTTGAACAGATACATCTGTCAACTGGTTACCATTATTATTCTAAGGTAGCATTTCTTCCCTGAATTATGACAAGCATAATGATAAGATGACACCCCATATTATTAGTGCCCTGGTGACGCTTATAACAGAAGACCTGAAATGGGGTAATTGGGAAAGGCAAATTTATTTCTTACGGTTATGGAGGCATGGAGGTCCTAGGTTGAGGGGGCACATTTGGTGCAAGCCTTCTTGTTGGAGGGGACTCTCTGCAGCTTCAAGGCAGCAGAGGACATCAAATGGTGAAGGGATAGGTCTCTCTTACCCTTCTTATGAAACCACCGGTTTCTCTCCTATGACAACCCATTCATCCACTAACTCGTTAATCCACTTATGGGAGCCCTTGTGACCTAGTCACTTCTCAGAGGCCCCACTTCTCAATACTGCCACATAGAGGATTAAGTTTCAACATGAGTTTTGTAAGACACATTGAAGCCGAAGGGTGACCTATAATTAAAATATTTCATTTAAACTCCCCCCCCCACCCATTTCAGTTACAGAAGGCATCCTAAGTGCTGACCTGTGGAATGAGGACTTTAACAGGTAACTTTGTTTTGACTGTATTATCTTTTATAAAGAATCCATAAAGAAGAAAAAACTTGTGGAATAATGTAGTATGTTGGCAACGCTGCTGGTACTCAGAATTAGGAGTAATCTGCTTAGGTATACAATGCTTTATTAGCCCCCAATTTATGGTATACGCATATATATACCTGGTAACAAACTTATTTATATTCAACCAAACATTTATTCGGCAAGCAGCCTAGAATACCCTAGTGTTCTAAGAGTCGAGCAAAGGCCTAGAGATTGAAAGTCTTTTGTTTCTTTTTCAACATCTCAAAGCATGACAATTCTTTGTTCTCTTGATGCTGCACTCTCAAAGCATATTAATTGACAAACTGTAAAAATGACCTAAAAACTGTCTGTATCTATCTTAAACACAAAGCCTTCATTTGGGAATTAAATCCGATATCCTTAATATGCTTATGTATTTGAGTGAATGTATTTGGCGTCTAGGTAGACTGATAAAATTCACAAGTTTTTGGTTTTCTTCCTTTTTTTTTTTTTGAGATAGTCTCAGTATGTCGCCCTCGGTAGAGTCCGTGGCATCACAGCTCACAGCAACCTCAGATTCTTGGGCTTAAGCAATTCTCTTCCCTCAGCCTCCCAAGTAGCTGGGATTACAGGGGCCCTGCATGGCTATTTTTTGTTGTAGTTATTCTTGTCGGTTAGCTGGCCCGGGCTGGTATTGGAGCTTGCCCAACTCAGTGTATGTGGCTGGCACTATAACCACTGTGCTATGGCAGCCGAGCCATTGATTTTTTCTTTTTTCTTTTTTTCCCCTTCTTTAGTCTACTGGTGGGTCAGAATTTGTCAAGTCAAGGTTTAGAATTACTAGTTCGGTAGCTAATACAAATAATCATTCAGATATTGAGATTCCTGATGACTTAAGGAATTACCACTGGTTGGGAAGTAGGGCAAAAACAGGATGATGGAATCAGAAGGACCTTGGCATTATTTTGGTATTACCTGTTGTGTTCTATTGCAATGTGTACTGTTTGCAAGTCACCTTGCTTTTCTGAACCTCTGATTTCTCTCCTATAAACTGGAATATTGAGAGCCATATGGGGCTGTAGCAAAGAGTTGAGATAAAATCCGAAAGCCAAGTCATGTAGTAGACACTTGACACATGAAAGTTATTATTTTCATAATTTCCCTCTGTAGGTTCTTGTCTACTTTCTGTTACCTTGTGGTTCTCAATTTCAGGGCTTAAACACGTTTCTTTCTTTTTTGAATAAATGGAGTTGTTCCTGTGCCTTTTCTGTACAAGGAAGACGATGTTGTTTGGAAATTATGAAAGGAGACATTCTAGGACAGAGGCTGTTCCTTTTTTTGAGAATGGTAGGTGAGAAATTAAGACAAATAACTAGGAGTGTGAACCATGAACTCCTCCACTCCTCAGAAAAGACTCCCTATTTTCTCTAAACATCTTGGGTAAAAATTCACAACCCCCAGACCCTTTTGGAAGCTCAGCACTTTGGAGCTCCCTTCCCTGGTGGTCTGGTGGAGTGGAGGAATGCTAGCCTTTAGGGCACACCCACTCCGCCAGACCTATTTGCTCACTCATGCTTGGAGTGAGCAGCTTGGGAGGTCCTGATAAGCTAGCTGCTGAAGGCTTCAAGATGAATTCTGAGCATTTGTATACATTGGGGAGACGAGTTGTCAAATGGTCACTGAGGAGTTTGCATTCCAAAAGAATAAGTGCATGAATTTTATTAGCATATTATCCTCTGAGAGCCTTAAAAATGATACCATATAGAATATTTTCAAACATCCATATGACCTTGCAAAATAATCAACTAATCCTTTGAAAGAGTTCTTTGTAGTTTTCTTTCTAAAACAGAGTAAAAAGAAAAAAATCTTGGAGGAGAAGGTAAAATTCAATCCTTGTTTAATTTAGTTTCGGCCTGAATGAAGTTTGAAGTCATATGAAAAATAGATGAAAGTGATAGCATGCTTGCACACCTCCGTGCCATGTTGGTGTTTCTCTGAAGAAGACTGAGGTTGAAATAGCAGAGACTTAAAACAGGCTCCTTAGTGCTATAAAATAACACTATTTACTTGGGGAAGATGCGTAAAGTTCAGCTTCTAAAAAATCCCCTAACCTCGAGACAACTTTCCTAGGTTTGAAAGAGCAAAATGATTATGTTTTTTTTTTTTTTTAGTTTTGTTTTGTTTTGGGTTTACTTATTTATTTTTTGAGACAGAGTTTCTCACTATGTCACCCTCGATAGAGTGCTATAATGTCACAGCTCACAGCAACCTCAAACTCTTGGGCTTCATCGATTCTCTTGCCTCTGCCTCCCCAAGCAAAATGATTGTTAAAGGCGTTTCTATATGCTCTTTGGAAGTTGCACAGAACTTTCACGTTTATATAAAAACATAATTTCTGAATACATTTCCCTTTTCGTTCAATCAATTTCATTTTAACTTTTTTCACTTTTTGGAAGAAATGACTATGTCCCCCTCCCTTTAAAAATAATATATAATTTTTGGTGCCTCAAGAGAAATCACATCTTTAATGCAGCGAAAGTCTCTGCCACTTGTACATTACCTGGCCGTAGAACAACACCTTGTTTTCAAATGAATTTCCTTCAAGATCCTGAAGTCGGGAAGCAAGTGGTGTTGGTTTATGGCCCTTGCTCGGCAGAGGGTCTGGGCTACTGGAGAGGATGAGTCTCATTTTGGAAGCCAACATGCGCTGTCTGGTCAGTCACAGAGAGGTGCGCCACAGACCGGCTGTGTACAAGGTAAAAGAAAGGAAGTGTCAGTCCCAGAAATGCACACGCTGAGGGGACGGCATCCTTTATTTCTCGTGAGTCTAACTTGTATCTGTAGTAGGCTGACTGGAGATGCATTTTTGACCAACATATCTCATGCCATGGTTTTAAAGTAGTTTTTAAAGTTCACCTTACTTTAAACATATTAGAGTGTATCGAGAGAATTTGCAAAATCCTTTCAAAATAAGGATTTTTAAATGAAATACTTTTGTTACTGATTGTGTTTTTAAATATGTTATCCAGATTCTATGCTCTTAGTAATTTGTATTTATAAAAAACTTTTATTTTTCCTAAAACAAAACGAGCCAACTTGGTGAGTGAAGCTAAGAGCCCACTAGAGGTCACTTTTTCAATTTATTTTCCCTATTAACTAAAAAATTCAACCTGATTCTTGTCACTGAATCTTGCTTATGTGCCCCTGTTACACATGTTAGAACTTGTGCTTTCTTCCAGAAAAAGTTTCTGTTATTTCTTAAACTTTTTTCCTTCTGATTCTACTTCTAATAACTCTTTGTTATTCCCTGTGTTTTTTTTTTTTTTCTTTTTCCTTTTCTTCTTCTTTTTTACTTTTTTTTTTTAGAGATGGTCATCTCACCATGTTGCCCAGGATGTAGTGCTATGGCTATTCACAGGTGCAAAGATAGTGTATGTACCACAGCCTTTAACTTCTGGGTGCAAGGGACCCTCCTTCCTCAGCCTCCCAAGAAACTGGGACTACAGGTTTATGCCATTGCACCCGGATTCCTGGAGTCATATGGTGTATTTTTATTTTTCAATTCTAATTCCTGTTGTGACACTTTTGATGAACTTCCTGAGCACCTAGTAAAGTTTACATTATTTTTGAGAATGCCACTGTTTGACCACCAGTACCACCGATTTCCTAATGTTTTAGTGGACTTTCCAGTGTTGTATTAGTGTAAAAAAGATTTTGGTGCTTTCCCAACCTTCTTGGTATAAAGGTAAACAATTCTGTTACCAGGGGTGCGGGACAGCCTGGTTTTGTTAAAGGCTGTATTGTAGGAAAGCCTATGACGGTATGTCAACTGCTGCACCATTTTGAGTGCCTCTAGACAGCATCCCCGGAAGAGCTTAAAATATTTTTAATATCAAGGGTTCATATACTATATTCGTGAAAATTTTCCAGTTCATTTCTTGATTTTTAGCTTTATGATTTCTCTGACATAAAAAAATATTTCTTTTTGATGCTGTCAAATGCATCAATTCTTTCTCTCATGATTTTAGTTTTGGTGTTTTGCTAAAAAAGACCATCCCTATCCTCAAAACAAATAGAGATCTTATATTTTCTTTTATAATTTTATTGTTATTATTATTGTTTAGATCTTCAGATTTTCTAAGATTTTCATGTGTGAGGGACAAGTTTAATTTCATTCTTTCTCTCATGTAGATGCCAAATATTTCAGTCACCACTTGATAAATGTTCTTACTGATTTAAACTTTTATCTTTGTCATAATATAAATTTTCTTATGTTTATGGGGCCATTTCTGGGCATTGTACTATTTATTTAACATTATATTGTTCACATATTCCTGTGTGATACCATATTTTAAAGTTAGTACATGTTTTGCTAATTGATGGGTCAAACCCTTTTATTTTCATTTTTATCAAAATTAACTGTGCTCGGGTGGCACCTGTGGCTCAAAGGGGTAGAGCGCCGGTCCCGTATGCTGAAGGTGCCAGGTTCAAACCCAGCCCTGGCCAAAAAAAAAAAATAATAATAATAAAATTAACTGTGCTCCTCTTTCATACTAATTTTAGAATCTGCTTGTTACTAAAAAATTCTATTTGATGAGAGAATTGCACTGAATTCATATATTAATATTCGGAGAAATGATACATTAAACTTTCTCATCAATAAATATATCATGAATCTATATGTCATATATGTTTTTAGTTAACTTAAATTTTAATAGGCTGGTCTGGTTAGGTTTATCTCAGTCACGTTATAGTTACGTAAATGAAAGCTTTTATCCTTTTTTCCATTTTTGATGATTACTGTTATAAAGGAAATCTACAGAATTTTAAAGACCGATTATATATCTGTCTACCCAAATGGATTAATTCTAATAATTTGTCAGGTGATTTTTTTGGATTTTTTTATCAGTGATCATACCATCAGCAAATAATGACAGTTTTGTATCTTTTATATCTAAGATATAAACCTCTTATTTATTTTTCTGATTTCTTGCCTTAGCAAGGACCTTCAAAATGTTGAATGACAGATATTGGACATCTCTGTTTTGTATTAACAGGAAATATAAATACTTTTCCTATAAATAGGAAAAGTATTAATATCTCATCATTATGATTTTGCTGGTTTTTTGACAGCCACTCTTTATTAAAGAATACTGTATTAATTTTAAATTTGCATATAACAATACAATATCATTCTTGTTAAGCAGGATAATTATGTTTTCAAAAGTGTTGCAGTATAATGGATTATTTTGTTGCCTGGCATTCCAGATAAATTACATATATAAATTAGTTTATTAGACATCTAATATGAATAAAGCTGGGACTTATCCTAAAAAATGTTCAAAGGCAGCTAAAGCAGCTAAGTTTTAGTTCATCTCTTACTTGAAACTTTTTTTTTCTGATGGTGCTTTTCAATGAAATTTGTCGACAAAGATATAATACCACTCTGGCATGGATTAAAATATTAAATAAAACTCACTTTTAAACCACACAATAAATACTTTGTCTAATTTTTCCTGAGTACATTAGTGCTTGAGATTTACCAACTAGTAGGTAGTCTAATATATATCTTGATATTGCTAAAATGAATACTTCTAACCAGTGTAATTTATTCAACAAATATTTAAAGAGTGCTTATTTTGTTCCAGACACAGAAAATAAATACAGCCATACATTGTTTAACACCTGAGATACGTTTTGAAAGATACATCACTAGGCACTTTTGTTACTGTGCAAACATCACAGTGTATTACTTACACAAACCTAGATGGTGTAGCCCACTACATACCTACCCTGTTTCCCCGAAAATAAGACAGTGTCTTATTTTAAGGTGTGCTACCAAGATGTTCTAGGTCTTATTTTCAGGGGACATCTTATCTTTCCTGTAAGTAGGTCTTATTTTCGGAGGATGTCTTATTTTCGGGGAAACGGGGTAGCTATACGGTATAGCTTATTACTCCTAGGCTATAAACCTCCACGTGATACTGTACGGCATACTGTAGGCAATTGTAACACAGTGGTAAGTATCTAAACATGGAAAAGGTTATACTTTGCACTATGGGTGTATCGATGACTGTGTTGTCGTTGGGTGATTGGAATGTTTCAGCTCCAAGGTAATCTTAGGGGAGCGCCATCATATATGTGCTCCATTGTTGACTGAAATGTAGTTGTACAGGACACAACTATATTGAAAGTTGGAGGAAAATTATGCTTCTGAAAAGCTGACAAATTGATTTAATTTTCATTCCTGCATACTAGAAGTAGAAAAAGACACTTTATTTTACTTACCTGGCAAAATGCTAACCTGGGTCGAATCCAATTCCCCACTTAAATTACATGCCAGCATATATGCAACCAAATATGATTGGGAAAAAATACGCAGCCGTGCTGACCCGCCTCACGGTACGTTCAGGACCATTAATCTCCTGCAGTTTCAGTGCTGCCCAGCAAGCCTGTTATGTCTCTGTGGCTCATCCACCTGCACGTTGTCTCACAAACTAGCTGCATCTGCGTTCGTATGTCCTGTCTTTTGATGAATTATCAATGCGTCTGTCTGAGCACAAGCTTTCTGACGTGTCCTTGTTCCATTCCCTTTTACCTACTCAGGGACTTGCTACTGAGATTGTGCTATTGTTCTTTAACCATCAAATTTTCTCTCACTCCTGGATTATTCCCATCAGCAAACAAACACGTAGCAATATCTCTGTTCAAAAGTAAAAATTTTTTTTAAAAAATTCTCCCTTTACCCGGATTCTTCTTTAATCACTGTTTCTATCCCTGTTCTCCGAGTCGATACTCTCTTTTCTCACATCCTCTCTGGATTCTATTCCATAAGGCTTTCTTCCACACCACTTCCCTGACACAGCTCTTGGCAAGGACGCGAACGAACAGCACATTGCAAAATCAATGATTATTTCTCAGTCTTTAATTAACTGAAGCTACCGACATTGTTTATATGTGTCTTTTTCATGAAATTCTTTCCTTTTTTTTTTTTTTTACTGGCAAGGTATGGTTGCCCATCACAAATGGCTATTGGAAGGTCATTTCCCATATTATGAGTTGTGTTTCTTCTATTACGAAACATTTTCTTCATTGGCCTTCAGTTTCCTTTGCTGTTTTTATCTTTCTGGACTCTTACTTTTGAAGCGTTCCACGGCTCCATCTTGGGACCAGATTTCTTCTGTATCTCCATTGGCTCCTTTAGTCCCATGTCTTAAAATATCACCCACATGCTGATAACTCCCAGATGGATACATCTAGCTCAGATCTCTTTCTTGAAGTCCAGACACTTGCACGAGGATGATCCAGAAAGTATCCAGCATGCACTACGAAAAATAGAGATATACGTGGCTGGATACCTGCCAGGATCACTCCTCTATACAACTCTGGTTTCACATCTCACTCAGTGTCTGATAGACAACTAAATTTAACAGGATCTCAACAATTCTTAATTCACAGCCCCAAATCCCCAAACTCACTCTATCAGTAGTTCTCCAAACCGATGTGGTACCCTGGAAGCCCTGGAAAGAAAATGTATCCACGTGGAGAATGCGATCAATTATGTGAAATGCTACTGAAGGGGGAGAGAGGTCAGGGTCAACAGTTATTCATTATATTTAGCAACTTTATATTATTAGTGAGCCAATAAGAAGTTTCAGTAGTATATTAGGAATAAAAGTAGAATTGGTTTGAGTAGAACATATATAAGCATGAGTGCTTCTGGGGTCTCTATTCTATTTCACTGATTCATTCACCTGTGCCTGGGGGCCAGTACTGCACAGCCTTTTTTTTGGGGGGGGGACAGAGTCTCACCCTGTCACCCTGGGTAGAGTGTTGTGGCGTCACAGCTCACAGCAACCTCCAACTCTTGGGCGTAAGTGATTCTTTTGCTTCAGCCTCCCAAGTAACTGGTACCCGCCACACTGCCCGGCTTTTTTTTTTGTTGCAGTTGTCATTGTTGTTTTAGCTGGCCCAGGCTGGGTTCAAACCTGCCAGCTTCTGTGTATGTGCCCAGTGCTCTACCCACTGAGTTACGGGTGCCACCAGCACAGTCTTAATTACTCTATCTTGGAGGTAAATCTCATTATCCAGTACAGTAAGTTCTTTTTTCTTACTGCTCAGTAGTACCTTGACCACTTTTGGTCCCTTCCTCAGCTAAACACATTTATATAGAAAATCTGAAAGAGGGCGGCGCCTGTGGCTCAAGGAGTAGGGTGCCGGTCCCATATGCTGGAGGTGGCGGGTTCAAACCCAGCACTGGCCAAAAAAAAAAAAAAAATTAAAATTAAAGAAAATCTGAAAGAGCCCACAAATAAATAACTAAAACTAATAAAGTTAGCAAATTTGATGGATTTTAGAGAAATATATATAAAGTCAATTGTATTCCTATATACCAGCAACAAAAAGCTAGAAAATATAATTAGTAGGAGACTCTTTCATAAGAATCAACCTAAACATCAAATAATAGCAAATTATGTAAGACTACTAATAGGAAAACTATAAAACTTTATTGAGAAATATAAGAGAAATCTAAATAAATGAGGAAATATAGCATGCTCACAAATAGGAAGATTTGCTGTTATAAAGAAGTCACTTACTGTATTATATCATGACTAACAGAGGAGAGGTGGGAAGAATATTTATACTAGGGGGTGGGAAGAAGCCAAAATGTCAGAAAAGAACCAAAAGACGCAGAGAGTGTTCCCCTCGGAGTGTCACGAGAGGGTGCCTGGGCAAACTAGCCTGGAGACCATTTCAGAAGGATTAAAGACCCAACGTAACTTGATCATACCCAGGCTAGACAAAAATGTTCAGATGTGACAATTAGGAAATCATCACTGAGTGTGAGAGAAGAGTTGCAAGGAGACAATCTGAGACGGTGGATTCAGAAGATGATAGAAAACACAAGCGTATTTATTAGCTAAAGGAGGTAAAATAATCAATGGAAGTTTCTTAAAATAATTTACTTCTAGATTGAGAGATTTTAGCTTAAATATGCAGAGAAAAACATAACAAAGTAATCTAGATACTTCGTGACCACAGAGAAGCATACAATGGGATGTTTATCCAAATGTATTTTTCTGAAAACTATGTGAAAATATCCAATTTTACTTCCTTCCCGTAAAGCAAGAAAGCATAGGAAAACGTGTGGCTTCTAGAAGCATCATAATTTCAAATGTAGCAGTGAGCTTTGTAATTGTGTTGATTTTTCTTCGGCCTTCTTCCACCATTAAAGTGGTTCTTTCAGTTTACTGATCTCTTCCTCACATATCCTCTTGATCAAACTACAGAAGAGAACAATGAACCGCGTTGGTTGTGTTGCCGAGGACACAAGAAAGAGATGAGTCAAAGGATGTGTGTGTGTTCATTGCTGACCTGACCCACCTGAATATTCTGAGTGTCAACCAGCGGGGGTACGTAGCTGGGGTGGGAATGAGGAAGAAGCAATAATTATTCATTATATTTAGCAACTTCATATCATCAGTGAAGCATAATACAGGGAGTAAAAAGCTTAAAAGTCTGTTCTTGACTGATTAGAGAATTTAGGCAAGCAGTTCCCTTAGCCTTTATTTTACTATTGGACCACGAATAAAAGAATAATGGATGTTTTTAACATTAAAGGTTAGCTCTTCCACCTATATGTTGTATTGATTATAAAATTAAAAGGCCAGAAAGAAACCCAGTTAACCAATGCTCTAAGGAAACTAACTTAGGAAATTAACATAATTGGTTTGGGCTGGTTTAGAAAGGATATATTTTAGAAGAATAAATGAAAGAATGGCAGGATTAGAGAATTTCACAACTTTAGTATCACTTAATGAGTTCAAAATGACTATAGCCATTGTTCTAATTAAGTTTTAAAACATTATCTAAAGTAACATGAATGCACACCCAAAATGAATCCTGTAAAACATCCAAACATGTATGCAAATTTCATATCTTCTTTTGCCTCGTATTTTATATATTTCCATATTGATTGTTAAAAACTGTATTATCAAAAATGCAGATATCGGCCCTTGGCTCACAACTTATCACCTAAGCAGAATGAGCATGTGAGTTTTCTTCTCCGAGTTACTTACACACTTAACTTTTGAACTTTTGATTTCTTATCATTTCATTCCATCTATCCAAAAATGGTTTTGTTTTTTTCCTCTTACGGTGGAAAGAGTACATATGGTATTTGCTGGCACCCGAATCTAGATTTAAAATCCTACCACTTTACTAACAGTGTGGCTTCAGAAACTCACTTAACTTCTGAGCCTAATTTTCTTCCTTCTTAAAATGACAATTATAACATGTACTTCATGGGCCTGTCATGAGATAATAGAAGAAATAAAATGAAAAATACTCAGTATTTTTCCTCAGTACTCAGCAGGGCCTTAGTACACAGTAGTCTTTTCTAGTCCCCTTTTCTTTCTCCCTGAAAGTCCTACCTGATGGTTTTATTTTATAGAACTGATTCTGCCTAAGTGAAGCAGTTCATCTTTTGCAGCCCAAATCTTTCCCCTTTCACATATTAAGAGTCCTTTTTCCCAATAATATAAAAGTCTGTAGAGCTCTGTCATTTATGTGTTTCATGTGGACTTAATTTCAGATTTCTTTGAGACTAAAGATGTTTTACAGGTAGATAATCCTTCCAGCCCATTTTACAGTTGAGGTGGGTCGGAAAATGTAAATACTCCCCAAATATGTGTGGTATCAGTGCTGGGACTCAACCCCTCTGTTTAAAATCAAGTGCACTGCTTTTTGTGTTACACCATGTTGAGAATTTAAGCTTCTCTGTAATTGCTGAATGGCAAGCTTTGTGCTATTTCAGCAGAATTCGAGTCCCTGATAAGAAGGGGATTTGGGGTGGCAGGTGGGAGGGGGTGCAGACTTCCCAGGCACATCTGGCTGCATAATTTGCAGGGCCCAGTGCAAAATGGAAGTGTGAGCTTCTAGTTAAAGAAAAGCAACGGGAATATCATTAAAAATGTTAAAATGTATTTTGAGTTATCTGTTGTCAAAGGTTTTAGTTTTATTTCTGCTTCTCTCCCTCTGCGAATACTGCTTTTCATCAGCTGTTTAATTTTGTTCTAAAAACTTTTAAATTATTAGCACCAATTTTGCGGGCTACCTTGTGCCATGTCAGCTTTACATGCAGGTATGAGAAACCACATGCAGATCACCCAGATCACACACTTTTATTTCATACTTTGTATGTGTTCCGTTGTTACCAGAACAGTGGAAATCTGCACGGAACTAACTTGACTTTTTATTTCCTTTGTTGAAAGATACACATTCTACCAATACTCTCTAAATAAAGAAGGAAAGGAATAGAAACTGTGGACCGTCCTGTTCCCCTTGCTTCTATGTCCTTGTCAGCGCTAGCGGTTAGTAGCACAGCACTCTGGCCTTCTTTCTGCTTTCAAAGTTCCGTTCTGATTGAAACTGAAGAGGGGGCTACCAGGACTGCCCGCAAGCCCCCTCACACCCCCTCCCTTGATCCATCTTGAATGTCACAGGCTGATCTTATATTTGCTTTGAATCTCATTGAACTTCTACACATCACGACTCCCCTGAAATTCTAGGCTCCGGATGTCACAAACAGTGCGTGTGAGTGGCCAGCAGGGAACGGGGTGGACACTCACGTTGGGAGTTTCTCCTCTGCTCACTCATGAGCTCCATTTTGAAAACAGAACTCAAAGATAAAGTAATTATGAATTTCAAGCAGAGAAAAATTAAGCCCAGCCTGGGTTTTTCTCAGGGTCTAGAATTCTGTGCGACTACACAGATTGCAAGCCCATGCTGGGTGCCCACTTGAAACATTCCTGTAAAGCTAGTGAATGATGCCCCATGATCATATCAATGTACACAGCTATGATTTAATTAAAAAATAAATAAATAAATAAATAAATAAATAAATAAATAAATAAAAAAAGAAACATTCCTGAAGTCAAACCATCAGGCTGATACCTGGCTTGCTACGCAGTGGAGCAGACCTGTTCTGTCTCTGTCCCCTCTTCCCTTTGTCCCTCATTCTTTCCAGGAGCTCTTTTATACAGAAATCTTCCTTCAGTCCCCACCCTCGTTTTCTACCTTTGGTGTCCACTGATTCCTGGCTCTTTATTTTACTTTATACTTTGCTTTCATTTAGTTTCTCTTTAGCGTAATTGAGCAGTCATATAAATTATCTGAAGCACTGTCTCAATTTAGTTTACCATCTTCGCAAAATTTTTTATTGTCAGCATTACATACTGTACCAAAACTATTGTTTGTCTACTTTTTCTTATTTTTCCTGAGATATGTTCTATGAATGTAAGTTATTTCCACATACAATTTCCCCCATGAGTAAACCTAATACGTTTTCATGTTGAGAGGGTAATGATCTCCTTATCAGAGTAACAGTAGCAGGCCACGCATGGTGGTTCATGCTTGTCATTTTAGTACTTTTAGTTTGAACAACATTGTAAGACCCCATCTCTACAAAAAATAGAAAAGTTACCACAGTATGGTGGTGCATGCCTATAGTCCCAGCTACTTAGAAGGCTAAGGTTAGAGGATAACTGAGCCTAATAGTTTGCAATTGCAGTGAGCAATGATGATGTCACTATACTCCAATCTGGGTGACAGTGAGATTCTGTGTCCAAAAAAAAGAGTAACAATAGCAAATACTTTGCCTCTTAAAACTTTGGTCAATATTCCTTGGTTTTCTTTTTTAAATATTTGTAGTGTCTTCCAAACATCATTTTTCTCTGATGTGCAGGAACTGAACTGTTTTTCTTCAAAAGTATGAATAATAGAAGAGTTTAATATTCTTAGTATTTTATAGTTACCAAAGCTTTTCACATTCTTGTTTTTACCTGATCATCATGGCAACATTAAGACTGTTCTAAAAAAAATTTTACTATTAATATAATGTATTAAATGTCATATTAACATATTTATTTTTCCCATCCTAAGGTATAAACTTTTATAAGAACATTTTGGAAATTTTACGTTAGGAGTAAAATTTCCACCCTAAGTCTGTAATAGGAGAATAGCAGGCCTTCATGGTAAACAAATAAAATTAGACATTTTGGGGTAATTACAGCCAGCTGGGTTGGTAGCCCACTACAGCCAATCACAACCTTCAGTCACAGTAGAATAACTTTAAAATTCTTTACTGCAATACATTTTTAATTTTCCCTATGTTATAGTCTAGGTCAAATGTAGAGTGTAGGAAAAGAAGAGGCTGAGTGATTAGACCTGGCCCTTTTGTAGAGGCCTCTGGTGTTAAGTGGAACTTAGCATTTCATTGTTACAAAGCACAGACAAAAAAATATCACAAAACCAAATGCAAACCCCTATGTTTAGGGAACATTTTATATATTACCTTTTTGCAAGTTATTTTAAAGTATACCATCACTTGAAGGAAGATACAAGAAAAATATTTTAAAAATTAAATCACATATACCCATTCTTTAAAATCAGAATTGCTGCAAAATATTTTTTCTTACTATGGCAAAATCCAAGGAAAAACTGTATGATCATTCAACCTTAACTTGGCCAAATGAATCAACATTCCTCATTGACACAGCCGCATCCTTAGTAGAATCCTAACCATAGACCTATTCTGATATATTGCCTGTTTGACTTTTCCTAGAAATTATTTCATACACTGTATAATATCTACAATTAATGATACATAACATAAATATGTATCTTTGTCGTCCTGTTTAAATAATTTATTAGACCTCCTAGCTATTCGTTTTAGTGGGTATGTTTTAACCAAATTCACTGTTTGCTGCCTTCTTTAAATTTTATTCTGATGACCAATTTCTATTTTAAATTCAGATTTTTTTTCTTCTGCTAACTTTCCATGCCTTTAGCTGCAACACCTTCAAGAGGCAGACTTCCTCCCTCTGTGGTTTCACTTTCCTTCCTTGGGTCTTCAGTTTCTCTCCCTGCCGGTCCTCCCACAGCCTCTCCTTCCCTGCGCTTCCTTCCACATCAGTTTCCAGGAAGGAGGAAGAGAAAGCACATTCCTATCCTATACTTTTTGGCTATTTTGCTGCTATTACTCCGCCTCTATTTCTCTCCCCCAACTTCATCTCCTTTTCACCTCCACGACCCACCACCGTCCTCTCTGTGGCTGTTCCAGCACATCCTTTTGTGTCTTCCCTCCTTTGTTAATTTCACACGACTGCTACTGGGATTCTTTCAACCCTTACTTGATTCTCCCTATTAGTCCATATGGAAGTCATCATGATACAGCTTAACCATAATGGTAAAAAGATACAGCCAGATGAGGTGTCTCAATCCTGTAATGTAATGCCTGTAATCCCAGCACTTTTGGAGGCTGAGATGGGAGGATCACTTGAGACTAGTTCAAGACCAACTTGGACAACACAGAAAGACCCTGTTCTCTATAAAAACTAGCCGGCATGGTGGCACACTTCTGGTAGTCCAAGCTACTTGGGAGGCTGAGGTGGGAAGATCGCTTGAGCCCAGGAATAGGAGACTATAGAGAGCTATGATTAAATCACCGCACTGTGCTCCAGCCTAGGTAGCAAAGTAAGATCTTGTCTCTCAAAAAAAAAAAAAAAAAAAGTAAAAAGATACAATTACTGCTAAAAAGAAGAAACGTCAGATACTGAAGTGACAGAGTAAGTGTCACACTGACAGTTAATATTGGAGTTTAGGCCGAAGACTGGCAACTTCACCCCAGGGCAGTTCCAAGACTCTCATCTTTCTTGACTCTCACCAGTCATTACAGCAGATCCTGCCTTGCCACTGTCCAGATTCACACTAGAAGGAAATGCCTCACTTATATATTACAAGATAGTTATGTATTCATGGAAGAAACAGAGTTTTCCTTCTGTTCCACCCAACATCCGTGGATATTGTCAGCATCTTAAGACGCATACCTATTGCACCCCTAAGGAAGCCTTAAGCATGTATATTCTGGCTTTAATTCACACAGATACAAAGATACTTTATACTTTGTTCTCCAGAGCCCCTATGAAAATGATCCACAGAAAAGTCCACCAGTATGTTAATTGGGAATTATTAACTCAAAAATAGGAAGAGCTAGAAGAAGGTGCCTTCAAGTATGAAGTGTTAGGAAATGGAGGGGCGATTACATAAACAATTCCGTTTATTTCAAAAGGATGGCAATCAGACCAAAATTAGAAGATTTTCACTGCTATGAAGAAAATGACAGAGTATTTTGCTTAATTCTACACTTTTCCTCTATCTTTAGGTTATACCCTTTCCCACGACTTACATATTCTTGGGGAAAGGAGTATTTTCTTCATCCTGTGAGAGATTCTATCATATAAGTCCTTTAGACATATATGGGGTCTAATATGTATCAATTAGAACTTGAAGGAATTCACATAAAGGAATTCACAGTCTGTCACAGTGGCTCTCAAGGAGGAGGGATCTTGTTTCTCAGAAAGACATTTGTCAGAGTGTGGAGACGTTTCTGGTTGTTGTAACTTGGGGTAAGTTGTTACAACTGAACAGAAGCCATAGACGCTTCTAACCATCTATAAGGTACAGGACAGTCCCTACAACAAAGAATCAGTTATTTCAAAATGTCTGCAGTGCTGAGGATGAGAAAGCCTGGCATATCAGGACAATAGCCTGGTTAATTAGTCTTTCTGCCTAATTCCACTTTGCATGTTAGAAGACAAATACAGTAGTCCCCCCTTATCTCCAGGTGATATGTTCCAAGCCCCCCAGGAGATGCCTGAAATTTCAGATAGTACATAACCCTAGATATTCCATGTTCTTTTCCCATATATAAATGCCTATAAGAAAGCTTAACTTTTAAATTAGGCACAGAGAGAACTTAACAAGTTCTCTTGGCACATATTTGCTTTTTTTGACATAGTTGAATTGCCAGCATCACTATTCTTACACTTGGGTCAGTATTAAGTAAGATACTGGTTCCCTGAACCCAAGGACTAAGTGAGTAAGGGCAGGTGGAGTCTACAGCGCGGATATGACGGGTGAAGGGGGATTCACATCCCAGGCAGGTTGGAGCTGGGTGGCGTGATATTCAATCACACGACTCACAACAGTGTGTAATTTAAACTTTACGAATTGTTTATTTCTGGAATTTTCCATTTCATATTTTTGGACAATGGGTAGCTAAAACCAGGAACAGCCTAGCTGTGGATGGCGGGGGCGTTACTGTGTTATTTCACTGCTCCTGGTCATGCTTTCTGTAAAACTCTTATCATTGCTTCCCCTTCCCAGGCAGATGGATATTTTGGGTAAGCTTGATGAAGATCTTGTACTCAAAAAGACAAAGGAGAAAAGTATATTTACAGTTTTCAAGACATCCTTGTTATAAGTGTCTCACTGTTTAAAATGGTCACAAGTAGCTTCTTAATATGACTGGATTAATAGTTTGAGCTCTCAGTTTAAATTTCTTTAGCTCTGTATTTACTCTTTCTCTGATCTCTATCCAAGCAAGTAGTTTACTTTTATTGAGTTAGAGAAACGACATGGTTGGGTAGAAATAGAAACAGCAATGTAACTCTGAGACTCAAGGGCTGAGGAGGACCGAAAGAACAACGTCCAATGTTGAGGGAGCTATCTTGGCACTACAAGACCCTGGTAGCATTGTCAGAGAGGAAAAAGACTTTAGAAAAAAGTCTCAGTGGATTTGTCTGGCAGATCCAGCACACACACAGAAGGGGTTTAACACTTGCAGAGAGGTAGGTCAAGGGCACAATTGTCATTCCAGTGTCAATCAATAATAACAAATGGTTAACAATCAAGGTGTCTGAGGTTACCTCAATCTTTCTCCTAACCTAGAGAGACAGTTGGAAAGCCAAAAAATGGCTTTCACATTTGGCCACTCTGACCTAATGAAGACTCACAGAAATAAACACAATTCTTACCTAAAATTTTAAAAGTTACAGTTCTTAGACCTATGAATTTGGAAATTCATATTCATTACAGGGTATTTAGCTAGTTCCTCCTCTCTGAAAAGTGTTGGGGGAAAACTTCTCTCTCCAACCATTCACAATCTCACCTCCCCATGATCTGCTTAAAATAATATTTTGCAGCCTGCTTAGTGGGTTGTGAAATCAAATTAGTAAGTTACAGCATTTTAAAGGACATAGTTCACACGAGAAAAAGACAACAGACTCCAACGTGTGACACACGGTTAGCTGAAGTGCGATTAGCATTACCTTGTGAAAGTGTGCTCTGGAAGTGACATAACATCCGCTTCTCAATCAAAATGTGTTCAGGACCCTGTTCCAAGAGACCTTTGGGACCAACCTGACCGTGCCCTTCATCTCAGTTCACTGCACCATCATAAGAAGCCTCTCATCTCCACACAACCCTGTACGTTTCCTCGTCTACTCCAGTTTTCCTTTCTTCCTTCTCAAACATGTTCTACTGAGCCATCTGGAACTCGTGTTTCCTCATGAGAAAAGTCCATTATACTTTTCACTGATTGTGAAGTGCCCCTCAGGTTCCTGCTGCAGCTGCGTCCTCATCCACCCTGATGACCTTGCTTCCTGCAGCTCTCCAGTCACAGTCGTCCCCCTCATGCTCCTTTCCTTGTGCCATTTGGTTCAAAGGTACAGTAAGAATTCTTCCAAATTCTTGCCCCTCGCTCCTTCATAAACCCCCCAGCTCAGGTCTTCAGATTACACCACTTGCTCCCTCCTTGTTCAGGACATCCACCACTGCCCACATCTCCTGATTTCTTAAAAATGTCATCTCCTGGTTGCCTTTCTCCCTCTCCCCTTTCCTCTTTGCCCTCTCTCTCCTCCCTGATCCTCTCCTCTCTTTATCATCCCCCCTTCTCATTACTCTGTCCCTTCTCTGAGTAATTATTTCCATATTGATATCAGATATCCTTCCATATCTTTGCCTCTCCGTTCCTTGCTCTCCTTTCCACCCACCACCACGGCTATACAGCCTTAAACATGCTGATGGGTTTACTTTAAAGTCATCACCACCATCACTCTAGCATTCTCTGGCAACTCAGCTGTATCCTCTTAGACCAGTGGTTCTCAACCTTCCTAATGCCTCCCAATGCCGTGACCCTTTAGTACAGTTCCTCATTTGTGGTGACCCCCAACCCTAAAATTATTTTCGTTGCTACTTCATAACTGTCATTTTGCTACTGTTATGAATCGTAAGGCAAATATGTGATACGCAGGGTGTATTTTCATTGTTACAAAGAGGTTGTGACCCATAGGCTGAGAACCACTGCCCTATACTGTCCACCTTCCCAGTCTCTGAGATGCTTCTCCTCTCGTCCCTAGTCTTCAAAACATGTTTTTCCTTTTTCACTTTCACAGCAAAAAGAATCAGACATGATTCCATATGGTCCTACTGTCACATCTTCAAGATTGCCAGTGTCCATAGCCATTTATTTGGCTTGTCCTCCTGTTATGATAGATGAACTATCTGTATTTTTAGCTAAGACCAAGTGCTACACAGTTGTTCCTCAAGGAGGAGTTGTGTTTTGTCACACAGGGGGCATTTGACAAAGTCTGGAGACATTTTGGGTTTTCACAGCTCAACTGTGGGGAGCAGGTACTTCTGGCATCTTGTGGTGGAGATCAGGGTGGTGCCCAGTAACACACAGGAGAGGCCACTTCACAAAGAACTGTCAACCCAGGATGGCAAGAATGCCAGGGCCAAGGGACCCATCCTATGGTAACACACTGAATCCACACGCCTATTTAAAAAACCCTTTTTCCTCATTCCTATATTTTCTTCCAGTCCTCATTTCTCTGATCCCCAAACCAACAAAATTCATGAATGAGTTTTCTGTTCTAGACATCTCCAAATCTTTGTCTCTCACTCCTGGGATGTGTGGAGTACAAGAAAAACAGAGGAAGCTGGAAAGAACACCGAATTTTTTGAATTAAGCAACTTGGCAGAATGGATATGCCATCAACTTAGATAAGAAAGACTGCTGGAAGAGTGAGTTTTGAGCAGAAAATTAAAAGTTCTGCTTTGTCTATTAAATAAAACATGACCATGTCAAATAGGAGTTGATTACAAAAGCTGGACGTTAGGGAGAAATTGGTCCTAGAGATATAAATTCAGAAACCATCAGCAGATAGAGGAGATTTAAAGCCCTGCGGCCAAAGGCGGTCACCCAGGAAACTAGTGTAGATAGCAAAGAGATCTAAAGATTTTAAAATTAAAATGAATAAACTAAACTCAAAGGACTAAATGTCCCCAGCCAGTGAGGTTAGGGAAACACTGAGAGGTGGCAAGAAACCAAGAAAAGAAATTATTTCAAGAAGAAGGATGTAATCAATCATGTCAAATGTTGATAGTCAAGCCAGACAAGAAGTAAGAATTAACCATTAAATCTGACAACGTAATACACTATTATTGTGACTGATGATATGTAGATGAAAGAAAGCTTGATTGAAATGGGAGAGAGAGAGAAAGAGAGACAAAGATTTGGAGATATCTAGAACAGAAAACTCACTCATTCATGAATTTTGTTGGTTTGGAGATTGGAGAAATGAGGACTGGAAGAAAATATAGCAATGAAGAAAAGGATTTTTTTTATATAGGAAACATTAACAATATGTTTTTATGAAGATAGCAATGATCAGGTAAGAAGAAAAACTTGGTGACATTAAAGAGTGGGAGAAGGAGAGGGTCCGTGGCACATGGATTCAGTGCATCCCAGTAGGACAGGGTCCCTCGGCCGTGGCACTCCTGCCATCCTTGTACTCCACACATATCGGCTACTCCAGCTCTATCTTCAATGCATCCAGCATCCCACTGCTTCCATTCCCTCCAATGCAAACACAATAATCAAAGCCACATTACCGCAGGACTAGATTATTTCAATAGCCCCTGAAAGAATTAAGAACTTTGACCCTTCCATCCCTTAAGGCAGTGGTTCTCAACCTTCCTAATGCCGCGATGTATTTTCATTGTTACACAGGGGTTGAGACCCACAGATTGAGAACTGCTGCCTTAAGGTTACCCAACACCACAGGGATCCCTTTGAAAATTCAGAACATCTAGTTCTGCTCAAAGCCCTTCAATGGTTTTCCTGATGTCTGAAAATAAAATTCTCAACCCTTGCTATCATGTATAGGGTCACACATGGAAGCTCAACCCTTGCTGTCACGTGTAGGGTCACATAGGGAAGCTCAACCCTCGCTGTCACATGTAGGGTCACACATGGAAGCTCAACCCTTGCTGTCACGTGTAGGGTCAAACATGGAAGCTCAACCCTCGCTGTCATGTGTAGGTTCACACATGGAAGCTCAACCCTTGCTGTCACGTGTAGGGTCACATAGGGAAGCTCAACCCTCGCTGTCACATGTAGGGTCACACATGGAAGCTCAACGCTTGCTGTCATGTGTAGGGTCACACAGGGAAGCTCAACCCTTGCTGTCACGTGAAGGGTCAAACATGGAAGCTCAACCCTCGCTGTCACGTGTAGGGTCACACATGGAAGCTCAACCCTTGCTGTCATGTGTAGGGTCACACATGGAAGCTCAACCCTCGCTGTCACATGTAGGGTCACATAGGGAAGCTCAACCCTCGCTGTCACATGTAGGGTCACACATGGAAGCTCAACCCTTGCTGTCACATGTAGGGTCACACATGGAAGCTCAACCCTTGATGTCACATCTAGGTCACATAGGGAAGCTCAACCCTTGCTGTCACATGTAGGGCACATGTGGAAGCTCAACCCTCGCTGTCACATGTAGGGTCACACATGGAAGCTCAACCCTCGCTGTCACGTGTAGGGTCACACATGGAAGCTCAACCCTTGCTGTCACATGTAGGGTCACATAGGGAAGCTCAACCCTCACTGTCACGTGTAGGGTCACACGTGGGAAGGCTCTCTCTTTCCTATGACCTCTTCTTTTGTCTTTCTCATCCTCTTTCACATCTACTCAATCACCTTGGTGTCCTTGTCCCTACTGGATTGCACCAAGCATGTTTTTTTTCCAGAATATTCTTCCCCCGACAGCTGCACTCCAGCTTCTTTGGTCTCCACATGTCTGTCCAACAGCAATTTGTCCAAAAGGCCTCCCTTGACCACTTTTTGTAAAGTAACAATATTCCCTCTTTCAACCTGATCTCTCCATCCCGCTTATTGCATAAAATATCTTTTTTTTTTTTTTTTTAGGTGTTTACTTGTCATTTTCCTCCTTCCATTGGAAGGAAAGTTTCATACGAGTCACGGTTATTTTGTTGAGGTTATTTATTATGTGTCATGGCTCTACCTGCTGAGAATAGCACCTGTGCGCCATTATTTTAGTAAGCACCAAATAATATTTTTTAGTGAATAAATAAATGTTGTCATGATGAGTTGACAGTTTTAAAATCAACACCTTTAAAATTACTATTAAATGTATTAGAAAACAGCTATATTTTAAGGCACTGAAATTAAGCTCTGCTTTTCCCAGAGCTGTCCCCTGAGCAAGACTGACACTTTTGGAACAGTATCCTCCTGGAGGAATACCTTCTATGTGAGACAGTTTGTCAAGGCAAACATAATAAAATATTGATGGACTCCTATCACATTGAATTAAACTATCCTAACACCATATTGTTACATAGTGTCAAGGCAGTGCCCCAGTCCAGCATCGCAGTAGTCCTCAGTGACTCGCTATTTTTTAGAACTTTTATGCAGCAATCTGGCATCAGTAAATATTTACTCAATGGAATCATATGAGAGAAGAGTTTTACATTCATCTATAATTAGCCACCTTGACACATGTTCTCAACATGGCTGCAGAGTTGTTAGAATCGAGGCTCTAACTAGGTGTTCAATCTCTGTTTCCCAGGCTCAGAACCCCAGTTCTTTAATATTTGTGATTTTTGCCTGAGTTCTACTCTCAGATTATGATTCCCTGAGTCGGAAAAAAAATCACAATACCAACAAAAAATGAAAAATAAAGTTTCACTAGGTTCATTTCTTTTTGTTTTCCTCTCTCTGTGGTGGCTACAATGTGTCCCCTTCCTTCTGGCATGTAAGCTCTGGGTGACTCCGGGTCTGCTGGAGGACGGCAGGCCTCCCTGTCATCATGGTGTGATCCTCCCAGGCCAGTGTGGGGCTGCCGGCCACCACTTCCACTCTTATCACATTCCCTGTTTGGGCTTGTTCAGGGGATACCTGTCATCCTGCTATGACAGTCTGTTCTGCCCTGGTCCTATATCCCTCTGCCGCCATCTTTGCAATTTCTCTCTCAGTAGTTCCTAAACTCTGGTTCCCGACAGCTTGCCAACAGCTCTCTGTGTGCCCTTGTCATCTCTAGCCCGTCACACCTGCTGCTGCCACCTGCCCCAGTACCTTGCCAGCATCTCTCCTGCTGCCTTCGGTGCTGGCCAAGCTCCTACAGGAGGAGGGAGGACGTTTTTCTAATCAATAGCTGCTGCTGGACAGCGACACACTAACCAGTGACATCTGGGAAATATCAAGTCATCTGTCCTTGAGATGGTGTCATTATTGCCAAGATATTTAACCACTGAATTCTGCAGTCTGTGGTGTTTACTGTTCTAAGAATGCTTTCTAAGCACTGCAACGTGTACCAAAATAAACTTTAACCATTAGTTAAAATTTACTTCGTTAACTCTCGCTTTTAAAGTCTTTGATTCTTATACCAAAATTTAGTTATGGAGAGGAAGGAAGGGATATGTCGTGGGTATAATTTTGGTTCCAACATCACTGACATAAACTAAGATCATGGAAATAAGTCTAAACCAAAGAGCCTTATTGTGTTTACGAGTCACTCTGAATTAAACGCTTCCATCACAACAAGAATATTAGGTTTGTAAAGGTTCTGTAAAAGGTAACTAAGGATGTTGGTAACTATATCACATACTGCTGGATGAATAATGGGTCCCATAATATTCTGTTTTTCCAGAGTGCCATAGGGAAGACTGGAGGAGAGAGAGAGAAAGAGAGGAAAAATGAGAGGGTGAATCTGGGATTCATATATTTATTTACATAAATATAAGTCAAAAAGAAGATGATTTTAAAAACACTTATCTATGGAGTAACATAATGGTGGAGATCCAAAGATTAATGCAAATCAAACTGCATGAATGTGCTATGTAAATAGATTATAATTCAGATCTGAAGAATATTTTTAGGAAAGTTATTTTCAAAGCACAACTTCTAGAAAGAGTAAACTGACCTCTCGATATGGCAATCTATCTATGTCATTAGTGAGTAAGCTTAAATTCCTGTAAAAATTATCCCAAACCATAAGCAACCTTTATTTATATTAGTTTTATATTCTTAATGATACAAAATAACCTCATTTGTAGTGCTCTTTAAATAATTAAAAATATCTGTAAAAAAAAAAATCTAAAGTCTAGAACAGCCATGTTCCTGTAAAAATGGAAAACCAAGTTTCAAGCATTGCTTAAGAGGTCTGCGAAGAGCCACCTGACTTTTTAAAAAGTAATCTGGCAATATATACATTGAAATACAAAATACGTACCACTTTTGACTCAGATATACTAGTTTCGGGAATCTATGTCACAGAAATAAAATCATTAGTAAGTTTGCATATACGCCAATGCATGTAGGTAGGTTGTAAAAAATATTTGAAACAACTTGAAAAACTATAAAAGAATGTATGTTTATTTGACATAATTCTATCGAACATAAATATTTAAGAGAATTAGATCTGTGTCTATTGTTCTAGTCCAAGAGGACTACCCTCTTGAAGTATATTTTTATACTTCTTAAAACAACCCAAATTTATAGTTGGGGACTGTAAATATTTGTAATAGCTTAGAAAAGAGCGGGGAAGAACATAGTGCACACTACTAACGTTAACTACATTCTGAAAATTACATCTTTCTGTTTGAATAAGTTTTTATTTCCTTTAAAATTAAATTATCTAATACCTCAAAATGTAAAATGTATTTAAAGTAAATTAAATTGTTTTAAATGATTCAGATTAATATGAGGGTACAAATGATTAGGCTGCATTGTTTACATTTGTGAAGTCAAGTCCAAGTTGTAGTGGAGCCTTCATCACTGTGCCTATTAGGTGAGAGCTTACCAATAGAAATTTTTAATTAAAGTAAAAATGTAAAAAAGAAAGGCCAAGCTACATGTTTTATAACTACATGAAATTGTAGTTGCTCCTACAGTTTTTTCTGGTTTGAAATTCTGTGCTTATTTTCCTGGTCACAGTGACAAACTTATACCTAAGGGACTGTTGGTTTTCACACATGAATGATTAAGAATCCTGTTAATAGTTATTCAACTTTAATAAAGTTATAACAGTAAAGCCTCTGTTGCTATCAAAATAGACACTTTTAAAATTGAGTTGAAATTGGGAATACTTCCAAGTTAGGGTTGTCAGAAAGTTGTATCTCCAAGAAAAGGTACAGTTCTTCCAATCCTTTGGTCTCAGCTAAACATCCCCTACATCTTTCAAACACGTGACAATATTCTCACATCCTTTAAACCAGGTTGACTGTCATTCTCTGGTTTGATTTTGAAACATGTTATTCTGCTTTGGAAATATTTATCTATATATTTCTTTAAATATGCCAATATTGCAATTAATTTTTAAAGTTTTATCTTTTTTTAATTTCTAGAGAATTACAATTGTGACAAATGTATGTTGTGTTGTGCAGTATTTGTGAATACTTTTACCCAGTTATATCGGGTCCTCTATTAGCTAGCCTGTACTTGAACAACTTATTTTTTTGAGACTAAATGCAGAAATTTACCATTATCTGCTTTCAACTTGATCATGTTCACCATGTTAGTATAAAAAAGGAACTATATTGTACATATAGCGTGGTTAAAGCTTTGTGAAAAATACGCCATTTATTAAAATAAATCATGCTCATAGTGGTAACATCCACAATAGTCAAATTCAGTATATACAAAACGTGGAATATACATCATAAACTGAAATATTATTGAATTAAGCTGAAAAGAAATACAGTTACATGCTGTAACATGGATGAACTCTGAAGTCCAATAAGCCCGTTGCAAAAAGACAAATATGGTGGTGGGTCCACTGATATAGAGCATCTAAAATAGTCAAATTCACAGAAATAGAACGTGGAATGGTGGTTACCAGGGGCTGAGGGAAGAGAGAAGTGGGAGTTGTTTAATGGTACAAAGTTTCAGTTTTGTAAGATGAACAAGATCTGGAGATTTATTTCATAACAATCTGAATATACTTAACACTAACGAGCTATAGACTTAAATGTAGTTAAGATGGTCAATTTTATGTTGTGTGATATTTACTATAATTTAGTTTAAAAAAAAGAATAGAAAGAGCAACATTTATTGATATTTGGTGTGGAGGACAGAGGGCTGATAACTCAAAGCATTCTGACTTGGGCACCTTGGTGGGTGGGGAGTGCGTAATGAGAAGGTGAATGCGTACGAGGGGGAGCAATATGAGGTGGAGATTTAATAGACCCTGTGGCGCTCTGCACCATTTCTTTGAATGATTTCTGCTCTGCTGGAGTAAGCAGTGCCATGCTCGTTACCAGAGGGCCAAGCCACAGGTAACCCAGCCAGGCACACAGATGCCTCCTGGCTGTGGGAAGAAGAGTTATCAAGGGACCATCTCTCTACTTCCCCAACCTGCTGTGACACAATTTTGAGACAGTTTCTACAGGGTTCCCTGTGGGTCTGAGCCCCAGTTGCATAGGTAACTGGTAACCAGTTCAATAATGAAACCTTCCCTTTTACTGAGTTCTTTTCTGTTCCTGGTTTCATTCTTTCAACTCTCCTCTTTTTGATTCTTAGAATCATCTTCCACATAAACTAACTACACCCAATCTTTGTCTCAGGCTCTAATCAGAACTACAACAAAGATAATGAATGATGTCTAGGCTAGGTGAAGTTGTGTTCATTGGAAAGTAAGAAGTTCATTAGTAGAATGAGTAATAGCCTTTCTCATTTTAATTAATGCTCTTCATCTTCTAAAACTGCCTTTTCTATCACTCATTCACGTTCACCATTATTCCTGTTTTCTTTATCTTATTTTACTGATTTTTTAAAATGTCTGAGATCTTAAGAAAGTTTACTGAACAGCAAGTCTACTTATTAAGCCTCACCCTTTTCTTCCTCAAATTAGCAATTCTGATGATCAAGGGCTCTAGTTTCTTTTCAGAGATTCTCTGTCCCCCTGAGTTTCTGGCCACAGAGCCATACCTAAGTACTTTTTCAATCTAATCATTCTGGATAAAGGTATGTTTTCTCCCTTCTCTGTACCTTTATTTTATCAAATGGGAAATAGTATCTTTTAAGTAGAATGAGAGACCAGAATAAAAAATGTTTTAACTGCTGGTCCTGCTAGTTTAAGGGAGGTTTACTCTGATAACAAAGACACGAGCTTTCTTTTTTTCTATTTTTTTTTAATACCTCTAGGAATCCGTTCTGTCCATGTGTCATATCTTATTTGATGCACAGTGTCAGAAATGTGGTTAAAATCTGGAGAAATCCTGGATCTTTGGCACTTTTCCAAGAGCTACAAGAAATCTTTGCAGAAATTAAAACTGTTTATGTCCTGGGAGAAGTAAAATTGTTCTGCTTGTTTCAAAGAGAACAAAAATGGAAAGTTTGAAAGATTGGAAGGTGAAATAATGACTATCTACTCTTATGAGTTAGATGACTCTTCCTTTCTTTGTGACACAAGATGGTTGCTCATGTTCCTTTATACTGATCCTCCCACGAGCACGATCCTCGTCTCCTGGGATATAATTTCCCCCAAGCTTTGTTTCTCCCAGTTTTATATCTATGTTCTATTGCATTTTTCAGAAATAACTTCCATGAATTTTATTCTCTTTATAAAGTTTAGAGAACTTATTAATTTGCCTTAAGTCTAAAGAGGATCATTAGAATTGGATATTTGAAAGACATTAATTCAGTAATTTTCACAATTTTAAATGAAAAGGTCCATGCAATTTTAGTTATACATCCAGGGCCACATACTGAGAACCATCAGAACTGAAACCTACTTTCTGTCATTGGATGTAGTTTAACTGAAACAGGCTGCGAGCCGGTCTGTAAAGATGGAGATGAGTGATTTTTTCTTGTCAGTCCTCTATGTTTGAGACATCTGTTTAGTTTTTAAAAGTACTCTACTGATCATCTTATCTAATAACTTTTACAGATCTTGGACTTATTAAATGAGGAAAGACTGAGACCTGGAGAAGGTGAGTAACGTGACTGACCTCATGGTTAACCCGTGGCAGAGCCCGGGCCAGAACTGGTTGATTCATTAGTTAGTCTGTTCACTGGTGCAGTGTGTGTGTAGGCATTTTCTGAGTGCATTTTTTTTTTGTGGGCAGCATGCTCGGTCACAGGGATTCAATGCAGTAGGAAGAGTCCCCGGAGCATGATACACCGTGGTTGGGCTGCTGTATGTCCAGTGAGGAAGTCAAGAAGACAACTTGGGAGCATTTATTAGTGAAGCAGCAAGAATTCCTAATAAAAAGAACCTGAGTGCTGACCTGCTTCCCCAGGCTAAAGGAATCTATAGAAAGGAGTAGCCTTATGGCTTTTTTTATTTCTCTTACCAGGTTAGTTCTCTAAAATACTGGCAAAGCTAAAACGGTTTGCACATACCAGCATGAGGGACTAGGAAGAAATGAGCAGTCACCACCATGCAGACTGTCCTGATGTACAGCCCTTGTTGGCTAGCTAAGCAGGAAAGCAAAGGGAAAGAAAACTTTGCTAGAATCAGAGTTGCCTTCTTTTTTTTTTTTTTTTTTTTTGCCATTTTTTGTACCCAGAATAACCTCTGTGGCCCAGCCTAGCTCAGAGTTTATTGTCTGATGAAAGCTACTACAAAGTGGCTCTAACCATAGAGTCTCAGCCTGGGAGAAAGCGACAGGAGGTGGTGTCAGTTGTCAATTGGGAAATAGGTCCACACCAGACGGGCTCCATATTTAACTTCATTTTTGTGCTTTCTATATCAGACTTCTGGTTTTCAGCTGTGCACCTTGACCTTCATTCACACAGCTTTGGTCTAATTCTTAGAGGAGGGTCAGATGCTTTACGTAAAAGTCTGATGAAAAGCATTAGGCTTACTTTAACCTACTGCTTGGAAAAAAACTGTTAAAACAAATGCTGTTTTTTAGAGAGACAGCAGAACCAGTCACATACTCAATTCCTTTTTTACCTTATACAGTATGGGAGATAGACATCAGAGAAATTATCCAACCAAAAGCTAGGTAGAAATAAAAGCTACATAGATAAAATTGTGGGATCACAGGGATATTTTTAAAAGGATAAAATAATTTGAAAACATGAGATGACTTAATCTAGGTTTGGTAAAGGGGAGGAGTCAGGGAAAGCTCTTATGAGAAAGCAACTTTTAAGGTGAAATTAGAAAAATAAGGGAAGAAATTAGTCAAGGGAAGCTAGCTGTAGGAAGTGGAGGGTTCATCGCAGAAGGCAGAAGCCTTCCTCCTCCAATATTCTGCCCCATGCTTCAGGCTCTCCATTTGAGGCACTGAGTCAGGGACACTTTCCATTTAAATCACAGCACATATTTCTTACAGTGAATTAAAACCAAATTAAAATCTTGGTTGTGACGGTAATGACATGACTAAGCTTCTGTCAGACTCAGTATACCAAAAAGAATGTGTGTGACTGTATATAAATTTTAAAGCAGAAACAAAATACAAATAAAATGCAAATCAACTATCAGTGGCTACTGTGGCCCAGTCGGTCTTTCGGTTTCCTGCTGAAAAGCAACAAAATGTAAGTGTGCACAGGATCACATGTGCTCCCTGGGAACTAACCTTCTCTTGCGAGTGAAATGTCTGTTCTTGGGGTGATTTGTCTGATTTTTTTACTTTTCTAACGTAAGAGGGATTCTTTAATATGTAGACAGGCTAGGATAATTCCCAGAGGAAACCTACCGATTTGATAAATAGTGTGTCATTCTAAGGCTCTATGCGGGCACTACCTGACAGACTCCTTTGCTATCTGGAAGAGCTACAGCTACAGTCACTGGTAGACCTAACAGTATGGGTGCCACAAAGACCTCAAGCCAGTAATGGGAAGATATCACAGCCTAAAAACTTGTGCATCATATTGTCAAATTGGAGTCCTGTCCTTTCTCTGCAGGTCATCTTAGACCATTATTTCTGATATTTATGACAAAGGAAAACCCTTATAATTTTTACAGTGAGGGGGCATTGCCTTTTTTTTTTTTTTTAGCCTTTCATTGTATTGAAGAAATTTGACTTAGAAAAGGATAGTCCCAGTAATACATTTGTTGACTTGCATCAAAATGTAAATTTTCTTTTTCTCCAAAATATATAAGGCGGGGGGGGGGGAAGGATCGCATTTTGATGGTCTTAACAGTATTGCATCTTACAAGGGAACTGGAACTACTGATTTGCTAACGTACATCAGCTCCTTCATACTCCCCAAAATAATTAAAGCCTTACTCTGAGGCAGAGGTATTGCTGTCACCCTGTTACAAATGAGGAAACCAAGCCCCAAAGAGAGAAGAAACTTGCTCCAGATGCAGAGCCAGGAAGTGTTTCAGAAGTGGAGCCTGTGGCAGAGGACTGAGTGTTTCTGTTCTTGGTGAGGTGGGCTGCTGGAGGGGATGACGCTGGGGGCACCCAGGCACCCTTTGGTGCTGGCGCTCAGATCACGCTGACTTCTTCCTGGTGGGTGCTGGAGTGTGTTGTCCATTCAGGTTAAGACCTTCCTATTACTTCCATTTTCCAGCATTTTTACGTAGAAAACAGCTTTCTGTGATTCCGTTTAAGAAGTTATAAAATTAAACTTAAGAAGTTATAAAAGTTAAAAATCTCCCAGAGTTTGTTTGGAACAATCCTGCTTTTGGTGGCAATAGATCAGGTAGAAACAACTACAAAGGAACAGCCTAAGAGTCTCTCTGTCCTCCTTAGTAATAAATAACAAGGTAACAAAAATTATATTTTAGGATATAAAAGTATATGTTTATTTTATATTAGAGAGAGGGAAGAGAGGGTGGGGCAGGGAGAGAGAGAGAGAGAGCAGAGAGCAGGAGTGAGAGAAGGGAAGTTGGGGAAAAGAAAGAGAAAAGGAGAGAGGACGGCCTGGCCTCCCAGAGGAAGGAAGATGCCTGCCAGGACCAAAATTCTAAACTACACTTCCAAATGTCAGTAACAAACCAACTGTGATCTTTAATATTAAAATAGACAGGTTGGCGCCCATTGCAGTGTTACAGTGCTGGCCACATACGCCGAGGCTGGTGGGATCAAACCTGGCCCAGGCCAGCTAGACAACAACAACAATGACAACTGCAACAACAACAACAAAATAATACTAAAATAGACAATTCCTTTATGATTCTTCTTCTTCTTCAACACATTGAGGTTTTTAATTTTAGATTTGCTCAAAACTTTCACCAAAATGACTTGTGATATGAAACATACAGTCATGGCGTTCATCTTACTTCAACAAATCCAAGCACATTATGGGTGAAACAATGAAACAGGAGGCCCTGAAATGATTTTATAAACTTTAAAAAGGTTCCTTATCACCTATGAGGAAAATCTTAAAGGTGACAAGCTTCTGTCTCAATTTTACCAATGGAGAAACTGATGTGAAAACAGGTTTAGACAAGTTGGTTAGAAGTCATCTTCTCTAGCAATCTAGCTATGGCTGGGTTATTCACCCAGTCCACTTGAGACTGTTTTGTTTACAGGGACAGAGCTTTACCTACTGGGGCTGCTGTGAAGGTATTCTGACACGGATTTCCTTTAAAGAGTGGGCAAGTTATCTCCTTAAGCCACACATCCCACAAACTGCTGCACCTGCTGGGGGCGTTAGAGTCACAAAACATGACTTGTAGGTGACACTTGCCGCCCTCACATAGTTCTGCCAACACAAAGGATTGCTATTTGAAGTCAATGGTTGGAAATGCAAATTGACCTCTTTACTTCAATTATCTCTCTTTCTTGTGTTGTCCTTTAAAATATGGCAGATACTAATGTACACAGCTATGATTTAATAAAAAAATAAATAAATAAAAATAAAATATGGCAGATAACTCTCATTCGTTCTATAGCCCACAATCCTTGGATTGTCTTTAAACTGCTGAAATACCTGCAGGAAATCATACTTCAATCCTGTAAAAAGCTATAGGACCAATTCTTTTGCCACAAACAATGGCAAACAAGATTTTACTGCCTGCATTTCTTCTAGGCGAGATGAACCAATTAAAGTACTTTTATCGTCACAAGTTAGACTTTTGTGCACATTAAGCAAGTACATTATTTTCACATACTTAACATAAAAATTATATTTGTGTACTGATTTCACTTTTATAGTCATCTGTGTGTTCTTACTTTGTTCTCTAAACGTAGAATACCTACCATGACAGAAATTATTACCCCCATTTCTACAGAAAATGAAAAGAAAAAAACGCTCTGAAGTTTGGCCGAGGATACACGGTGACCCTGTGTGTCTCTGTGTGTTTACGTGTCAGGTGGCCTGCAGAATTAGAATGCAGGTAAATGGCTTTGGGTTAGAGGGCACTTTCTACCGTTTCTCTTGTTGTCCTTCTAAAACAAACTAAGTTTTAAAACACCATAGGCTTCTACTCTGTTCTGCTGGCATTTTAAGGTGATCTGGAGATACACAGGTTTTTTGGTTGGTTTGTTTTGAGTTTAAGTGTGGACCTGCAAAGACTCAGTTACATTCACAGTCCTCCCCTTCTGATTCTAAACCCTCTATCTGTGGGATGATGTTGCTGGGAAGTTCACACAGGAAGTGAGGTATTAAAAGGGTAAGTGGTGTTTGGTGTGTGTGGCACAAGAATAAACATCCTTCTACTTCTCCTTTGCTTCCTGAGTTCCCCTCACCTTTACCTACTTCAGTTAGAGGGTGGAGAGAAGTGGATGGACTTGGAAAGGGGACAAAAGCAAAGGGAAATAAAAGTAGTACCTCTGAGGAAGTTTCCAGCATTCAAAAATTATAGGATGAAATCAAACGTCTGAATTGGAATAATGTTTCTGCTTGCTCTAGTCTACTTGAAGTCTCATAGAATGTAAATGAGGTGGGTGAGAAGTAGATGGTTTGGTCATGAGCCTGAGATACTGTTTCTCTAGCTGGGCAGGGGACTTCCAATCATCAAATTCATTTATTCATTCAAAATTATTCCTGAGCATCAAGCATCATTCTAGGTGTTTGGTAAATATTTGGGCGCAGAGCAAAGATTTCTACCTTCATGGAGCATGGCAGCCTGTATAATAGACAATAAAAAATAAACAGAATGTAGAAATAGGTGAGAAGGTGATAAGGACAGCAAAGCAAGACCAGCAGGGCTGACTCCTAGAAGCCATCTGTCTGAATTTGAACCTCAGCTCTGCCACTTCCTAGCTAATTGTGTGACTTGGGTAAGTTACTTACCCTTCTGTGCCTCATTTCCTTATGACCCATAAAGCAGACAAGACAATAATGCCCTCTCCATAAGGTTGTTATAAGCATCGATGAATTAATGGTTGGCCAGAATATCTGGTTCATAATAAGAACCTGTAACTGTTTATTAAAACATAATTGTTGTGGAAAAAAGCATTTAAAAGAACAGCAGCATGGATGTTAGGGAATGTGAGGCAGGTGCAGAGTTTACAGGGTGGTCAGGTGACATTTGAGAAGAACACAGGTGAGCAAAGACTTAAAGGAGAGGAGGGAGTTAGCCAAAAACCTCCCCTGGCAGAGTAAGTGGACCCTGTGAATGTTCAGAGTTGAGAGAGGGTGCCACTTGCTAAGTAGAACTTGGAGGAAGCCAGCATGGCCTGAATGCAGGGAACCCAGGGGTGGGGTGAGCAGGACCTGGGAGGTCACTGGAAGGACTTCAGCTCTTCCAGTAAAATGAGAAAGTGACTGGTGGTGTTAAGATGAATGATATAATTTGACCTTTATCTTTGAAAAGATGACTTGGACCACTGTATTGAGAAAGAATCCTAAGAGGCGGAGGCCAAAAGCAGGTACCCGAGTAGTTTCAGTTGTAGTTTCAGTTGTCACTAAAGAGAATTTGGATTTTGGACATATTTGGTAGATAAAGCCGGAAGTTCCTGATGGATTGCTCGCACGGTGTCCAACCTATGGTATGCTGATTATGTGAGGGCTGTGTTGTTGATCTGTGGTGTCGGATATCGTGAAAAGTACGCACCCACCTTTTTTTAATTTTTTGCTTATCAGCTTCTGTTAGTGTTTGCCTATTTCATGCTTGGCTCAAAATAATACTTATTCTTCTAATGTGTGGCAGAAAGGAAAAAAGGTTGAACACGCCTGGGGAAAGCAAGAAAAAGAAAAACCAAGAATGAACCCAAGATTCAAAGTTCTCATAATGATTTCTCCTGCCTGCTCTCCTTCCTGCCTACAAAGTTTATCATCCACCGCCATTTCCCATTTGTGTTGAATGCCAAGAGACCCCCCCCAAGAGGAGAAGAAACCATAATAAAAGGACAGGAGGGTAGATTTAAGAGAGACAAAGGGACAGAAGAGAAAAGCAGCCTCCATCTGGAGGAAGAACTCAGGCTGGCAGCTCCTCCCACAGAATACTGCGGACAACAGTTCCAAGTGGAAAGAGACGCAGATGGAAAGGCCTGTGGGCCCCAGCTCTGTGGGCCGGTGCTGTGGGCAATCTTTCACGGGGTGAGGCAGGCTCAAGAAATTTCCCTGAAATTTCCCTTTTACTGCTTAAGCATGAGCAGTAAAAGGTTAGTTAGGCCATCTGAAGATAAATATTGGTGCTAAAATCTGTCTTTGAAGAAATGTGAGCTTTTTAGGCTGGGTGCAGTGGCTCACGCCTGTAATCCTAGCACTCTGGGAGGCTGAGACTGGTGGATTGTCTGAGCTCAGGAGTTTGAGACAAGCCTGAGCAAGAGTGAGACTCCCATCTCTATCTCTACAAATAGAAAAACTAGCCTGGTGGTGTGGCAGATGCCTGTAGTCCCAGCTACTTGGGAGGCTGAGGCAAAAGGATTGCCTGAGCCCAAGAGTTTGAGGTTGCTGTAAGGTATGATGCTACAGCACTCTACAGAGAGCAACAAAATGAGGCTCTATCTCAAAAAAAAAAAAAAAAAAAGAGAGAGAGAGAGAAATGTGAGCTTTTTATTTTCGTTCTCTCTCTCTCCCAAATCTTTTTCTCCCCCATTTTGTTCTCTTCCTTCTCAGAGTATGGATAGAAACCATATGTAAATATCTGAACTGTCAAAGAAAAACAGATTACCTCAGGAAGTGGTACTGGCTTCTGCAGTGATGTCTACTGGACTGGATCTACCTGTTTCCACGCACAAAACCAGCCCAGTACAAGTGCACTCCGAGGACTCTCCTCTAAGGGAAATCATTGTGTGGGGAAAAGTCTTCTCTGTCAGTGTTTCTTAGCTTCCTCTCCCCTTTCCTTGTACTGCCCCTTCGGTACTCTTACCATGCTGGATATCCACCTATAAAAACCACTCAGACTGTGAGGTCTCAAAGCCTTGATGTCTGTTAAACTACAGTTTCTTTTAGAAAAGACTTTTTCTCAAATCTGTTCACATTCATTCACTCAGAAGCAGATGCTGTGGCCTTAGGCTGCGTTTCTCAGGAATAGGCAGAAAGAAGAGGCCAGGGTTCCTTGACACCTTCTGTCAGAAGTCAGTAAACTGTCACTTGGTCCCCGGGGCCCTAAGCAGGTGCTCCTTCCTTTCTTCTAACAATAGTAAAGGTTCCCAAGACCCCCATGACACCCCCTAAGTTAGTATTTAGCAGCTCCACTGACAGGTGTTTCCCGGTATAATCCGACAACAGGTGTTTTTCTGCTGCAGCCTGCCAAGAGCCAGGGCTCCAGAGCAGGAAAAAAGTCCATTTGCAAAAATGATGACTGTGATTAAGAGCTACAGTAATGCAAACGACGAAAACACACACTCAGGCACACTGACACTTTCCCAAATCCCCAGCCCCCTGGGTAGAGGAAACGACAGATAACGAGTCAGCCAGAATGACAATATTTTTAATGCTAAATGTCTTACTTCTTTGGGAGAAAACTTTTAAATATTTATCATGCCCTTTTTTGAAGCCATTCCTTATAAGGCTCCTCAGTTAGGATCCACACTGTCACGCATTTCGTTACCAGACAGTGTGTGCTGAAAGGAGATTTCCTTCCAGGAGCTCATGACTTACTTGAGACCACATATACCCATAAGAAATGTACTTACTTGAGACCACATATACCCATAAGAAATGTACAACAACTAAAGCAATGACACCTGTGGTGGTGACCCTCATTGCAACACTGAGGTACCTTGCGTGCCCCTCTGACTCCCATCAGGAAATTGCTTCTTTACAACCAAGAAAAGTCTTGACTGTAATCTGCTGTATGTTCCTCAATCCCTCCTTTAAGGATCCTACAGAAGCTTCAAAGACAGCAGGGTGATTTGCCTAGGTATATTCTCCTTTGTAAAACATCTGGGAACAATGACTAGTCACTTATTTATTTATTTTTTTAGAAGATAGATTAGGGTCTTCTTATTATTCTCATCTGAGCCAGCTACTGGAATGAAAAAGCAACTGGGTGTAAGATACGGATACGTGAGGTACAGCAGAAGAAGGCAAGACTTTATCAACATGATTTTCATATTACAAATACACCATCACAACTTTCAAAATAAATGACATGTGTGAGGGCTTTCTGCTCCATTTTTAATCTCATTTTGTATATGTTTGCATGGGAATGGAGTAGGGGCGTGTGGGGAGTTTAATTTTAGTTGTTACATACTATGATTACCGAGTGCTTTTATACTGTGATTGCTGAATAAAAATGATACAGGATTTTGAGCTAGCCAATTTGCAATTTGAAAAAATAAAAATAAAAGATTGGAAGCAACAAAAAGGGCTGTTCACAAATAATTCCCTTTGTGGAGGTCTTAGGAGTAATTCCCTTTTTTCTTTCTCTCTTTCTTTTCATTTTTTCTCAACAGCTTTTAGGAAATCATTCGTTTAACTTCTTAGAAGTTGCCTAATTTTAGAAAAGTATGCAAGAAATATTTGTCTAGAATGTGATGCCTAAATTTTTCTTGAGGGGGGAAAAAAAAGAGTAAGGTAAAGCAAAACGTCCACTGGCTATTGATGAAGATATCTTCAAAATTTGGTGCATTTGGGGGCACTTTTTGATCCCCCTTCCCCTTTAACATTGAAGAAAAAAATAAGCACCTTATTATGAAAAAACATACATAAACACATCCTCTGTATGTGTTGGCCTCAGGCTTAGTCTGAGACCTGAGACTTCAGCTTTCACCTGATTACTTTCTGAACAAATGGCCTTGGAATGGGCTGGTGAATGGGTAGCACCTGCCCCACAGTCCCAGCAGGTTCCTACCTGTTTCCTTGCTGGTACGAGGCTTGGTCTCCCTTCTATTCTCTTCCCGATAGTTGATAGCTCCATTTGCAGCCGAGAGGTGTGCTACAGGAGGACATCTAGCTTCCTTTCTTCCTCTCTCCCACCCCCATTTTTTCTTAAATAAGTATCCTCTTGCTTATAGTTTGTCTCTAGACACAAATCATATATCCACAATATTAGAACTATGTGTATTCATATACCAGCTACACTAATTTATCTTTTTTCAACAGTTGTGAAAAGTCTCAGATTTTCTACCCAATGAATTTCTTTTGAAGAGTTAAGACTGGAAACACTGCACCCCTTGACATATGCTTAGAACATTCTCTTTGACATTATTAGATACAGACTGCGCCAATAACAAAACCTGCTGCAAATGTCAGAGTGGACCTATTTTGAGGAAAGAGCTGGTGGTATGATCTTCAACCCTGACTTTGGTATACATGCGGAGGGAGCACAAGCAATTACATCCTCCATCTTCTCCAGCTGGTCATATGCAGGCTGAGAGGCTGCTGGCACTTTAAGAGTGGTTATTTTCTTGCAAATGGATATTGCGTGTTGAGATTAACTGGGAGTCTGTAGTGCTCTGGGACTCAGTGCAGGGATGTACTGTAAGTTAAACAAAAGTAGTCAGCAGGTTAATTGGAAAGCACGGGACTTGGCATTATGAGAAAAGCCAAAAGATTTCATTGAGTCAATTTAGGTCACAGAAGACTTTTTTATAATAGCAAATGCTGCTTTCGTCTCTGATTCTACTTAGCCACAGGTGACCATGTCCTCAGAAGAAAGCCATAGAGCCTGGAGAGAGGGGAAGAGAGATAACCTTGGGGTCTGCAAAATTTCTACGCACACTGCCAACCCCCTGCATGTTCTCCTGTGCCTCCCTTCATCTGACTTTTTCTGACACAGCCAGCCCTTCCCACCTTCCTAAGCCTGCTCCCTCCCGGTCGTCCGTTAGCCACTGACTATTGGTTGTTGCATTTGCTGCCAACGTGGCTGGGATGAAGCCAGGCCCATAGGACATTGAGGGTCCTGGCCAAAACATGGACCGAGGACCCTTATGGAGTCAGCTCCTGCATCCTCCCACAAGGCAACTGTAGTCTTTTTTATTTTTGCAGTTTTTGGCCAGGGCTGGGTTTGAACCCGCCACCTCCAGCGTATGGGGTGGGCGCCCTATTCCTTTGAGCCACAGGTGCCACCCACAACTGTATTCTTTCTTAGTCTGCTGAGGCTGCTGTAACAACACCATGGACTGGGTAGATTAAACAACAAAGACTTATTTCTCACAGTGCTAGAGTCTTGGCAATCTGAGATCAGGTGTCAGCATAGGGGGACTTCATCTGGCTTTCCTCACTTGGGGGAGGGATTGGAGGAGGAAGCAAGCTCTGCCCTGTGTCTTCTCATAGGGCCCGAATTCCATCATGAGGACTCCATCCTCAAGACCTAATCATCTCTCAAAGCCCTATCTCCAGATACCATCACATTGGAGATGTGGAGTTTCAACATAAGACTCATTTTTGTGAAGACATTTAGTCCACAGCAGTTTCCGTTTAAAACTGAAAGAGATTAGAGGCCAGTTTGGGTTCTTCAGGGTCTTGGTTAGAAAAAAGCCCTACTGCTATCTGGATACAGCCTCTGAGAGTGTGGGAGGTGGGAGGTGGAGAAGGAAGGCGACAGAATCCTTAAGGGCCAGGTTCAAAGCAGCTCTCTCAGGAAAACTCTCTGGAAATCTCTGAGCTTCTGTTGCTTGAATCAAAGAATGCCCCCCAAATATTTATAGCAGTACAATTCCCAATTGCAAAGATGAGAAACAACCCAAGTGCCCATCAACACACGAGTGGATTAATACAATGCGGCCTATGTACTATGGAGTACTACTCTGTCATGAAAAGGGGCAAACTAATACATCCTGTATTAACCTGGGTAGAATTGGAGACCATTCTTCTAAGTGAAGTATCACAAGAAAGGAAAAACAGATACCACATGTGCTGACTGTGAAAATAGGGCCAGTCAGTCAACACTTAGGTTCACATATGGAAAGAACATCAGAAATCACACAGGTGAGAAAGACGAGGGGGTGGGTAAATTCACACTTAACGGGCACAGTGCACAGTGTCTGGTGATGGACACACATAATTTTAACTCAAACTGTACAAAAGCTATTTATGTAACCAAAACATTTATACCCCCCTAATATTCTGAAATGAAAAAAAAACATAGCCCAAAACATGCAGTCTGGCCTTCCAATTGTCCCAGATAACCAAACCTCACAAAGGCAAGTAGTGCTTGCACCTCCCCAAGTGGAGATTTAGTACAACCGAGGCTCTTGGAACAGAAGCATGTACAAAGTCTGCCTGGCACAATGGCAGCCTCATTTGTGACCCCCTAGGAAGCTGTCTTGGCTGCTGGGATTGCACCCTCTAACCCACTAACTACATCCTACCTTTTCTTCCATCCCGGCAGGAGGCATTGCAGGATTTACAGGCTCTGGCCTTGCCTTCAGAAGACTGACCTCAGTAAGGCACAGCCTCATTTTATAACCAGACGAAATGTGTAAATAGTGAACATGCCCCTTGGATGAAAGGAATCTTGGGAATCAACTTCTTTACCCTGACTACTCTCTCCTTAGGTTTCTGGTTCCAGCCTGAGAATACAAGTCACTGTATCTCCTTTGAACTGATTTCTGTCAACAGAAAACAGATCTAAGAGGTAAGGGAAATTCATGGTCAGCATTCTGCACAGAAGTAGGGCAGGCCCTGAAAGAAAACTCAGGTGATGGGGTCTAGGAAAGGTGAGTCTGAGGGGGTGGGGCTACTGACCTGTGAGGCCTAGGGAGTGAGGAGCTGCCAGAGATGGGGGGCCATAGCTAAGCGCCCCCTGGGTGGGGGTCCAAGCTGATGCACTCATGATTCTGGGCCCCTGGATGACTGGAGGAACCTATTAACCTGTTAGACAGTTGTGCTGCTCCCGGTAAAGTGGAGGTGAATGGACACTAGTCTGAGGACTGTTTGCTTTATCTCTGCAGGTAGCCAGGCACATGTATTTTCTCTGCTTTGGGCCTCCCCAGATGGGAGAAGAAGAGTTAGGGAACTGGGTTGAGGAATGGTTGTGGGTGCATATTTGCACATGCCCTGGGGACCTTGGCCAGGCTCTTCCCCTTGTAAGTAGACAACTGAGACCACCCTAACCATCTTAAGGGGCCTTAAGATGATTCACTTTCAGAAAGTTGCTAGAGAAAATGTGATACAGGCTTGCTATCTTTTGGATGAACTGGAATAGACCCAACATAGGAAAATGAGATTTTTTTTTCCAAGTGCAGATTTGCTACAAACACAGGCTCCACAGAGACCTGGCTGCTGGGTAAGGTAGGCAGGATGCAGGCCGCAGGCCAGGCAAGGGCAGCCCCAGTGTAGGGGGACTGGTTCCTCCTTAGAGGGGCTGCAGAAGAAAGGGGCTTGGTAGTTCAGCTCACAGAATAGGCAAGGCATTATCAGCTCAGTTTCACCGTTAAAATTCTGTAGGTCTTTTTAGGACCCCAATACAAGGTCAGTCCTCTTGTTATAAATTTTAGAAGTTTAATAAGCTCACATGTATGTGTATATTCTCAGCCACCCTCACTCCTGTCTCCTCACTCCCACCCGCAGCCTCAGTATGGAAGAGAATTAGTTGAGCCCCAAGGTCTGCTTTGTCAAACTCAATCTCTGCCCAGAACAGCTGGTCACTTTACTAAGCTCCTGGCTCTTCCTAAACCCTTGGGATCCAGAAAAGTGCATCTTGCCTAACTCCTGCTGGAGATAGGCTAAAGGCTGAGCAGGTGTCTTGGCCTTCCTGGGTCATCCCTGGACAAATATTTGATCCCCCAAATGGGCCCTTGTGGGGGACCAGTGAGATACAAGGACAATTGTTTCAGTGCAGGTGGGGCTGAGAGAAAGGAGGAAAGAAAGGAGGCTCAATCTCAGTCCCAGAAAACCGGATTCAGAGTCCTTTGCCCTCCCAGATTTAGAGAGGGGGCAGATAGAGCATCTGGGGCAGGAGCCACTCTCCTGCTCTTTCCCGCGGACCCCTCAAGAGGGGAGGGGGGAAACAAGCACAATGTTCCCTTTGGAACATTGTGTCACTTAGGCATAGACTGTGCGACACAAGATGGAAATTACTGATGGTGTCCAGCAACATCAAGGTGGCTTACTCCCTAACAGTTTTGTCAGACACCCCAAAGGGCATCATCTGCAGACATTCACCCCACATTCACCAGGGGGACAAAATGAACCATTTTGAGGGCCCCTGGGAGAATGTCCACTTTCAGGGTTGCCTTGTAACCTGCTTGCCCACCCTTTTTAAGCCAGAAGAATATAGCTTCCAGATGGAACAGTGGGGAGGGAACCTTGGCAGCGTGTGAGGGGTGCAGCGCGCTGTCAGGTCCATCTACACACGATTTGCTCTTTTCCCCACAGCGCCTTTACCAGTGTTCAGGTGACTTTCTGTTTTACACCCACCCTGGTGTTAAATACTCTGGCCATAGAAAATGTCCAATCCTGAAAATCTACATTCGTTTTATATGCTTTTCATTATTGAGAAAGGAAGTCTTAAGTGGGTACTCAATAATGGATAAGGCTGTATCTTGGAATCAACCTTGGCTTACATGAATTGACCTTATCAGTCAATATCACGGCCTTTTCATTAACATAACCAATGAATAATGTATCAGAGCTAAGTTTAAAGCTTCAAATATGTTTTCAGACAGAAATATTCCAAGAATGCAAGTCAGGTGTATTTCTCAGATAAATAACAGTCGAGGGCATTGCATCCAAGCAAATTCTCGGTTCTCGGGTTTCCTGAGGTTGAGATCCAGCGCGTACGTCGTTAATCATTCACTGGGGTCGGTCCTTGAATCAGTGGCAGCTCTGAGTAAGCCGAAGCGGGCCGAGCCCTTAGCTAATCCTTCCTGCCAAAGGGATCCTGGGGCGGGAGAGGACAACTGGCCAGTACATGCGCCGGTGCCCAGCCGGCTCCCCTTTGCCCCGGTCCGAACGCGAGTGTGCGTGTGCGCTCACCCTCAACTAACACAGACCCAGAGCTCCCCAGAAGGAAAAGCATATTCGGCATAGGGAGAGTTTACAACAGGAAAGCAGTCGGAGTCGTGGCTCAGAGGCTCCGGCAGGCTTTCTAAACTCTAAACCCACCCCTTAGCTTTCTAACAAGTCAGTCTCGGCAGCAAAGCCAACCTTCACCCCCAGCCGCCGCACACCAAAGCTTCCCAAGTTGGGCTGCGAATCCGGGTTTGGTTTTCCGCGGCGGAAAGTACTTGAAGCAGGGGGATCTCCTGGCCGGACGCGGCTCCCGAAAGGTCCCCGGGGGAGGAGATGTGACTGCGGGGTGTGCAGGGCAAAGCCAAGGGACCCTGGAAATCCGGCGCTAGGTAGGAAAGAGTGCGTTACCCGGACGCAAGTGTGTCGAGGGGGCGGGAGAGGACTACAACCCATTTCCCAAGAACCCGTTTCAGTCCCTCAGTTCCCGCCGCTGCCTCTGGAGGACTGAATTCTGAGCAGCGCTGGTTCGGGTCGGGGGAGGGGGCGGCCGGGAGGCGCGTGGGAACCGCCGGGGTGCGCGCCCTGGAATGGACGCGCGGCGTCGGTGCAGTCTCCCCGCCTGGCCTCTCCTCCCACTCGCCCTCTCCCTTCTCCTCCCTCCTCCACACCCCCGCCCCCGGGACCGCCGTGCTCCCTCCCGGCACCGGCCGGAGAGAACACAAAGCTTCGCGCACGAAGCGGCCAGCTCTCCGGCGTTATAAATATCCCGGTGCCGGCTCACAGATCCGCTCGGGTGGCCTCTTGCCCTCCCCCTCCCTCTCTCCTCCTGGAGGCTATGTCCACCCGGCGCGGCGAGGGGGGCAGCGCCAGAGACACGCAGCCGCGCGGGGGCTACGGAGCCCGGAACCAGCCCTACAAAATGCGCTTAGGACCCCCGCGGCTGGAAGAATGAGCTTGTCCTTCCTTCTCCTCCTCTCGTTCAGCTACCTGATCCTCAGCGCCTGGGCTCACGGGGAGAAGCGCCTCGCCCCCAGAGGGCAACCCGGACCGGCTGCCCCTGATACGAACCCCGGAGGCTCCAGCAGCCGGCAGAGCGGCGGCGGCACCACGTCTTCCTCCTCCTCTGCCGCCTCCTCCCCCGAGGCTTCTCCGGGCAGCCCGGGAAGCGGCTTGGAGCAGAGCAGTTTCCAGTGGAGCCCCTCGGGGCGCCGCACCGGCAGCCTCTACTGCAGAGTGGGCATCGGGTTCCATCTGCAGATCTACCCGGATGGCAAAGTCAATGGCTCCCACGAAGCCAGCGTATTAAGTAAGTTGCTTGCTCTCCTGGGAGGGACAACCGTGTTCCCCGGGTCATGGGCGCACCTTCCTGAGCCCTGGCCTCTGAGACCCCGCTGGTCCTCGAAACAACCGGGCGGGCGGGTTGGCAAAGATGCGATCTCCGTGGCGCGCGCCCCTCTCCGGAGCGCGAGGAATGGCGATTCCTGAGGGGTAGTTACCTAGAGGCTGGCGCCGGGATTAGCACCTTGTCTCCACTTTGTCTTAGCCCCAAAGACGAGCTTCCAGCAATGCCCAGAGAAAAACATCTTCCCTCTCCTGGTCCAATTTCTGTTTACCTTCTCCGTATGAACCAGGCTGGCATTTTCCGTTAAGCATCAAAGTTCCCCTCATAATTGAAGCTGTTTTCTTATTAGAATCAAATTTCCAATACTTTCCCCTGCAACTACCTCCATACACTTGGAATTAATATTGCGTACGCATATGCATACGTGCCGGTGTATGTCTGCGGTGCACTTGCGTATGTGTCTGGTTCATACATACATCATATGCATGTGGGACGTGTGTGTGGATTAGAAGAGAGACCAGCCATTCCTGCTCGGAAGAAGAGTGTGATCCGGAACACTGGGCACGTTTGGAGAGGGAGACGTGATGAACATGGAAATCCTTAATGCCAAAGCGAGGTTTAGCAAGTTGGTATCTTAAGACTACGGCAGCACTTTATCAGAATCGTGGCCAGCCTTCTGTGGCCGAGGACAATTACCGGAAAGTTCTTCATTTTAGGAGAAACGCAGAGAAGGTTTAATTCGGTATGGGCGCAAATTTTGGAGGACTTACAAAAAAAAAAAAAAAAAACACAAGTTTTAAATTTTCTCTCGGAGTCTTCTCCTTCCCCACTTTCTCTCTTTTCGCTTCCATCCACGTCTCCAGATCATCACAGCGGCCCCTCTCGTTCCCCTCGCTGTTTCTAGGCAGGTGGGGGCAAAGCTGATCTGGGCCGTGTGCAGGAGTGGGGACGACTTCTGCGGGGCTTGTCCTCCCCACAGCCACAGGGCTCTTTCAGCCGGGGGTTGATCCATCGGATCAAACCACAGCCTGGGTCTCTGAGATGCCCAGGGAGAGCGGAAGCCTGGCCAGGCGACAGCACTAGGCACAGTCACTTTGCCCTCAGTGTCAGCCAGGGAGCTCCCAGATGTAAATAAGTTGGCTTGGAGCAAGTCCTTTGGAGACCAACCTCTCCAGGGTCCCTAGGGCTCCTTCCTGCACAGACTCCAAAGGAGCTTCAGAACACCTGGGGGCTGACAGTCTGGCAGCCTTCTCTGGTGCATGGTTGGAGATGCGCACGTTGGTGAGGTGGTCGGCTGGCAAACCTTACCCCAGGGCAGGTCCGTGCCTGCCCCTGGTGCCCTGCCCCTGGTGCCCATCTAGTCTTTCTGGCTACTAGGTTCCAGCACACTGGTGAGGTGGCCTGGATTAGCCAGCAGGAGAGAGACCCCCTATCCCCACCCCAGTGACTCCCATGGCTTCTGGCACTCTTCTTAGAGAAGTCTATTTCCATATGTTAAGAGTTCATTTCACTCTTTTCAAATAACTGCCCACCTTTTGGTGATAAAGGGGGAGGTCTGTTGGGGGTGAAGGGGAGTTTTCTAAGCTTTCCAGAGTAGCAGGTGTTGTGTTTTTTCCCAGTATTTCCACTTGACCTCATTTTGTCCATCAAACATCAGAGCTTATTCCCTACTCCCGGCAATCTTTCCTTTTTCTTACAAGAAAACCTTCTCTGTCCTGTTCTGGTAGTTTATCCAGGAAATCAGTATCAACAGAAGATAAGTTCTGTGTGTCCAAGGAAAGACTCAAATTAACAGGCAGCAGATTGCAGCCCAGGGGGCTAAGAGAATGTGTCTGGGGTGGGTGTTGGTGTGCCAAAGATCTCTGAAAGTAAGGGTCATTCTCAAATATTCACCCTCTTCTCTACAAGGACACTGTAAGATACAAGTATTTTTGCAACTTAGGCCTTGCTAGATTGAAGTTGCAGAAAAGCAAAGGTTGGAAAGTGAGAACAGATTTAAAAAAAAAAAATGCATGCAGCTGAAGAAGACATTGACCTCTATCCGTTATTTACAAAGCGTGTTTTATTTTCAAATCTATACTGAAAGATATCCATAAGAGAACAGGGATATTTCCTTAATAGTGCCTAAATGAAACTTAACTTTTTCCTGATTCATTCCTTTTTCCAACAGCCTTTTGAAGTTTAGTCTCCATGTCTGTCTCATGACTTGCCTTCCTTCACATACTTGGCCATTCACTCATGCACCCAATACAGGATATCTACCTCACTGAGCATGATATTTTGGTTACTTTTATGTTAGTTTTATTTGTTTGTTTAACCTTTCATAGATTTTTTTTTTTTTTTTCACAGAGGAAGGTATAATTTACATACTCAAATCACAGTAGTTTTCTGCTTTCGATATTTGGAGTGTCCAAGACTGCATAAAATTTTGGTACCATTGATCCATAAAGAATTTATAGTATGTCTTATGTTTAGTAGGATAGTGTGCGATTAGGAAATTTAAAATGGGTCTCTGCTCTTAGGTAGCTATGAGAGAGAAACAGAAGCCTGCTAATTGCAGTTGGTCATTTACCTCTTTGAAGGCAGCACTTGACATTTCCCTGACATTCATGTAAACGAAAGTGTTAGCCATGGACTGTTGCTTAGAGCATGTGAAGAAACATTTGTCTAAGTCCAACAAGAGAGGCCGAGAAGGCTGAATCAAAGACCATAGAAGACATATCAGTTCTACCTCCTCATCTATTTCTGTTGTCTGTGAGTTAACAATGATAGAGAACAGTCTTACTGTGAGAAGCCGGCTACTTGAGGGCACAGCCAAAGCCTGCCGTGAGACCACATTCCAACAGGTGCTTTAATGCCCAATAATCTGTAATATTTGTCTGATAGAATGGATAAATATATGTGTTTTTCAATTACTTAATTGTGAAGATTTTCTCATTTCTGACCACCAATTTTGAAACATAGTTCCCAATAATTTGTTTAGGTTAGGAACACCAGTTAATACAGTCTTAGCTTCTTCTATACAATAGTTATTCCAAGATTTAAGGACAGAAAATGGAATCAAGCTCATTACTAAACCCTTATTATGAGAAAATATTGGAAGAACATTTAGAAAGATGAATAAAACAAGACAGATGATAAGACACAATGATTGTAGAGAAACAAAGGGTTTAGATTAATTTATATGTTTTCAAGTTCAGTTTCAATATAATACTTCTATTTATTGACTTCTATTGGGGCACTGAAACATAAGCAATCAGGTAATTGTCAATTTAGGGAGGAAAAGTATAAGACTATAGCTACAGAGAACCAAAAGCTTCACATAAAATATGAAAATTTCAATCACGTATTTTGGCTAATAGAACTATCAATATTACAGCTTTTTTAAAAACTGAATTTACTACCAATTCTGGGATTACATTGGACCATTAGATAGTCCCCCAAGCCTAGATAAACCAGAATTTATATCTAGTATATAGGAAAAAAGTCAAGTGTAAAAAAAAAAAAAAAATTGTTACTAATTTAATCAGTGAAGACTGTTAAACTAGATTATTTCAAGATTCAGATTTGGTAACTTGGCACAGCATATCTGTTACAGTATGGATGCTAGGAGAGAAACTCCACTTTTAAAATATTTTTCTTTGGGAATTTTAAAATGGGTTGTTGAAAGCTCCTGACTACATGGAATATCTGTGTTTTTTCTCTATTTTATTCACTAAGAAAAAAGGGGAAAGGGATAAATTATTTTAATTTTATTACCCACCATCAATAGAGTCCTGTTAAAAAATCTGTAGAGGACTGTGTCAAAAAATCTACACATATGTTTTCTTAATAAAGTAAATTTATGTCTTAATGCCTGACTAGCCTCATAGTAAGTGGATTAAATAGTGAATGTATAATCTAAGAGATGCCAAGAAACTCTTGCTTCCTTTAACCTAAATGTCAACCCTGAAATTCTACCAAGAGACAATAATTTCTTCTGTGAAGCATTGCCTTCTTCTTTTGTTCTTCTTAAATGTGAACATTTTAAGAAAAATAACACACTGTCATTAGCATATTAATGTGAATTAATTTACACTGAGCTATCTCCCTTTCCCCCTCAAGCAGGAGAGGACTAAAACTCAGGCTCATACCTGTGCACTCTGGGAGTGTCCTGTCAAGAGCAAAGGGAGGTGGTGAGAGTATCAGAGGAGATAGCCCAAATTAGCAAATGATCATTAAGTATCTATGATCTGTGAGACAAACTTAGCCTTCCACAATATTGCTTAGGGATACTGTCTTGGCATCCATAAAGTGAACTGTAAGTTTTTATCAATGAAAAAAGTCAGGAAATGACTGGAATGTTAGAGAAAGGTTTTTGGGGATTATATGCCTGATTTAATGTGCATGGGTTTAAAATAGTCTTAGAATTTCAGAATGAATTGTTGAGATTTACGATAGTAAAATCAATAGGCTTGTGGGCTCTTGGAGGAGGGGGCAGGAAGTTGAATTGTGAGGCTTGAACTCTAATAATCTAGAAAACAAGATGCTGTGAAATCACTGCTGACACAACTTCAGAAATTATAACCTTAACAGTGTTCCCAATATTAGGTTATCATTACTTTAAGATTTAGACGATCAGTACCAAAACTGCCTATGGGAAAAATGTTTCTTTCATCTAATTTCACCTTTTCTTTCTCCTGCTCTCTTCATCATATTCAATGGATTGAGGTTATAGATAGCATATCTTTTAAACTTTTAAAGTTATAAAAACCTCTTATTCTCAGACAATGTATCATCTTTATCCTGGAATTTTCAAGAAAGGAAACAATGCAATATTTAATAAAATAATGACATTCTCACATATGTTATTTCATCTTTCAAATATTTAATTGCAATGCAAATTGTGCAGAACATATACAGAGTGTGCAGTGTGTTGAGATCCAAGTTAAAGGAACCAAAGTGGGTCTTTCTTAAAAAATAGGATATGTGAGTTGTCAGAAACTAAAAGTTTTCGTAGGCAAAGAAATAGTATTTCTATTAAATAGATATTTATAACGCTCTTTCATTTTAACATCTTAAAAGTTAGTATGCAAAAACGTATAATTATGAGAATCTTATACTTACTACCATGTATGTATTTTTTCATTAATATACAGTAGACTTGCCTTTATAAAACCAGATAATTTTCCAGAGAATGGAATAAAATACCTCTAACAATGTAGAACGTGAGTAAATTGGGGGAAAGTCTTGAAGACAACCAAGTCTCCTCTTCAAACAACTTTTATGTATCTATCATTCCACACATGTACAATTTTTCCCATTCTCCGACATTTTTGCACATACACGTTAACAGCGTTTTCACCATCATGTTCACCATCTCCCAAATATTTAAAAGCATTAGTGCTATTCTCCATACTATGTAATTGTGATGGAAATATAACTTCGTATCAGATGTCACAGTCTTACATTAACAATAATATTATAACCTATTATACCTGTGTAGTATATTAACTTTACAAAATATTCAGTATGTTTTGGTACTATTTGATAAACTAATAATGCTTTTAAAACTTTGGGTGTGTATCATATTCAAATACTTTTTATAATAAAAATTATCAAAGTCTATCAAACAGCATTTCGAAAACATATTGAATGAAAGGATTTATGAGACACCGGCCTCTTTAACAATTTTCTTCTAAAAGAAAAAGTATTTCCTTTCTAACTGTTTTTCATTTTTGGGTTTTGTTTTTCAATTAATCAATTGTTAGCTAAAGTTTAGCGGAGATATATATTTTAAACTCTAATATTAAGACTACTTACAGTAATTTTTAAAATGTTGTTCATTCATCGTCTTTTCCCTATGAACTTTTTGATCAAGTATTTTTAAGACACCAAGTTGGATAAATAAATAGCACAATTTACTGCTATTATAGATGTTAGCTCACATTAAGCAATGGGAATGCTCAATAAAGTTGCTCATGTGTATTTATTTATAAAATATTTTTTTTTGGTAAATCGAATAGTATTATAGGTACTTCAAATACTTTAGGGAGAGATTGCTATTTTAAGAAAATCTGGTGAATTTCTTTATTCAGCAGAGTCCTACTGAGATATCTGAAGTGGTATATATGCTCAGAATATTATAGATTTAAACGTTGAGATGTTCCTTTTTCCTCCCACCCTTTTCTCCTTCCTTCGTTTCTTCCTTCCTTGTTCCCTTCTAGGCAGCTGTAGTGAAGTATATTATTTTGCTTCTGTTTTTGCAATTTTATGTAGTCAACTAACAAAAACATGCTTCTCTCATGTTCATATGACAAGATGCATGAATTTATGACAAACAAGCAGGCTTTCCAGTTATACGCATGCTGTGAATTTACAATCCTCTACGAACTGTGATTCTCTTGACCTAGTGGAGGTAGATTTTGTATTACTGCAGGAGAAAGAGGGACGTTGACTTGCTAACTATGACATACAAAATATAAACCATAATATAATAAAATACCTCATTACATTTTGTTTCAAGAAATAATTCAAAGCATCATCCACTAAACACTTCATTGAATTAAAAATCCCACATAATTTACAAGGCTTTCAGCATTTTATTATATGTGGTCTTTAGATGTGCTATTTGCTAAGAAATTGAGTAGGATATATATTTATTTGTAACTACTAGAGTCATTGTGATTAGAGAAGAGGGATTTACTTTATGTAAATAGGTATTTTCTGAGCTTTCAAATAGTTTATACTAGTCTTGAGTACAGACTTTTTGTGCTTTAAAGGTAGTGCTTTAAACACTTTAAAGTGTTTCTCATACGGAGAAACAATGGATGAGAATTATTTTGAAAAAATTCAGAAAAAAATCTTTTTAATTCCTTTAGAACTTGGAAAGATTCTATTATCCAACATCATTTATTAAAAGCAACTTGTTATTTGTCAACAAATAAAAATTATTGTTGAAGCAGAGTCAAAATTTTGAGTCTAAGAATAATAATTTTAAATGAACACTTGAACGCCAGCCTTCTTTTTCCATAGTGAATATCACAAAATAAAAAGGATGTTACTGCTAAGTTATGTTTTAAATCACAGTAATAAAGGATGGAAAGAATCTATGTAGGAATTTAATTCTTCACCATGATATATAGAAGAGTCTGTGTTTTATTTTGGGATTTCTGTCATCCTAGGTATTTTGGAAATATTTGCTGTGTCTCAGGGGATTGTAGGAATACGAGGAGTTTTCAGCAACAAATTTTTAGCGATGTCAAAAAAAGGAAAACTCCATGCAAGTGTAAGTAGAACCACTTTATATTTGTTGAAGGTGTTATGGAGATTTGACATTTGTAAAACAAAATAATTTTCCAAATTGGTAGATAAAATAGACAATATGCCCCGAAAGTTAATTTTTTGTATGAAGTTATATGTATACGTAACCAAGAGAATTTTCTGTTTCATTTAAATATTTTGTTTACTTGGAAAGATATAGTCTATAAAAAGTTTTAAGGGTAAGTTTATTTGGAAACAGCATACTTAAAGTGGCCACCATCATATTTTAGAAGTTGCCCAAATATGAAGTATTAGGGTCATGATATAACATGTAACATTTTAAATTTACACGCTTATGGTGATCATGTGCAGATTTAGTAGATGAGGTTCTAACTAAATTTTACAAGCTACTTATGATGTCAAAAATTGGACTTCAGTAATAATATTAACACATTTTCATATTAACAATTAAGGAGGGAAGAAACCAGTAATTAGAAAATTCTGACCTTCACAGAGAAGTTTTATTTGATAAATTTGAAAAATTCTTACCTTGTATTTTGCCACATCAAAAAAATGGCTTTGTTATACTATGAAGTCTAATTTTGTACTTTTAAAAATTTCCTAGACTTGGGCGGCGCCTGTGGCTCAGTCGGTAAGGCGCCGGCCCCATATACCGAGGGTGGCGGTTTCAAACCCGGCCTCGAGTGAACTGCAACCAAAAAATAGGCGGGCGCCTGTAGTCCCAGCTACTCGGGAGGCTGAGGCAAGAGAATCACTTAAGCCCAGGAGTTGGAGGTTGCTGTGAGCTTTGTGAGGCCACGGCACTCTACCGAGGGCCATAAAGTGAGACTCTGTCTCTACAAAAAAAACAAAAAATAATTTCCTAGACTTCTTATACATTTTGCAACCAATTGATAAATCACTTATATCCTATCTTTGTTATGAAAATGCCCTTTATCTGGGAAGTATTAAAACATTTTAAGATAATAAGATACGTCTAGCTTAGCTTTCCCTCTTACAGATTCGTTTGTCTGTACAAGTAAGTACACACAGCACTTAAGAGTGATTTATGCTTTTTCTGTGGTGTGCTTTCTTCACACTTAGTCATTTAAAAAGGTAATTATTCTTTAAAATTAGTTCTTTAATCCTTATTCCTTTTAGTTCTTATTAAATAAATAATTGAAATATCACTTTTTCACTTCTCAAATTATGCAGGAAGTTTTAATTGGGTACAGGCAATTGAAACTTATTATTTATTACTTTTATTTTATAAACCTCTACAGACTTCAGTGAGAATTGCACTTGGTTGGATAGCTAAGACTGTTACAATTTTCCTTTCTTTGACAAGTAAAAGTGATTTGTCAAAACCTTTTGTAAGAGACAGTATAATTTGAGCCATTTCTGTAATTTTTTGAAGATTAAATGCTATAACACATATCAAGTATGTAGAATCATATTCAGTACATTGTAAATGCTCAGTAAATATTGCCTATTATCATATGGTAACAATCTAAGTATACTGTAAACATAGTAAATTATTAAAACATCAGTTTAATTAAGATAAATGGAAAACTTGGTCTTTAACTAACGATTGCAAAAACTATAAAATGATTTACCTATTTCATTTTCTGAGCTGGTTTCTATATTCTAATAAGCTATAATACAGTATTCATAAAAGTAACTGAGACTTGAATGTTTTCATTTATGTATTTTAAGGGGCAAAATTCTTCATTACCATGAAAAGTAGGACAGCTTATTTTATTAAAAGATAATATTTAATTTTCCTTCAAAAATCTATTATACAAGGTGGAAAATAGTGAGTAAACACATCAGAACAGAATGACATTTCCTCAGTCTACTTTAAATTTGTAAAAGATCGAAACATCTCCAAAATCTAACCACCACAACAAAACATAATGTATGTAAAGAAATTTTCTAAAAAAAAAAAAAAAAAAGAAATTTTCTCTTATTGGTTTGCTTTGGGTGAAAAATCTTTTAAATCTTGGTTGAACATGATCTGATTTATTCCCTAGTGCATGCACAAAAATAGACTAAACTTGGACCAGCTTAAGGATAATTGCCACAGAAAGCGGTGTATTACAAATGGATGCCAATTAGAAAGGTCAGGCTGAGAGGTGAAGATACATGATTCCTCTGTCAAATACAAGTAACAAATTTCTAGAAATTTGACCCAAATGTCTAAGGATGGCTGGCCGAAATAATGCAGATAATGCAAAAACAGCATCTGTTATTCTTTCTCATCTTGGCAGGCTAAAGTTATTTCATGGAATAATGACTTTTAAGCAGGACAAAGCAAGCCTTGCTCTTGTCACTCACTGAAGCTCTTTGATATAAAAGTCATTCTGATGACTTTGAGCTGAACTGCAGATAAAAAATTAAGCTCTACGATTACGCGAAATCTTTTTAAACCAATTGTCTAAGTCTACTTTCTTTTATCTGAGCTTGTGTTATTACCTCTTTCTTTGGGTGAAAACCTAATTGAATTATAAAGTGATTTATTTTTAAAGAAGTTGAATTTTGGAATAGTGTTAATGCCAACCATTATCAGTTTTGTGCCCAGCTCTTTCTAGTTGGGAAATTGTTCTTGTACCCCTTTATATATAATTTTTGATTTAGTTTTCATTTTGGCAGCTTTATATGATCACCAGAAAGGCTAAAAACTCATATAGTTTGGATTAGACGTGTAATTTGTGAGCTGTTTTAAATTAATAATTGTGCAAAGGCATTTAAAGGGCTTACCTTGGTGAGGCCAAGAGTTTGAGATTAGCCAGGGCAATATAGTTAGACTTTGTGTATACACAAAAATTAAAAAAACTAGGCAGTTGTGGTAGTGTGTGCCTGTAGTCCTAGCTGCTCAGGAGGTTGAGCCAGAAAGGCCACTTGAGTCTGGGAGTTGGAGGTTGCCATGAGCTGTGCTTGTGCCACTGCACTCCATCTGGGTGACAGAGCAAGACCTCATCTCTTAAAAGAAAGTATCTGTAGATTTCAAGAGTACCTTTAGGTTTCTAGGTATGCAGTAAATGTAAACAAAAAATGTAAAATATTTATAATTATGAGGAAAGTAATCTCCTACTGTACTGAGAAGTAATCATGGCTAATCGTAGATTTTCAGTGTGGTTTTTATTCTAGCAATCAGAATATTAAAAATTAGTTACCAGGCAGAGATAATGCAATTTCACAGTTTTAAAATAGCTCTTGCCCTTACATTATTACCTCATGAAATAATGAGGTGAGGAGAGAGTCTGAGAGGTGTTAAATTATTCTCCTAAGGTTACACAGTTAGCGAGTGATTGAACCTGAACTATATCCTCTTAGAATTTTCTTTTTCTTTAAGTGCTGTAGTGCTTGGCAGGTAAAAGCTAGAAAGAAGATGTTAAATTTTGTTTGAAACCAATTAAATTGTTTTCAACTGTCATTTTACAGGAATAAGTGCATGACTTAATATTTTCATAGTACGTATAAAAACAAATGCTGTGACACATCCTTAGAATATCTGTAGCATTTTCTTTCTTTCTTTCTTTTCTTTTACATCATTTTCTTTAAGGGTAATTTTAGATTTGTACAGCTGCAGATTTCCCCTTTACTTTCCTTCTAGTTGCCCCTCTCACTCTTATTCAGAGCACCTTTTTTTTTTTGGTCTTCATGTCTATTTTTCAACCTCTGTGTCTTTAGGACTTCATTTTCGAGTCTAGACAGAAGGGGACGTATCTGCCACAGAACATATCACGGCCTTTTACAAACGTTAGTTACTCGGTGTGGTGATGAGTTGCGTAGGGAACCCTCCCTCTCAAGATGGACTTTTAAAACTGAAAAGAGATCTGTTTTGTTCTCAACCATCTTCATGCAGTAGACGCTTTGTTGTCGATGGACACACACAGATGGCAAACTGAAATGGCAGCCGGGAGCAGTTAGAGCTCCGTTCGTTAATTCTCAGCCTTCTAAGTGTTCAGGGCTCCGGTACTTACTCAAAGCCCCATCCACCGGCAGCTGTCCTTCAGACACTCACTACTGTGGTCTAAATATGCAATGCAGCCATGTTTCTACCAGGCAGGGTTCTCAGCATTCTCTGCAAGGATGAAGGTGTCTGGGGCTCTCCTTGTCAACACGTGTCAGGCCTCATGGAGAGGAGGAGGCAATGATTGCTTCCCAAAGAGCCAGGAGTTCGGTCAGAAGCACAGCTGTGGCCTCCCCTGGCCTCCCAACACATTCTCAGGCCCCTCCTGAGAGCAGTGCCCTTCTCTTCCTCTATTTTCTGTCCATTCCTGCTCCCGCCTCAGGTTTGGTGTCCTTTTTGAAAGTCCCAGAGAGAACCTTTCTGGATCTATCTGCAGAGGCTCTAGATGTACGACTGAAAGGGAGGGAGGGAGGGTCTGTCCTGGGGAAGTTGCAGGCGGAATTCGTCCAGGCCTGAATCCCACTCCTCCACTTCCTCACCGCACTTCATCTCTCTATTCCTTGGTTTTACCAACTATAGAAGGAGGACAATTAAAGCAACAATCTTTTATGATAGTGAAATGCTTTAAACAAGATAACACGTATAAAACACCTAGACTAGAGCCTGGAAAGTATTCAGCACTTAATGTTAAAACAGATCTTCCTGTATTTGCTCTAAGGCAGCTGTTTGATGACCCTTAGTCACTTTCTTTCTGATTTGGAGGTCAGACAGCTGTGACCCTTCTTATTTAGACCAGTCCCATATTCTATTTATCACTGACCTCTTCTCCCTTGGCTCCAAACTTTTTTGTGCATACAGGAGGCCCTTTTCTATTGGGTTTTCTTTTCTCCAAGGAATGCAATTTGAAAGTAACATTCTCAGGTTCAAATTCTTAAAGAGACAAGGATTTCTTATGGGAATAATCTTCTAATTCTTTCAGAGCCCTATTGCCCATTTTGTTCTTACCCTAAAATCTGTAAAACTAGGATAGGTGGTTATCTTGTATTCTTTAGTCTTTTCATCCGGTACGCATGATAGCTCCTGGCCTACTGCGGAAACACATTAGCATAAAGATCCAGGGAAAAGCATGTGTGGAATTATTTTTGTTTCTCAGGGTTTTAGGGGATCATGTTTGGAAGGAAGGCTAATTGCAGAGTTTACGAAACAGGCATGGAATGTGTGCTTGATCAGCCCTACACAAGGACTAGAAGGTCCTCCTTCCCTGGTGTTGGAGGTTGCCAGCTGGCTTGCCAGGATGAGAGTCTGGACTGGATTTCCTGTGCTGGGGGCAGAGTGAAGTGGAGTCAGCAGCCCCTAATGCCGGGCATGTTTACTGAAAGGGGAAATGGAGGCTTGAGTAATACTTATCGTCATTAAAAAATAACTTACTAAGCACTCCACTCTGCCAGTCAAGACCATGAGCTATATCAAGGTATTTGAGCAGAAACTTCCCTTGCACTCTAAAGGCTTTCAATTTATATAATAAAATCAAATGTCTGGTAATTCAGGCACAAAAGTGGGTTTAGGCTCTGCCCCTGCAGTAAATGCCTTCCCCTTTAATTTTGCACTGTGGAAGTCTGGCAAGAGAACTGGTCTTCTTGAGGTAGTCTGATGGGATGAATTGACTTATAGCTTCGGAGATCCATTTCAGCCTAAAGCTTGAGATGGGATTAGATTTCTCTGATGATTTGGGGAGTGGCAGTTGTTGATCAGGATTTAATGCGGAACAACTTCAGAGTAAGACTATATAAAGATCTGGGAGATGGTTGGTTTGTATAGTGTTAGGGAACAACCTTTAGGAATCAGATATGTGATTGAAGTCATAGGCCTATCCTGGTGCTTGAATGAATCATTTTATCTTTCTTACTTAAAAATCAGATAATAGTATCCTAATAGTAGACATGGAGTTACCGTGTGAATTAAATGTATATACGCCACCTGACACATAGCCCGGCCTTATGGAGTTATTATATTAAGGGCCTCCGAAAGAATGCTCCAGTCTTTCTCCTATTGTGGCCTGTTTCTCCTGCATCAAAATCACAAGTGCTGCTGGCTCATGATACAAGTGCAAGGTCTCACTTTGGACTTACTAAAATACAATCTCTGCAGAGAGGGCCTGGGGAATCTGTGTTTTGAGTGGTTCTCCGAGTAATTTTAAGGCAATTCATGATCTTTGGAGGAAAGACCCTGTGGTTGATATTCCTTTCTATATTACTCTAGGTTGGTTATTTTAAAAACCACATGTGTGTTTCCTTGGCTTCTCAGTATGAAGAACTGAGATACAGGACAGACAGATGTCCAGCACTGAGCAGGGTGCATAGCCATGTCCACAGGGTGGTATGGCAAGGCTACCAGTGTACCAGTGACCCATATGGGGCTTGTATGGCAAAAAGGCAGTTGCGTCTGGGTGCACATTGCCCTGCAGGGGAGCCCAACCATGCAAAATGACATTGGTTGGGGTGGGCATGGGAGCCAAGCCAGCACTAAGAGGGAGGGGGACCAGAGTGGATTCGCACCGCAAAGAAACTCAGCTCAGAGCCCAGTTTGGTCTACAATTGTTTTTATACAGTCTACAATAACATTTTCCTTATTTACGGACATTTAAGTCTATAATAACATTTTAATTATTTAGATTATTTTTTTCTTAACTTCATAAAGATTTTTGGGAAAAAGGCAAACAAAATGAAATAAGGAATTACAATTGATTAAATACCCATAAACTCCAAGGTTTATACTAGTTGCAGTTCAAATTCACTCTTGTCTTTGTACTCCGTACACTGTGTTTTACTTCTATAGTTATACCTAATGAGAACCAGCACTTGGATAGCCTTCATTCATTCACTTACAAGATCCTTAATCATCATAGAATGTGATATTTACTAAGGAAGAGACTATGAGAAGAAATTTTAGATAGTTTCTTTTTTTAACAATATAATTTTAGAAAGAATTTTCTTTTTAGTTTAGTAGACTCTCTGTTTAATTTCAATTTGGCAGAATTAGTCTTTTCTGGAATATTCTAGTTAAGAAATGTTTTGCTTTCTTTGAACCGAATTTGACCCTCTTTTTAAATATCCACTGTTTAACATGAACTCTTCACTGTGAGGAGAGATGAGTAGAGCCCAGACATGTTCTTCTTTTAATGAGAAACTTATTTCCCTTCGGAGCAGAGCTTCCCCTTCTTGAAATATTAATAGTTTGGATATTTAAACAGGAATAGTTTAAGTTTCATTTTCTGTCAATTATGAATATACTGAGCTACAAAGAATTAGGTAATTTGACCATTTCCTTTTAAATTTGTGATTATGGCTGGCTGAATGCAACTTGTTTTTACACTTTCACGATCAAGGAGAAACTAAAGAGAAAAACACGGATAATTAAATGAACAAAGAGCAAGCGCGAGACTGTGTCTATATCGTTTTCCACTGTAAAAGTGGTAACTAGCATGTTTAGTGGCTGGCATAGGATATGCAATCAATAAACACTGGTTGCATAATTAGTGAAAAAAATGAATTTGAAACAACGGTAGGAACTTTCAATGAGCATTTCAATGATTCCTTTTGTTATACTTACTGATGGTGATAGGGCAATAGGGCAATGAAATAATGGGGTTCTGACAGCTTATTTGAAATTTGACTTCACCTTTTTACTTTACACCTTCACTCTAAACAAAAGTCTATATATCAACTTCATTTGTTTTCTGAGGAAATAATGTGGTTCTATATATTCAAAGTATGTATTTTACTAAAGGACTTCTTATAATTTAAAGGAGATTTTAAGAATGAAAGTTATCCTGGAAAATGTATTATCCAAAATTGTCTAGTGGTAAATGTCTGTATTTTAGTACCTGCTGCTAAGGTCTATGCTGTTCCGTGACTTTCTGCTGTGAAGATGCATTATGAACAGCATTTCAGAGGCAGACCACTTTGGGACACAACGTTGTTTCAGGAAGGCTGGACATGATGACAGGGACATAGATCCTTCAAGAAGAAACTGGATCTCCTAGAGAAAAAATTTGCTGAAATGTGTGTTTCAAATGGTTTGTTCCATATAGCTTGGAAAACTTTTCAGACAAAACATTAATTTAGAAGTCAATTAGGAAAGCCAAAACAGTCTGACTGCCTTTACTCCTGTTTTTAATGTAGGATTGGGGAGGGCCAAGGGGATGTGTGTAGTGTGTGGTCTTCAGGACTCCGGACATTTCTACCTGTTGAACAGTTGGGTGACACTTGAAAAATCCTTAAAAGCCTCCTCTTAAGAAAAAAACTTTAGAATAGGAATCTTGAGAAGGAGAGGAGAAAGTTTTTAGATGAAATAATTTTAGGAGGTGGTATGAGTGGGTTTTCCCTTCTATGAGAAATCCTAAAATAGAATTGATTGAATGGGCCCTGTGTGTGTGCAGGTGCGTTTCTGGTAGCCACAACAATTAAAAATCGACGTGTTCTTTACCTTCTGGGGTGCTGTTGGGGGGGGGGAAAGTTAAACCATTCAGTAAGTTTTAGAAGCACAACTTTGTCTAAGTTGAATAAAGTGATCACCATTGTTTTTGTGAAGTAGAGACAGAAGTTAGGTCAAGGTAAAAAAAATGTACTCTGTATATTTTAAAATATTATTCAACTGCATTTTAGGAAAAAAATCTGAGGCAGGGTATCTACACCTTTCTAAAATGCTTACTATCCTTCTATGGAGCCAGAAACATTCTAGAAAGTTATATCTTTTATTTTAAAGTAAAACGTGGCATTAGCTAATCAAATAGGAAAGCTCTTTTAGAACTAAGCAGCTTTAGAAAAACCTACACTTACCTTTAATAAAGTCTTTTTAATGAGAAATAGGAACAATAAATGTGTAGTTTTCTAAAGTGATGTCAGTGTACCAGCCTTGGAGGTTGTAAGACAATATGGGAGGGATTATGTACATAGACGGTGGTTCTTCGAAACACCTGCCTCAGCCCGCTCAAGATCAACCACCGGTGGACCTGTGGAAGATCTACATACATAGCTTTCTCGCTCCCAAATAAAGAGCTTTATTGATTTAACTACACTTAAATGTAAGCGACTTGAGTAAATTGTTGCCCACAGATTGACATGCTGTTGGAAAAGCTCTGATATTGGTTGTCTCCTGATACTGTTGGTCCTTTGCACAAGTCAAGCTCCGTGTGGACTTCCACAGTGGGTCTACACAGAGGGCCTTGCAGCCAGCATTCATACCTCCAGATTTAAGTGTTGTCATTTGTATTCCAGAGAAAAGTTTGACATTGTTGGAAAAAGCAAGGGGAAAAAATGTTCTTTTATAGGGATTCTTCAGTCTGATATAGAAGGATACGGTTTTTAGTGTTTTTATATAATAATCTCCCCTTTATCTGGTGCCCGTGGGGATTGGTAGATCGTGGAGGAATGGAGTTTCCCATTGCTTAAGCATTCCTATTAAAAATTAGCCCTAATTGTGTGCTCAGTACTATACCATATACTCTGTATCGACTTGATACTAATACCGAAATATACTAATTAAAAGCCAATTAAGACAAACTTCACTTTCTATAACACAGTCTTAAGTTATTATAAAACAGCTTTGGCCATGCAGTGTATAGTACATTCTTAGTTAAATGGCAGTCAATATACTTTTCAAGTTCACCAGCATGTATTTTTAAGTAACACATATTCACGCTTAAACTGCTACAGAGAACGTAATGGGAGCAGCAAGGTTTAAACTCGCGTTTTTATGTTGTTTCGCGTTATTATTTTTGTTTCGCATTACTATTTTTTTAGATGTTGGATTATCATGACGGTATATGTGGTTAGGCTACATTGTTTGCATCTGTTAGGAGAAGTCGGTGTTGTAGCTGAGTCCTTCACCCAGGAGGTGTGGCAATGGCCCTACCTTGTAACCCAGGGCTTCTCTCCTCTCCTCCTGGAGTTTGTGTTTTTCTGTTTTGGAGACTTTACATCTTGTGTATTTACCTGGATGGAGCTGAAGAACATTCTGCTTAGTAAAGTATCTCAAGAATGGAAAGCAAGCATCCCATGGACTCAATATTTACTTGAAACTAGTAGATGATGTTTTTCTTTCTTTCTTTTTTCTTTTTTCGGTTGCATTCTAGTTGCTTGAGTTCTGGATAGTGGGGAGTTCACTTCTAGGGGACAGAATATTTGGTATTTTCAAACCTAGGAATTCTGTGCAAATGATAATCCCTAAAACTGAATCCTGGGAGTCTGGACTAGCACAGACATTCTTCTTTTGAGTTTGATGAAAGTTACAGATCTCTTCCTCAGAAAAATACTTTGATTCTCACAGTAGCCCTATGGATGTAAAGTTCATAGGTAAGGAGCCTCGGGCTAAGAGCTTAGATGGCAGAATTGGTATCGATGCCTGTGGGACTTCAAGCTCACACTCTTCCCCCATTCTCCTATACCATAGTCCTTCAAATTCCACAACATGGCAAACGAAGCCTTGTCAGAGCTGCGCCGGGCCCAGGTTGGCAGCCTTGCCTCCTGTTGCTGCCCCGTGCATCTAAGCGGAAGGCGCACTGAACCGCAGATCGGTATTCAAGAGCGTCAGGCTGACCTTTGAACACATTGTTCCGGCTCACTGAAAATCCTTGCTCATTTTACCTGCCTCCCTAATGTCCAATTTGTGCTTGAAGACTCAGCTCAAGTGTCATCTTTTCTGGGAAGACTTTCTTGCCCTCTTCCCCTGCCACCTGCACCTCTTTGATGCTCTCCCTCTGTGCTGTCATTGTACCTCGGCATACCGCTGTCATAGTGCCACCTACCAAGCTGCATGCTGACGGATGTCTTCTTGTCTGCTTTTCTAGTTTTAACATAGTTCTATTTATTTTCTTCTGGTGACTGTAGGAGAATGGGGGAGGAATGTGAGCTTTAAGTCCCACATGCCATCGATAAAAATTCAGCTCTTCTGTGAGCATTACAAGGCAGATATTTATGTGTGTGTAAGAACTGGCTGAATTTTTTTTTTTTTTATCGTTTTTGGCTGGGGCTGGGTTTGAACCCGCCACCTCCGGCATATGGGACCGGCGCCCTAGTCCCTGAGCCACAGGCACCGCCCAAGAACTGGCTGAATTTTTTCTAGTGAACCCAATGACTTCTTTCTTGGCATAAAATATACTCTCTTATATCATGTAAGTGAAGATATATGTTTTTCTAAACAACTCTAACACATGCAATTGTAATAGGATAATATGCTACCTCCCAACACCATGAATCACACTGATAGCAATGAAAAAGTTCTGCGTGTTTCCATGGAAAAACTTAACCCCATCTCTCTGAACACAAATTTATGTTTTACTAGGGAAATGTTTCTTAGTAACATAGTTCTATTTATTTTCTTCTGCTGACTTAGGAGAAAAATCAATCTTACGTCAAAAGAATTTTAAACTATACATTTCAACATATTGTTAAAATAGTCACACTCTTTAAATGTATCAAGAATTCTGTTTATCGTTTTTTATACGCATTAACATGTTACCAGTGCACAGTAAATAGAAATCAGTGTTACAAAGATGCATAAAGCAGAAATATGGAGGGGGGGAACTAGTCATTTTAAAGCAGCTTTAAAAGAACATGTCCTTATAAAACGGAATGGAATATAAAGAATGGGGATCTGTAGAATTCTTGCTTTTTCTTTGGGGTATGAGACCTCATATTTCATTTTATTAGGCTGAAAGTATTACCACAACTTAAGTTTTCTCTTTTTTGTTTCTTCCTGTAGGCCAAGTTTACAGATGACTGCAAGTTCAGGGAGCGATTTCAAGAAAACAGCTATAACACCTATGCCTCAGTGATACACAGAACTGAGACCACGGGGCGGGAGTGGTATGTGGCCCTGAATAAGCGAGGGAAAGCCAAGCGGGGGTGCAGCCCCCGGGTGAAACCCCAGCACGTCTCTACCCACTTTCTACCAAGGTTCAAGCAGTCGGAGCAGCCTGAACTTTCTTTCACAGTTACTGTTCCTGAAAAGAAAAAGCCACCTAACCCCATCAAGCCAAAGGTTCCCCTTTCTGTACCTCGGAAAAACCCCAAGACAGTGAAGTACAGACTCAAGTTTCGCTTTGGATAATACTCATTTTGGCCTTGTTAAGGAACAAGTCTCCCCCTCTCAGGAGTTTCTCTGTGTGTCTTCAGGGTTCTGAAGAAAAATTTTCAGACACAGCTTGAGCTATACTTATACTGTATTGAAGTCGGGTCATTTGTTTCAGTTTGACTAAAACAAAAATGTTTTTTGATAGGAATGGAACTGGAATTCTTTATACCAATACAGGTAACACGCTGCTTTGGTTCAGTAAGACATAAAGCCTTTGCTTTATGCTTAAGGGATATTAAGAACTCTGTATTTTCAGAAAGTTAATAACACGAACTATGTATTTTTCTGACATTAACAGATCAACTTGAAAGAACATTCATGATACATTTTTATTTTTGGTTTCTAAAGAATATTTTGATGCAGATAAAGTATTTTATTAAATTTTTTTTGGGGGGTTGTTTTTTTAAAGTACCTCTGCATTGAGCATATTTTCTTATTTTTATGATTTTAATTACTATGACGTCAGGAATCATCTTACTGGTATCAATGAACTATCCACATGTTTATAGCCCATTTGTAACATGTGGACTCCCTTTGCATTTTTCTATTCACTGCACTTTTTTACTTTTTTTTTTTCTTTTTAGTCATACCTCAGTTAATATAATCTTGGTTGTACATTTGAAAATGTTTAAATTCTCTTCCACGGCACCGAAGGCTCGGCTTGGATCTGTGTGTATGTTAGTGCAAATTCATGACATTATGTGGAATTCTCCCCCTTTGGTGGCTGGGCTATAATGAGTTAGAAGTCGGGAGAAAATATCAGAACTTTCTGATGGTATTAAAAGGCAGAGGTGAGAAAGGATTTGGAGGTAAAAGCACACCATAGCATTTATTGAGATCTAAGTTTGTCTTGGCCTCACCTCTCTTTTCATATCCCCCCTGCCCTCATTCTTGAACAGCTGGAGGAATACATTGTATTCTGCCTGTCCAGCATACTCTATGAAACTGGAGTGCTTAAAAATACTTCTGTGACACTCTGTTAACCACTGTATAGATCCACAGGGAGTGACCCCTTGGAGGGAAATATTGGAGAACTGAAGATGAATCATTGAACAGTCATCTGTGCTGAGTCCCACAGTCAAAAATATTCTTGTTACTCAAGGCCTTTGAGCTTCCTCTCCTAAAGGTAACTGTCGCGGGAACAGATCTGCCCTTTCACAACGAAATTTCTGATGTATATTTTAAAGAGCTGGCCCTGTGATAGGGGAAACTTAATTCGGAAATTTTTATGAGTTGAAAATGGCAAAAATCCTGATCCAAATACTGAATGCTGGACATAAATCAAAGAAAATTTAACTGAAGAAAGTGTACCAAATTTATTTATTTTCTTGGGTAATCATTTTTATGATGTTCTGTGAAATACAAATGTTTATCTTATATTCAGAACTGTGGCCAAAAAAGGTATTGCTAAGAGTTAGTATGACGTTCAGACTGAGAGTAAAGGAGTTGTGTGGTTTGCATTTAAGTGTGTTTAAACTATAATTACAAATTTTTTCCCCTTAAAGTGCGCAAGTGCAAAGTGAAAATGTATTAGAATTGAACTTACTAGCACATAGATAGCTTTGTTTTAATGGGAAAATCTATACAAATACGTTATATATAGTATATAAAAACCAATCCCTTAATTAAACATCATGTGTAAAATCTAGTGTAGTATTTTATTATAAATCCAATTTTCCGATCAAATATTGTTTGCATTTAATGCATGATTTAAAAAAATATGAAACGCTACAAATGTTTTAATTAATTTATGCTTTAAAATACTAGTGGGTTAAACAAAACAATGACATTTGTAAACAAAGATACCCAATTCTTATTCAACTGGCATATCACCTTGTAACCAAAATACAAAGCTAAAAATATTCCTCTTGTTTATTCTAAATTATTGTTAAGAATTGTGTATTGTACATCAAGCTCTTTGAACACATGAAGAATTTAAGCTGTAAAAAGAGAAGACTAATAAACAATGTTCCTAAATGGGCAAGAAAAAGATGATAATTGTGGTTAACAAACTAAATTAATCATAAGGACTGTAGGCTAAATGTTTCTCCTAGTTTACATTAAACTAAAAAGTAATAGCATATCTTGTACTGATAGTTTGATTTGTTTAATATATGAAGGCTAAAGTATCAAATATGTACTATGCAAGTCAGAAATCATTAATTTCAAACTTTAAAGCTGAGTTAAAAATTTAAAAACATTAAATTACACTTATCTTTAACTTACTGGCCATAATCATTACATTTAGTTAGTGCTCAGTAAAGCATAAAGTTACCTGAATTAATTAAATGAACTTACGTACAGAAAACATGTACAAATATATCTCCTTACTAATACAGCTTTCCAAAAGCGTTTTTGCTTCTGTAATTTTTGATTATTTCTATGTAACTAGACCCACATAATATCAAAGAAAGATATTATGATTACGTTCATCTAAATTTGAAAACATCAATACTTTTTACGTTTGTATTTAGGAACCCAATTTGCTTATACTACAGATGACAAACATCTTCAGACTGGCATGTCAGTTTTCTTCATTACATCATATTTGATTTAATGTAAGATATTCTTTATTTGGAACATCTATAGAGACAAATAGAAGTTCCAAATAAGATGTAATAATATGGTGGTGTTTACTGTATAAACTCTACCTTCACTTCCTTCTAAGGAGACTAATTTGAGAGTATGGGTGTATATCAATTACCTTGGTTCTTTCAGATGAGTTATAGTGGTCCAGCAATTCAAAATCATGTGATAATAATAAGGGATACTGACAAAAATTTTCCCAAATATCTATGTAAAACATATATATATAATATATGTGTATACATATATATACAGTATCTAAGACTTTAATTTCTCCTACTTTTAAAATGTTTATTTCTTGTAACTGAAAATGAAACATCATAAACTGATAGGTAAATTTTCTATAAAGTTGAAATAGCAAACTAAATGTTTTCTTACCATTAACATTTTTTTACTCTTCCAAAGGAGAGAGGGACTAAGCTATGACTTCTCACGTTTTCAATAACAAAATGAAAGGATGACACTAACCAAAAATGTAAATTCTGGCACCGTTTTTTTACAATTGTGACAAATTGCCTACAGGGCTAATTTTAGCAGCAAAAGCAGTATCGTAGTCTTGGCTATAACAGGAAGCAAACAAATGTAACTCACCCGAGGATTTCTACACCTCCCTTAAGATGTATTTCATTGAAATTTAGATGTATTTCATCTAAATTTTTAAGCCAATGATCTTTATAAAAGAATTTGAAAGAAAAGAATGTTTTAGATAAGTGAACAAGGACTACATATTTTTCTTTGAGTAGTCAGACCAATTGACCAGTTTTTGAAATCAATTATCGTATGATTAGGTATTCACAGAGAAATAAAGTTACCTCTTCCATCTTGCTCTTGGCCCTCTTTGAAAATCTTCAGGCAGAGAAAGGGTAAGAGTCAAGCTGAGTTAAGTCCGTGGAGGCACTTTTAAATTTCTGAATCCTGTACTACATTCAGTCAGTCAGTGAGTCCACAAATCATCCATCAATATTTAAGCAATTTTATGTAATGCAAATGCTGGATTATAAATCAAGAGCTCTTATTGGCTTTTGAATTTATTGAATTGTTTTTCATTTTGATTATGCCCTAGTTATCACAAGACACTCTCTCACCTCTGTTCGGTCCTCTGTCATTTGATTCTAACATTATTTCCAGCTTTATAATCAACGATTTTCTGAGTTTTAAAATGTTAAAAGTTCCATGAACTAAAAATTGAAATCTAGATGAAATTATACATGAAAAAGAACCTGTCGATGATGTAATAAACATGGATTTTTTTTAAAAGATCTTATTTCAGTTCAACAAAGAACCAAGTGTGAGTTTGGATCAAGAGATTGACAAGATGCGGATTCATCCTGGGCTCAGCATTTTATGAGGTTATGGGAAAATTTGAATTAATCTGGAAGGGACTCATCAATGTAGTATCATTGTTGATAATAAATAGCTTCGGGACCTTAATTGAACATGTAATTTTAAATACCTTCTACATGAAGCCTTCTAGAAATTCATGAAGAAGTATGAGCAATCTCATCGTGACATCCTCCTCCAAATAAGGATGGCTTCTGACACACCGTCCCTTCACCATTCCCTGACTGTCCCAAGAAATCAGGAAATATTTTTTGAGGTCTTGCCTTGTACAAAGCGCTCAGTTGGTGAGACATTCTTTTACTCTCTGGTACTTTTTTGCATGTTCTTTGTGGATGTTTACATCAATGAACTTTTGCATTTTGCTCTTCTGGAGGGACTGTATCTGTTCTCACTGCACATAGCCCCGCTTCAGATCCATCTAATAAAAAGAACCTAACAAAGGCTCTTAGCTGACAGCAATTTTGAAAGCATGTGTCCTTGTGACTTAAACACTTTGTGGAGGCTAGTGAGCGTATGTGATTTGTTCAAAAATTCTTTTAGAAGGAATAGACGTGCTGAGTAAGATTAATTAGATAAAGACGATGATGATGGGTAAGAGAATTTCATGTTAGCTATGAAATAGCTCCTATAATAAAAGTAAGAACACCCACTACCCCTCGCTGCACTTAAACTTCTCAAACACTAATTTTGAGACCAAACTGAAAATCTCATGCACCTGCAGCTGCATCTAAGCGTTAATAAATTAATCATTGTGAGACACTTCAGTTTCTTGGGCAATCATACAAGTCGGTTACTGTGCAAATCCCAATGACTTTGCTCTTTGTAGGCCAAACAGTCCAGTAGGCTGTCAGTAGGTGTCAGTGGGAGGGTGAAGACATTTCTTTCTGGTAATTTATTTCTAGATATGTTTTTCCCTTTTCTGAGATAAACGCTCTCAGAGAAGACTGACTTTTTTTCTGTACCCCACAGAGAGATTAGTGAATGCATAATCACACAGTGACAGGTCCAGTTCCAATGTGTTTCTCATTAAATTCTCTGTTGTTCCCTCTGTGGGAAACCAGAAAATTTATCAGATTTTCATACAGGGAAGTGAATTTCTGCTGAGGAGGCAACCCGATGTCTTTGACTCTCTGGAGTGCAATTATGGCTGAGTTTCCACAGAGCGCTTCACTTACGGGAGGGCTCTCCTCAGAGGATGCGTGCATTCTGGAACTTACCTCCATAGTCTCACACAGCTTGTGTCTTTACATTTTAAAAACATTGCTAGGTGTCCTACATTTTCCCCAATCAAGGGCCCCTCAGAGTAAGTGTACCTTTCTATTGTCCCTGAGCTACAAATATCTGACTGACATATGACCCACACTTATATAAATGGGGACTAGTCCAGGTAATAGGTAAGTATACCTGTTCCAACTTACGTACAAATTCAACGAAACAACAAACCTACAGAACCTACTTTGTTTGTAACCCGGGCACTGCCTGTGCAAGGAGAATGAATCATGTACAAATACTTTGTAACCTTCACCATCATGATGGAGCCGGGGGGAGAGAGTTCAAATTCTGAAAACAAAAGGCAGCATAAAAGTAGCATGTTCTCTCTCTTTTTTAACTTAAAACGTTTAGTAATTGTTTTCATATTTTAATGTTCTAAGAAATGACAGATACATTTTATGATTATCACATAATTTAACATGACTAAACTTTTAAATTACTGAAAAGAATTTTGAAACTATGACACAAGTACTGTCCCTAACGTCTTTCTTGTCCTGGACTCCCAAGTACACACGCTGTACCCAGAACAACCAGGTAGGGTATGGGGAGGACTTAGCTCAATCTTGAATTTATACACTAGCTGGAGAGCTCAGGACAGAGGACAGAGCTGTGAGGAGATGCTGGCCTGACCCCTTCTAGCATGGCCAGGAGGTGTATACAGCTAGTAGCTCAGGTGCTGTGGTCACACATATGGACCTACGCCTCACCATGGCCATCTGTCCAGGCTCCAGAATCTAAAGGCTCAAAACCAAAGACAAATGAAGAAAAGTATCAAAAATATTACAAAAGCCAGCAGTTTATGACCTTAAAACATCTAACAGAGGCAGTATAAATATGTCTGGACAGTAGACCCAGTGGCTCAAAGGGGTGGGGTGCCAGCCCCATATGCTGGAGGTGGCGGGTTCAAGCCCAGCCCCGGCCAAAAATCGCAAAAAAAAAAAAAAAAAGTAGCATGTTCTCAGTCAATTCTTTTTTTGTTGTTTTGCATAAAGGATGCATTACAAAGAGGTGAAACATGTTTTCTGTTTAAGTAATGAAAGAATCGCAGTCATTGCAGGGACTAGTACAAATTCCATCTGAGGCCTGGAGTTCCTGTAAGTGTGATTAGGAGGGAAAGTTATGCCCATATATGTTGCCACATTTGTTGTATCGCTGTGTAAAAGAATTAGGTTGGCTCTGAGAGATTGTTTTCGTATTAGAAAGAATATTGCCTAAGATTCTCACCTTTACCGTCTAGAGAGCAAGTAAGCAAATGAGAAAAATATACACACAAGCTTGCTGGAGCAGAGGACAGACCACAAGTTCTCCCTGCTAATCAAGTGAGTTTCATGTTCAATGATGCAAAATCAACTCCGTCTAATAAAACTCCAAGGACTAAAGGAACCAAGTTAAACTAAAAAATTTCTTAATTGCCACTAATACTTTTCTAATAAAAGCACCTGATACCCATTTAGCTCCTTATAGTGTGTCTGGCATTCTGCTGGGTTCTGGGAATGGAAGTAAACACACCCGTTTGGAGGGAAACTTACATTTTTGCTTATATTTTCAAGGGTATAAATCCTATCTTTTGAATATTGTCTCCAGTTCTCAGTGGGTTGAAAGTGACACATATTCTTGCCAAAGGAATTTAATATTTTGGGACATTGTTTACTGCAATAGACCCAGAAGCTTAAGCTGTCGGTTGCCTTGATGCTTCCTCTGGGAACTTACAGAAAGTTTTCATTGGTGACTGACTGACAGGATGTTATCAAAGATGCAAAATTTTTCTATGTTTAAAGATAATTAGGGCTCCAATAAAGCACAGGAAAATGCTATGTAGGCTTTTCTATGGAGACCTCAAATACCATCTGTGATGACCAACATTGACCTGATTGTTGGAACTGGAAAATCAACACTTTCTGATTTCAGGATTGCCCAGAAATCAAGTGCCCTGGGCTTCCCAGAGTCTGATTTATTTCCCAAGACAAGGATGTTCACAGCATGGAAACAGTAGTGTGAATTAAAAATCAAGCCATGAATGTGGCCCGAGTGTTGCTTAACTTTTCAGCTATTCTTCTACCTGTTTGCTGGAAGCAAGAAAATTGTTAACAACTTGGCATATTTTTTGTAAAACATCACCTCCCGCTCGCTGTTGGTCTTGAATAAAGGATTATATATCAGACTTCCTTTGAGAACAGCTGCTGCTCTTTGGACTGCGAGGATTAGTGCAAACCAACCTCCCCCAGGACATCTGAGGGGGCTGGGAAGTGTTGCTGTGTCTACCTGGGGTGTTACAGAGGCACCCTTGCAGTGGTTTCAGCCAGCGCTCCTGCAACATTGGCCTGCAGTCAATAAAGATTTCACGTCTCTTTCCCTGAGGGTGTGCTCAGAGGACCACCCTGCAAGTGTCTGTCTCTGTGGTCACAGCTTCAGGCCGTGGGCGTAACTGTGGGTGTGGAGCCGGAGGCAGATGCGCAGGCAGGATCCAGTGTGGTTAACATCTGGGATCGCTAGTCTGGCAGCAGGGAATCTGGAGACTACTTCATGTCAACACTCATTCTGGGAGGAGCATGTCCACCACAGGGTTATCACCAGCCATCAGTGTGACTCACTCAAGGGTTAACAGAGGAAAGCGTTCGCACGGAGTGAGGTTGCAGGTTAAGAGAGAAGTAGAAGCTTCTTGCACTTCTCACTAGGAAATGTAGAATATTGTCTTTTCTTTAATGAAAAGACTTTTAAAGTGCCCAAAAGGTTTCAAAGGTTCTCAAAGGGACCCAAGTGGAAAACGGTCCATTTTTCCCTTAACTCTTGAAAACACATCATGAGTCATACATTGAAACAACATTGCAGGCAGTGAACATTCAGGGAACTAAATGATTCAGTGATTAGTCAAGATTTATTAATTGCCTAATACAGAGACTCAAAGCCCAGGGAGAGTAGAGCCAGTTTCATATTGCTTAAGAAAATAAAAGGAAAAAGAAAATGATGTCTCACATTAATATTGAGGCCTGATACCAGCTTCCTCCCACCCTAAAAGAGGGTGAGTCTAGCTTTTTCACATTGAAATTTAGATGGTTTGCAACCATAGGGAAGGTCAGCTTTTCCCTTCTAACCTGCCCTTTTCACTTATTTACACAAATAAAATACTGCACTCCCAGTTAAATTTAAATTCCAGCTAAACAACTTATAATTTTTTTTAGTATAAATATATTCCAAATATTGCAGGGGCATTCTGTTTTTTTTTTTTTTTTTTTTTTTTTTTGATACAGAAATCTCACTATATTGCCCTGGGTAGAGTGCTATGGCGTCACACCTCATAGCAACCTCAAACTAAACTCTTGGGCTTAAGCAATTCTCTTGCCTCAGCCTCCCTAGTATCCAGGACTACAGGCGCCCACCACAATGCTTGGCTATTTTTTTTGTTGTTGTTGCAGTTGTCATTGTTGTTTAGCTGGCCTGGGTTGGGTTCGAACCCACCAGCCTGAGTGTATGCGGCCGGCATTGTAATCACTGTTATTTTTTATTTTTATTTTTTTTTGAGACAGAGTCTAACTATATTGCCTTGGGTAGAGTGCCATGGCGTCACAGCTCATAGCAACCTTAAACTCCTGTGCTTAAGTGATTCTCTTGCTTCAGCCTCCCAGATAGCTGGGACAACAGGCGTCCACCACAATGCCCAGCTATTTTTTGGTTGTTGTTTGGCAGGCCCAGGCTGGATTCGAACCCACCAGCTCCAGTATATATGCCTGGCACCCTAGCTGCTGAGCTATAGGCACCAAGCCGGCATTCTGTATTTTTATTTGCTAAACCTGACAACCCTACTTACAAGTGTAACTCTCAAGAGCACGCCCCGATAAAGCTCCTGGGTGCTACTCTTAGCCTGAGAGAGCTTCCAGGGAATCCATTCTCTAGGAAAAGGAATTACAGTCAGTAGACACGATGGAGGAACCTGGACCGTCAGAGAAAAGTGTGAGGGACCCACGAGGAGAATGTAGAAAATGATCGTCTTTCTACATATGGAGCGGCATATTTCATGGACATGAAGAACTTTATACTCATAAGCAATGTCAAATTCAAAAGATGCAGTGGTTGCATAAACCCTAAAATTTTATTTACTCAAAGAATGATCTTGAGGCATTAATTCTTCACTTCATCTCCCAAAACACTGTCTGTGTGTGCTTGTATCTGGTATTATATTAAAGCATATTTTCCTAAATTACACCAGGCATATAATTAATTTGTGATTTATTACCAACATTTCTGAAAGTTTCTCAAAAAGTTGATCACTCCCTCCTTCATAAAATACGTTTTTTACTTGTTTTCCAAAGTGCCAGATGCTCCTCGTCCTCCTGTTGCCACCGTGGCCGATACCCCCTTCCCTTTCCGGCCAGCTCCTCTTCTACACCACCTCTAAACCTTGCAGGACCCCCAGGCTCAGTTTTTTCCTTTTTTCTATTCTCTAAACTCACTCTCCATGTGATCTTACCTCTACTTGAAAATACTATTGGTTTGCTCATGACTGTCAAGTTTAAATCTCCTGCCTCAGCCCCTCCCAGAACCCCAGGTCACTAAACCTGCTGCCCACTGCGCGTGGCTGCTTGGATGTCTAACAGGACTCTGAAACCTAGCAGATGTCTAGCAGGAATGTGAGACCAGCACGTCCAACATTCGACTTTTGTTCTCAAACCAGGTAAGCTTCCAGACTTCCACAGTTTAATAAACAGCACGATGATTTATTCAGTGGCGAGAGCCAAAACTCTAGGACTCCGTCTGTGCCTTTTCTTTCTCTCAAAACCTTCACTCAATCTACCAGCAACTTCTTCCGTCTAAACCTTCCCAATCAATCCTGAGTCCCCTCCCTTAGCTCTGCCTTTACTCCATGCCTCATCCTCAGCTTAGTCTATCCCACAGCCTCTCAACTAACTGGTCTCCCTTCTTGTCACTGCAGTAGATTTTACAGATATGTCAGAGGGAAATTTTTAAAACAGAAATCGTGTCCCTTTCCAGTTCTGAAGTCTTCAGCGGCTTCCCAGCACACGAGACGGGATCTACTTACAGCCTCCGCTCCCTTTGACCTCGCTCACTCTGCCTCACACACACCCCTGCAATGCCTCTCCTCCACTCTCCCCTCCTCACACACGCCTTCCCTCTTCACTCTATCAAGTGGCTTCCCGCACTTTTTCCAGCTCGGCATTTTTTTTTTTTGCAGTTTTTGGCCGGGGCTGGGTTTGAACCAGCCACCTCTGGCATATGGGCCTGGAGCCCTCCCTTTGAGCCACAGGCACCGCCCTTTTGTGAGAGCATTTTTCACACTCTTTAACTGTTGTGTGCGCTTCTGTGCTCCCTGGTCTTCCTGGGGGCATGTGAGTGACCTGTCTGCCCCCAGCGGAAGGTCAGCAGCCAGAGGGAGATTCCCCCCTTGGCTTCTCCACTGCAGCACCTCCGGCGTCCAGCACCGTACTTGCCACCAAGTAATATCTATTTACTTACTGGAATGACAAATATTTTTATCAAAAATATCTAGATTAAGAGAAAGGTGAAAGTAAAATATACAATTAATCAGAATGATGATTCATTTTAATAAGTTCTCCAACCAAAATGCTTCAATTTGTCTGAAGGTGCATTTCATTCACTGCCAAAACATGACTGAGCTCACAGTGATACAATGATTTTTCAGTAAGGTGAGTTTTGCAGAAGGATTAGGAAAGCCTTAAAGCCCTAACTGGTACGACCAGGGTTGCAACCCCCTCAGTCTATTTCCCTATCTTCTTGGCACATCAGATCAAGATTTTAAGGATACAGTGTTACGATGAACAGTTTTTTGAACATTTTCTCCCATTCTGTGGATTGTTTCAACTCTGTTAACTATTTTCTGAGCTGTGCAAAAGCTTTTTAGTTTGACGTAATCCCATTGGTCTATTTTTGCTGCCTAGGCTGCTGAGATCTTATTTTAAAAGTTCTTGCCCAGTTCCATGTCATGAAGCATTTTGTCTATGAGAATTGTGCTGGGAAGTGTTGTTTTCCTCGTAGTTCCATAGTTTGGGGTAATTTTGAATCGAATGAATGAATATAGTTAGATCTGTTACAATATTTGTTTTCAAAACACTAATTCTCTCCAACTCCACTGATATATTAGGAAACAATTTGAGCACCATGTGAATTATGTGCAGTTTCATCTGTGAGAAATACTAGGTATTTCATTAGAACCGAACTGTGTAGAAATACACAAGATGTACATACTCATACCCAGGAGACCCGTGAGCCACATCTATCCAAATCTGGTGTCACAACTTTCCATCTGATTTCAGATACCCCTTCTTCAGCTGAGTTATAAACTGAATTGTGCCCCCCCAAATCCATATGCTAAAGTCCTCATCCCCAATGTAACTTAATCTGGAGATGGGGGCTTTAAGGAGATAATGGTCAAACAAACTCATAAGGATGGGTCCTTAATCCATTAGCATTTGTGTCCTTAGAAACAGGAGAGACACCAGGGCACTCTTTCCCTTCATATGCAGAGGAAAAGCCATGGTGGGGACAATAGTAGAAAGAGACCCTCTGTAAGACAGCCCCCACCAGAACCTGAATCTGATGGCAGCTTGATCTGGGACTTTCTGCCTTCAGAATCAGGAGAAAAAAAAAAAATTGTTATTTAGCCCTCCCAGTCTCTGGTGTTTTTTTTTTTATATTAGCCCAGGCAGACTAACATAAACCATTTATCAATAACTCACCCTGCCTCCTCTTAATTTCCATCTCTTTCCTTATGGCCTTTTGGAATTTTTCTTCTCTGTTCTCAATTCTTTTTCTCCCTTTATCTCTCTTTTATGATAGAAATTTTGTCTCTCTAGTTTTTATCTGTCTTTCTTCTTTCATGCAGAGCACTGGAAACTAAAGTACAAGCAAACTTAAGACCCCTTTTAAGGTAACATGCCAGGTTGATTACAGTATTCACATATTTCTTCACCTTTCAGAATGTGTAAAATTGCACTGTAGTTTTTAATGAGATACTGTCCTTTCTACATGTCACTGATGGAGTTTTTTTGGGGTTTTTTTTGCAGTTTTTGGCCGGGACTGGGTTTGAACCCCCCACCTTCGGCATATGGGGCCGGTGCCCTACTCCTTTGAGCCACAGGCACCGTCCCCACTTATGGAGTTTTTGAATATTATACTCTTAATCCCATTTTCACACGGGTTCCGTGGTTTTTATTACACAATTTTGCATACGGCAATGATTTTTAGAAATACGTATGTTGGATGATAGCAGAAATAACTGCCTTTATCCTCACAAAAACTTAGTTAGAAAAATATATCCTTATTTTATAGATGAAGAAGTTTGAAGCATTTAGTATAAGCCACAATGTTCTTTACTATACAAAATATACTTCTCTCTTATATCTTTTGTTATATTTTACTTTTTGATGTTAGCAACCAGCTTTAATTCAATCATCTCAAAAACAAGTTGTCTTTTGTGGTGATATTTACCTTAGCAAATGGAAAAGCAGACATAGCTTAAATAATTTAGGTCCAAAGTCTTTCATTGCCAGTATAGACTAGACTAAAATTTTAAATGGTATATCCTTGTTACTAAGCTCAATAAACTGAGTTGACAATTACTTGATGTGTGTTTCATTTTGTAGGTCATATTTACATCAATTATTAAATAATGTAAGTTTCAAATACATAGTTCAGCAGCAATTAAAAATAAGCTATATTAACATATAAATAACTATTTTAAATCTAGTTCTAAGAAGCTATACATCTGTCAAACTTACTATGTGCAGAGACATGGAAGTGAGAAGACTTACCCTTCTTCTGGTTGTTTCTTGTGTGTCTTTTCTCATTGGTTGAGTAAGTTCTCTAAAGCTGGGTGCCATTTTCATGCACTGCTCTGTAATGGGAAGAGCTGACACTGGCCCATAGGAGTCTGTGTACTGAACTTAGTTCTGCTGTGAATTAACCGAAAAGAATTGGACATCTTGTTGGGGTTTGACCTGATAATTTGTGAAGTTTCCCAATATTGGGATCGGGGTTTTCTGCTGTTTCCCTTCCAGCCCAATTTCCAAATTGGATGTACTTAGGACTGAACCCTCTTTTTAGAATGCAAATGTTACTGTGGAGAGCCCTGTTCTTCCACTGTAATTCCCTAGACCTCTAAAAGCTCCCTGTGGAAAGGCCCTGGTGGACAGATATGATTAAGAGAATGCATTTTCTTTGAACACACAATGACCCTTTTTAGCATGGTGCACTCACAGATTATCTATTTAATAGTTACAGTCTACTGAGGTGAAGGGAGGAGAGGATGCCCACAAGACACGGTTAGTTTACTTAGTATAGTTAATTAAATGGATAAAACAATTAACAAACATTTCTTCACCTCCTGTGCTGGTGGAGGTGAACTCTCAAAGGTTTTCTGACATCATTCCACTCTACCAAGATAGTGCCCCTTTCTTAACTAATCTCTAATGTAGACACTCATTCCTCTTTTAAGAATCTTTTCTTGTTTCTCATAGTGGAGTCTTTTCAAAGGGAAAGAGGGCCAGAGTATACAAAACTCTAGCAGGCATAAACAAAAACATGGCAAAAAAACGAAGCAAAGATGGAGATGTGTACACAAAAAGATAGGACGCTGGACTGAATTATGGGGAAGGCTAAGGCACTATCCAAATCTAAGCTTTTATAAAATACATAAAAAAAGTATGCATTAGTTATAAAAATGTTGACTGACCAGCTGCTACATTAATAGCCCTTATAAGAATTGACCTCAGGATAAATATTTCAGTGATAAGCCACACATGAGTAAGGTGCTCATAACTCAAGCTTAGAATCTCATCACTAAAGGGTTTGATAAGATTAATTTGCCACATATCTAGAACAGGAGAAATAAGAACACATTATTATCCACCACAAAATGAGCAGACTGCTGAATTCTACAAAAGATGATTTGTTTTGTCTGCAAAATACAGTTGAGGGCAATGGAAAGGGCACTTGGAAAATGACACGCGTGTTTTTAGCAGAAGTTAGGACAATTTGTATGATTCAACATAAAATATGTGACATCTACACAATAGTGTCATATTTGCTATTGTGCTAATTGAACTGTGTACTTTTGATGCATTCCCTATTCATGTGGAAGTGCGGGTAGCAAACCATAGACGTCCACATTCACGACGACTGGACACACTGGGCAGCTTTCTTCTGTGACTGTGAGTCAGTCTCCTCAGCAGATTACTAAACACATTCCAGAAATCTCGTAAGTTACTACTGGGCTAAAAATGGATATAATTAAAGATGAGTAAACCTACCGCAGAGCCTGATGTAATCTTTAGGCTAATTAACACAAACTATTTACAACAGACTTTTATTCTACTTTTCTAAAGATTGCATATCTGTTACTACAAGTTCATAGAACCTACTATCACAAATGCGACCCCCTCCCCAATATATTCATACAAAAAAAGGAGATGTCTGCCTTGTAACGGGCCTAGAGAAGGGGGATTTAGTAATTATGGTTGTTAAACTTTGACCAGAGCCAGATGAAGATGGAGGAATCCTTCATGCATTCCATTATTTTAAGTCTTTACCAGTAGATACTTCCAGCCTTAGGATTACTATGATTTATAGCAACAAGGTCCAGTGTTTGAGATGTGATTGCCTCAACTAGGTTGTTTTTATTGCTATGTTACCAGCTATTTTTCATGGTTGGGGGAGAGATGATTCATTCCTAATTTTTTTTTTTTTTAATTTCAGGTCCGATCAAGTGTTATTAAGTTCTAGAAAATAAGGCTCCTTCTGTTGCTGTCTCCCACCTTGCTTTTAATCCAGACACAAACTTTCCTTACCAAGTGTTTCTTTTTTTTTTTTATAACCTGCAATTTTTTTAATTATCTTAAGTCCATAATCACACATAATTTTTAAATTTGTGTATCTCCTCTATTTTAATCCTTCTAATGAGTTGGCAAAAGCACCATTGCCAATCACAAATACATGGTAGTTCTAAAGTTCTGTGTGTTTTTGAAAAGTTGTTTAAAGATAATCTAAAATTATAACTTAGTCTGACTTAGTAAAGAATTCAAAAGTTTAACTTGTTCCTGTTTCTTGTCACACTGACTTTTCAAAAGTATCTGACCTTATAGATCATCTATAAAATGTGAAAAGTGTTGAATATTATTTGATGTTACACAGAAACCACACTAAAATTCCTTTCAGTACATAAAAAGGCATCCTTTTAAATATAGGGACTTCTGATTAGATTGGCATAATCAAGACCAAAATTATAAAGTAGACATGACTATCTTATTTCCAGCCCTTACCTTTAACAAAATAATAAACACAAATTACACCACCAGTGAGTCTTGCTTGGTTCTGAGACAGTGAAGGGATTTCTCTAGTATTTAAATAAATTCATATAACCAGTTACATAAATCTAACTCCAAAACTAATCTCCAATGGGTTTTGAGATGGCAGTTTACTATCTTTGTGAAAAGTTGAACGATTCTAATCAAGTCCAACCATATCTTTAAAAGGGGAAAACAGGTAGCATTTACGGAATCAGAACTATCAAAATCCAAAAAGCCAATTGCATTTATTTAACCACAAGCCAGTCTTAGTTAAATCAGGACTAGCCAACAAAAAATATTCATGATCTGAAGGCTGGTGCATGAGACCAATTAAATTATGGCAAACATTAGAAAAAGTCATACCACAGTCCCGTTTTATAATAAATAAGGCAGTGACCAATTATTACTCCTTAGTAACTTCTGTGAGCTATCAAGTCTGCCCTTTGTCCCTTCTTCTTAATGCTGGTGAAGATCATTTTTGTGCCAGGGATATACTTCTTGGGATTCTTCAATATGCCATCAGTGTCCCCTCTCCCCAGGTGCTGCCTTTGTCCTTTGGCTTCTGTGTGAGAGAATCCAGCAGCCTGACCTGTCTTCCATTCAGATTCTACAGAGATTCGGCCCAGTCTTGTGCTTATCTCCCTTTTCCACTTCTTTTTTTTTTTGGCACACTTCTGAACAAAAAAATCTTCTTGCCTTTCTTAGCATTACCCATATTTAATCTTCATTTGTGGCTGATGCTACGGAAGATTTCCGTTGAAACCCGGATCTCCTGCTCTCGCTCCAGTAACAGTTTCCATTTTATGGGAGCTAACGAGAAAAAACATGAAAAAGATAGGACCCTTCTGAATAATCGGTTCTACCTTCACATTCTCAGCCAACCAGTACCTCTTAGATGGCAGGTACTGTGCTGGGTGCTCTTATCCTGTCTCTTCAATCCTCACAACAATGGTATGTGCATGAGTAACTTCTTCCTTTTTAAGGAAGAAACTTAGGCTGAATGATTATATAAATCTCTCAGGCAAATCTGAGACTCAAATAGTTTTAGTTTCTTTCATGTCTCTTAGTTCAATGCTGGAAGGAAGGTTATTAATTTGTAAGTCTTAGTTTACAAGGCATGTTCATCTTTAACATATATGTTCATAATACATTAATCACATAGTTCAAACTCTAAAGTTTCCCCCTCTATTGAGACAGCTATGCAAGGGCTCTAGGTTTGGATAAGAAGAGTACAGGTTTAGACGTCGGTTTGGTTCACTAAGCCAGAATGAAGGAAGTATATGAATTCATGTGATGGTAAATATGACAGGTGCACCACACTGGCAAGGCTGGATGTGGGTCACAGACATTGATTGTGACCTGCTTTAGTCACCCTACACTTGTATAGGTGCCCACTTTTGATTAAATCCTTTTTACTTCTCCCTTCTAATCTTTGAGAAATAATACACTTTTTTTCCCCCATAGTTACACCTATAGTTATGCCTAGCTGGGCTTCCATATTAGGGACTAAAATCCCCTTTGTTTTTTTTTTTTTTTTACATCAAAGAACAAGAAAACAAATTGTAGGAATCAACTGTCACAAAACTCAGGACCCAGATCCTGTTTTTGAGATATCTGAGTGTCATTATAATTTGACCTTATTGTAGTTTAAAAGTAGTTGAGCACATATCCCTTTTTCTTAGCTGTCAAGAGACTCAGTTGATACATCACAGATCCCTAAAGCTATGTAGGGAACTATCCCCCTAATTCTATCCACTTCTTTTCTAAGCATCTGTAATAGTCACAGCTGGGTTCAGGGAGAGTTCTGCTTGCTGTGAGTGTGAGATCATGCCCTAAGTAATTACAGTGAGCATGCAGTGAAAATATGTAGTGAATATAATATCAGGAAATCATGCAAATTTTATTATCATCAGTGAAATGGTGGCTGGTGGAGAACTTGTCAGTGTTTGCAACTTGAAGCCTCTAATTACCTTGATTTACTTGTAGTACTATTCATAACCTTGCTGCCGTGCTGTTCTTGACAGCACTTTTGCATTTTACAAGAAAGGAATAATGCCATGTAAATAATTTAAAAACAATAAATCATTTAGAGTGGCTTTAAACCAAAACCTAATGCAATAGCTGGCTGAGTACTTGCTACGTTTGACAGGTAGCTGGCATGCAGATTCCATCTAAGTCTAAGAGGTATTTACTTTTTAAATTCACAAATCCAAAACAGGTAGATTGATGGAAATGAGATCAAAGCTGCCTCTATCCAGACTTACCTGGTTTGGGGGAAATAGAAAGTAGAGAAATTAAATTCTGTGCAGAATAATTCTGCTTCAAACATAGATTTGCTGAGTTATGCTAGGTAAATGACTAATTAAGGCTGATTCCAGAAGCACAGCAGGCTGAGAGCTGGAGGAGCCCGCAAAACGTGCCTGGGGCGGCCCCCACCCCACCCACACCTGAGCCCAGGGAAGGGCTGGGAAGGCTGGGGCCAGGCTGGGAAGCTGAGACACAACCGGTGCTGGGAGGGCAACACTTTTCCTCTCTCTGGCCATTCCTGTTCACACAAGACAGGCAGAGAAATGAAAAGCAAAAGCCTATGGAAAAAGCTTCTATTTAAGAAAAAGGCAGAACGACTTCCACTAGCCGGAGGGAGAGCCGGAGCTGCCAGCTGCTTTTGGACAATCCCGTTCCTACCGGGTGCCAAGCATGTCATTATCTCTTTTAATCCTCACAACAATTCTCTGAGGTAGGTATGATTATCCCCTTTTATAGATAAGGACAAAACCTGAGTTAGATTAGGTAATTTGCCTGAGGTCACCAGCTAGGAAGTGACTCTGGGGATTAAGCTGTCTGGCTCAGGCAGCTTTCTCTCCCCAGCCCCTGCTTTGTCTCCCCCTCCCCCAACCTGATTTCTTTATCTATAAACTCATTTATAGTTCTGATGTGTTTTTGAGACAGTTCTATTGAACATTCATAATGATACAATCCCTGGGGTGAAAAGGGATTCTGAAAGTCACCTAGACCGGCTCTGTCTAAAAAGCCCTCATTCTCCCCGAAAGGGCCTCCGAGCTTACCTTTCTGGCAGCGTGCAGAGTAACAGCCCTGTTTCTTCTTCAGCATGCTCCCACTCCTAGCATTAGTCTCCCCAAGATCCCAGGAACTTGGTTTCCTTACCACGTGTTTCTCTTTCAGAAAAGACCTCACTAGCTTCCTTAACACGGCCCCTATTCCCTGAGTCACATCCCCGGTCTCCAGCCCCAGTTGTCCCAAATTCAGCCTGTTTTATTTTTCTTCCCTCCTCATCTCTCAGCTGCTTGTAATACAGAATCACTTAGCACCTCTAACATCTTAACACATTGTTGACCGGCAATTTTATGCAGAAACTACCCATGTTACAGGATCAGCATTGTGTTAAAACCCCAGTGTTTGCCTTTTCCTTCCAAAATATCAACATTCAAATATATTATTTCCTTAGATCGGTGGATCTCAAACTTTAGTCTGCAGGTTTTACTAAAACACAGTTTGCTATCTTGTGAATTAAAAATTCACAGTGTAATGCTTTGGCTCACAGCAGGTATTAGGTGAGCGTAATTTTTTTTTTAATGCCAAAGTTTTAATGATCCACTTGTTTTTCTTGTTTATGTTTATCATGGTGCTTGCCAGATTTTTGGTTTCCATTTCCATTTGCCAGCAGCAGTTTCCTTGAATTAATAAACTCAAAGAAGGAAAATGGGGGGAGGGGGGAATCAATTTATTTATACTGTGTGAAGAAGCAAAATTTAACACACTTGCACCCACCCACGTCTACAGGACATGGCCCAGAGACATTGCAGTGAAACACAGTTGTGCTACATCCCAGGAAACATGGCATGTCTTTAAAAATTACTCCCTTCCAATGTATTTGAAATGTTCTAAAGAACAGAGGATAATTCTCTAAGAACTAATCGCAAGTGACAAGATCTAGTTTATAAACTCTGCTAGAAGCTTACTAGTTCTTTTCAGAGGCTGATACGTTTGCTGAAAGTTAGGCACCAATGAGAAGGATAGTAGTCACTGGTCTGGAGAGGTAGTTGTCAAAGAATCTTGCATTCCACAAGGGGGACGCGGGGGTAGGCTGCTGGCCCCGGCATAGGTAGATGTCTACCCTTAGACTGAGACTACTACCCCCTTTGCAATTATCCTCTGTGTGAGAGGAAAACAGTAAAGTTTATGAAAGAATGCTGGTTTCAGCCTTGGAGCACCCGCCTTGCCATTAATCCAATCTACAATTGGGTCAAACAGTGTAAATGCCCCGTGTCTGTTTCCTTATCTATATTGTTCAATAAGCTTCTTCTAGCTTTGAAGTGAAAACTTCCTCATGGTTTCTTTTGTTTCATGTAGAGTGGCCATTTGTACACTTAGGTATTTTTTTTTTTTTTTTTCTGCATAGAGTCTCGCTCTGTCATCCTGGCTAGAGTGCCCTGGCATCTTCATAACTCACAGCAGCCTCAAACTCTTGGTTTCAAGCTATCCTCCTGCCTCAGCCTCTCAAGTGGCTAGGACTACAGGCATGTGCCACCATGTCTGGCTCATCTTTCTATTTTCAGTAGAGATGGGGTCTTGCTCTTGCTCAGGTTGGTCTTGAACTCCTCAGCTCAAGTGGTCCACCCACCTTCACCTTCCTGAGTGCTGGGATTATCATTGTGAGCCACTGCACATTATTAAAGGACTGTGCAGTCCACTGCATCACAGATCTTGATCCCCAAGTTGTCTTCCTTTGGATTTTCCATTTATCAAAGCTAACTTTTCACTTTTCAATAAGTGAGACTCTGCTCACTAAGGGAAATGCAAAAATTGTCAGAACTATCTTCCCTCTATGAACCAAGAGAGTCCATTTTATCTCTTCGAACTGTAAAATCACAAAGCAACTAGGAGCAACCCATTGAGTCTCTAGTAACATCAAGTTTTCATGAAAAAAAGGAGATCGCTCACAGTAAGTGAGAATCTTCTCAGGTTGCCATTTTTTAAAACTCACCTTTGATCTTATGATTCTTTTTTATCATGAAGCCAACTTACAAGCTAACACTGAGAAGGGTATGGCTGTGGCACATTCCTTTCTCTCATAAATGATGCTCCAGATAGTATGCGACCCTAAAAGGTACCATGTGAAGCGTATCACACAATTATTACGCTCCATTCATCATGGTTGGTTTCAACTGCTGGGTTTGGAAACCATGTAAGGATCAGATTCTAAATGGAGTACTTTAGAAGAAGACAGAAGTGGCCTCTATCTTTATCACCCTTATGCTTTATCCCTCTTAACATTTGATGGTGTAAATATTCCTGCTGCTGTAGCATAAAATATCCCTTTTCCCATCTCTCTTTCTCTCTTAGTCTAATATATTTCCAACTATTAAACTAGAAGAACTCATCTGAAATCCTTCAACTTTTGTTGAAATCCATGACTAAATGCTGATTTTCATTCACGTGAATTTTGATACACGTTGGTACACACAAATATATATACATATTTGCATAAAAGCAAAATCATTTACTTTCTTTAACCAAAACATGGCCTTGAGGCAGTCATATACTCCAGTACTAGAGAACTAACCAGGAATTACTTGAGCAGAAGAAATGAGACCACTAGATAAAGATTCATAGTATCTTCTAATTAGCATGGAAGAGATGGAAGACAGAAGTTTATTTGCCAGGTTTCAACACAATTTCTTTACATAATGTAGATAGGACTGAAACATGGCATTGTGATTTAGTAACACCTGGATTATATCGCTCCCATTTGGATCTGTGCAGCTGTGAAGAATGTTTTTTGGTTATAATAGCCATTTAAAATCACATATGGAAATAGATGGAATTTACAAACATAGCTTTCAAGTGTTGTACCACAAGGAGCTAAACCAGGGTTTGTTTTGTTTAGTTTTGTTTTATACACAGTCTCACTCTGTCACCTAGGCTGGAATGCCATGGAGTCTCTAGCTCACAGCAGCCTCAACCTCCTGGGATCAAAGCATCCTCCTACCTCAGCCTCCCCGGTAATGGGGACTATAGGCACCCACAATGCCTGGCTAATTTTTTCTATTTTTAGTAGAGAAGGGGGTCTCACTGTTGCTCAGGCTGGTTTTGAACTCCTGAGCTTAAGCCATACTCCTACCTCAGCCTCCCAGAGTCCTGGAATTATAGGCATGAACCATTGTGCCTGGCCTCCAAGGTTTTTTTTTAATATTGAACATTCAATCATAGTGCTTTCGATAAAAATATTATCAAAATTATTATTAAGCAAAATTATCTTAACTATTGATAATAATTTAAGACATTCCTTACATTTTATCTCACCTTTTTCAATTTCTATCTCATGTATAGTTATTATATATGCTATATATAATATATATATGTATAACACACATAATATATTGATATTCTATGTTTATAAAGGAGGACCACCTTGTGCGGGATAGCTTATGACAGGAAATTAGTAACAAGAAAAGATCCAACATGGCTGCACCAAGGTGGTGGGACCATTCACCAGTATTTTGAAAATTAACCGACCAAACTGAAAACTAGCAAGCAAAAAGCCCTACAAACTTTAACAAGGGCTTAATAAGAAGGCAATTGCTTTACTTAAGCACGAGAAATCCAAACCATGTATCAAGACAATTTCTCCAACTGCAAGTTATGAAGCATTTCAAATATATAGTAAAAGTCGTGTTACTTTGCTGATGTAATTTCTGTGGTATCTAAGAGGCTGAGGAAATGGATGACTAACAGACTCCCAACAATCTATTTTATGTTCACTGACATTCAGTCATAGATCCTGTGTGCCTTTCTTCCATCATATCTGCATGTAAATAACAAAAATTAGGGGTGAGACAAATTTTAAGTTTATAAAATGATAGGTCGACAGCTAGGTGGATGAGGAACGTTTTAGCACATGTACTTCCGCCTTGAGTCTGCATACTTTTTTAAATCAATAAAAAGGCATTTAATCCCACAACCCCAATTTTGCATATTTACTTGTAAGTTATATGTATATATAAGTACCATAGTACCAACATATAATTATTAGCAATATGTATTAAAACAACATAAAATATTTTATATTGGTTTATAGCATTATCCAGTGGAACATTTTCCTTATAAAAACTTTTAATCTACCTAGTATTTCCTTATTTTTCATTGGGAGGTGTAATGCTTGTTCACTGAACATTTTTTGAGTTCCCACTGTATTCTAGGTACTGTGCTAAGGTGTGTAGGTGATACATAGATGAAATGGCATGGTCACATCTCATCTCCTGTGCACTTAATACCTCTGAAAAAGATGCAGCCTAGACACGATAGCAGCTGGTACATGAATGTGAGGGTTCAATGGATCTAGGGCTCATTATCTTTAGGTCCTCCACCCTGAGAGTTCTGCCTTTCTGAAAATAAAGAGGCAAAAATCTGAATGCTAAGGCAGAAAAGTTTGAAAATCATATACACATACATCTCTGCGAGTATTTTTATATATTAAATGTAAAGCATTTCATTAATATCAATAGTGGGTATTAGCAATGAATATGTTATATATAAGGGACACATAGTATACAGCTATTAGGCTCCAATTATGATTAAAATTAATGAGTATATTACATATAAATTATTAGTGAGTATTTTTAACCAAGTGGCTAAGAATAGGAATAAAATTCAAAAACTATTGAAAATGTATTATTAGCCAGGTGTTGTGGCGGGCGCCTGTAGTGCCAGCTGCTCGGGAGGCTGAGGCAGGAGAATCGCTTGAGCCCAGGAGTTGGAGGTTGCTGTGCGCTGTGTGAGGCCACGGCACTCTACCGAGGGCCATAGAGTGAGACTCTGTCTCTACAAAAAAAAAAAAAATAAAAAAAAATAAAAATAAAAATAGCCGGGCGTTGTGGCGGGCGCCTGTAGTCCCAGCTGCTCGGAAGGCTGAGGCAAGAGAATCGCTTAAGCCCAGGAGTTGGAGGTTGCTGTGAGCTGTGTGAGGCCACGGCACTCTACGGAGGGCCATAAAGTGAGACTCTGTCTCTACAAAAAAAAAAAAAAAAAAGAAAATGTATTATATGCTAAACATGTGGTAAACTCTTCTGATTGCATGTTCTCTTAACTCTCTGAAATAAACCGGGTAGACCCCTTGTTTACAAATGAGAAGGCAGGCTTAGGAGAGATTGCCCAGTCTGACATAGCCACAAAGAGGCAGCAATAAGATGGAAATCTAGATCATCCTGTCAATAGGCAAGGCTCTGGAGTCAATTCTACGTTGGTTTCTCCATCTCTTCTCTAACAGGGTGGTTTCAGTACTTCACTGAGATTAAAATCAACAGTATTTAAATACTGTTTATGGAGGCATGTTCAGATAAGTCACGTGTAAATAAGCGTTCTGGTGGTTTGCTTTACTATGAATTAATGATAACTTAGGCTATCAACTGTGCCAAATTTTAACATACATTTGATACCTGTTTTTTTTTTTTTTTTTCTTTTGTAGAGACAGAGTCTCACTTTATGGCCCTCGGTAGAGTGCCGTGGCATCACACAGCTCACAGCAACCTCTAACTCTTGGGCTTAGGCGATTCTCTTGCCTCAGCCTTCCGAGTAGCTGGGACTACAGGTACCCGCCACAACGCCCGGCTATTTTTTTGTTGCAGTTTGGCCGGGGCTGGGCTTGAACCTGCCACCCTCGGCATATGGGGCCGGCGCCCTACTCACTGAGCCACAGGCGCCGCCCTTGATACCTGTTTTAAAGCTTGGTCTTGAAAAAATATATATATACGTGGAGGAGGTTATTGTTAAAAATGTGAAATACAACCAGCCAGGATAGAAGACTAATTGCTTAAGCCTTCCTTGTATTACATGTATTTCTTTTACAGAAGCACAGAATGCAAAATATCTAAGATCACAGCTGAAACTGTATCACACATTAATCTTTTCCTTCTGGTGAGGGATTTTAACGTTACCCTACGTGCAGCGTCTCTCTCTGTCTCTGTCTCTCAATCACTCTTCTTTAGTCAGTGTCTCTGTCTCCTAACTTCTTAAATCCCTTAAAAGAGACAATATATTTGTGGAGACATTTCAAGGCCATACTTTTTATGGCCTGCCCTGCATTCTGGAGGTCATGGGCTGGTGTCGAGAGGTCATCTCCAAACTGAGTCACTTCTATGGCAAACACTAACTCATCGGCTGAGCTCCTGAGGAAGAAGCTCAGGAACATAATTCTAATGAAGACAACCATATGTGGATGGTACATGGATTTTGGACAGAAAAAGAGAGACATGTTGAAAGCTTCATAGTGTTCCCAGAATCACTTGTATAATTCTTGATTAATTTTTATTACTTTGATATTAGTCTTCTGCCAGATACAGCCAGCATTCTTTTTTAATGCATCATGTTGCAAAATAATTGGAGGAACAGTTTTCCACGTAGAGAGAAAAAGTAGCCGAATGTGGCAAGTATTTCCATGTTATGATGTAGAGGACAGCTACATTAAGAATTTAATTGGCCTTTTGCACACAGACGCATTGTGTTATTTATAGTGCTGTAAACTTACTGCCACAGTAACATGACGATACTCTTCTGCATTTTTTATTGCCATGTAAATTCATTTTATAAAGAAATTTGTCTTTATTGAACAAAGACTACTGATCCTGCAATTGGTTAAATAATAAAATCTTTAAGACCAAATAGTAATAATATCTTTCTTTTTTTTTTTTTTTTGAGACCGAGCCTCAAACTGTCACCCTGGGTAGAGTGCTGTGGCATCACAGCTCACAGCAACCTCCAACTCCTGGGTTCAAGTGATCCTCCTGCCTCCACCTCCCAAGTAGCTGGGACTACAGGTGCCCACCACAATGACTGGCTATTTTTTGGTTGTAGCTGTCATTGTTGTTTGGTGGGCCTGAGCTGGATTCAAACCCACCAACTCAGGTGTATGTGGCTGGCTCCTTAGCTGCTTGAGCCATAGGCACCGAGCCATAATATCTTTATTTTAGGAGAAAGGTAAAAGTTTTAATGTAGTCCAAGCAATAAAGTAGTCCAAGCAGACTATATCAGAACAGAAAACAAAAAGAAAAGGAATGTTTTGTTAGGTATAATCAGATACAGTTATGCACAGCATAATAATGTTTCAGTCAATGATGTCATAATGGTCCCATAAGTTAAAAAAGTTATAATACTACAGTTCTTACAGTCCCTTTTCTATGTTTAGAAGTGTTAGGATATACAAATCCTTAACATTGTGTTCAGTTGCCTGCGGTGCTCAGCATAGTAATATGCTACAAAGCTTTGTAACCTAGGTTAATAGGTTATTGCCGTACAGCTTAGGTATGTACTAGGCTAGACCATCTCACATAATCTATGACATTTGCACAGTGACAAAATTGCCTAATGATGCATTTTTTCAGAACATCTCCCCTTCCTTAAGTGACAGATGACTGTAATAGTGAAAACTAGATTTTTACAAAGATAAAAATTCAAATATCTGAGTTCTTGCATTTGGATATAGTACATTCAACTGTTTCATTTAAGGCTAAAAAGGTATTGTATTATAGATTATTGTTTTTAAAAGCACAGTAGAACTTCTGTAGTTGACCACTTCCTAACATCGATCCCCTCCTAAAGTTGACCAGTTGCAGAGATTGGACACGTACGTTTCAGTCCAGTAGGCCTCGCTGTACTTATGTTGACCACCTCCATATGTTGATCAGTTTGTTACTGTCCCATGGATGGTCAACTTACAGAGGTTCTACTATATTATTAAGAAGTAAAACTATCTCTATTAGATAAGACACAGGTAAATAAGTAGAAAATTGTAAAAGTCAACTAAAAATAACCTATTGGGACTAATAAACAACTTCAACCACGTTGTGGCATACATAATCAATGTATAAAGGTCAATTATATTTCCACACCCTGACAATAAACAATCTGAAATTGAGAAAATAAATTAGCTCACAATAATATCAAAAGGATCAAAATGCTTAGGAATAAATTTTACAAAAGAAGTGTGAAACTAATACTCTAAAAACCACAAAACATCGTTGAAAGAAACTAAAGAAGCAAGTACATAGGGGCACAGCTTGTGTTTGTGGATCGGAAGACTTAATATTGTTTAGATGGCAATATTCCCCAAACTGATTTGTAGATTCAACACAACCCCTATCAGCCCACCTGATTTCCCTGTAGAAACTCATCCTATAATGCACATGGAAACTCAAAGGACCCAGAATAGCCAGAGCAAATTTTAAAAAAGAAAAACAAAGTTGTAGGACTTGCCCTTTCTAATTGCAAAACTTACTAGCAAGCAATGGTAATCAAGACAGTGTGGTAGTGGCTTAGGGATGGACATAAAGGTCCGTGGAAAAGCTTTGAGAATCCAGAAATAAATTCATGTGTGTCTGATCAACTGATTTTGAATGAAGGTGCAAAGAGGAAAAATCGAGAAGAAAAGAATCATTCCAATCAGCAGTGCTGGGACAACTGGAAAGAAACCTGAGAAAGAATGACGTTGGATACGTCATATGCCCTGTGAAAATTGACTTGAAATTTATCAAAGAATTACATTTAAAAGCTAACACTAAAAATTCTTAGAATAAAACGTGAGGATAAATCCCTATGACTTTGGATTTGGCAATAGTTTCCTGAATATTTTAACAAAAGCACAAGCATCAGAAGATTGCAAATCACACCTCATCGGGAGATTGTTTCTACACCATAGAAAGAATGTCTACAATTCCATAATGAAAAGGGCAGATAACACAGTTAAAAAATGGGCAAAGGATATGAATAGGCATTTCTCCAAAGAGGATACAGCAATGGGCGATGGGCACAGGAGAAGATGTTTAGTATTTTTAGTCATCAGGGAATGCAAATCAAACCACCATGTGAGATGCCACTTCACATGCATTAGGTTAGTTGTCATAAAAAAATCAGATAATAGCAACTGTTGACAAGATGCAAATCAATTGCAGCCCTTATATACTACTGGTGAGAAGGTGAAATAGTGCTGCTACTTTGGAAATCAGTGTGGTGGTTCCTTAAAAAGTTAAACAGGAGGTAACCATTTGACCCAGAATTCTACTCCTGGAGAAATGAATTTATGTCCATGCAAAAATATGTGCGCTGATGTTTATGGCAACATTATTCATAAAGCCAGAGGATGGAAACAACCCAAGCAATCATCAGCTGATGACTGGATTAACAAAAGGTGGTATATCTATACAATGATATATTATTCAGCCAAAAATCCATGTAAACTACTGATCCATGCTTCAAGGTGATGAATCTGAAAAATATGTTAAGAGAAAGAATTAATTCAGTCCCAAAAACTCATTATGTGATTCGGATTTACAAAATGTTCAGAACAAGCAAATCTGCAGAGACAGAGGTTAGATTTGTTGTTGCCTGGGCCTGGGGGTGGGAGTCCGGGTGTGTTGGGGAAGGTGATAACTAAAGACAATAGAATTTCTTCGGGGGAAGATAAAACATTCTAAAACTGATCATGTCGGTTGATTGCACAACTCTGCGAATACACTAAAAACCATGACTATCACTCTAAATTTGTGAATTATCAGGGATGTGAATTACAGTTCAATAAAGCTGTTACCGAAAAGTGTTACTTCCAAAACAACAGTTACACATCTCTACTATTACGTATCCAGCCCTTTCCCTAGGAGTTTTTCAGTTACACCTCTGCAAAATAAAGTAGAATTTTTCATTGTTTTTTTTTGAAGGGAACTTTACTGGGTCTAGATTAATAAAATGTCCAATAGATTTCCGAAATACAGATTCATTTGTTCCCCCTCAGCATTGTGAAGTTAACAGTTGAAAAGGTCAAGGTATGTGAAATAGGAGAACAAATTCTTCAGACATTTTTCATTTTCAAACAGGTGCACCCTATCCTGAGAAACAGTTGGTGTAACCCTTATATCCTTTTTTTTTTTTTTTTTTTGGTTGCTGATAACTCAGTAGAAAACACTATTTTCAGAAAGTATTGTTTTGCTGTGATTTATACATTATTATAGCCTATCAGTCTTACCAGCTATGAAAATCATCCTGGGGCCTCGCACCAGACTCCCAAAGAGCCGGCACAAGAGCCGATTCTGCCTTTGTCTCTCTTTTGCCTTTGAGTCTTTCTACTTAATAAATCTGAACAATGTATTAGTCACAGTGGTTTTGGATTCTACTCTCCTAAAGCCCTACTCTAAGTGAGCTGTTGTACTTCTGAACTAAAATTTCCCTGCTCTTTGCCATCTTTCACCCTGTGCTTTTCCAGACCTAAAATGTCAAAGTATCAAGCAGATGGAATTACATTTGGAACATTAGTTTGGTAGGAAATGGCTCTATGTTTTCAGCAAATCTGCAGATGTATTATTTAAAAAAAAAAAAACAATGGACTGTTAATAAAAGATTCATCGAATGCACTTCTTTATCTCAATTAGCTACTGTATTTAGGTAAGATATTTGATCCTGTAAAATAAAATCCACGCAGGCCATTTGCTGAGATACCTGGGCAGGTATAATAGGACAGGTTTTTGTTTAGTAATTTAAAGGAGAGGGGTTTATGGTAGACTTAGATAACTTCAGTATCGTGTGTGCGCGTGCGCCCATCTGGACTGCAGAGGAAGAATTTCGGAGTGGCTTTCTGTTTGCAAACATCTCACGCCTTTAGAGCATCAGGCAAGGACATTTTATTGTGCCCCATTTAAAAAAAAAAAAAACAACAAAAAACTGGCACTATAGTTCACTGAAGTAGAAGTGCAGAGACCCCGTTTCTGTGATTGGCAGGGTATTTTTTCTGCTTTATTTTTACTTCCCCTCTTCACATGTTGCATCCTAGACTTACATGACTGGAGTTATGTCAATGTGTTGCTGAATATGGACGGGGAGAGTGTGACAATGAGCACTTGAAAAACAACTTATCAGAAATCAGGAGTCCTTCTGGCTTCTGTCACTGCCTCTGTCACTGTCTCTGGCTTTGGATAGTATTTCTTTCCCTCAACTAGTATTTTTAAGCACATACCACAAGCAAGATACCACCTACAGGTCTAACCTCAGTTTCCTCATCTGTAAAATAAAACACAAAATTTAAGGTATTAGCCTTTTTATTCTCCTATGACCCAGAGAGCAGAGGTTAGGACTGTCGACATTTAGAGTACTTTTCTTTCTAAAAAAGAAAAAAAAAAAAATCAGAATTTTCACTCATACTTGCATATTTTTAAATACAATCCTGACTGAGATTTTCTTTCTTTTTCTAAGTGGTACTAAGATTATAGATAACTTAATGGAAAGCTATTTGAAGTGACATTGTGTTTGTGTACACAGCATGACAGCAAGTCACCAGCTAAGATGGGACACTGGGCATCTTGTGATGTGGCATCTTAATTCTAAACTGGCTGGAAATTTATTCCAATCTGAAGAGAAGGGAGATAGGATATTTTCCTCTTCTTGAAAGACTGTTAGATTTGATTCCATCTGCTCTTCTATTTTTCTTCCCGTTTTCAAGGGAAAAAAATGACCAAATGCACATAGGAGACAGTGTGATTGTAGCCCAGCAGTCGCTGGCAAATGTTCTTAGCAGTAGACACAGACAATGCCGGGACATGGGCCATTTTATGAACTGTCCTCTGGCGCTAGTGGTGGACGCTTCTGCCTGGCTCAGAGTCAGTGTGCTTCCTCGTGGGGGAAGTGGGGGGCAGCTGGGGCTCTCTATTCGCAATACTCGTCCTACACTCCCTCTGCCCATTCAGTGAGACCAAGTGGCCAACAGGACATGTCCACCGAGACCCAGATCCTTCCAGACTAAGTGTTAGGTACCCAGGATCCCTGAAGTCCCTGTGAATAGGGCTCCATGGACCCGTCTCTTCTGCAGGTGTACGGACTTCGCCTGAGGAGTGGTCAGGGTTGTACCTGGATGAAACCCAGGGGTTGAGGCAGCCATGTGCATGTGATAGGCGAAGAGAGAGTAGGCCCCAGGCCATGGGCATATTGGGCTGGCCTGGAAGTAGGTATTTATTATCATTATAAAAACATCCCCCAATAGTGTGCATTCCCATGATTGCTCCCTTTATTCTTCAAGGAGCAAGGACTTATGTTTCAGAGCAATCTGTCAACCGCAGGCAAAATGGTCAAGTTGATTCAGGTCCCCCTTTGGTCTCCTCCAGCCCCCGTTACACCCCTCAGTGCATTCTTCTCAACATCTCTAACAATCACACTCTATTCCCAGCCCCGTCAGGCTACCTCACCTGGACCAGGCTGACCCTCCTCTTTGATTCTTCTCCTCTCTCCCTAGCCTGAAGGAAGTCTCCAAGAAGTGCTGTCCTGTCCTGCGAAGCTTACTTAGTTAATTCAGTATATTTTGATGATCCACGTACTAACTCATGTGCTCTTTCTTCCAGTCAACAGAAGCCCTAATCGTGTTAAGATCCACTCTTGCTCAGAAGACATTTATCAGGAAAACAAGCTTCACAGCAGAACAAAAGCATCCTAGGTTGTAGGCAGCAGAATCAGTGGGTGAGGCTCTCCACCTGGGCTCTGTCCCTCACCTGTCTGTCTGGATTTTTCTCATTCTGGTTACAGCTGCCCTCCCTTCTCTTACCTTCGCCCCTGTGTTTGTACAATCCCCTTCCCTTAGTGAGAAGCCCAAGTTTTTAAAAATACTTTCACCCCCCCACCCCAGTACTAAAATGGAATAAAAGGGACATAAACGATTATAAGAGACACAAAACCTTGCTTACCAAACACTGCTCTGCTATCCCCTCATTGTTGAAATCTTAAGAAAAACTGAGTTTTCGGTAATCATATAAAACAACAATTATTATAGTAGGAAAAGGTAGGAGTAGAGGCTAAGAGGATTCAGATTCAAAACAGCAAAGTTATTTTAAGGAGCAGCACTAATGATCCTTGGCTGGAATTTCAGGTAGGCTGCCAGGGGCGTTTTTGGCTGGCAGGCCTGCCCGATGCCCTTCAAACCACACTGATCATGGCCTTCACCTGTGTAAAGCTGATCCTGCAGGCACCATCGGGAGGCAGAGGAGAAGCACTCTTGGATCTGCTTTAGGCCCTGGGAGACTCGTCCAGGAGCGCCACCCACAGGAGTTAGAGCTAAATGCGTTAATCCAGAGAAAGATAAAGCCAGATAGAAGAAAAACATACTCGGGCCGGAAGTAAGTTAAGGTCATAGCTAAGAAAGTAGATAGATCACAGGGCAGAAAGGCAGTGTTAGCTATCAATGGAAGACAAGAAAACTGTCTCAGTAACAGAAAGTTCAGAAGCTGGTTGGAACACACACTGTGTATAGATCAGGCCAGTTTGTTCTGAATTGAGCTCCTGACAGGGAGTGATTGGAAGCCAGCTGTTATCTGGTATCTTGGGTACAGACCTTATGGATTGAAGCGCAGTATCACTTAAGAGAAAAAGTATAAAACTCCGTCTCTGTTTTATGTAGCTCATATCTCTCTCAGTTAACTTCGCTATTTAACTATAACTTGAAACAAACTAATTTATGACCATAGCCCCTCAATAAAGAAAGTGATCTCCCAAGGAGTTATAGCATTCGATTATGGTTCAAGCAAATCTTAAGAACTAGAATTGAACATTGATTTTCTAAAACAAACCAGCACCTAATATCTATGAAATGTTGGCTTTTCAAAAAATTGTCTTAAACACTTTTCTTGACCTAACATAAAGATTTACTTACTTTTTTTTATTTCTGTTAGTTTCCAAAGACCTAGGTAAACATTTGAGAAAGTTATTAATTAAAATTCATTAACATGTGGAGGAACAAACCAATTATGTAATTGTGTATATTATAATGGTCAATTAACTATATAGGCCTATAGTAGCATGCAAATATTTTATAAAACTATTATAACTCTTCACTCTTCAATTATTCTGCAGGTCAATCTTTTAGAAATCACTAGGAGTTTTCATTTTTTAATTATTTATATTTTTATTCTGTTTGAAATGAACAATTATGTTTCCTCCTTTGTATCACTAATAATTTGAAAACTTTAATTGTTTTAGAGTGATTGCCAATAGTCCCTTTTTTCTTGAGAGTTTCCATTGTAATAATGCATCAAGGCAACTACCCGATCTTTAATTGAAGGAAAGGACAAATTAATTTTTTTCAAAATTCAGGAATTGACTTTTTGCTACATGTAGACTATCTAACCTACTGGGAAACGTTATGAAAGAACGTAGGGGTATCACTCTTTCGCTCTCCAGAATGGCTATCACGAAAGACTCACAAAGTACTCTGCAATCAATTTTTATTGTCAGCCCTTGACAAAAACTCTCAAAGTACAGTAACAGGCTCATAAAACTAAATAATAAAAGGAAAGGGGAAGATTAAGAAGCATGGTGCATTATACATGGTATCATAAATGAAGGCCTAATGTATCCTTCTAAATGCATTTAGTTATTGATAAACATGAATGCAGAGTCGCATTTTAAAGCTTTCTTAATTTGGTTACAGACTCACTGACAGCCATTTCAGTTGTGTTGCTGCTACAGTCTCCTCTGTCTTAGGCCATCATGGAGCTCAGGGATGTTGATGGGTCCTGGGAGGAAACAATTTTCAAAGAAATTTTACAATCTAAGCGTAAGAAACAAGTTTTTTTTTTTTTTTAATGTAGGCTAGTATTATATACTGGAGTATTCATATGACAGTAGATGTTTTGAAAAGACATGGAAAATGGGAAGATTTAGGAAAAGGTAAAAATAGAATCAGAAAAATAAAAATGTTATTGAGATCCTGGTGAAAAAAAGAAAACAAAAGCATTCGTTAATATAGTCACACCGGTACATATCTGTGTTATGTTCATTCAAATAAGCTTGCATTTAAAGCACTTAACTATTGAAACACAGTAGCAGCTAGAATTATCTATTCTTGGTTATTGAAATCAATAGTTTTGTGCTTATTTGAGTAACGTCAACCATGTCATTTTGGCAACTGGTAATACTACCTATTTTTAAAAGCCTTTCAATTTTGTTCATAACTACATTGGAAGATATCAGTATGTTTAGTGTTCAGATTATTTGGCTAACATTAGCTTTAGTCATATCTGAACTTCCCTAAAAATAATATCCATCCTATCTGGTTTTGCATATGAAAATCAAATGGCTAATAGTAAATAACATTTTTTACATAATCAATACAGTTAATGACTTTCTAAATTCAGGTTGGAAAACCCTTTTCTATCTGAAGATGTAACACCTTTGTTTTAAATTAGTCACCTTAATTCCACTGCCGCATTGGCTCTTAGAAATCATACCATATTGCTGGAAAATTTAATTCCACTTATTATGTGACTAGCTGGCCATCTGGACATATGTTCTGAAGGAATACCTTAATGAAGCTATCCCTGACAGGCAGAGTATAGAAAATAATCCTATTTTTTTAAGTCTATATAGACAAGAGAAAGGATATCTTCTTGCACTATTTTCTCGGGCCGTCCACCTGAAATTGAGACTTTACAAGAAAGAAGAAAGTTAGCTGCAATACCACTAGCAAAACTAATCAGCATTCGTGTATAACTGTCCAGAGGCTCCTACCCTCAAAGTATAATCCATTCAAGCAATTTTAATAGGGTAGTCTTATTCAAAAATGATTTTCCTATTTATGACTAGTACAGGGGATTCCAAAATTCTGTGTAGAATTTTTAAAATATTTTGTAAATCAAGGTATATTTAGCTACCAATTTTCTATTCTCCCTATGTATGGCTACTTTCAAGATACCCTATATTTCTGTTTTCTATTTATTACAATTAGCTAAATACAAAGGAGTCTTATTGAAACTGTCAATATTAAATCTTGGTGGGTAATTCATTCTCTCATCCAGTCATCCATATCTTCCTCCTGTTTCTAGGAATATGTGTGTGATGTACCCTTGCATGTCTGAAGGCTGCTCTTGAACTTTCATTTATAGGATTGTCCTATGTGTGTGTGTGTGCCTGGGTCCTGTGTTAACAGCAGCCTGTGGTCTGTTCATACCAAATTCTAGAAGTTTGGGAAAATGAGGAAATGGAGAAGGCAGATTGGGAAAAAGCCAGCATAATAGGAAAGAACATTGAAGTGAAAATAAACTGTGGACTGACAGCTGACCTGGGACCTTATGTTCATTACGCCAATGTGCTGCATCTCTGATGAGCTGGGACCAGCTCTTTGCAGTGGCATGAAGCTTGGAGAGTGTTGGGAACAGAGATAATAAGGTGCTGATGAAGCTTTCTGTCAGGGCGACCAATCACCACTGAAAGTCCCTTCAGTAGTAGCGTGTGGACCCTTCTGATAACTTTCTCTGTTTTCCTGAGGCACTCAGTGATGTCTGATGGGTTTCAGTAAACTCAATCAAGTCTACTAACAATGAATGTATGTGGATTGGTGTTTGGTTCCAACTACACGCTCTTTGATTTTAAATTCCCTTGGAGAACTTTATAAAAATATCTGATGATCAACTGTATAAAACTTCCTTGTTTTATAATTTTACATACAATTATAAAATTTTATTTTATTTTATTTTTCATGAATTTCAAAATATTCGTGGGGTATCAGTGTATTTGTTAAATGACTTGAGTCAGAGCTATAAATATGCTGATCACCCAAATAATGTTCACTGTACCTGTTAGGTGGTTTTTGCGTCTTCCCTCCTCCTCCAGCTCCCCTACTTGATTCCCATGACTTTTATTTCCCTCTGCGCACTTGTGTGTACATTGGTCAGTTCCAATTTAGTATAGAGTATATGTGGTATTTATTTTTCCATTCTTGAGGTAATTCACTTAGGATAATGGTCTCCGAATTCCTTCCAAATTACTGCATAAAACATTAATTCATCCTTTTTTATGGCTGAGTAGTACTCTATGGTTTACATACACCACGTTTTGTCAATCAGTTCATGAACTGATGAGCACTTGGATTGATTCCAGATCTTGGCAATTGTAAATTGTGCTGCAATAGAAATTTGAGTTCAGCTGTCTTTTTGATAAAATGATTTCTTTTCTTTCAGGTTGACACTCAACAGTGGGATTGCTGGATCAAAGGGTAGGTCTACTTTTAGTTCTTTTGGAAATCTCCACACTGTTTTTCCTTAGGGGTTGTACTAATTTGCAATCCTACCAATAGTGTGTAAGTGTTTCTTTCTCTCTGCATCCATGCAAGCATCTATTGTTTCTGGACTTGTCTTTATGAAAAGCCATTCTAACAGGAGTAAGGTGGTATCTCTCTGTAGTTTTAATTTGTATTTCCATGATGATTAGTGCTACTGAGATTTTTCATATGTTTGACCATTGGTCTATCATCTTTTGAAAAACTTCCGTTCATGACTTTTGCCCACTTTTAAATGGGGCTGTTTTTTTGTTTTTGTTTTTACTGATTTGTTTGAGTACTTTGTAGATTCTGGATATTAGCCCCTTTTCAGATGTATAGATGGCAAAGATTTTTCCCAATCTGTAGGTTATCTATTTATTCTGTTGATTATTTCCTTAGTTGTGCAGAAGATTCTCATTTTTTCCCTCAGTTTTTAAATTTAATCAGGCTTTATTTATTTATTTATTTATTTTGTAGTTATAATTGCTATTGGGGTCTTAGTCATAAATTCTTTGCCTAGACCAATCTCTAGAAGAGTTTTTCCTATGTTTTCATATAGAAGTCTTGTGGTTTTTCCTTACATTTGAGCTGTTTATCCATCTTGAATTAATCTCTGAGTGGTGAGAGCCAGAGGGGTCTGTCTCATTCTTCTGCATGTGGCTCTCCAGTTTTCTCAGTGCCATTTATTGAGTAAGGGCATCTTTCCCCGGTGTATGCTGTTGTCTGCTTTGTCAAATATCAGGTAATTTGACTATAGATAGATGGTTTTATATATGAGTTCTCTATTCTGGTCCATGGGTCTGTGTCTGTTTTTGTGCCAATGCCATGCTGTTTAGGTTACTATAGCCTTGTAGTATAGTTTGCAGTCTGGTACCGTGATACCACTCCCCCCTCCTTTTTTTCTTATGATTTTTTTTTTGCTATTTGGGCTCTTCTCCGGTTCTGAATGTAGTGTAGCATTATATTTTCTAGATATGTGAAATATGCCATTGGTATTTTGATGGAAATTGCATTCAATCTGTAAATCACATTGGGTAGAATCACATTTTAATAATATTGATTCTGCAGATCCATGAGCGTGATATGTTTTTCTCTTTGTTTGTGTGATCTGTGATTTTTTTTCCTCAGTGTTTTGTACTTCTTGTAGATATCTTTTACTTCCTTGAATAAAGTGTATTCCTAGGTATCTTATTTTCTTTGTAGCTACTGTGAATGTCATTGAGTCTCTGATTTGACTCTCAGGTTGACTGTTATTGGTATATAGAAATGCTACTGATTTATGTACACTGTTTTTTTTTTCCCCTCCCCCCATTCTTAGGTCGTAACTGGGTTATAGCTTTCATGTGAGAGCCCCAAATTAGTTTCATAGTAGGGCTGAGTACATTGGATACTTTTTCTTCCATTCTTGAGATACTTTACTAAGAAGAACATGTTCCAGCTCCATCCATGTAAACATGAAAGAGGTAAAGTCTCAATCTTTCTTTAAGGCTGCATAATATTCCATGGTGTACATATACCACAATTTATTAATCCATTAATATCAAGTGATTAATTTTATAAAAAGTGATTGTTTTTATAATTTTATGATTACTTATAAAATACATACAACATATTTTTATAAAACTTGCATTCTTTCCATTATTAAATCTTTAGTGAACAATTAGTAGGTCTAGGCATTGTTATTGGTGTCAACTATAATATAGTAATGAGGACAGGGAAGACAGTATCTATGCCGCATAGGCCACAGTCCAATAAATAAGTGTTACAAATATGTGATTAGCCGTATGCAGACCATAAAATAATGAGATGTAATGAAGAATGTCTTGGTTACATTGGTCTGGGAGTTTACTTTATAACCTAATGTGTATTTTACAGATATTAGAATGACAAAAAGGAATTACTATGCAAAGATTAGGGCAAGGAGAGAGGGATGGAGGCCACAGAAACAACTGAATATAATATATACTTGGACCAAACAGAAAACCTGTATGGTCATCAGGTAGTGGGGGATGGAGGTGGAATAAACTAAGAGAAGAGGGCAGAGAAATAGCTAGGATGAGATGTAGGGTCTCATAAACCAAGGGAAAGATTTTGGATTTTATTCAAATTGCAGTGGAAGACATTGAGAATGTCAAGCAGAGAGTAACATAATGTGATGTGCATTTTTGAATGAAATACTCTGGCTACTGTGTGGAGTGTGGGTTAAGGAAGAAAGAAACAGGGAAATACAGAGGCTGTTTTGGAGGTTATTTATAGTTGTCTAGGCAAAAAACAAGGCTGGCTTGCACCAGGATGAAGGATAGAAGTGAATGGATTAGAAATGATTTTTTTTTTTGGTGGGGGGGCAATTGAGATAGCTAAACATAATGATAGATTAGATGTGGGGTTAACTCTTAGACTCATAGCTGGAGCAACAGGGTGGATGGTGCTGTTCTTTGTTGAGATGAGGGAAGACTGAGGGTGGTATATCCATATGTTTGTCCATGTAACTGAGATGCCTAATATGTATCCAACTCAACAGTCAAGGAGGCAGTTAGATACACGTGTAAGTTTAGAGTTCCAAGGTGTCAAGACTAGACACACAAATTTGAGAATCTCTACTATAGAGAGATATTTTAAAGCCATAGGATTGGACGAGATAATCTAAGGAGAGATCATATAAATTAGAAGATACAGAGACCCAGGACTAAGCTCTGGAAGATTTAAACATGTAAAAGTTTAACCAGTGTGGTAGAACTAACAAAATATGCTAAGAAGTGGGCAGTGAGGGTAGAATTAGGGAAGCTAAGAGAAGACAGTATTTCATGAGTAACAGACTAGTTAGCTGTGTTTATTGCCACTGAAAGATCAAGGACATTAAAAGCAAAGCCACATTCCTTTGTTTTGATAGCAAGAAAGGAATTGGTGATGTTGCAAAGAGCTATTGTAGTCAAGGGGTGAGAAAATTTTGGAGAAAGCTTGAGAGGGTTTAGGGAGGAGAGGAAGTGGTGATAGCAATTATACACTACTCTTTAAAGAAGTTATTCTTTTTAAGGCAAAAAATAATGACAGCAATTTCTTTTAAAAAAAAAGATGGGTTCAAAAGCGTTTGTTTGACTTAAAAGTTATGAGATCCTAGGACGTGATTGTATGGTTTGGGGGATGGATGGTTCATAGAGTTGGGGAAGTGGATGAAGCCAGAAAGTGACTGAAAGAGGATGAAGTCCTTGGGACAGGGAGAGTGGGCATCAACAGTGGTGCAGTTAGTGGACTGGTGAGTGAGAGGATTACCTTTATGTCTCAGTTAGGTGTGCAGGGAAAAATTATTACCTGGGAACCAGCATAGATAAGGATATTCTGGATCTGTAGGTGGGGTGGAGGGAGGTTGTGGTGGTGGGGATAGGAAGGCAACAATTTTGAACAGAAAAAAAGAGGTGAAAGGCATTTTTCAAAACTAAGAAAGCACACATTCTGGGACAGTTTGGCAGTATTGCCAAGCATGTGGAGATTTGTGGGCATGAATTATTTTAGTTAAACTCTATGCTTTCTTCCAGCAAATGATAGGAGAAAAAAATCTACTTGTTCCCTTTCTTCTGAGAGATCTCCTTTAGGTTAAACCCAAATGCTTAATAAAAGTGTAAGTTTGAATACTACCACGGAATTTAGAAGCTAGATTACGACCTCAGAGATCCTCCAGTCCTAACTCATTCTTTTACAGAAAACAAAATGATTTGCTATTGATTTCTCTAAAATACATCATTTTTCATTTTTTTCTATTGTCTTTCCTTTGACTATTCTCACATACAAAATTCTCTCTACACTACATGTATTTTCTATCATCACTCCTATGAATTTAAATTATTCTCAGTTATCAAAAATAAGTTTCCTTGGTCTGCTTAGTTCGTTTCTTTTCCTTCATTCAACCGACTGCAACTTTGAGCCTTCCTTCTCTCTTCCCTAAATTAGAATGTCCTTGAAAATACAAAAGAGCCTAGCACAGCACCTCACTCTTGGTTACTTGAAATGATTACTGGGATAAATAAGTCTGACTCTTACTTCAGTAAGTGAGAGTCAGTTGGAAAGATGTATCAGAACACTTTTATTGTGATTAATTAATCTGTAGTCAAAAGTATTTGATATCCCAGAGAAGGAGGGCCAAGTACAAGGAGTTGAATTAGCTCTTAATGGAACTGGCACCACTTCCCTAAAAGCTTCTTTGAGACAGTCTGGAGAATTTTTCTCTTTCTGTATTGGCTTAGTTGTGACTGAAGTTGTATTATTACCACGGCTGCAAAAATACTTGAGTACCCGATGAGCTTTGACATTGTACTCAGAGGCTAGAAAGATGTTGTTTTAAAATAGATCAGGCCTCCTCTTAGGAATTCTAGAGAGGTCGCTGCATATTTTTGAGAGGCTAAATATATTCCTCAGAGAGACAGCCTGTTTTCACCTTGTCTCTGGGGTTTTAAAGATGTCATCTTTTATTTTCTCCTGAAATTTTATGTGAATTTCTTATTTACTCTCAAGCCACTGCCTCAGTATTTGAGTTTATTACATACCAGTAACGTTTCATTAAAAACCAACCAACCACATCACGGTACTTGTTACTCTGAGTGGGCAAAAGTTTGATGTAAAAAGAAATCTTCTGAGTCTGGCTTGTGGGTAAAAAGTGTGCTCTGAACTTGAAATAAGTCTCTCATCTGTGAAGTCCCTCAAGTTCTCTTGAATGTATCTCCCCTAAAGCCACTCTCAATTTCAGACTCCCATCTCTTGACCTAGGAGATCTTTCTGCTTCCCCTCTGGTTATTTATTGCTGTCAGGATAATCCTTAAAACTATAGTTCTGATGATCACTTCTTTGCAAACGCTTCCTTTGGCTCTCTTTTGCTTGAAGAACATGGCAAAATCTTTGCCTCAGCTCTGTCACCCAGGCTGAACCACAGTGGTAGGATGAGTGGTCACTGCAACTTTGAACAGCATCCTCCCACCTGTCCCTCTCAAGTAGCTGAGACTACAGTGAGCCACTGTGCCCAGCTAGGTTAAAGCTTCTTAAATGGACAGACATAGCGCGGTCTGCTTCTATTTTTCTCCCCTCTTGCGCATGTCCTATACTATAATTGAATTTGCCTGATCACTCTTCCCTGAACATACCTTTTCTTCTCTCACCATGAAACTTCAGCACGTGTGATTCGTTTACATGGGACATTTATTCAGAGCTCCAGCGCCCCATCACGATACTTCAAATGCATCACAAAAGCCATGTCATCTTTTAATCTTTCCTCGATTCCCTCCAATTGTAAGTGATTTTTGACTTCTCAATTTGTATAATGCTTCAAAGTACCTCTCTGTGAAAAAATTCTCCTTCTGTTGTTACTAGGTTGATATTGTTCAGTTTCTAAAAATTAGATGCTAAAACTTAGATTGTTTATATTCTTCATGCTGGCTGCGGTGCCTTCTCATTAGTAGCTTCTGAAATGAATGAGTAAAACATACAGGAGAACTGTTTCATTCAGCAAATACTTTGGAGGAAGTGAGATGTTCCAGGCACCATGTTAGATGCTGGGAACATAGAGGTAAAGAGGGTGGAGATAGCCTTTTTCTACATGTGCATAGATTCCAATAAGCAGTATAGATATTTTGTAAATGCATTATAATAAGCAGGACATTTGTAACATATGGTGGGAGGGTGTCATTAGCAGGTGCTCTGGGAATACAAACAGTTAAGTCTAACTGCTATATCTCTAATTCTATGCTTACATCTATATCTATAATGGACAATTAATAAGGGAATACAAACAGAGCATACTGCACAAGAATGTTATAAGTAGAAGGAGCAGCACATTTAAGACCCAGTGGCAAAAGAAATGGTGGCTCCTTTGAAAACCGAGAGCAGCCTGGTGTAGGTTGGAACACATGCTGTATAAGGTGGAGGGTGCCAGATAAAGATCAGACCGTCAAGTTCTTGTAAGCCTCATTAAGAAGACAAACCCAAACCGTACTTTATCCAAAGGACAATAGGAATCTATTGAAGGATTTTAAGAAAGGCCTGATGAGATCAGGTCAGTGTTTTTAAAGAATCACTTTGGTTACCCTTGGAAGAGTGGACTGAGGAGGGGCCAGAGGAATATAAGAAAACCAGAAAAGACACTACTCTTGAAGTTTTGATGCCAGACGTTGCCTCATGAGAGGAAGCTATGTTTATGAGGTTGGAGAGAAATTGAAGCCTTCTAGAGATGTACTTAGGAGGCAGAAACAACAAATCTTATATTTCAGGGGTGAGGGAGACATAAGAGTCAAGTCTGTCTTGCACGTTTCTCCCAAGAACAACTGAGAGGAAACCAACCTGTATATTGAGAGAAGGGACCTTGAATGAGGCGGGAAAAGAGGAAAACTTCAGCTTTTCATGTGTTGCATTCCTAGGGGTGTTTGCTGAGCAGTTGGATATGAGGTTTGGTGGTGAGAGAGTGACCTCTCATCTTGAACCATATTCATATAGGATGTTCATGGGTGTGGGGACAGCTCTAACTAACAAGGCTGGGGAGGCAGAAAGGGCCTGCCTTCTTGTGGGAAACTCTGAAACTCTACAGCTTTTCAAAACTAATTAAGGGGAAGAGGAACCAGCAAAGGAAACTAAGAGGAAACAGCCAATGGAAAACCAAGCACCAACCAACCAACCAACTAATCTCAGTGCAAAGTGATGTGATGGGAGATAAGGGAGAGGATTGTGGAGGGAAGGGAGTGGTTACAAGGTCAAATGCTGCTGAGTCAAGTACCACTAGGACGGCAGAGAGGCCATGATTGACTTTGGTGAGAATAGTTTCAATGGAACAGTGTGTGAAACCAGATTGGAATGTGTTGGGCAGAAAGTGGAAGGTTAGGAAATGCAGATAGTGATTGCAGAAAACTTTTCCAAGAGGCTTTGCTGAGAAGGGCAGGAAAGCCGATAGCTGACGTCGGCTATGAAATTGAGGGAGGTTTGTTTTGGTGTTCATTTGCTTGCTTTTAAAATGGAAAAGGACTTAATTTTATTATCGCGGAAGGAAGAGATGAAGACGGTAGTAAATTAATAATGTAATAGAGAGGGATAATCAAAGTAAGAAATTGTAAGGAGGCAGAGGAGATAGAACGCAGTGTAGAATCTAAGTCTGGGAGGAGGTATGTCAGACTGTTTTGCGTTGCTATAAACTGGAGTATCTCAGAATGATTAATTTATAAAGAGAAGAGGTTACGGTGCTGCAGACTGTACAAGAATCGTTACACCAGCAACTGCTTCTGGTGGGCATGTCAGGAAACTTCCAATCAAGGTGGAAGACAAAGGGAGAAGCAGGCTGGTCACACGGGGAGAAGGCGTGAGAGAGGCCGGAGGTGTGTGCAGGCTCTTTTAAATGACCAGCTCTGTATGGCCCAATAAGATGAGGAGGGCACCCAGTCATTCCGGAGGGATCTGCCCCCATGACCCAGACACTTGCTCCCCCGCAAACACTGGGGATGGATTTCAACATGAGATTCAGAGGTAACCCTCCAAACTATATCAGGAGGTAAGTCTCTTCCTTTGAAACGCCAAGGAAGAAGGAGAGGATTGACAGGAATGGGAGTAAGCTTATAAACTGGACTGACTGCAGGAATCCCAATCCAACAACTTTTACTGCCCTTGGAAGTAGGAGTTAAGTTAGATGTTTTGAGATAAGAGGACGTAAGATTAAAGAGAGAGGAGCAAGTAGAAAAAATGAGAAACAGAAAAGGTATGGTAGAAAATAAAAATTAACTAAATAAAACGAAAACACAGCGAGATCATGGGGCACTGCTAAGCACCCACTAGATCCTGGCAGCTATGCATTAATTGTGCGATGTTTTCTAAGAGTGTTAGGCCACTTGGGAGGAGCAGTGTTTTAGGGTAAGCCTGATTTCCATGCAGGGAAAGAGGTTGAGCGAATTCTCAGAGAGGTTGACAGGGGATACCTCATAGAGCCACTGAGAATCCGTGCTTTTCTGTTTCAAAGAGATGGCGGAGCTGATCAGCCCCATCGTCTATCCTGTACTGCGAAGTAGTCTTCAATCTCTACTAGACATCTGTCAACCTTGTTTTTCTCTCTTTTGGACTTTTCCTTTCACACTGTTGATGTTGACAAGAAGAGAAAACTCACAGATTATAACACATGAGCACGTGGCATGTCCATGACAGAGAATGTGCCTGATGACAGAGAAGCTGTGGAACCAGATCTCCAGCTTCTTAGATAACTGAGACCGTGTGGAAGCCCAGTGATCTCATCACAAGAAACAGCTTAAATAAAGCCAGTGTCACTATTATCACTAAGTACTGAGGGCTTTTCTTAGCTGGTGATTAAGCAGTGACAGCCGTCCTCTGCAGACACCGATACTTAAAAGCAGTTGGACAACGTCACGTGCACATCTTTGAACTTATTAGAGTGAACATAGGTTTTGTTTTTCTTTTCTATAATATAGTAATATACCTAAGTCCATCTTGGTGGAGCCTAAAGTTCTTACTTGAGTGTTTAGCATCTTATTAACACAATAAGCAAGGCATTCTCCTTTCAAGTCAAGCAGCCGATGTATGTTTTCTAATCACTTTCCCAGCTCTCGTGGTACATCAGTAAATATTTGGTGAAAGTACACAGTGTGATTTGAAATCCTTCTATGTACTTCCACCAGGTTAGTACAGTTCAAAAGTCTGTTTATTCCAAAAAGACATTTATCCGTACTTTACCTGTAACCTTTATTTTTATACTGTGCCATTTTTTGACTCAATAGCCAACTTAAATATAGTCCGTACTGTTATTCTTACATAACGTATTGTCTTCTTTTATCCCTTGGGGTTTTGTTATAAATGCATAATCCTTATTTGTCAATTTTGCAAAAAGGTCAAATTTCTTGGATTGGTGCAAAATTCCAGATTTCAATCTTTAAAGATCCTGGAACGAAGTAGGATTGTATGTTATCGAAAACAAAGTACTTCCTGATCTTAACAAAGGCCTTGCCATAGGAAAGAGGGACTTGATCAATGGACTTCTTTGTTGCCGCCTTTTCTTATAACTTCTGAAAGCAGTTCTGGGCTTAAATTGAAAGTTTAGAAAGACAACTGAATTAGGCTTACTTTAATTCTAGTCTTACTATCAGGAGCTATAAATTCATAAATTTTCTTTTTCCCCCCCAATATTCATAAAGAAACTGATTTGTGGAAAATCACTTTCAGGGTTTTGTGTTAGGAGATGCTGCTAGACTCACTGACTGAAAATATTTTCTTGATTGTTTAAGTTCAGATGCCCTGGGTACCTTTATCAAAGAGCTGTTGACCAAACAGTAAATTTAATGAGGTTTCTCTGAAAAACACACTATCACAATGGATCATAACACTCTGAAGCATGGGATATGTAGTACAGGCGAGCAGTGACCTTACATGTTACTAACATACAGTTGTTCTTGAAATCAAAGTGCTATCGGGTAATGAACTCCAACATTCCTTACCTGCTTCACTGTTCTTAAAAGGAGGAAATCTTGTTGTAGGAGGACTTTACAACAAAGATAATACTTGTAAGTACTCTGAAGACGTCAACAATATTCAGTAGTCCATTTCAGCCCAAATCCATTTCCATGGTATCCTCTTGTTCAGGACACGGGTGCTACTTTTTATAGATTCTTCAGCCTAGCATTCAAAGTCTTCTACAAGTTTTCCCCCTCTAACACGTCTCCTTCCTTTCCTCTGCTTTCCTTATCAGACCCCTCACAACTGTCAAAACAGCTTGCTGCTTTTTCCTGCATAGAACCTGATTTTTCTTGCCTCACTGTCTTGGAACGTGCCATCCTTTTCACTCTTTATTTGTGCCAATTCATTTTCCCTATCGTAAGTTGACACATCTTTTTCTTTTTTCGGTCTAATAAACAAGTAACTTAAACAATTAGTATCACATAACTTTATCTCTGCTTTCTTTATGTATGAAATCTGGAGTAACAAGTTATATTATTACATTTCATCTATGGAACTTTGGCCAAGGCATTTAAATTTATTCTGTTTCTGTATTAATACCAATGCTGGTTTGTTGCTATGATTAAATAAGGTAATGCATGTGAAGTATTTAGAACAGAGCTGGGACAGGGTCAGATCTTACTAAATATTATTATTGTACTAAAGTAAATACATTTTTCATTCATAATAAGTAGCTGGATCAAGCCTTTCCTTGTGCTTAATTCACCCAGAATAATACTTCTTTTGGGAAGAACTTAACAGAACTCTCTGGATAATGGAGAACACTGAACCTATGTCCCCTGTTAGTTTAATGTTTAGTCACATGCATTTCATCTCTACTTTCAGGCTATTTAAATTTCCATATCTTTTAAAATATTAGATATTAAATTGCTGATGGTTATTAATTTTAATATAAATGTCAGTTAAGATAGTCGTCCATTTTTGACACTCTGAGCAGTCTCTGGCACGCATGAAGCGCTCAGGAAATGCTTGACTATGTTTCCTTTTCTTGTTCCTGTCCACGGTGCTTCCTCCTTTTTTTTTTTTTTCCTGTTCTTCCAAATTCAGTGATTAAATTGATTTAAAAATAAGGTCCAGAATGTCTAAATGCTTTTTAAAATATTTAACAATATGTCTATTAAATACAAGTCAGCAATACTCTAGAAATCATTGTCTTTTTCACTTACAATTTGCTGATTCATGACATCCTAATTTTTGAGGTAATCTTTTAAATTGGGAAGGCTAACGGAGAACGAAGGAGCTTACCAGATGCTTTCATTTAAAAAGAAATTGTTTTTAGCACATCTTTGAAAATCTTCTAAGTGAATTCATTAGGTACTCAGAGAGAAATCAAAAAGGCTCAACATTGTACCATGTGTTAATTCCCAAGGATGGTTCGTATAATATTAACATCAAAAAACGGGGCTCTGAAAAGGTTTTGCTAAGCTGCCATATTGGATTACTTTAATTCCATGTCTTAAAAATACAAAACTTCATTCTAAAACAAAAACGTTTAGTAAAAGCCTTTATTTTTCACAGATATTTTACCCAGTAAAAGGCAGCTTCAACAAAGCAAAATTTTTTACTGTGCTTATTGAAATTGAAATAGTAAAAATTTTTAAAAAGCAAGAACTTGGGGCTAAAAGAGGTTTCAAAGTTATTTTCCTTGAGTTTTTTTCTTTGGAAATTTCATGTTTCTTAAAGCCAAACATTAGCAATGATGTACCTTTACGTTATAATTTTTAAACTTATCAAACAAAATAAAGATTTTTGTTGTTGGCTTTGGTCACAAGGCCGTTTCCAAAGACATGTTTGTGAGCTACTCTTCTTGCAAAATGCCTGGTGTTCTGGTGTTGGCATGCGACGCTGTTTTAGAATGAGATTGCGAGTTGATCCACAGTATTTGTCTAAACACCCCGGCAGCGTCATCATTTTTAACTTTGGATTGCAGTTTGCATCTCTCCCGTTGCTCCACACCTCAGCATGACTGCAGTCAGCGGAGTGAACAGCCCCGACTTTGCAGGGAGTAACTCGAGGCGCGTTTGCCCGGGCGTCGGGCGGAAGTCTGCGGCCCGGGGACAATCGGCGGGCCGGGCTTAACGCCCAACGCGCCGAGCGCGCTCGCCACCGCCCGAGACCCGAGTGGGCGGAGCCTCCGGCCCCAGCGCTTCCGTCGCTAGGGACGCTTCAGCCCAGGCAACCGCAATGGATCAGGATGAAGGGATGACAGCGGTGGACAATATAGTCACTCAGTTCAACACCTACGAAGATTTCCTCGACTCACAGATCACTACCGTGGACTTGTACTACCTGGAGGTAAGGGCAGCGGCGCGGCCGTCGCCTTCCGGTCCCTCGGTGTCTCCTCGGGTCCCGGCGCCGTGGGCTGCTCGCCCCCTGGCGGTGGCCCGCGCAGGGTGCGGGTCTCCGCGGTTTCCGGACGGCGGCACCGAAAGGCTGCGCTGGGGGAACTGCCAGGTCCCTGCCACGCCTCGCTGTCGGGTCTGTGCGGAGTTTGGACCCCTCGTGTCACCCGGCGCGGAAACGCGCGCGCGTGCGCAACACACACACACGCGCGCACGCACACACACACACACGCGCACACACACACGCACACACGCGCGCGCGCACACACACATATACACGCACGCTGCAGTCTTGAATTCCTGTGGCTCTGCCTCACTTGTCTCCCCCCAGGGCACTCTCCTTCCAAAATCGTTCTCTATTAGGAAAGAGGCCTGCTGAGAATAATCAGGTGGGTCGTAATTCAGGACGGACACCCTCTTTCTCCTTCCTGAGCCCATTTATATTAAAGAACAGAAGACGGTATCTTGTGAGGGCAGGTGGCAGCACTAATCTGTGTATTTGGTGTTATATTGGGCATTTGGTTTCATAAACCTACACCTCGGGCTAATTGATTCAGAAGTTTTTAATTATCGGTACGAATTCCCAGTGCGGTTCCATCGTCCTGACTCAAATTTATCAAGTTGAGTACAACGACCAAAAAAGGCGCCAAATGGGACCTAAGAATTTGCTGTCTTGTGCCCAGCAATCCCTCCCCTCCCCGTTATCCCCGCGGAGGAGCTGGGAGACAGTAGAGATCTGATCTCTGCGAAGAAAACGCAGACCCGCGGGCAAAGAAGCCGCTGGTCCTGAGAAGCCGGGAGGTGGGTGGTGGGTCCCAAAGCCCTGGGATATTCCCAAAGTCCCCGGTCCGTGCCAACTGTAATCGACAGGCACTGACCTGGGGTTCAGCAGTCTCGGCCTCAGCGCAGGACCCGGTATTGCGCTCCGGAGAGAACAAGCGCCGCCACGTGGCGCCAAACCACTTTCCATCCTGTGCACGGCTTGGGTCCTGCTGCCAAACCTTGGCACTTCTATGGGCAGCAAGGTAGCTGCATTTTAGTGGATTAACATTTTTGGACTCCACAAGTCAGGTTAGAGCGAGATTTCACTTAAGTGAGGATTACAAATGTCAAAAGTGCTTATTGTTCAAATCACATTTATGTGTTAGATATGGAAATAGTTTTAAGGGAACAAAACATCTCATGGTAGCCCCATCTTTGCCACAAATAAGTTGTGTGACCTTGGGCAAGTAAATTGATCTTTCTGGAAATAGAGGTAGTATTATCACTGTTGGTGGGACTGCAGACTAGCACAACCTCTGTGGAGAATCGTATGGAGATATCTAAAGAACTTAAAGCAGACCTAACATTTGAGTCAGCATTCCCAGTGCGGGGTGTATTCCCAAAGGTTAAAACGTCATTTTACAAAAAGAAAACCTGCATTCGAATGTTGATGGCAGCACCATTCACAATCGCAAAGGAGTGGAAACAACCCAACTGCCCATCCGTACATGAATGGATTAATAAAATGTGGTATATGTATACGATGGAGTACTTACCATTTAGCCATTACAAAAAATGGTGATCTAGCATCTTTTGTGACAACTTGGATGGAACTGGAACATTCCTCTAAGTGAAACATCACAAGAATGGAGAAACTAACACATGTGCTGAATATTAAATTGGAACTAATTGATCAAATCAACACTTAACTGCATGTTCAGAAGCAAATCTCAGTGAAATTCAAGTTGGAGGGGAGGATATGGGTAAATCACACCTGTTAGGTACAGTTCACACTAGCTGGATAAGGGACACACACACAACAAATCTGTGCAAAAACAAAGTAGGTAAACCAAACATGTACCCGCTTAGTATTCTGACATTAAAAAAATAAAAATAAATGTAGGTGATATTTCCAATATAGTTCCTGGCTTCAAACACATTTTTGTTATTTTATACAGATAATATAGCTAAAATCATGAACGGCCATATTATGCCTTGCATTTAAGACATTGAAGTGAAGGGAAAAGGTTAATGGTGAAAAAAAAGTTTGCTTTCAAATTTTTGAATGTTTAAATTCACAAAAATGAAATATACATTTCAATAGAATAAAATCATCTTTGTAGCACATGTGGAAGATTGGCAAACTTAAGCCTAGCATCATTAAGGAAGATTTCAATGTTTTTTAAGGCACAATTTTTCATATGAGCAAGGAATAGAAACATTGTTGATTAAAGGTGAGAAATTAATACTTGTGTTTTATCAATTAGGTACGTTAAAGTTCTCCAAAACGAAAGATGGTGACCATATTTGAAGGAATGATAAATTTAATTTTAAATTTGGCATTGACTAGACTTATTGTATTAGTACTTTCATGAAAATGAGATGAAGATTTAGTTGACTAATGATAATAAGGCAAGTATTTTTTTAATTGGATTTATTAATGACAACTTTTAAAGTGCTATTCGCTCTGGAGACCTACATTCTCAAATACATTCTGTGCAGGCAAGTTAATTGTCCCCTCGGGTTACACAGAAACAAAAAGACTCTTCAGAATTCCATCAGTAGTATGGCAAACACGTTTCATGAACTATGGATCATGTGGTATGTGAGGTGATCCTTTCTCTCTTTTTCTTTTTCAGTAATTGACTTTGGTTTGAAGGATGCAAAGTTTTCAAACATTTAACTGACACAATTATGGATAGTTACCATGTACAACTTGATGTTCTGAAATACACACACATTGAGGAAAGGCCAGATGGAGCTAATTAACATGTATTACCTGAACACTTAAAGCTTTGCAGGAACGCTTAAAGTCTTCTCTCTTGATATTTTTAAAAAATACAATATATTGTTTTTAAGTATAGTCACACTGTTGTAGATCTCTTGAACTTTTTTGAAAGGGACAAATTTTAAACAGTATATTAGACATAGCACCTTATAGTTGAGTTCAGAGTCATGAGATCTGGATTCTAATTCTACAATATGGTGTTTTTAATGCACTTGAAATTCCACTTTTTAGCCTACCAAGTGAAGGGGTTTGACTAGACTACATTTAAAGTCCTTTATGTCTGTATGATTCTATGTGTAGTATGTATCTACACTTCTGGCTATTCCTGCATCCCTGTACTTATCCAACCATCTGCTTAGTTCATAACCCTTCACCAAGTGCCTGCAGTAGTAGAAACTGCCTTAATTGCTAAGAATTTAAGGAAGAATCTGTTCTAGATTTGACCTCAGCAACCTGACTTTAGTAGAGCACTTACTGTCCATCTAAGTTTCATTCATTCAACTAATATTTTATAAGTATTTTCTATCTTCCAGGTACTCTTTTATCGTGTAGCATATTCTTCTACTGCCAAAGGTTTTCAATTAAAAAAATTAACCTCAATGACTCAGATACAAAATAGCCATATTCTCTGTGTTGGATCTATCCTCCACTCTTCTCTCCCTCTATCTGTGCCCCCTGGAAGATGACCTCCAGGTCATTAATCACATCCCTTTGGCTTTGAACTTGTTTCAGCCTCTCGGAGACATCAGCAGGGGATCAGAGGGCTGGCAGGAAGTGGTTAGAGGATTTATTCCTTGTCATCCTCCTGCTGGCTACGGGTTAAAAATGGCTTCATTGCTTAGGTTTGGCCAACTTCTCATCCCATCAGCTATGGAACTCTTTCCAGGGTCTGGGAGCGCTCAGTTGCAGGGATTGCTTCCTCCCCTATCTCCTTTTACGCCTAAAGGTGTTAATGGTTTCCACTGTTCATAGTCCAGGATGCTTCACCATCCCCTGCTGGTTTCCATTACTTTTTCCCATATCTTTGTAAATAGTATTTTTATTCTTTTAGGCATCCCTTTTAAGTTTGCCAACTTGTCCTGACCTTGACCTCTATATAGTCATTTAATATATATACACATATAATATATGTGTATAGTGTGGGACTATAATAACCATAACACTTTTTATATGATACTTGGTTAGGAAGAAAGGAAAGTGTGGAAAAGAGTGAAAACTGACACTAGCTAATTATTTGATGAGCCAGAGAGAGGTAAGGTGGTCCAGGAGGATAAAAGAAGCGCTTCATTTTATGTCCACTGGGCTTTGCTTATTTTACTAGGTAGCTATAAAACATTAAAAGAAATTTATCATAGTTTCCGCAGTTGGATTTATTTGTGCTAATCCAAATAATATTTGCTCTGGGAGCTTGTACCATCTAATTTAATTAACCTACTTAGCCTAACCCCCTACATCAATACACAAATGGCTGAAAAGTTTTGGCAAAATTGTTATACTGTAATTTTCTAGGTTCTTTCTTGGTAGTTATTCCATTTAAATAAACACAAGTTCCTTCATTTCGATGGCTGCCTATGACCATGGGAAAAATAAAATTCCTAATTAAATTGTTTTTCTCAGATAAGGAGTCAGAGTGTTAGAATTATTTAAAAATTTCCCTAGTATTTAACTTTCTATGGTTTTGAACAGATAGTGACAGCTAAATCCTTTTTAATTGCTGAAGAAGATTCACAGTATCCAAAATGGCAATGCTAGCAGATCTAGTTTATTGCAGAAAGAGGACAAGAACTTGACAGTAAGGCAGTGCATTACAGCTGACAGCTGCCTCACAGCAAGGCGTCTGGAGAGGCAGGTGCAAGTGCGTGCTGTATGCAGAGGAGAATTATGGGTCCATCGAGAATCAACTCCTGCTGTCCTAGGTCCTGGAAGAGACAGAGCAGCTGGTTGTGGAAACAGGGACTGTGCAGTCAGAACTACTCATGATGAGCTAAGTTGTTTTAGATGCATCAAATCAGGAGTTCAAGTAGGCTCAGCAACAATTTATCATCAGAGGGAAGTGTGGCTCATCTGAGATCAAGCACGCAGGGGTGTCAGACGCGTGAGAAAGAGCCTAGATCCCAAGTTGTGTGTCCCTGGTGGATGTGTGTCTCTCAGCTCACACATATGGCCATAGGGTACTCTCTTCTGAGGGGCTGATAGAAGAGGGAGCAGTCCAAATCTGGTTTATAAAGAGCTGGTCCGCTTGTGGTTCTAGGCTAAAACTAGACAGCATCTGCACGACAGCCTCACTCAGGCAAGGCCTTCAAAGACTGTGGTAAGAACACCTTCTTCCAAAGGACATCTACTTTGTGGGACCAAGAAATGTCGACAGGCAGAATATGAGAATGATGGACGTTGGCAAATGTCAGGACCTGAGGATCTGAAGAGGCACCTCAGGGGTCCTTCTTTTCCAGACCTCCTGTGTAGGAGCAACTCAGCCCCAGCCAGTACAGTAACTGCCTTCTTTGCTTGTTAATTCACTGGCCCAAAGTAGCCAAATAGTGGCCCCTACTTCCACTTTAACTAGGGATCCAACCGATCTGTACCATTTTAACCCCATCCCTGAGTTCCCCAGCAATTGTTGCATTGTTTAGAATTTTCAGCACGAAAAATGTTTCTTCAGTAATACACACATTATACATATACAATAAATAAGTGAACCAATTTACTGAGCTCTCAGAATTAAGCCACTATTAATGAAACCAGATTTCCAGTTTCTTGGGATATAGAAAAAGACAGTCAAACCAGTTTTCTGGATCCTTGGATTCATAGGGTGAAGGGCGTTATTGTTGTGCCCCTGTGGAATCATTCTTCCTTTAGGCACTGAGACTGGTAGAACAGGAGATCCTAAAATTGTGGTAAGAAGAAGCAAAATTTCGAAAATGGATCAGTAGGAGTAGTAATGAGAAGAGCCGATATGATTTTCACCCCTTGATTTCTACCCCCTATGAATCATCCTCGCTATGGAAGAGACAGCAACAATAGCATGTTTTTGTACGTAAAACATCCGGCAAGACATAACCCCAGGCTCCTAGGTATTACCGCTGAGTCAGCATTATCACTGAGCCTTTCAAAAGTCTATCTCACTATTCTGTCAAGCCCAATACTTGAGGGGGATGGGGATCATGGAAGACCTGTGAGTTGCGTAAGTAGGAGGCAGTGCCACACTTTGTGTGAGTTCCAGAATCAGGAGCAAGGTTGTGTGGAATACTGTGACGGTGGATGTGGCATTCCAGAAGTCCACAGGTGATGGTTTCAGCAATACTATGGGCAGAAAAGGCAAATCTATCCAGAGTAAGTATTTCTATTCCAGTGAGAACAAAGGACTGATTCTTTCCTGATGGGAGTGGTCCTATGTGATTAACTTGTTACCAAGTGGTCAGCTCATTCTCAAGTCCTGAGCTCATCACTGTCTTTCTTCAAGGCCTGGAACAGACTTAAGAAACAACCAATCTTTTTATACATTTTATGTCCACAGAAATGTCCTATAGCACCTCCTACAGGCTGAATTTTGTCATCCCGAAATTCACATGCTGAAATCCTAACTCTTGAGTATCTCAGAGTGTGAATGTACTTGGAGGTGGGGCCTTTAAAGAGATGATTAAGGCAAAACGAGGTCCTTTGGGTGGGCTCTACTCCAATACGATGGGTGTCCTTAAAGGAAGAGGAAATTAGGACACCCACAGAGGGGCCACAGCTGAGGGTGCAGTGAGAATGTGGCCATGTGCCAGCTGAGAAGAAAATCCTTAGAATGAACTCACCCTGCAAGCACCTGCATCTCGGACCTTCTGCACTGGGAGAAAATAAACGTCTGTGGCTTAAGCCACCCAATTTGTGATATTTTCTTATGGCAGCACTGGTCAGCAAATACAGCAGCAAGCACATGTTTTCCTACAGCCTTGTCTTTTGCAGGCGTCTAGAGGTCATAAACTAAATAACTTTGGCTTCCTCATTCCATGAAACACACACACACACACTTTTTAAAATAGAGACTTGAATAAGCTCTTCCACAATGTGAGAGGTATTTACATGACTGTTTCTTTCTTTTTTTTTTTTATTGTTGGGGATTCATTGAGGGTACAATAAGCCGGGTTACACTGATTGCAATTGTTAGGTAAAGTCCCTCTTGCAATCATGTCTTGCCCCCATAAAGTGTGATACACACCAAGGCCCCACCCCCCTCCCTCTGTCCCTCTTTCTGCTTCCCCCCCCATAACCTTGTCATTAATTGTCCTCATATCAAAATTGAGTACATAGGATTCATGCTTCTCCATTCTTGTGATGCTTTACTAAGAATAATGTCTTCCACTTCCATCCAGGTTAATACGAAGGATGTAAAGTCTCCATTTTTTTTAATGGCTGAATAGTATTCCATGGTATACATATACCACAGCTTGTTAATCCACTCCTGGGTTGGTGGGCATTTAGGCTGTTTCCACATTTTGGCAATTGTAAATTGAGCTGCAATAAACAGTCTAGTACAAGTGTCCTTATGAAAAAGGATTTTTTTCCTTCTGGGTAGATGCCCAGTAATGGGATTGCAGGATCAAATGGGAGGTCTAGCTTGAGTGCTTTGAGGTTTCTCTATACTTCCTTCCAGAAAGGTTGTACTAGTTTGCAGTCCCACCAGCAGTGTAAAAGTGTTCCCTTCTCTCCACATCCACGCCAGCATCTGCAGTTTTGAGATTTTGTGATGTGGGCCATTCTCACTGGGGTTAGATGATATCTCAGGGTTGTTTTGATTTGCATTTCTCTAATATATAGAGATGTTGAACATTTTTTCATGTGTTTGTTAGCCATTCATCTGTCATCTTTAGAGAAAGTTCTATTCATGTCTCTTCCCATTTTAACAGAGGCAAAAATAAAGATCACATGATCCTCTCAATAGATGCAGAAAAAGCATTTGATAAAATCCAGCATCCTTTTCTAATTAGAACACTGAAGAGTATAGGCATAGGTGGCACATTCCTAAAACTGATTGAAGCTATCTATGACAAACCCACAGCCAATATTTTACTGAATGGAGTAAAACTGAAAGCTTTTCCTCTTAGAACTGGAACCAGGCAAGGTTGTCCTCTGTCACCTTTACTATTCAACATAGTGCTGGAAGTTCTAGCCAATACAATTAGGCAAGACAGGAAATAAAGGGAATCCAAATGGGAGCAGAGGAGGTCAAACTCTCCCTCTTTGCTGATGACATGATCTTATACTTAGAGAACCCCAAAGACTCAACCACAAGACTCCTAGAAGTCATCAAAAAATACAGAAATGTCTCAGGATATAAAATCAATGTCCACAAGTCAGTAGCCTTTGTATACACCAATAACAGTCAAGATGAGAAGCTAATTAAGGACACAACCACCTTCACCATAGTTTCAAAGAAAATGAAATACCTAGGAATATACCTAATGAAGGAGGTGAAGGACCTCTATAAAGAAAACTATGAAATCCTCAGAAAGGAAATAGCAGAGGATATTAACAAATGGAAGAACATACCATGCTCATGGATGGGAAGAATCAACATTGTTAAAATGTCTATACTTCCCAAAGCAATCTACCTGTTCAATGCCATTCCTATCAAAATACCAACATCATACTTTCAAGATTTGGAAAAAATGATTCTGCGTTTTGTATGGAACTGGAAAAAAACCCGTATAGCTAAGGCAGTTCTTAGTAATAAAAATAAAGCTGGGGGCATCAGCATATCAGATTTTAGTCTGTACTACAAAGCCATAGTGGTCAAGACAGCCTGGTACTGGCACAAAAACAGAGACATAGACACTTGGAATCGAATTGAAAACCAAGAAATGAAACTAATATCTTACAACCACCTAATCTTCGATAAACCAAACAAGAACATACCTTGGGGGAAAGACTCCCTATTCAATAAATGATGTTGGGAGAACTGGATGTCTACATGTAAAAGACTGTAACTGGACCCACACCTTTCCCCACTCACAAAAATTGATTCAAGATGGATAAAGGACTTAAATTTAAGGCATGAAACAATAAAAACCCTCAAAGAAAGCATAGGAAAAACACTGGAAGATATTGGCCTGGGGAAAGACTTCATGAAGAAGACTGCCATGGCAATTGCAACAACAACAGAAATAAACAATTGAGACTTCATTAAACTGAAAAGCTTCTGTACAGCTAAGGAGACAATAACCAAAGCAAAGAGACAACCTACACAATGGGAAAGGATATTTGCATATTTTCAATCAGACAAAAGCTTGATAAGTAGGATCTATAGAGAACTCAAATTAATCCACATGAAAAAAGCCAAAGTGGATAACGTTTATGGACTTGCTTATGTTAAACCAGCCTTGCATCCCTGGGATGAAGCCTACTTGATCATGATGAATGACTTTTTTGATGATAAGCTGTAATCTATTGGCTAGGATTTTGTTGAGAATTTTTGCATCTATATTCATGAGTGAGATTGGTCTGAAATTCTCCTTTTTGTTTGGGTCTTTTCCTGGTTTTGGTATCAGGTTGATGTTTGCTTCATAGAATGTTTTGGGGAAGATTCCTTGTTCCTCAATTTTTTGGAATAATTTCTGCAGTACAGGAATAAGCTCTTCCTTGAAGGTTTGATAGAATTCTGGAGTGAAGCCATCTGGACCAGGGCATTTTTTGGTTGGAAGATTTTTTATTGTTTCTTTGATCTCAGTGCTTGAAATTGGTCTGTTCAGGAGCTCTATTTCTTCCTGGCTGAGTCTAGAGAGAGGGTGTGATTCCAAATATTTCTCCATTTCCTTCACATTGTCAAAGTTCTGGGCATAGAGTTTCTGGTAGTATTCAGAGATGATCTGTTGTATCTCTGTGGGATCAGTTGTTATTTCCCCTTTATCATTTCTGATTGAGGTTACTAGAGATTTTACTTTTCTATTCCTCGTTAGTCTGGCCAATGGTTTATCTATTTTATTTATTTTTTCAAAAAACCAACTCCTTGTTTCCTTAATTTTCTGAATGATTCTTTTGTTTTCAATTCCATTGATCTCTGATTTGATTTTGGATATTTCTTTTCTTCTACTGAGTTTAGTCTTAGATTGTTCTTTTTCCAATTTCATAAGATCTCTAGTGAGATTGTTGATGCGCTCTCTTTCTGTTTTTCGAATGTAAGCATCTAAAGTGATGAATTTTCCTCTCAAAACTGCTTTTGCAGTATCCCAGAGGTTTTGGTAGCTTGTGTCTTCATTGTTGTTATGCTCAAGGAAGTTAATGATTTCCTGTTTTATTTCTTCCTTCACCCATCTGTTATTCAACAGAAGATTGTTTAATTTCCATGCCTTTGTGTGGGGTCGAGCATTTTTGTTAGAGTTGAGTTCCACCTTTAGTGCCTTATGGTCTGAGAAGATACAAGGTAAAATTTCAATTCTTTTGATTCTGTTGATATTTGTTTTGTGTCCCAGGATATGATCAATTTTGGAGAATGTTCCATGGGGTGATGAGAAGAATGTATATTCTTTATGGTTGGGATAGAGTGTTCTATATGCATCTATCAAGCACAGTTGTTCTAGGATTCATTTAAATCTCTTATATCTTTGTTTAATTTCTGTTTAGAGGATCTGTGGAGCTCTGTAAGAGGGGTGTTAAAGTCCCCTGTTATTATGGTATTATCAGATATCATATTGCTCAGACTGAGTAAGGTCTGTTTCAAGAATCTGGGAGCATTTAAATTGGGTACATAAATATTTAGAATTGAAACATCTTCTTGTTGTATTTTTCCCTTGACCAATATAAAGTGACCATCTTTGTCTTTTTTGACTTTAGTTGCTTTAAATCCACATGTATCTGAAAATAAGATTGCAACTCCTCTTTTCTTCTGAATTCCAATGCCTGAAAGATTGTCTTCCAACCCTTGACTCTGAGTTTTAATTTGTCTTTTGAAGCCAGGTGTGTTTCTTGCAGACAGCAAATGGATGGCTTGTGTTTTTTAATCCAGTCAGCCAATCTATGTCTCTTCAGTGGAGAATTCAAGCCATTAACATTTATTGAGATAATTGATAAGTCTGGTAGTATTCTATTCATCTTATTTTGTGAGAGTCCATTGCTTAGTTTTATCTTTTGCATCAGTGTGGAGGTTAGGTTCTGTCCTTTAATTTCTGAGTTCTTACTTTGCTGCTGATCCATTGTGGTGGTCAGTGTGCGGAACAGGTTGAAGTATTTCCTGTAGAGCTGGTCTTGTTGTGGCGAATTTCCTCAGTGTTTGTATATCCGTAAATGATTTGATTTCTCTGTCAATTTTTAAGCCTAGCTTAGCGGGGTACAGAATTCTGGGCTGGAAATTGTTCTGTTTAAGTAGATTAAAGGTAGATGACCGTTGTCTTCTTGCTTGGAAAGTTTCATTAGAGAAATCTGCGGTCACTCTGATGGATTTGCCCCTGTAGGTCAACTGGCACTTACTCCTGGCAGCTTGCAGAATCTTTTCTTTTGTCTTGACTTTGGACAGGTTCATCACAATGTGTCTTGGAGAAGCTCGCTTAGAGTTGAGGAGACCTGGGGTCCGATAGCCCTCTGAAAGCAGTGTGTCAGAATCTTTGGTGATATTTGGGAAATTTTCTTTTATAATATTCTCTAGTATGGCTTCCATTCTTCTGGGGCATTCTTCTTCCCCTTCTGGAATTCTTATAACTTGTATGTTGGAACGCTTCATAAAGTCCCATAATTCTGACAGTGAACGTTCTGCTTTCTCTCTCTTCTTTTCTGCCTCTTTTACTATCTGAGTTATCTCAAGAACTTTGTCTTCTACCTCTGAAATTCTTTCTTCTGCATGGTCTAACCTGTTGCTGATACTTTCCATTGCATCTTTAAGTTCCCTAATTGACTGTTTCAGTTCCTTCAGCTCTGCTATATCCTTTTTATATTCTTCATATCGTTCATCTCTTATTTGATTCTGTTTTTGGATTTCCTTTTGGTTATTTTCCACTTTATTAGCAGTGTCCTTCATTGTTTCCATCATTTCTTTCATTGTTTTCAACATGTGTATTCTAAATTCCCTTTCTATCATTCCTAACATTTCTTTATAGGTGGAATCATCTGCAGTAGCTACCTCATGGTCCCTTGGCGGGGTTGTTCTGGACTGGTTCTTCATGTTGCCTGGAGTTTTCTGCTGATTCTTCCTCATGAGTGATTTCTTTTATCTGTTTCCTTGTCCTAATTTTCCTTTCACTTCCTCTTGCTCTTTAAGTTCTCATGCCTGTGGACTAAGGGTTCAATGAGTCCTTTTGGTACAGGACCAGAAGGGTTGGAAGGTTGAAGAGCAAAAAAGGGATGAAAGAAAGGAGGACCGAGTGAAAAGAAAAAAAAAATAGAGAAAGGAGAAGGGGTGGGTAAAAGGAATATTGACAAAAAGAAGAGAGGCACAGGAAGAGGGAGACAGAGCAGTATAGGTGTACAGTAAGGTACTTTGACACAACCTTAAAAAAACCCCACCTTCTGGGGGTGCCCAGTTGGGTGGTTCCCTCGAGGTCAGCAGCTCTTTGCTAACCTGATCAGACACAGTACCCCACCTCCACCAAGTAGAGAGGAAAGAGAAAAATGTTATAAATCAAACCAAAACAAGCAAACAGAAATCTTTATGGGATAGAATTGGGTGAAAAACCAAATAATAGCAGTAGAAACACTAGCAAAAATGAATTTCTAGTTATTGAAAAAGGCAGCAAAGGCAGCAAATTATAATTAAACTAGAAAAATTGAGAAAGAAAAAAGATATGTATGGAAAAGGTTGAAATTAAACAATAAAACAACATCAACAACATCAAAATAAACAAAAAAACAACCAAACCAAAAAGAAAAAAAAACACAACCAAAAACAAAGCAGTATGTATATGTTGTTTAATATTCTCTGGGCAACACGTGGTCTTTTCGGTTATTAGATGTTAATCACAGTTCTGATACGACTAGAGGCTGTTGATTTCTCAAACCCCAGCAGGTAGACACCCTAAATCTCTCTTCAGCCCACTTAAAAGGCAGTTTGAACTTGTAAACTTGCTGAGCAGAATCTTTCCCAGGAAAGTGCTTGTCGCTGGAATCACTGCTGAAGTGGCTATCCACTTACCGAGTGTGCCAAAACCCATCTCACTCTGCCCCTGAGGGTTAGGGCTGCAAGGCGGCTCAGGCCCCACCCTTAGACTACTCAGTCGCTAGGTTACCAGCTCCCACTGGGATTCTAGCTCTGCGACCCTGAGGGCGGAGCTTGCCAGGGCAGATCACTCACAATGGGTCCCTGTGGCCCACAGCCAAACACTATTAGCTCCGTCTGGCTCAGCGGCTCAGAACTCCAGATATGTTTTAATACTCCAGATTGTAGGGAAGAGGTGATTCCTAACAGGAAACTATAGAGTTCTGTTTAAAAAGAAAATGAATTCTCAATAGTCAAAAAATTAAAAAAAAAACCATAAATACTTGACTCACAAGAGTAAACATGCCCAATGCTTTAGAGGAGGAGAAATTTCTGTTACTTATCTTAGATTCATCTTCCTAGTGCTCATTCCATACTATAGAACTTGACTTTCTTGAAGGTCCAAAGTCTGCAAGTCTTGGCCTGGTCTCCTCTGAGTTCATGCTCAGATACTCTGCCCTTTTATAATCTACATGACTGTTTCTTGACCAGCACATTGTACCCCTTGATTGCACTAATGTACACAGCTATGATTTAACAATAAAAAAAAAAAAGACTCAGATGCAGTCTATGAGGATGAAACCCATGTCAGGCTCTCACCTCTCCTACCCTCTGATTTGGGTGATGGAACTGTTCTGCAGGAGATTCTGGGACTGTTAGTCACAGAACTAAATATGCATCTGGCCCAGAAGTTGTAGAAACTGAAGGAAGAAATTCGGCAAAAGCTAAAACAATATGGCTGCTACTTCACTTCTGCCTTTGAAAACTGTTACAAATGTCCCTGGTGGCTTACCCTAATCTGTAACTAACCCGGGAAAGAAAATGATGGGAAATGAAGTTTCAGTCTAGCTAAGTTATTACTATATAAATTCACTACATATGTCATCTTTTATTTTTTCACAAGGAGAACATATTTATGTCTTACTTTTATAATTAAAAATTAGTGAAAAGAAAAGGATGCAAGTTTCTTAAATTTTATAGGACCTGACATAGCCCTGTCATTGATTCAGAAAAGAATAGAAAATGAAATAGAAAACTATAGACCAATTTTACTTATGAACTGAATGAAAGAAATTTATAATGAACCTAGGAATATATTAATACATAATATATCAGAGGGAAAGTAGTATGATTTATTATAGGAATGCAAGAACTTACGACATTAATGAATAAAAAAGAAGAAAAGATCATCCCGAGAGATGCAGAAAAAGCACATAATAAAATCTCAAATGCACTTTTATCCTCACTTGAGAAGGAGTATATTCAAATAGCAGAAAACTTCATACTCAGCTATTAAACATTTGAAAGTTTAGTATTCAAATGAGAAAGATGATAAAAAATAGTGGCAGTTACCAGCGCTCTTATTGGCAGTCTGGATAATGGAATGCTGCAATTTCAGAAGAGTGCCATAAATATCTGGAAGGCGTCAGAATGCTATTATTCGTAGGAAATATGATTATCTAAAATGAAAATGCAAGAATGATGAGCTAAAACCTTATTAGGAAAGAATGAGTGAGTTCAGAAAAGAAATCTGAAATTGAGCTGTAACTGCTCTGTTTACCAGCAACATACAAGGTAATAACAAAAAAAAATTAGAGAAAATGAACAGAGCCTCAGTAACTGTGGGGCAATGTCAAACAGACTAATGTGCACAAGTGGAGTCCCAAAGAAATGGAGAGAAGGAGGTAAGAAGACGAGGTTAAAAGAAAATGACCAAAGAGTTTCCAAAGTTTATGAAAGCTGTATATCCACACAGCCGGGAGTCCCGTGAAAAGAAAACACTGCAAGGAATGTCTTCATATAATCACTGAAAACTGGTGATAAATAGAAAATTGTAAAGGCAGCCCAAGTAAAAGGATTATCTTATAAAGTAAAACAAAGACAAGAATGACTGAACACTGCTCATCAGAACCCATGCAGACCATGGAAGAATGGAATACGTTTCCAACTGCTGAAAGATAAAAATAATTTAAAAAGTCAACCTACAACACTGAATCTAGATGAAAATAAAAATTAAGGTGAGTTTTTTTCAACCAAACCCACACCAAGATAATTTATTAGTATCAAATGTACATTACAAGAAATGTTGATTTAGGTAGCTAGAAAATCATGTGTAGCAGGAAACTTTCACCAGAAATGTTAAGTATGTGAAAAAAAATATCTGTCTCTCAGTTTATAATGTCTTTAATGTACTTAGAGAAAACTACGTGAAGAAATTTTTTATCTTTAAAGGAGCCATTTAAAGAAAAAATTAATAACATTGTATTTTGTGGCTGAAGCCTATATAGAATTAAAATATGAAATAATAACAGCACAAATGATAGGAGAGTGTAATGTTGTAGTGGGTCTTCTATTTGAAATGTTACAATAAGTTTTTGAAGATAGAATGTAATATGGGAAGTGTTTTTCTTGTAAAATTTAGAGCGGCAACTAAAAAATAAAGTGGAAATATAATTCGCAACCCAGTAGCGGAGGAACAATGAAATACTAAAACAAAACAAAACAAACAAACAGAAAAAAAAAACCTCACTCATTGCAACAGAAATTAAATAAATAGATCAAATAAAAAATGAAATCATAAGGTATAGATTAAAACCCAACAATACTGAAAATTACATTCAATGCAAATGATCTAAAACTATAATTGAAAAGTTGAGGTTGTCAGAATAAATAGAAATTCAGGAAGCATATATGCTGTCTCCTTTAAATATAAGTAACACAATTTAATATAAAATATATTAATCAAATAGATTAAAAGGATGGAAAACATGTGTCATGCAAATATAAACAATAGAAAAATTATAATGAGAACCTTACTATCAGGAAGAGCAGACCTCGGAGCATGAAATATTTCAGGGGAAAAAAGGGAATATCTATGTAGTCAATTATAAATATGGGTCAATTAAGCAAGATGTTATAATAAACATTTATGTACCTCATAACAGACCTTCAAAATGTATGAAGTAAAACTGATAAAAATTGAAAAAATAGACACATCCATGATTATAACTAGACATAAACATTTCTTTTTCAGTAATTGATAGACCCAGAAGATAGAAAATATGTAAGGATATAGAAGCTTTAAAGAGCGCCAAGGACCTTCATCTGGATATACCTGACATTAAAATTGGAAAACATATATTATTATAAATGTAAATTACAAACATATTTCACTTATAAATGAGGATACAACATCCTAAACAACATATTAACAAGTTGAATTAAAAATTGTTGTTCAAATAATGTAGTTTGGTCAAAATTAATCCAGATAAAGTAGATGATTTGGAAGTATTTCTTCTTTTTCTATTGTCCATAAGATTTGGCATGATGTGTTTCGTTTTGAAATTATCTTCTATTTTTATTTATAAACATTAGTTGTCCATTTTTTGAGACTTTGGAAAAAAAAAAGAAGACATTAACTGATGACTCCATACTGAACCTCAGAGTCAAAGCATTCTGTGATAGACGTACTTTTATCTGACAATGTGAATGTTACTTTTTTTGCACTATTATTATTATTGTTGCTCAATATTTCGTTGCAGCAATCGTCTGATTTCTTTTCTGAATATATTTATCTTTGTTTATTCTTTACGAGGTTTTTATCTCTAGTTCTTATCTTAAACATTGTTATTGTTATTAAATGTTAAGCCTTTTTAATTTTGTGAAGGCAAAAAGTGGAAACCAAATAAACAGATGTGTATGTATAGAGAGAGAGAGAAAAAAAAGAACACTAAGGACCCACCTGGCCTAATTTGATATTTGTGGAGTAATACATACACAATAATAGAATACATTTTTTTTTTCAAATGCACGTGAAACATTTATGAAGGACAACTGTATACTGGGTTATAAAACAAACCACGATGTATTTAAATATTGAAGTCATGCAGAATTATATTGTGTGATCATTACAGAATTAAAAATAGAAATCAATCCCAGAAATATACCTAAATTTTTTCCAAATATTTGGACATTAAATAACATTGTTCTAAATAACTCAGGGTCAAAGAAAAAAATTAAAAGGAAAATTTAGAAAGTTTTTTTATTTCAATAAAAGTGAAAATAAACCATATCAAAAATTTTTCGGATAGACCTAAAGGAATATATGGAGGGAAACTTATGGATTTAAAAGCTTATTTTGGAAAAGGGGAGATCTAAAAATTAATGCTCTTGATTCTACCTGGAGAAACTAGAAAACAAGGGCAAATTAAGTCCAAGTAAACAGATGAAAGGAAATAACAAAGATAAGAGGAGAAATCAAGTAAATAAGCAATTGCAAAATAATGGAGAAAACCAACTATACGAACAGCTCTCTTATGAAATGTCCATAACATCAACAAACCTCTAACAAGACTCATTGCCATCACCCCACTCACTCACTTCTTTTAAACTCATCTTCCTTTCTGAGGGCGGTTCTCACCCAATTACTGCTCATGATTGGTGCTATAAAGATGTGGCCACCTCCCATCAGTTTGGGACAACTCCAAAAGGCCCTTCTAACTCCAGGACTGCTGAGGCTCTTTGCAGTGAATTATCCCCACTGTCCAACCCTGCTTCCTCCCCCCCTTGAGGTGACAATCCCGATAGAGCTTTCCAGTAAACTTGCTGCACATAAACCTAAACCCAAAGTCTGTTTGGGGGAGATGCCCACTAAAATAGGCTTGTTTTTTAAATGCCATATCATTTTAATATTAGGAAACATGCATTCCCTAGATTAGTAAAATCAGTAGAAGACGGCATTGGAATATGCCATGTTTCTCAACACTCTTGACTCTGATCCTCCTATCTTGAATCAAGTGGCTGCTTCTGGAAGTGAGGCTTGAAATGTGGGGGGACCGGCGCCTTGTGGAGCTCTCTCCCTGTCTGTGTCGGTTGAGAGCGCAGCATCTGCATTATCTGTGGCAGAGCTGAGAGAGCAGAGACTAATCCACAGTCAAAATAGAAATTTAGAAATTGATTCTATATTTAAGAATCGGATGTACAAAAGCGTGGAATTATAAGTCAGTAGGAAAAAGCAGCCGTTTCACTAGTGGTTACAGCTGTCTCTTTCAGAATAGAAAAAAAAAAAACTTGAAAAAGTAAAAGCATTTCTTTTTCCAATACCAGACAGTGAAATATATTTCAAATGCCCTGAAAACGTAGGTGTAAAATCTACAAAGAGTTACAGGAAAACATGACCTCGGAAAAATATTTGTAGATATTTTAGAGCCACTTAGTTAATATATTTCATAAACATATAAAGTTTTAGAAATTAGTAATAAATGAGCAAAGTGTTTATTTAACAATTCAAAACAATTTAAAAAAGAAATGCACATGACTGATAAAAGTGTGAATAGATGGTGAACCTTACTAGCAATCAAATCAACGTAAATCAAATGAAAGTTTTTGTATATTTTTATTGTCTTAGGAAGACAGTGAAGTTAAAGCACAAGAGTGAGTTATGTACAATACCTTTCCTCACAGAGTTTATTGAATGTGTAGTTATTAAAATGCTATTGTATGTCTATTTAATGGAAAGGTGTTCAAGGTATATTGTTAAATGTCAAAGAAGTAGGCCCCGAGAGATTTCACACAGAGTGATTCTACTTTTGTTCAGAGAAACCCAGCACGTCCAAACACATGTCAGTAGCAAGGATTTCAGTGAGATCTGAGTGGGAAGATCATTGATGGTATGTTATGGGGTTTATATGTTTGCCTTATTTAATTTTTTCACAATAATAATGCATTAGTTTTCTATGTAGGAAAAGATAGAATGAGATTCATAGTACCCATTTAGTTGTGAGATGAGTGTCTCGCCTCCAGTTGTCTCATAAATTCCACATTTTTGAATCCTAGGGCAGAAAATGGAGAAAAGATACACACTTTTTTTTTTTTTAAACTAGCTTTCAAGTGGGCCTACAGATTTTGTTTTCCAATTCAAGTCTTTCTACCTGATATTTTGTAAAAAATCCTTCTAGATTCTAGCAATGGGGGAGCCGCCAATTGTTAGTGTTTGGCATTAAATGATACTTTTTCTCTGTAACCCTTAAAGATGTTGTTTTGGAGGTTGGGAAAAGAATTGTGTTAGAATTTGCAAGTCAAGATTCTCTGTTAAGCCAAACACCCCGAGAAACCCTCAGATTACTGGGATAATCTTGGGCATTGTATTCCCTTTGGGCTGGTAATTTTACTCTTAACTAAAATGTTTCCATGCAAGAAATATATTATCACATACACATGCAAAAAGAAAGAAGTATGTTACCATCCCGGGGAGATGACACGTGCTTAGGAAGGGTTTGATAATGGCAGCTGAAGCAACCAATAGCTATTTTCTGCTTGCGTTGTGAATAGACTCTGCCACCTACTGTGACACACGAGCACAGATGATCTAAATGATTTTGTGTAATCTGGGTAAGGGACACAGGAATACAAAATTCATTCAGTACACAAAATAAATACAGCTACTTTTCAATTGTCTTCAGTATATAAACTTCTGTGTTGACTACAAGAACTTCATATTTTTAAGAAGAGTCTCACGGTATCACTGAGCTAAGGGTCCTTTCTTTAGACTCACTTTTAGTAATATATTTAAGTAAATTAATTTTCAAGTGATCTCACTTTTGTAAATCCAATCTCAAATCTGCATGGCTTTTTCTATGAAACAATAATTCCACTAGGGGGAGCCATTTGCTTAGTTTTGTGTTTCAGGCTGTCTGGTAAAAACAGGGAAGACTATTAAGCAGGGGAACCATCTCAGAAACAAGGTCAACAGTTTTGGGTTTTCCAATGCCTAGTGCTTTGCATTGTAATAATTTGGCAAATATATACACATTGCTACATGACACTCAGTAGCAGTGTTTTTTTATTTGTTTGTTGCGACAGGGTCTTATTCTGTTGCCCCGGCTAGGTGGAGTGCTGTGGCATCAGCCTAGTTCATAGCAACCTCACACAGCTGGGCTCAAGTGATCTCCTGCTTTAGCCTCTCAGGTAACTATAGGCACCTGCCACAACAGTCGACTAATTTTCTATTTTTTAGTAGAGATGAGGTCTTACTCTTGCTGGTCTTGAACTTGAACTCCTGAGTTCAAGGGGATCCTCCTGCCTTGGCCTCCCAGGGTGCCAGGATTACAGGCATGAGACACCATGCCTGGCCGTATACTATCTATTTTTTCAATTTTTTTTTGAATACTCATACTTTAAAATAGCCACGTGGGTTGAATAGTTTATTACATGTGCATCTTAAGTTTTCTCATTTAATTGTTAGACAATTCTTGCATTAAATAGTGATGTACTAGTTAAGGGAATATAAGAATAAAATATATGATGTTTTCATTATATTTCAGGTATTTTATAATTCATTAAGATGATAATACTTTTATTAATACATAAATACATTTATGCAAAACTTTACTCTTTTTACCATAACTTCATGCAAAATGATACCTGTTCAAATCATGGAGAAACGATATTCTTTTTTGATTATCATGTTAAGTGGCAAAAATGTGCGAGACCGTTCTTAAAGAAACTGAAATCTTTAAGGCCTAAAATACTGTGGATTAAGTTTTTCCCCATTTGAAGTTTTTTGTTGTTATTGTCTTGGGTTCCTACTTTACTGTTTTTATTAGTACCAACATTGTATGGAAAGAACATCCTTGTGGTTAAGTAGGAAATCCATCACGTTGTCTTTGAAGTTACAATATTCTGAGTCATCAGTTAATTGACTTCGAGGAATTAAGTCTCTGAAACTTTGAACTTTCTGAAAGCCGCCTAGTTCTCTTTTTGTACTAGATTTTTAAAAAGTCTTTCTTGTATGAGCACTATTGTGCTAATTTTATTGTTTTAAAGATACACTGTTAATTAGGCACAGCTGTTTTCTTAAGTAAAACATAACAGACTTTTATCCTCCAGCCCCTTAAAGAAAATTTAGCGGTTGATATTTCCTTTTCTTCTCTTGTGAGAATGGGAAGACCAAATCTGGTGTGTATAAATGTATTGTTAGAAAGACTTCTGGATTTTCATATCTAATAGGTCATGACTTATTTATTTATTTATTTATTTATTTATTTATTTTGAGACAGAGCCTCAAGCTGCCCTCCTGGGTAGAGTGCTGTGACATCACAGCTCACAGCAACCTCCAACACCTGGGTTTAAGCGATTCTCTTGCCTCAGCCTCCCAAGTAGCTGAGATTACAGGCACCTGCCACAAGGCCTGGCTATTTTTCGGTTGTAGTTGTCATTGTTGTTTGGCAGGCCTGGGTTGGATTCAAACCCACCAGCTCTGGTGTATGTGGCTGGCACCTTAGCCACTTGAGCTACAGGTGCCGAACCAATGTCTCATTTTAAAATAATAAGCATGATTTGTCATTTTAACAATTACTTGGTATATATCTGAGCAAGTAAAATATTCTCCCACACATCTACCAATTGGTTCTTTCTTTTTTCTTTTTTAATTTCAGGTTGGTACGAGGGTACAAATGACCCAATGGGTCCAATGTAAGGGTATTTAGCACACCCTCTGGGTGAAGCGCTCAATTACAACTTGGACTTAACGTAACCTAATCCTTTGCACTCAATTGATTTTTTTCTTTAGGATGAAAGCTTGGCCCGCCAGTTGGTGGAGCTAGGATATCGAGGGACTGGAGAGATAGTGAAAAGGGAAGATTTTGAAGCGAGGAAGGCATCTATAGAGATTGCAAGGCTGGCTGAAAGAATTCAGAAAAAGTAAGTGTCCAAGCTCTAAATCAAGAGTTTATGTTATATTCTGGAGTCTCTAAAAAAAACAACTCAATGTTGTTGGCATTGTTGTAACTTGGAAACAGTGGCTTGAGCAGGTGAAGCTTGGGTTATCCTACACACGTGTACTGCCTGCTAGGAACTGGAACAACTGTAATGTGCTCACGATAAAGGCACTCATGACTTTGAGCTACTCATTTGAGAACTATAAGCACCAAAATATAGTCCTCATACCAATAAAATCTTGTAAGAAAGGAACTCTATTATTGGTTTTATGCATTTATACACTAAAAACATAAGTGACTTTTGCTGTTCTTTGTACTTTTGGGGCCTGTAAGTCTTTGTCATTGTTAATATTCTCACATTATTTCCAAGCACTGATTGACTCAACTTTATGAATAATCACTGACTTCTGTTAATGTGACTGATACGTATATCAATACATGACTAATGTTATATATTATTATATAATCTATGGTCATGTTAAACAAGAACCTAATAAAATATATTACAACATATAAGAAAAGAGAAGCATTCTTAAGATGAACAGAATCAAACTGATAAGGCAATTTTATAAAAACGTGACAAAGCAATCATCTATTTAATTCTTTAAAATGAATGAGTGCTCAGTATTGGAGTGGAAATTACTTAGTAAACAGTATATTATTATTATATAACATCTTTAAAAAATCCCGTAATTATGAGTGTAATGACCCATGTATTCATTATAAAAAATAACATTTGGTAGTAGAATGTGCCTTGTTTCTGGGAAGGTGTGATTTTAAGCGCTATTCGAGTGGTTTTGTGTTTTCAGAATCATAAACTGTTGGAATTTAACACACTGATATTTGGGGACGTATTAGTTTTTATTGCTGCCATACATGTTACCACAAACTTAGTGGTGCTAGAGAAACACAAATTGCTTTGTTCATAGTTTTTTTTTTTAATTAAATCATAGCTGTGTACATTAATATGATCATGGGGTACCATACACTGGTTTTATAGACCGTTTGACACATTTTCATCACACTGGTTAACAGAGCCTTCCTGGCATTTTCTTAGTTATTGGGTTAAGACATTTACATTCTACATTTACTAAGTTTCACATGTACCCTTGTAAGATGCACCGCAGGTGTAATCCCACCAATCACCCTCCCTCTGCCCTTCCTCCCCCCTCCCTCCCCTGCCCTCTCCCCTTCCCCATATTTTTAGGTTATAACTGGGTTATAGCTTTCATGTGAAAGCCATAAATTAGTTTCATAGTAGGGATGATTACATTGGATACTTTTTATTCCATTCTTGAGATACTTTACTAAGAAGAATATGTTCCAGCTCCATCCATGTAAACATGAAAGAGGTAAAGTCTCCATCTTTCTTTAAGGCTACATAATATTCCATGGTGTACATATACCACAATTTATTAATCCATTTGTGGATCGATGGGCACTTGGTCTTTTTCCATGACTTAGCAATTATGAATTGGGCTGCAATAAGAATTCTGGTACAAATATCTTGTTATAATGTGATTTTTGGTCTTCTGGGTGTATACCTAGTAGAGGAATTATAGGATTGAATGGCAGATCTATTTTAGATCTCTAAGTGTTCTCCAAACATCTTTCCAAAAGGAATGTATTAATTTGCCTTCCCACCAGCAGTGTAGAAGTATTCCCTTTTCTCCACATCCACGCCAACATCTCTGGTCTTGGGAATTTGTGATATGGGCTAATCTTACTGGAGTTAGATGATATCTCAGAGTAGTTTTGATTTGCATTTCTCTGATGATTAAAGATGATGAGCATTTTTTCATATGTCTGTAGGCCGTGCTCCTGTCTTCTTCAGAGAAGTTTCTCTTCAAGTCCCTTGCCCAGCCTGTGGTGGGATTCCTTGTTCTTTTCTTACTTATACGTTTCTCTGTGGATTCTGGTTATTAAACCTTTGTCAGAGACATAACCTGCAAATATCTTCTCCCATTCTGAGGGCTGTTTGCTTGCTTCACTTACTGTGTTCTTGGCTGTGCAGAAGCTTTTTATTTTGATCACGTCCCAGTAGTGTATTTTTGAAGCTGCTTCAATTGCCTGGGTGGTCCTCCTCATAAAATACTCACCCAGGCCGATTTCTTCAAGGGTTTTCCCTGCAATCTCTTCCCTGCAATCTCTTCTAGTATTTTTATAGTTTCATGTCTTAAGTTTAAATCTTTTATCCAGTGAGAGTCTATCTTAGTTAATGGTGAAAGGTGTGGGTCCAGTTTCAGTCTTCTAAGGTTGTCAGCCAGTTCAACCAGCACCATTCGTTAAATAGGGAATCCTTTCCCCACTGAATGTTTTTAATTGGCTTGTCAAAGATCAAATAACAGTAAGTAGCTGGATTCATCTCTTGGTTTTCTATTCTGTTCCAGACATCTACTTCTCTTTTTTTGTGCCAGTACCATGCTGTTTTGATCACTGTTGATTTATTGTATAGTCTGAGGTCTGGTAGCATGATTCCTCCTGCTTCGTTTTTATTTCTGAGTAATGTCTTGGCTATTCGAGGTTTTTTCCGATTTTATATAAAATGAAGTATTATTTTTTCAAGATCTTTAAAGTATGACAGTGGAGTTTTAATAGAGATTGCATTAAAATTGTATATTGCTTTGAGTAGTATAGACATTTTAACAATGTTGATTCTTCCCAGCCATGAGCATGGTATGTTTTTCCATTTGTTAACATTTTCAGCTATTTCTTTTCTTAGAGTTTCATAGTTTTCTTTATAGAGATTTTTCACATCCTTTGTTAGATAAACTCCCAAATATTTCATCTTCTTTGGGAATACTGTGAATAGAATAGAGTCCTTAACTGTTTTTTCAGCTTGACTATTTTTGATATATATAAAGGCTACCTATTTATGAATGTTGATTTTGTAACCTGAGATGCTGCTGTATTCCTTGATCACTTCTAAGAGTTTTGTAGTAGAATCCCTGGTGTTTTCCAGATATACAATCATATCATCTGTGAAGAGCAAAAGTTTGATCTCTTCTGACCCTATATGGATACCCTTGATTGCCTTTTCTTCCCTAATTGCGGTGGCTAAAACTTCCATTACAATGTTAAAGAGCAGTGGAGAACAATGGGCAGCCTTGTTTGGTTCCTGATCTGAGTGGAAATGATTTCAGTTTAACTCCATTCAATAAGATATTGGCTGTGGGTTTGCTGTAGCTGGCCTCTATCAGTTTAAGAAATGTCCCTTCTATAGCAATTTTCTAAAGTGTTCTGATCATGAAGGGATGCTGGATATTATCAAAAACTTTTTTCTGCATCAATTGAGAGAATCATATGGTCTTTGTTTTTTAATTTATTTATGTGCTGAATTATATTTATGGATTTACGTATATTGAACCAGTCTTGAGACCCTGGGATAAAACTGACTTGGTCATGATGCATAATTTGTTTGGTGTGTTGCTGGATTCTGTTTGTTAGGATCTTGTTGGAAAATTTTGCATCTATATTAATTAGTGATATTGGTCTATAATTTTCTTTTCTTGTTGGGTCTTTTCCCGGTTTGGGGATCAGGGTGATGTTTGCTTCATAGAATGTGTTGGGTAGTCTTCCTTCTTTTTCTATAATTTGGAACAGGTTGAGTAATATAGGTACTAGTTCCTGTTTAAAGGTTTGGGGGAATTCTGATGTGAAGCCATCTGGTCCCGGGCTTTTCTTTTTAGGGAGATTTCATATGGTTGATGCTATTCTAGAACTTGATATAGGCCTGTTCAACATTTCCACTTGATTCTGGCTAAGTTTTGGAAGGCGATGTGCTTCCAAGTATTGATCAATTTCCTTCAGATTTTCATATTTCTGAGAATAAAGTTTCTTGTAATATTCATTAAGGATTTTTTGAATTTCTGAGGAGTCTGTTGTTATTTCGTCTTTGTAGTTTCTGATTGATGAGATTAGAGATTTTACTCTTTTTTCCTGATTAGGTTGGCCAAAGGTTTATCTATTTTATTGACCTTTTCAAAAAACCAACTTTTTGATTTGTTTATCTGTTGTATTATTCTTTTGTTTTCAATTTCATTTAATTCTGCTCTGATTTTGGTTATTTCTTTTCTTCTACTGGGTTTGGGGTTGGAATGTTCTTCCTTTTCCAGTTGCTTGAGATGTCCCATTAAGTTGTTAACTTCCTCTCTTTCCGTTCTCTTGAGGAAGGCTTGCAGTACTATAAATTTCCCTCTTAGGACTGCCTTTGCGATATCCCAGAGGTCTGATAATTCATGTTTTCATTGTTTTATTCCAAAAATTTGGCATTTTCCTTTTAATCTCATCTCTGACCCAGCTATCTCTCAGCATAAGGTTATTTAACTCCTATGTTTTTGTATGAGTATGCAGATTCCTGTTGTTACTGAGTTCAACTTTTATTCCACGGTGGTCCAAGAAGATGCAAGGAATAATTTCTATTCCTTTAAATTTACTGAGGTTAGACTTGTGACCTAAGATGTGATCAGTTTTGGAGTATGATCCATGTATTCAGGATTTGTATTCAGTTTTGTTGGGATGAAATGTTCTGTAGCTGTCTGCTAAATCCAAATGTTGGATGGTTAGGTTTAAATCTAAAATTTTTTTGCTCGGCTTCTTATTGGAGAATTGATCCAACACTGCCAAAAGAGTGTTGAAATCTCTGACTATTATGGCGCTGGAGGAAATCAAGTTGCTCATGTCTGTTAGAGTTTCTCATAAATTGAGGCACATTCTGGTTGGATGCATAAATATTAATAATTGAAATCTCATCATATTGACTATTACCCTTAACAAATATGAAGTGACCATTCTTATCCTTCCTTACTTTTCCTGGTTTAAGCCTATTGTGTCTGCAAATAGAATTGCAACACCTGCTTTTTTTCTGGTTACCATTTGCCTGAAATATGGATGACCATCCTTTCACCCTGAGTCTATATTTATCTTTTAAGGTAAGATGTGATTCTCCTATGCAGCAAATATCTGGCCTGAGTTTTTGTATCCAATCAGCTAATCTGTGCCTCTTTAGAGGACAGTTTAAGCCGTTCACATTAATGGAGAATATTTATAAGTCCGGTAAAATTTTGGGTATCGAGTTTTTCAAAAGTCCAGTGGACATTTTTAACCCTTTCACCAATTTGGAAGTTGGAGTTTGATCAAAATTTTCTGAGTGAGTTTACTTTTGTGGTAGAGGATTGGGCTGGTTATTATGGAGGATAGGTCTGAGAATATCCTAAAGAGCTGGTTTGGTTATGGCAAATTTCCTCAACATATGAATGTCATTAAAGTATATGATTTCTCCATCATAAATTCTCCATCTCAGTTTAGCTGGATACAGGATCCAGGGTTGAAAGTTATTTTGCTTTAGGAGATTAAAAGTCGATGACCACCCTCTTCTGGTTTGAAAAGTTTCAGCAGAGAGATCTGCAGTCATTCTAATATTCTTCCCTTTGTAGGTAATAGATTTCTTACATCTGGCTGCTTTCAGAATTTTCTCCTTCATATTAACTTTAGTTAATTATGGTATGCCTTGTGGATGTCTTATTTGGATTGAGTCATGCTGGGGTTCTGAAATTGTCTGCCATCTAAATTTCAGAATCTCTTGGCATGTCTGGGAAATTCTCTTTCATAATTTCATGGAGAAGGGCCTCTGTACCTTGTGAGGCCACTTCATCACTTTCAGTGATTCCAATGAGGCAGATATTAGCCTTCTTTGAATTATCCCAGAGCTCTCTGAGAGAATTATCCGTTTTTGGTCTCCATTTATCTTACTCTTTGAGAGTTTGCGAGTGTTCAAAAGCTTTGTCTTCAATGTCAGAAATCCTTTCTTCTGCTTGCTCCACTCTGTTACTGAGGGATTCTACTGTATTTTTCAGATCTTTGAGGGCTGCAAATTCTTGCTTCAGTGCGTCAAAATCTTTGATGGTTTTGTCTTTAAATTACTTGAATTCTTGAGACAACTTTTGAATTTCTCCTCGAATTTCTAATTCTGACTTTTGAATTGCTCCTTGAATTTCTAATTCCAAATTTTCCTCCATTCTATTAATCTTGTTTGCAATCCAAATTCTGAATTTGGCCAGCTGTTTATGAATGGGATCTTCAGTTACATCTGCCATATCTTTCCTTAGGGGTGGGTGGTGATCTATTCTGGTTATTCATTTTACCAGAGTTTTTCTGCTGATTCTGCCCCATGATTATTTTACACCATTTGATTTTTCCCCTGTAGCCATACAGTGCTACAGCCTGAGAAACTGGGGATCTGTTTAGTGTGGTGGGGCTAAGTGGTTCTGTCTTGTTTTCAGCTGGTCTCTGTCTGACCTTAGTGAAACAGTTACTCTGGGTTGAAATCTCAACTGTGGAGAAATACCAGCAATTAAGTCACACCCCCCCCCCACCGACAACAATTGGAAAAGGAAAATCAATCCTTCCTCCCACCACACATCCAGGGCTCCAGTTGAATGGTCCTCAGGTGATTGGCTCAGTTCAAAAGGTCCAAATCAATTGTCTTAGTCAGCACTGGTCTTAGTTGGGAGAGTTTAAAACGTCTCTTGCAACTGGTTCACAGGGTCTGGGGACAACTCAGATATGACTTGCTCCAGTGCTCTGTGAAGTCAGGAGGACCCACCCAGCAAATAGATTAGTCTGGGAAGGTGGATGCCTCCCTCCCCACCTTGCACCTCTGTCATACCCAGTCACTGATAGCCCCGCAGGGCTGTGACCCAGTTGCCTCCAGTGAGCAGGTACTCCAGGTGTTTGCACCTGCCTGAATCACAAGGAAATCTATATCTGCTCAGCCAGGCCGCTGCTCTCTGCCTCCATCTGGCAGGGAGATGTGAGGCCTGACAACCTTGGGCACTTGATGGAGGCTGGTGGGAGTTCACTCAGTTCTAGCCCCGCCCCTGATTGATGTTAGTGACAGAAGAGAACAACTTTGTGCGAATTTGTTTCTGTCCAGGCTAAATTTCCCTGCAGAAGAGAAGCTGTTTTGAGTTCCCAGAAACTGCACCTCAGGCCCTGTCTTTGCTCCTGCAGGTTTGTGTTCACAGCACAGTTAGCTGTCAGTTCTACGCTCCTGCCTTCCTTTGTCTATAGGCTGATGATCCCCTGAGGGCTGGGTGTGTCTTAGGCTCAGTAAAGCAGTCCTCTGGGTCAGCCCTTCCCTGGGAATTTCCCGGATTTGTGCATGTGTTTTCTAGTCTCCGTGCTCTACCTAGGCTGGTACCACTTCAGGCAAACCCTTTACTCACGGGGCCTGCATTTCTGTCTCAGATATGTTCTGCAGTAGTTGCCACCTAAGAAGGTGCCCGACCTCCTCTGGTTGCCCAGGGAGACAGGGAATGTGGCTTTGGAATATCCGGGAGTGAGCCCTATTGTTGCCAAAAACAGATGCTGTTCTGCACCTCGGGGCTCTGCCGCTCTGGCATGGTTCCCTCTCAGCCGACTGTCCTCTCCTCACTTCTGTGTAGCAGAATTAGCACTGACCAGCTGCAGTCTAGGCCCTGTCCACACTTCTCAAGAAATCACCCAAGAATCTGGACTCCTGGGGGACAGGCCTCCAGATCTCAGAGTGAGAGTGGAGGGGAATGCGGGATCTCAGAATTGGAGGTAGAGAATATATACAGTTTCATACAGTTTTATGCCTGGCAGGAGAACACCGTGGCACCCTAGCAGGGGAGGTAGGTCCAGTTTTTAGAGGATATCTCCTGTGGAGTGTAGTGGGAGGAACTTTGAACTCTGCTCGTTTGTTTGTGGGGCACTCCGAGCTGTTCTCATGGGGGAGGGAACTCTCGTCCTCTTGGTGATGCATTTTGTACCTTTTGTTTGTATCATTGGGGTTGCAGCTCGCCTCAGCGGGGTTGTTGTGCGTTTTTCTACCTTCTCTCTTGGTGCAGGTCTAATGCACCAGGTTACTAGCTAAATTTCTGTCCTTTAACTGTCCTTCTGGATGGGAGCCTCTGTGGAAAGCTGACTTCAGTCAGCCATCTTGGGGAAGCTGAAAATTGTTTCTTTAGAGTCGAAGCTTGCCTCAGCAGGGAAGACAAGAAATTATCTACTCATCTCTCAGCTCGACTCCCCTCCTTCGGCTTTGTTGGGTTCTTTCTGGTTGTTATCTCTCCCTCCAGACTGGAGCTTCTATTGAGAGCGGGCTCCAATCAGCTGTCATTCCCTGTTCCCTCTTGTTCTTGTTGAATGTAAAAATTGGAGTTAGGGAAAATAGCCAACCCGAGGATTTAGCAAAACACCAAACACACTGAGACCAAATGAGCAAATAAACAGAAAAAAAGGCTACCAGACACACAAGCCCACAGATGCACGAACAATCAGAAACACATAGACATATAGACAAGAACCAAAAAAAAAAAAAAACTACAATAAAAATAATGATAATTGTAAAATAATTGAAAAAAAGGTAAAAAACAAACAAAAAAAGTCTAAAAATCCGACATAAGCACTCTCATAAACCATAAGAAGGGATGAAGAGGAAGAGAGAAGGGAAAAAAAGTGGTGTTCCTAAAAAAGTTAAAAGAGATGAAAGAAAAAATTAAAAATAGAGAAAATAAAAATAAAAAATAAAAAAATTAACAATAGCTCCTCCAAGAAAATGATGAGGAAAAAAAAGAGAAAGAAAAAAATGCACCAACTACAAAAATATTATTCTTGTATATATGTAGAAATATACATCTATATGTATTAGGTAGGGATCAACTTTCGTAGAAATATATGCAATATACTTTTTGGACACCAGGTGGTGCTGTGAGTGATTACCAGGCTTATACCTGATTCACAGTTTACACTGTTACCACGGTAACCACCCTACCTGGCCGATCACCATTTTGGAGTTTCTGTAAAAAAAAAACAAAAAACAAAAAAAAACAGGATAGGGTTGCAATGACAATTAAATTTGGTATTATGGGTAAAGTCCTTAGACAATGTCTGGCACATAATCGACAATAAATAAACTCTAACATGTGCAGTCCAAAAAAAAAAAAAAAAAGTTTATTACCTAATTGTTATGCCGCACCCACGGCACCACAGCCGTAGTGAGGCAGCGCTGTCCGCGTTCTAGAATGACGGGAAGGTGGATTGTGCTCCATGGAGCTTTGCCCCCAGCGCCCCCAGTATGCACAGCATCAGAAATGTTGCCTAGCATGCTCAGTTACCCGCTTAAGTTTAAAGATTGTGGCATCTAGTAGAAATATGTTCATGTGATTGTTGTTCTGTGTGAGAGGTCTGTTTATACTGATAAATGAGCAATATATACTTTGTCACGAATGAACACAATGCGCTATTGATCCAGATATAGTACAACTTTACATAACCTCCCACAATAAGGTTTTGTTCAAAACATCTTACTTCACCAATTTTTCATAATTAATAGAAATCAATAGAGTAGTTTAATGTTTAACAAGCATTCAATTATGAATCAAAGTATAGTTACTAATAGAAATAAAAACATATAGAAAATATATAGAAATAGTCAAACATTATACATAAGGAATATGTCAAGCTATTTTTAAAAGATTACGGGGAGCTAAGAAAAGTTGCAAACATTGACATTCTTAAGATAAAAAGAAGTAAGCAGGTTTCACTGATAACCACCACCCTCCAAAGAGTGGCCTTGAAAGCATGTAATGCATGATAAACCGCATAACCGCATATCTGGGCAGAAAGATAACGTGCAAGCGTAAACAAAATAAAAAGTGCATTGTTTAAACCCTGTAAAGAAAATGTATAAATACCAACATGTGCTCTCAGTAAAATTGCAGCTGCATACTCCAACCCGTAGTGTGTCAGACTGTCATTCCTGCGCCGACCTCTCAACCTTCCTCGCTCCTTCTCCCTGCTCTCCCTCGGACTGAAGCCCACCGACTGGGTGGTCCGTGGCAGGTGGCGCCCGAACAGGGACCTGAAGGACAGGTAATTTTCTCTCTTTCCCTTTTCTCTCTTCCAAGGTTGAGGACGGCTCTTACCAGGGAGCTGCAGACCCGCCGGTAAAGGCTGACCGGTTAAGTGTAAGTAATCACAGGACTCATGGGGCACGCATTGACTAAAGGAGAAAGAATGCTGAGTATTATGTTACAGCGTATGTTGGCTAAAAACGGGTTCAATGTGTCCCTCAAACGGCTGGAGGATCTTATGCATTTTATTAAGCTTGTCAGCCCTTGGTTCGTGGAGGAAGGGTCTGTTAGCGCCTGGCGCAGAATCCCTCCTCCAGGTGCCAAGGGTGGCACTTTAGCTAACATTAGACAAGGTACTGAAGAACCGTACCAGGAATTTATATCAAGACTGGAGGAAGCCATTAATAGGATGCTCCCACCGTCAGAGGGCACATCATTGTTGCTTAAACAATTAGCTTGGGAAAATGCCAACACGCTGTGTCAAGATCTTATACGACCTCTGAGAAAGGCAGGTACTCTGCCAGATTACATCAAAGCATGCATGGATGCCTCACCAGCTATAGTCCAAGGTATGGCCTATGCTGCAGCAATGCAAGGTCAGAAATTCAGCGCCTACGTTAAAAATACCTTCAATAAAGGAGGTAAGGGGCCAAGAGCCCCTGCTAACACTTGCTACAATTGTGGCAAGCCAGGACATATGCAGAAGGACTGTAAACGGTCCCATGCCAATAAGCCGAGGGGGGAACCGCCCGGCTTATGCCCTCGTTGTAAAAAGGGGCGACATTGGAAACATGAATGTAAATCAAAGTTTCATAAGGATGGAACCCCCTTAAATAATGACAAGGGTGACTCAGATCCTGAGGAACAGGAAATGAGAAAATCAAAAAACTAGACAGGGGGCATTCTCCCAGCCCTGACCCCAAGGGAGATCGTGCCGCACTGCAGGACATGCAGCAACCGTCCACTTTAAATCCTCAGGCACCTGAATTCACTATTCATAATCTCCAAAGAAGCCCACCTGGAAGTGCAGGTTTAAATTTAGCAAGTGAAAAGAATGTCTTATTATCCAAATGAGACGGTGTTACTTTAATCCCCACTGCAGTGAAAGGGCAACTTTTGCCTGGAACGGTTGGAATTATAATTGATAGAAGTTCAAATTATACTAAAAACTTTGAAGTTATTCCAGGAGTAGTTGACTCAAATTCGGAAAAGACAACGCAGAAGGAGGCGCCAGCGGCCGCTACAGGATTTCACCCGCCGCTTGGAGAAAATGAAAGTGCACTCGCCGATAGCGAACAAAATCACCTGGACGCAAGTTAAAACTCTTACTCAACAAGCCAAACAACTACTACTTTCTCAGGGAAAATCCCTGACTCCTTGCATATATTTTATAGCTTTCTTAACTCTCATTTCAAGTCCCAAAGTAGAAAGCACCGCCTACTAAGCATATGTTCCCAATCCACCTTTGCTACATCCTGTAGGCTGACTTGATCAGGAATCGGTTAAAATATTAACCAATGACACTCTCCGTCTAGAAGGTTTTCAGAATTCAGAATCGCGGGGCCACGCTTCCTCTTTCATTAACTTTACAAGTAGAACAGACTCACTCCCCATTTGTCTTTCCCTCAAAGAACAAGCACCGCCATTCTGCCTGAAAACCAGCTTCAAAGTATTTCTGACGAATGCTCCTGTTCCCAATGACCCTGGTAAGCGTTATGTATAGAAATATCAATTACAAACCTTAGGATATTTAAACTTTAATGAAACTTTTAAATAACTGAACAAAGAAATTCCTATAAAATAACCTGTGTCTCTTGTAAAATAACCAATTGTATTGCTTCTGCTGATATATTTCATGTTAGTAATAGATTACTAAATGTTATGTTAATTGTAAAGAGACCTTCATATGTAATGTTACCTGTAGATTTACAAGATGATCCATGGTATGATAATGAAGCATTGCAAGTTTTGGAAACGCTTAATGAATTAATTAGGCCTAAGAGGTTTGTGGCAGTGTTAATTTTAGGCATTGCAGCTTTAATTTCTATAATCACTACTTTTGCTATAGCTACTACAGCTCTACTGCAACAAGTGCAAACAGCACATTATGTCAATGCTCTTAGCAGTAATGTAACTTTAGCCTTAATGACACAGGCTAGTATTAATAATAAACTTGAAGCCAAATTAAATGTGTTAGAAGAAGCAGTTTTAGCTTTAGGTCAGGACATTAAGTACATACAACAGAAACTGCAAACAAAGTGTCATTCTGCCTTCCAAGCTATTTGCATTACACCTTTACCATATAACATATCTGAGTCATGGAGTAAGGTACAAACACATTTACAAGGTGTTTAGAAAGACAATGACATAACACATGATCTCCACGGCCTACAACAAGATATTACAACCATGAGTCAAGCTCATTTACCAGTAACTTCTCTCAATACATTGGCCCAATCGTTAACCAACAGATTTAAAGCACTCAATCCTCTTGACTGAATCCAATATATTGTGTTCATAGCTATTATTAGCTGTCTTTTATTCTGTGTCATGTTACTGTTACCTTGTCTTATTCAATGTCTTTTCTCATCTATTAGTTCTATTCGCCAAGAAATCTTTGAACTGCGGTTTAAAAACAAAAAAGGGGGATATGCCGCACCCACGGCACCACAGACGTAGTGAGGCGGCGCTGTCCGCGTTCTAGAATGACGGGAAGGTGGATTGTGCTCCATGGAGCTTTGCCCCCAGCGCCCCCAGTATGCACAGCATCAGAAATGTTGCCTAGCATGCTCAGTTACCCGCTTAAGTTTAAAGATTGTGGCATCTAGTAGAAATATGTTCATGTGATTGTTGTTCTGTGTGAGAGGTCTGTTTATACTGATAAATGAGCAATATATACTTTGTCACGAATGAACACAATGCGCTATTGATCCAGATATAGTACAACTTTACATAACCTCCCACAATAAGGTTTTGTTCAAAACATCTTACTTCACCAATTTTTCATAATTAATAGAAATCAATAGAGTAGTTTAATGTTTAACAAGCATTCAATTATGAATCAAAGTATAGTTACTAATAGAAATAAAAACATATAGAAAATATATAGAAATAGTCAAACATTATACATAAGGAATATGTCAAGCTATTTTTAAAAGATTACGGGGAGCTAAGAAAAGTTGCAAACATTGACATTCTTAAGATAAAAAGAAGTAAGCAGGTTTCACTGATAACCACCACCCTCCGAAGAGTGGCCTTGAAAGCATGTAATGCATGATAAACCGCATAACCGCATATCTGGGCACAAAGATAACGTGCAAGCGTAAACAAAATAAAAAGTGCATTGTTTAAACCCTGTAAAGAAAATGTATAAATACCAACATGTGCTCTCAGTAAAATTGCAGCTGCATACTCCAACCTGTAGTGTGTCAGACTGTCATTCCTGCGCTGACCTCTCAACCTTCCTCGCTCCTTCTCCCTGCTCTCCCTCGGACTGAAGCCCACCGACTGGGTGGTCCGTGGCATTGTTATCCAACCTTGGCTGTTCTGTTCCAGACAGCACTCCTATCCGACCTCCCAACTCTGTGTAAGAGTCCACCTTCACAAATCTTTCCACTCTACTCCCACGTTCTCCCGCAAACTGGCAACTGCAATTGGCTGTGGGGGAGGGGCTGGCTGTGCTGGCTCTAGCTGCCACCAGCTCCTGGCTGCAGTGCATGGAGACCTTTTCCTCAGATTTTGTGGCTCAGAGTCTCACTTTTGAATCTGGACTTTTGAGTCTAGCCACCCTCCAGTTTGCCGCACAGCCTGAACTGCCAGCCCACACCAATATTCCCCGCCAGGAATGGTCTGGTCTATTTAATCACTCGTGTTGTTCTGGGAGAAGGTGTCCGCCATTTGGGACAATTCAAAATGTCTGTTTCCCGGGTGGGATCCCTTCCCTTCAGTTTTCCATTGGGATGCTTAACCCCTTGTGGCTCTGAGCGTCACCCCTTTCTGGTTGCCAAACTCAGCTCAGGAATAAATTTTCATCAATTGGGTTTTGCCAGGAATTGCAAGCTGCTGTTATCCGTGAGGGAGGGTCCTGCCAGCCAGCACAGCCAAGCAGGGAAAATCTCTACAACAGAGTCCGTGGTTTTAAATTACACCTCATATACAGAAATCCGCCAATTTGCTGTGCGTCTCCAGCTGTCTGTCCACACCAATAATCCATATGGGGAAAAGGTCCAGACTCCCTTCCTCTTACCTGATGACTTGGGAGAGGTGGGCTACATGTCCGTTGCGTCTGCCATCATGCTCCGCCTCTCTCTTTGTTCATAGTTTTGTACATCACAGTGTAGCTCGGCTGGGCCCTCTGCTCAGCATATTATGAGGTTGAACTTGTGGTGCTGGCTGGATGTGGCTCTTGTCTGCAAGACTTGCCTGGAGACTCTCGCTTCCACACTCATTCAAGTTGTTGGCTAAATTCAATTGCTTGTGGTTGTTGGTCTGAGCTCCTCATCTCCTTGTCATCTGTGACTGGGGACTGCTTTTTGCTCCCAGAGGCCCCTTATGTTCCTTCCCAGGCTTTTTCCCCTCCCTCTTCCAGTCGTGGATCAAGACCCCCACACCCCAGATCTCTCCATCTTCCCCTTCTGCTGCATCTTTCTTGAGTTCAGTCAAAGAAGAAAACTCTCTCCTCCGAAGGGCTCATGTGCTTACACTGGGTTCATCTAATCATCAGAATTATCTCCCTGTTTTTAAGTGTATAGTCTTAAAATCTACAAAAATCCCTTTTGGCACGTAGTATAATATAGTCACAAGTTCTTGGGATTAGAAAATGGACATTCTTAATCCCATTTTTGTGTGAGGGTATGCATTTCTCTTACCACAGGTAATTTATATAGAATTTCAATAACTTATGCAATTTACCCATGCTAAACTTCTGTTTCTAAAAAGTTGGAATGATGCATATTTTATGTGTACAATATAATGTGTCTTCTATAACATGTCAGAAAATGTCTTTTCTTTTTGGGAGTCAATGAATGTCTACCAGGAGCATAAGTGATAGGATTTTCGTGAGATTTTGCAAGGAACTCATGCATATTCATATGTGATTTCATAAGAGATAGAGCTTATTTCAGATCCAGAGGAGTGGCCGTATTTACAGCATCAGTTCTCCCAGTGTTGCATGTCCACGTTGTGTTTGAGGATCAACGTGGGTATTTCCGACATGCAATGATGGTCTCTTTAACTGGCCAGAGCTGGAATTCATCAGGCTACTGAAGTGCCACTTTGGGGAGGCTAATTTGTACCCAAAGCTGCTGGGATTGGAAGGCTCTTTTCATCTTCAGGTCTTCTCTGCTTGCTTTTGTAATGGGATGGGTCCCCTATGTTGCCCCATGTGGGGGCCACTTCACTCCCTTCCCTGCCAGGTCATTTAGTGCTGTTGATAGCAGGGCCAGAAGAGGGTGTCTGAGAGTCAAATATTAATATGTCCTGTGCCATATTTGCTAGAAGATCACTTTGAAAATATGCATGAGCACCTGACTCCTGCCAACTGGTATTAACTCAGAAATACTTTACTATCAGATTATCTTACATTAATCTCTTTTATGTGTAGATGGGCAACGCCAAGTAGATCATGATCTGACTGTACTCACTTCAAGGACTTGCTGGTATTTAGAAGCTACTTACAATAGCTTTATAGGGGAAAGACTGAAGCAGAGGTCCTCAAACTACAGCCCACGGGCTGCATGAGGCGGTGTGATTGTATTTGTTCCCGTTTTGTTTTTTTACTTCAAAATTAGATATGTGCAGTGTGCATAGAAATTTGTTCGTAGTTTTTTTTTTTTTTTTTTTTAACTATAGTCTGCCCCTCCAACTGTCTGAGGGACAGTGAACTGGCCCCCTGTTTAAAAAGTTTGAGGACCTCTGGAAGAAATGAAAGTTAAAGATATTGGGAAGGAATATTCTGATGAGGTTCCAGAAGAAGGCAAAAAGCTAAAAAAAATTTTTTTTTTCAGTTATTCACAAATATTTATAGACCACAATAGTGTATTAGCCCCTGTGCTATACACTTTGGGGATATGATAGAACACAAGGTTCAGTTATCATCCTCAAGAAATTTGAGGGCCAGATGAATGAAAGTTCAGTAGAACCTCTGTACTTTCACCACCCGGGGACTGTACCACATCCGTCAATATGTGGAGGTGGTCAACATAAAGAACTAGGCCTACAGAACTGATATGTACGTGTGGTGCATGTCTGCTCTATGAAAATTAGGTCAACTTAAGAAGGTGGTCAATGTAGGGAGGTGGTCAACTATGAAAGTTCTACTATAATTATATTGTTGGTGTAAAAGGAAAATGGAAATTAGAAAACATTTATGGTAGTCCTTCACAAAGTTAAGCATAGAGTTACCAAATTACCCAGCAATTCTGTCATGCATATACCCAAGGGAACTGAAAACATAGGTTCACTTAGAAACTCATACACAAAAATAGACAGCAGCATTATTAACTTTATTATAATTAAAAAGTGGAAACAACTCAAATGACCATCCACTGATGAATGGATAAAAAATGTGTTATATTACCAGAATATTAATCAGTCATACCAGGGTGTGAAGTGCTGTTACATCCTACAACATGGGCAAACCTTGTAAATGTTAGATTGAGTGAAAGGAGACAGACGCAAAAGACCACACATTTACGAAACCATTTATATGAAACGCTCAGAACAAGTACACCCAGAGGCAAGTAGACTCTCGGTCACCAATGATAGGAGGGAGGGGTGCGGGAGAACGGTTGCTAATGGAGATGAGGTTTCTTTTGCTGTGATAACAAGTATAATTAGATGTGGTGGTGCTCACATCACTTTGCAAAACTATTAAAATCCATTGCTGTGTGTACCTTAAAAGGGTGACTTTTACAGGGTACGAGTTATACAGAAGATGACAATGCAATTGCAAATACTGTGGTGACACCCTGAAGTGATACATTGGGAGGAAAGTGAGGAAGGAGAAAGCTCTTCTCAAGGCATAACTGTTAAGTTGACTCTAGAATGCCAAGTAGCTGGAGAAGGCGGACGCCAAGGTGGGAGGATTGCTTGAGAGTTAGAGACTGGCGGGCAATAAAGCAAGACCCTGCCTGTACAAAGAAAACTTAAAGTTATCTAGATATGGTGGTGTGTGCCCATAGTCAGTCCCAACTCCTCCAGGGGTGACGTAGGAGATTGCTTGAACCCAGGAGTTCAAGGTTACAGTTGAGGTATGATCATGCCATTGCATGCTGATGACAGAGGGAGAACTTGTCTCTCAAAAAGAAAAAAACTAAGTAAGTGTAATGAGCAAAGAAAGATGTGTTTGGGCACATCCACACGGAGGCCTCAATTCCCCTCCTTCACAAATCACTTTCTCTACCTCTTTGTTTTAATTCGTAGCTTAACTTCTTTCCTCTACAATATTTCTTCCCCCAAAGCTGCGCTAGCTAGAGGCCACTAACTGAGTCACTGGGGGTGCGGGGCAGGTCAGTGGGGAGAGAGCAGGTTCTTCTCTCCTCTGGCTCCCTCATCCTTTGCTCCACTCACCATGCGAACCTCTCTCATTTCTTCTCCACTGAGATTCATGCTGGCTGGTTGGAATCGCTGCATGACAGAACCTGTAAAGTGCAGAAAGCAGGGCTGGGGGGAGTGCAGCTAATGTCTCTCTGTCACCACAGAGTATCGTCTCCCCCCAGGGGTTGGCTATGGTTTCCACTGAGGTGGCTGTTGGTATAAGATCTAGAGAATTTCCATCCACAAGGAGAATTTCTACTGATTCTGACCAGTGTTTGTGACACTGCCTTCCTGGAGGCTCTAGTTAATAGTTATAACTGAATCAGCCCTCAGGCTGGACACTGTCCTTGGTGAGCTTTTAAGATCTAATCACTTTATCAGCTGTTAACTTCTACTTTCTTGTATGATTTATTGTTATCTCTTCCAATTTTTTAACAGTAGGAGATAGAAATATCTCTTAATGAAATACTAAATACTGATACTAAATATCTTTAGTTTTATGGAGATAAAGTTAGATAAAAGCCCCAAATCTATTCCATGTAACATGGCTTGATCTCATTTGCTTGTTTCATCCTTGGGTAACATTTTATGATCACAAGTGAACACCATACACTTGATGTTTAACTGAGTAAATTTATATATGTTTTCTATGAAATGATTTCAATTTTTTTGCTTAGTTTGAAGTATCATTTTTTTTAAGTTATTCTCATATTTTGTGGCTTTCCAACGCGGTTGTGATTTGTGGCAGAGGAGCCTCTCCAGGAAGCAGACACTCAGAGTGGGGAGCACAGGCTTCCCTGGGGAGTAACGTCTGTGAAAGGGAGAGGGAGGGAGTAGGGCCGAGCTGAGTCAGAGCCTTGACACCGAACTTGCAGAGGCTCACTCCACACAGCGCAGAGCTCCCTAGTGAAGGCTGTTCTGTGTGGGATGAAGTGCTGACCTCAGCTGCCCTGTGGTGCCCCAGCAAGCACTGGGTGTGCCACAGGATGTTGATTTGAAAGACGAGGCTGAGCTGAAAGGGTTAACAGATGGAAGCTGTCAGCTCACCAGGCTCCTGACACCTGGCAGAAAGGCCCTTCTTTGGGGACATCTGAGCAAGCATCCCACTGCTGCAGTTGGCCATTGTGAAAGACAGACGGAGGAGCCTTACGCAGCCTGGGGCACCTCCTTCAGGTCCCTGAGGCCTCGCTTCCCGCTTCCCGAGTGGAGACTCAGAGGAGCAAGTTAGTGAGAGGAGCTCCTGCCCCCATCACTGGGTTGGTGGGAGGGGCAGGACCAGTTCTCAGCATCTTCTGCTGCTCTCCATCCTCAATTCCCTGCCACAGGCTGTCATCACCCAGGGTCAATGGTGTGATCCAAATCCTCTAGGAGAGGGCTGAGGCCCTGGTAAATCCTACTCTACTCAGGCCAGAGTTGACACATTTGTCATTTTTGTTTAATATTTAGGATGTACGAAGAGGTGCCCAGGTGAGTCCCCTGAACTGGCCACCTGTTCTTCCCTCGCCCCATCCTGTGCTGAAGCTCTTTCCTTTTTGCCCATCAGCATCTTACTCTTCATGAGATCACGTCCCCTCTTCTTGCCGGCCGTTCCTTGGACATAAGCAGCACAGAATGCCTAGGTGGCAGCCATAGCTTGTAGTTCAGAGAGACACTTGCTGTATCCCTGGTGTCGTAAAAGATACAGCTTATCCAGGAACAATATTGCCGCTAAGTTGGAGAGTCAATAGTGCCTTTGGTGACCATGCCAACACTGTTAGGCTGACATCTATACGGTGCACTGTGTTATTGTGACCCGAGGATTTCAAGGTCCTGACCCCTGTCCTGTTCCTTTTTGCTATATTAAAATGGGTCCCCTGGCTGGATCACTGTATTGGGTTCCATGCTTGTGGCTCAGGCATTCTGTGAGTCCCCAGAGAGTGGTGCTGGCTAAAGCCAAGCAGGAGAAAAGACAAACTCCAGGGCTGTGAGTCAAACATTTCTGTTGCTTTAAGCATCTCAGTTTGTGATAGTTTGTTACAGGAGCCCTAGGAAAGGAAGTGCTGTGTAAGGCTTTCATGTAACTAGGAAGACTCTGTGAAGTGGTTGATTGCCAAACCTTCATATGGTTCGTCTGCCCTCCTCTGAAGTGACAGTGTCTTATAAAAGCTAGACATTCTCCATCTCCTGTTCATCCTTTCTAATCAGCGTGATGTCACTGGAGGAATTAATCAACGTGAAGTTCTATGGGACGCCCATGGGGCCCAGACTCCATTATGACAGAGGTCGGACGAATTGCCATTAGTCCTGAGGCAAAACTAGGAGTGAATGTCATTGTCCATTTCATGTGAGTTCAAACCGATTTTGACCTTCTTTCCTAATTGGAATAGAAATGAATTTATCCACCAAATTAATAACTACCTGGTATTTATCTGAAGCCACATTAATCTGTTCTAGAAAGTGGCATGGCAGTGGCAGTCAGGACAACGGCTTGGATGAGCTTGTGACAGTCCACATCTGTGCATGGAGGCGAGTGGAGGCTGGCATTGCAGAGGACTCGCGCGGGAAAGGCCCTGGGCCTCGGCCCCCGCTGATCTGCACACCTAAAGTGGCAGCAGGGGTGGGAGGTGGTGGAGTGTCCAGCAGAGTAGAGGGGAAGCTAGCCTGGGAAATATCTAGATAGAAATCAACAGCTAGTAGAGACGGGATATCAACGAAGTTAGAAAGCAGCTGACACATACCCTCAAGCCGTGTCTAACCTGTGGGCTGTAACTTTCCTTTATTAAAACCCTGCCATAATGTCCTCTGATCTGTAGTTGAGTGTTCCACTGCCCTTCACCCTGATAGCGCTCTTCCTTAAACAAAAGACTGCCTGTCTAATCGAAACATGAGGCGAACGCCTTCTCACTTTTTACTTTGTATATGCCCCCCCCCCCAACCCCAATAAAAGGGCCTTGAAAATTCGGCTCAAGATGGTGCCTGTTTGTCTCCCTGAAGCTGGATGTGATGTTGTCTCTCCAGGTCATAAGAAAGAAACTTGTGTGTGAATTCACTGTGGCTTCTCTCACTTTGTCTGCCAGACCCAGGCGGTCAGGTAAAGTCCCTGCCTAGGGAACTCCCAGTCTGCTGTGCGTTGGCTCCGTCCGGATTGCTGCACTCATCAACCTCCAGGACTCACTATGGGGCTGTGCCAGCTGCTGACATTCAGATCAGTGATCCCTGAGTGGATTCATGGACACAGTGGACCATTTGCAAACTAGCTCTTGGCCAGGGCTCACTTCGTCTGACCCCCGTATACTTCCACTCTGATAGTGCAGATGCCCCTGTTAACCTGGACCCTGCATGCGCCGTTTGTTAACTGTCTGAGAACCTCCTTCCCTTTGGAGGAGAACAGACTTGCAGGGGATATTTGCCATGGTGCTGCAGGTGCGTGCCTTTGGGACATGGTCACTTATTCAGTCAACACACTTCTGGTCAGAAAACTGGATTAAACGTGGAAACTGGGCAATCCATGGTGCCTATTTCCTGGGATGTCTGCTGTCAAAAACCTCAGGTAGTCATCTTTGATTTCTCATTATGTTACAAATTGAATAGTACTTTTTACTGATTACCTATTTTTTCCCAAGGAATATCATGTTCTATAAACCATGTCTGTAATTTTCTGCAGTGTCCTTGGTGGCCACTGTGACGCTGTTGGTCTTTATGGTAATTTCAAGTCCCTGGCTTCTCATGGGTGAGCGTCAACTCAGCTTCCATCACATCAAATACTGTTCTGCTATTCTCACTGCCTTCAGCTGCCTTGGTCTGTGGCAGGCCCTTCTGTATCCAGCCCTGGCCTGCACTGAACTTCCTAAGGAGTCTTGAGATACTCTGACGAGCACATTTTTGACAGCATTAGTGACTGGGTAGCCTCTGGGTCTTGCCATGGACCATGATCTTCTAGTAGGTCTTCTGGTTTCCTGTAATAGGTCCCTTCTAGCATTGCCACTTTCCTGAACGTTTTACCCCCTTCCTCAGAATGCTGTTACTGCAATATAGGCATTTCAGCCGGACCCAGCATGGGCCGCCTCTTGGTCCAGTCTTTTTGGAGCCAGACCAGCGATGTGAGTTGACACCTTATGAGAAGGCCATGCCCGGGGTTCTCAGGAGTGCCTCAAGTCAATAAACTCTGACCTACTCAGTCTTATTTCTGTTTTCCCTGGAGTCTCGTCCCATGAGTGTCCCTCTAGTCCTGCTGGGATGTGCTCTTGGTCCTGCAGCTCTTTTGGGATAATGTACCTCTGTTCCCATATCTGACCTACCAAGTCCCGTGCTGTGACTTAACCATTTTATGGAGCTGGTGGCCAGAAGTGGATGTCTAATAGGGGAAGTGGGGACATCTCTGGTGATGTCTCAGGGAGAACGAGCTGTGTCTTTTCTTCCTGCTGCTGGTGGTGGATGTTTGCTAGCTCTTATGGAAGAGCAGTGGACCACTTATTTAGGCTCGGAAGATTCAGAGGTCTAGAAGGTCAGAATTTTCAAGGACATCTACTCTGCTGTCACTATACCACGTGTCAGGAGCCCAGGTTTTCTTGATCGGAACTCTGATTTTGGTGTAACAGATCTGCCCCTGCTGAACATTCCGTTGTCTTTAGAGTTTAGTCACAAATCTTGTGCTTGATTTTCTTACTCTGCTTTCCCACTGCATGAGATGAGGGCTCCTTTGTAAGTCAGCAGAGACTCTGTGGCTTGAGGTACTTTGCTACAATCGTTGGTTAATTGCCTTTAGCTTTGCATTACTAATCTATAGGACATCAACACCATTCAGCAAAAACTAATTCCACTGTTCTTATATTTATCAGTCAGTCACCATGCATTCCAAAGCCTGAGTCACCCTATCGTGGGGACGTTCCCTCAGTGGCATGGCCTCCCAGCTTACCCTGTGTGAATGTTTTGCCAGCTGGACGACATTCATTCTGGGCCAGTCTGCACACCACTCCCCTCTGGGGATGTGCACCTCCATGGGCCTCATTCTTCTTCGTTCTTCAGTGCCACATCTGCTTCCTGTGGAGCATTGTCAGTGTGGTCCTTTCTCACTGCACCTGTTGCCTGATGTCCCACTGAACTGAGCTTATCCAAAAGTGCCAAAGTGGTAAAAAGTTATTGAATACAAAGTGGTGTTGTCCAGGGTGTGCCTCTGTAAGTGCTTCACTAAACTGAGGGCACGTGAAGCACCGACACCACATTCCTGGTGTTTAGTATTTGGGTTTTTACCCTGATAGGCCGGAACCAGCTAATGTAGTCCACACGTGCTGCACCACACTCAGACTTACCAAGGGGACTTTCCTTGAATAAACTGTTTGCACCAGTGATGACCAAAATAAGGAACCATGCATTGATCAAAGCTGAAATTTAAAGATATTTGTATCAGAATATTTATTGCAGCCCTATTCATAATTGCTAAGTCATGGAAAAAGCCCAAGTGCCCATCAATCCACGAATGGATCAATAAATTGTGGTATATGTACACCATGGAATATTATGCAGCCTTAAAGAAAGATGGAGACTTTACCTCTTTCATGTTTACATGGATGGAGCTGGAACATATTCTTCTTAGTAAAGTGTCTCAAGAATGGAAGAAAAAGTACCCAATGTACTCACCCTTATTATGAAACTAATGTAGGACCTTCACATGAAAGCTATATCCCAGTTATAACCTAAGAATAGGGAGAAAGGGGAAAGGGAGGGGAGGGAGGGGGGAGGGAGGGGGAAGGAGGGGGATTAATGGGATTACACCTGCGGTGCATCTTACAAGGGTATATGTGAATCCTAGTAAATGTGGAATGTAAAGGTCTTAGCAAAATAACTAAGAAAATGCTACTAAAGCTATGTTAACTAATGTGATGAAAATGTGTCAAACGATCTATGAACCAAGTGTATGGTGCCCCACGATCATACTAATGTACACAGCTATGGTTTAATAAAAATAAATAAAAAAAAATTTAAATTAAATAGTTACCTATGCGAAAAAAAAAAAGCTGAAATTTATTTCATTTGGAAGAAATTTCATACATCTCTCATTGAATGTGCTTATAAGAGGTTGTAACTTGGAAAACTGGTCCATTGGGCTCAAATTTACATTGTCAGCAACATGCAAATTAGAAAGTACAGTTTCAAAGCGGTTGGGTCTAGTGGCTGCACTAATGAGCACGTTATACACGGCTGTTCTCTGTTCCCAGGACATACACCTTCTAGGGACTGAGACAGAACCGCCCAGAAAAGTAATTCCCAGAAAACATTTGAACTGAGGGCCAGTCAAGCCCAGATTTACTCTCTTGGAGTAGGAGACAATGAGTTCAATGACCTCACCATCAAAGAAAAGTCCAAGAGCTTCTGTGGGCGTCCTCATTTTGGTGAACAAATAATTTTGGTGGTTCTGAGACTCCACCTGCTATGGGCTGTGCAGTTAGGGCGGCTTTTCCCATTTGTGAACAACGTTGGCCACTTTCTTTTTCTTTGGCGGAGGCAGTGGCTGCGCAGAAGACATTAGGTGGACCTCCATCCTCAAGAGAGTCATCTCTGGGGGCATTTGGGGGACCTTCTCATTTAGACTCAGCATCACAGCCGTCTTGAATAAGACACTCAGGTGCAACTACAAAGAACCCGGCAGATGATTTCTTGCTCCGCCCTCTCCATCTCCAGAGTCCTCATCAGACACAGGTGCTGCAGCAGTTCCGGGGGGGTTGCGCCACTATCACACTTGCTTCTGTGCTGCCACCTGTCTCCACCAGGTCAGGTATTTGATGGAAACATAGAGTTTGAGGTACCTTGAGACTTGTAAAATTATTTCAACTAGAAAAAGGGAAAATATATTATTAGTCTTGTCCAGTGCTCCACAAATGGGTTATGCAAAATGTCAAGCTCATAACTAAAACAACAGTAATACCTTCAGTATTTTCTTTTTACAGCACAATGGTATAACTAGTAGAGAAGTAATAGAAAAAACTCCCAGTACAAGATGTAGTTCAGTAAAGTTGTTTTTACCTGTATTTGGACAATTCTTCAAACATTTTCTGAAAATCCACATTGCTGTTTGACAAGCTTCCAGCAGGCTGGTGTCTGCAGCAGTGACTAACTCTGTGCACCACGTGATAACGTGACCCTCAGGAGGCTGACGTGTGGGAAAAGCTCATATCTTGGTGACGACGTTATCAGTTTTACCCATCTCTTCAAAGAACCAGCATTAGCATAACTGATTTTCTCTAGTATTTTTTTCTGTTTCAGTTTCACTGGTTTTGGATGTTTTTTATTATTTCTTTCCACTTGCATTGGGTTTAATTTTTTCTAACATTTTAATTTGGAATTTTAGTTTGCTCATTTTAAACCTTTCTTCTTTTGCAATATAAACTTTTAATGTCATTTTTTTTAATGTCATATTTTTTGACTAAATACTGTTTTAGCTGAATTTCACAAATTTTGGTGATGTATGTTTTTATTTTCATTTTGATGTTTGTTTTAATTTTCATTAAATTCAAAAGATTTTATTATCTTCTTTTAACTACGGAAGTGTGTTGTTTAATTTCCAACTCTTAGTAGATTTTCAGAATTATCTTTCTGGCATTAGTTTCTTGTTAAATTATTTTATGGAAGGCGAATAGTGTAATATTTTATATGACTTGATTCTTTTAATTATTTTTGTAATTTGTTTTATGGCCCAGAATATGGTTTATCTTGAGGGATGTTACAGACGGGCTGAAAAGAATGTGTATGCTTTCTTGGAGGTGGAATTAAAAAAAAAAATGCCAGTTGGGTCAAGGTGCTTGATTATGTTTTTAGGGCCTTTTCTGTCATTACGAACTTTCTGTCTACTTTTTCTGGTGATACTTAGAGATGAATGTTGTTATCTTCAACTATAATTATAGATTTGTCTGTTTTTCTTTTTGGTATTATCTATTTCTGATTTATGTATTTTGGTGTTCTGATGTTAGTTATGTATGTTTCATTCTTATTTCTTCTTGGAATAAAATTGAGTTCTGTATCATTATTTAATATCATTTTTACTCCTGGCAGTTATTTTTCTGATATTTTTATACACATAATTTTAGATAGTTTGCATGATATATATTTCAATAATTTTATTTTTAATTTACCTAGACTAGACTAGTATATTTAAAAGGGATTTCTTATGGGTAACATATATTTGAATTTTGCTTTAAAAAATTTGATCTGTCAGTTATTGCCTTATTTGGTATATTTGGACCATCTACCTGTATTCTTACAATTATAGATATGGTTGGATTTAAATCTGTCATCTTTCTAATTGTTTTCTTTTTATCCAATCTGGTCTCCTCCCTACCCCATTTCTCTGCCTTCCTTTGATTTAGATTTTTTTCTAAAAGCAATTTCATTTTAAAATTCTTTACCATTGACTTATTTATACTTTTTCAAACTTTTTGTTCATGGTTTCTTGTTAAAGAAGCTAAAGGGTTTTGGTATTTATCTTTAACACACACACACACACACATACATACACACACGCTTAGGTCACTGCAGAATTTTTGAGACACATAACATGTATGTGCACATATATGTATACATGTGCACATACCACGTATAGCACAGTTCACTTTCAAATAATATTGAACCATTTCGTGGATGTAAAAACCTTACTATCATCCCAGTCATTCTTCTCACATTGTGTGTTATCTTGTCATCTATTTTACATTTAAGTATGTCATCAACCCTGCAAGATATTGTTAATATTCTCACCTAAGACATGTATTAAAGTGATTAAAAATAAGAAGAAAATGTCTTTGTATTTACCCTCAAATTTTTCATTTCTGAGAATCTTCATTTTGTTATGTCAGCCCACATTTCTAATTGGTAGCGTGTTCCTTCCCAATGAATGGTTTCTTTTAATATTTTTAAAACAATCTAGCAGTGAATTTCTTCAACTATCATTTATCAACATGTATTTTGCCTTTAATTTTGAAGGTTGTTTTCACTGAGTATAGAATTCAGTTTTCTGATGCCCTTCACCCTCCCAGCCTGAGCTCCCCCGGTCCCTCTACATCTGTCCTTGGTAGTGGTGGTGAGCTTCCTGTCACCCCGTCCCTTTGCCCCACCCACAGCAGCAGCATATTTTAGTATTTGACTGAAATTGAGTGTTGGAGGTCTGGCATCTTTAGTTTTTTTGTTCCGGTTGTTGCCGTTTTCTGCTGCATGAGCTTGACCAAGATGACGTCCACGGTTTATCTAAGAACTTGGATCATTTCAGTGGCTTCGATTTGTGGGGGTAGGCACTACCAGTGGTGCCCTGTTACCCTGTGTGACATAAGTACACTATTATGCTTACTAACTCTAACAGCAGTCTGTGTGTTTCAGTCTCTTACTAAATTTCCATATCCAATTAAGGAAGCATGAATAGTGTCATCTGGAATTCTTCTCTTCATAACTTCTTTTTTATTTTGCTTGTTATTTTCATAAGTAATTGATTTTGTTTCATGTTTAGAACTTAGCTTTACTAGAATTATAACTCTTTTTAAATCAGTGTTCATGTGGAACTTGTTGAAAAATAATTTTGAATGCAACATTTTCCTAGGACCTGTGTGCAAAGATATTAAATGAATATATGACTCACGGAGAACTATTTTCTCATGCAATTAAGGGTGTGACTACATAAAAAAAATATTTCAAATATACTCACTGAGTTGGAAAATCATGACTTGGTTAATGTTCACGATTAACTAGTTGGATGTTGTAACATTGCTGAGACTACATCTTGCACTTTTCCTCCCTTCCTTCCTCTTTTCTTTTGATTTTTAAACTTGTTTGTTAAAACAGAAGACACAAACATATATAATGGCTGTCTGGACAGTATCCAACCATTGTTAATACTATTTTTTCATATTACATGGTTGTATACTTTCTGGACAGACCTTGTACATTAGCCGAGGTCTTCACTGGGTCAAGATCATCATGACACTACCTCCCACCTTCACAACTCCGCTCCCTGGAAGGGCTTTTGGTGAAATAACGTACATGGAGCCCTCACCTCCTATAACAATAGCTTCTTCTGGAAGACCTCCTGAAGGACCTGCCTGAGGATGTTTCATAGTTAAGTGTTATTTTTATAAGTAGAAGAATAAAATAACAATAAAAAGCATAGTATAGTAAATACATAAGCTAATAGCCCAGCTGTTGATTAGCGTTATCAAGTGTTCTGTACTACACAGGACTGTACCTGCTGTACTTTCATATGGTTGGCAGCAGTGTGTAGGTTTGTTTACAAGCACATGAGTAACTCATGGAGAACTCATGAGAGACTGCCCTACAGTCTGCTAAGTGCCTGGACTTTCTCAGCTCCACATGTCATTATTATGTGAGACCACCTTTGCATATGTCCCTCACTACTGACCACATGTCTTTGTAGGGTACTCTGAAAGTGGGTGAGATATGAAGTTAGGGCAATATAAAAGAGGTACAATAAACAAAGAAGCATCCTGTGGGAGAGACCCAAGTGAGTGTCAGGAAGGAGATGCAGCAAAGACAGCAGATGCCAGAAAGTCTGGAAGACATGTAAGAGGTTATAACATAATAAATTATTAGAAATAAAAATAATTATTTTTATTATGACATAATAAATGTCCAAGGCAGGGAGAATTTTGAGAAATGTGTACTCACGCATTGCTCTTCAACGTAGGTATGAATCTGAGAAGAAATCTTCAAATTTGTTCACATAGGAAGTAGGATGACTCTTGAATGAATAAGTAAAACTTAAGCAGACAGATAAATTAAGAACTAAAAAGAAACAATCCAAATAATATTCTGAACAAAATGGCTATAACATTTTAAAGTATATGAATTTTATTTGCTTTATATTAATCACGAGCTGAGCTATCTTCAATATTGGATTTTGTCAATATATTTTTTCTATAAACTTATTTTGAGATCTGTAATTTTATTTTAAACTCAAAGAGGATAAGACATAACTATGTAACAATGGTGACAATGTTTCAAATATACAAATAGTCAATTATCGAAGCAATGGGTATTGCTCTTGATTTGGAAATAACCGCATATACGAACAAGGTCATACAAGTGGTTTACAAAGGAATAATAATGTAATGGAAAATGGATGGATGATAAATAGAAAGATGAGATGTTTCTTAAAAACTCAACATCATCTGTAATTACCTGCTTGTTGGATACATATGTATGTGTATATATGTATAGATGTGTGTATATGTATAGAGAGAGAGAAGAAAGAAAGGAAATGAGAGCCAGAGAGAGAGAGAGGGAAATGTCACAGAACAAAATCAATATTAGGAGAAACTGTAAGCACTACCTGAAAATGTTTGGTTAGGAAAGGATGTTAAGAAATTCAGGTTGATCTTAATCAGAAGCCAAGTGCCCTGTTCAGTTCCCTCTAAGCAGCAGATTGGGCAATGGACCTTTTTGATGACTAAACATTCATGTCCTCAACATGTTTACTTTAATGCAATATTAAATCAGTTTTGAAAAGGTACAGGTGTGTTTGAGTAGTGAATTTGTAACATTAATAAAAATGTTTTTGCACCTGGATTTGGATAGTGATAACAAACTTTCTCAGGCTAAGAATAAATTGGGACTCCCATTTAAATTTTTTTCCCTGTGACTTTAAAGTATTTTAATTCTCAATAGTTTTGGAGAAGCCCACAATAAATGAATAAACTTTGTTTACATGGGTAGGTGCTACAAAACATTTCCTTTTAAGAGAGATCTTTGCTTTTTGTAACAAGTTAGTAATCTTCAAGCATATGGGTTGAGGTGTTGAAAATAACTATTTTTGTGCATGGATTCCAAGGCTGCCATCCATAGGTGTGAAATGATTCTGTTGTTTTGAATCCTTTTCCTGTCTTTTGATCCGTGCTACCTGATGGTTCTGATTTTGTTCCTTTGAGAATATGAAGGTTGCTCCAGACACAGACTCTTTGAACTGGCTATTCTTTGTTCTTTCTACTTGGAAAGCTCTTCTGCCTGATCCATCCTTGGCTGGCTGGCTTCTTCTGATGACCTGAGTTTTCATGTCACCTCTCAGTGGAGTTTTCCCCATATAGTCCATTTACACCAGCCACCCAGTCCCTTGCTCCAGTGTAGCTCTGTTTTATTTTTGTCGGAGGTCTTGTTACCTAATACATTTTTGTTTGTGTTGACTGATATATGCAATGTCTTCCTTCTCAACTATAGGTAAGCTCCCTAAGAACAAGTATCTTTTCTCCTTGCTCATTACAGTCTCATCGGAGGCTGTCGCAGTGCCTGATAACTATGAGGTTTCAGTGCACTAGTTGAATAAATGACTTTTTGATTCATGACTTGAGAGTGCCAGTTGTTATATGTATTATGAACAAAGTAGCAGTAAGATGATTTGTCGTTCACTTTGTGACACTAATTTTTATCAAGCCTTAACAATGGAGTCCTAAGTATTGTGTCATCACCTAGCCTAAGAGTTGAGTGATTCCACTCATGCAGCTTGAACCTACAGTATTTCCCAGAAGTCACATTCCAAAAACCTATACCTGGATGTGCGTTTTAAAAACTTACTTCTATTGTGTAATCATGTACTCAGGAAAATTGCTCCTAAGTGAAATTGCCGGGTCCGTGGTTATGTAGCAATTACACTTAAGTATATAATATCATGATATATATCCATAGACACATATAATTTTAAGTTTTTGTTTGTGGTAAAATACAACATAAAACATCAAATTTACCATCTTAACCATTTTTAAGTACACCGTCCAGCAGTGTTAAGGATATTCACATCGCTGTACAGCTGGTCTTCAGAATTTGCAAGAAGAGGATATCTTGCAAAGCTGAAACTCTATATACCCTCTGTAGTGCTGTAACTATTCCCCATTTGCCCATCCCTCAGCTCCTGGCAATCTCTTTTCTACTTTCTATTACTATGAATTTGTCTAAGTCCCTCATATAAGTGAAATAATGCAATGTTGGGTTTTTATGTGACTGGCTTGTTTTAAGTAGCACCATGTCCTTAAGATTCATCCATGTTAAGAAAATGCCATGAAGGCTACGTTGAACAGTTTGATGAGAATATTTCAGATTGTATATGAAACCCGCACATGTACCCCTTGATTGCACTAATGTACACAGCTATGACTTAACAATAAAAATAAATAAATTAAAAAAAAAGATTCATCCATTTTGTAGCCTGTTCCAGAACTTCCTTCCTTTTTAAGGCTGAATAATATTCCATTGTATGTATGCGGGACGTTTTGTTTATCCGTCAATGGACACATCTCCCTTTAGGCTTTTGTGAATGACGCTGGTGTGAATATGGACGCACACATATGTCGTTGAGAGCCTTCTTTGCTTCCCGCCTTTTGGATGAATACACAGATGCGGTTGCTGGATTGTATGGTATTTTTATTGTTAATTTTTTGAGGAAACTTCTTATGATTTTCCATAGCTATTATACCATTTTACATTCCCACCAACTATGCACAGGAGTGCCAATTTCTCCACCTCCCAGTCAACACTTGGTATAGTTTGGACTTTTGATAGTAGCCATTCTGATGAGAGTAGGGAGTACTAGTTGTATTTTAATGTGTATCATCAAACAAATGTCTCTTAGACGATCTTGGAACTTACGCTAGAATTGTTACAGGAAGGACAGACCATTGAGAGATATGCTCACGTGAAAGAAAAACTCAATTAAATTCAGGTGTGGGGAGCCCGGGGGGCGGGGGGTTGGGTAAGTTTTCTTGCAATGGGTATGTTACATGGGGATACTGCACACTTCCTGGGTAAAAGGCACAACTACCAAGACTTTAACCTTAGAGAAGAAAACTTCATAACCTAATCATATGTACCCCCATATTAATCTGAAAAGAAAAAAAACAAAAAACCAACCTAACAGAACACAAGATAATTAAGTATGCAGAGTATAGCCCTGACTCTTCCAGTAATCTATTGTCATGAAAATGATGCATTAAAACCCTCCCCAAAACAACGTTTATTCAGCTCACAGTGTGTGGGTTGGCTGCCTTCAGTCCTCTTATATAGAACTGCCTCAGATGATCTTGGCTGGGCTTGTTACTGAGTCTGTGGTCACTTGGTCAGTTGGCAAGGGCTGACTGGTCTGGGACGGTCTTGACCATCTGCTGCACATTAACTTCCTGACTCCCAGCTGGCTTGCCTGGGCACGTTCTCCTAGCAGAGACAGGGGAGTAACAGAGTGAGGCCTGGGAGTCAATTTGGTGCACTGTCATTTCTGTATAATTCTATTCACCAAAGTCAATCAAAGGCTGGCAAAAAAAAAAAAAAAAAAAAAAGCCAGTACAGTATAAATTCCAAGGGTGGAGAAATAAACTCTAGCTCTTTATGAGAGAATTTGCAAAATTATATTGCAAAGGAATTAGATACAGGGACAAGTATATGATAAATTGAGTACATTTTTGTAATTGCACATTTTGACCAACATCCCAAATTCTATGTTTATCATCCTCGTTTTCCTTTTTTATGTAGTTTTATTATATCTACATGTGTTCCAAAAATATATATTTTAATGTTAGTTGTTGGAATCCACAAAAAGATGAAATTACTATATGTAATCTTTTGGACCTTAATTTTTTTCTTTTTTATGTTATTAATATTCTTGTTAAAGAGTGTTAGTAATAAAACGTTCAGTAACACAGTAACACGTGCTGCTGCTATAGTATGTTTTTGCCATCAATATGACATTCTATTAAATGTATCTCCACGCAGTCTTACATGTTCTTGTTGATGGAGATTTGAGTTGGTTACAGATTCTGCTTTAGTGGACAGAACTGCTATGTACACGCCCCCTGACGCACACAGGCGGGAACTGCTGTGTACACGCTCCCTGACGTACACAGGCGGGAACTGCTGTGTACACGCCCCCTGACGCACACAGGCGGGAACTGCTGTGTACACGCCCCCTGACGCACACAGGCGGGAACTGCTGTGTACACGCCCCCTGACGCACACAGGCGGGAACTGCTGTGTACACGCCCCCTGACGCACACAGGCGAGAGTTTCTATGGGCACATTGCCATCCTTCGGAATACATAAGTTTTCTCTGAAATATAAGCCTTACTTCCAAAGTAGCTCAACCAATTTGGCTTCTTACTAACAACTGATAAAATACCTTTTGGCTCTGCAACCCGTACAGTATTTGTCAGAATTTTTTTATTTTTTTTGTTCAACTATTTTCAAATTAGTTTCTCATTGTTGTCTTGATTTATGTTTCTAATCACTGAATACATTTCATTGTAAATTTCTCCATTGTTTATTAGTCATTTGGATTTCTCTTTTGTGAAATGCCTGTTCCTGTCTTTTATCCATTTTTTTTCTTGTGTTATTTGTGCTTTTCTTATTTAGCTGTGGGAATATTTTATTTGTTTATGTTATATATATTTCAAGTACCCTCTCCCCATTGGCAATTTGTCTTTTCACTTTAAGATGTTTTTGACAGTCAGAATGTGAAATTAACTTAGGTCTGAGGTTGTTAGGAGTCACAAAGTAAGTTACACACTTTCCTCTGTTTGTGAGTAGAGCAGGATGCATACGGCTTCCTCTCCATGGGTCCTGCAGTGAGCACTGCCATGTGAGGGAATGGGTAATAATGGCAGATACCTAGAGAGTCTCTGAAGAAATAGGAGAAATGGGAAAGAAAATGTCTTATTTTTTTAATTGAATTTCTAGAACAGAAACATAATTTCATCTTTCAGTTTCAGCATTCCTAAATAATAAATGATTAAATGGTATCTTGAAAAAATAAAAACAGCTGATAAATATATGTGCTAAGAAACTTTTATTTATAATTCAGACTTAACATGTTTATGAAATAATTTGTACATAGGTAATCTTGAAGGTATATAGAAAGAGGAAGAAATGAGAAACCTCAGCTGGTTTCAAATACTATAATTTATAATAGGTCAAAATAAAATATTAATTATTGGCAACTCTAAAATCTGTAGAAATGTATTTGGTTAAATACATTCAAGCATTTAAACTAAGGCAGGTGTCAGAAAATGTATGCTAAATGTATATTATAGAATATAGGTATATTAAAATTGCAAAATTCAAATAAGATTTAAAAGTATTGGGATTCATCATTTCCACACATATATTGATAATTTTTCTATAAATCGTTAACTTTTTTTATTTGATAAACAAAAACTTCTTATTGCTTTTTAGAGCGTATCTTTCTTGAATTAGAAGAAAATGGATTTCTACATACGTATCATAGATAGAACACATTTCTACAATGTCATCAGATGTAAATATTGATCGTTATTTCATGGATTGCAAGAATTTTGATTTTGTTTTGATAGCTTTTATGTTTTAGCTTTTATAGAAGGTGGAAAAATGTTCTGAAGCAGTGAGCTTGTAAATTTTGTCCTTACTGACAGGAATTATTTGAAGCCCCTGAAATCTGACATGATTCTCAGAGAGAGGCACCAGAGATGAGAGCATCCAGAAAAGCAAAGAGGCCGTAAAGCACCAAATTTGGGGGCAAAGGGCAAGCACACCACTTGGAATGTTGTATCAGGAGAGGGATGCAGAAGGGAACGTAATCCCTCTGCTTTATTTGGCATTTTTGCTGTGTTCGATTTTGGTCTTTGCATTTGGCAAGAACATGAAGACTCTGGAGAAGGTCCAGTGAAGATCAGCGAAAGTGATGTAAGCAACGGGGACCAGCTCCTTGGAGAGGGCTCCGTGGGATCAGGTCTGTTTAGCTTGGAGAAGGGAGGACTAAGGGGTGATTTAACTGTCTTCAAGTATTTGAAAGGTTATTATATAGAAGATGCAGAACAGATGTTCTTCACTTTCACAGGAGATCTTTTAAATTGTAGCAAGAGAAAAAGTTCAGTTGGTCATAAAGATAGACATAAGTATAAAGAGGGGATTAAACTCTGAAACAGGTAACCAAGGAATATGGGAGTGTTTAATCCTTAGAGGTTCTTAAAACTAGAAATAGATAGCCGTTGGCCTGGGGTGATTTAGGTGTCTTCCCACTCAGTGCGGGGATCTACCCTGTATTTCCTTTTGAAACTCTTCCAACTCAGAGTCTATGCCTGTGGATTTCACTGTCGTGGAGTTACCCGAAGGAAGTCAGTTGGAAGCATTTATCCAAGGATAGAAGCCAGAATTTATCGGAGATAGAGATCAAAGGGCTACTTGATATTTACATGGAGATTTCTGATCTCCTCCTAACTAAAGAGGTATTGGTGATTGAACCAGGAGGGAAAGTGTTTCTTACCTGTCCAAGTGTGGAGCTAGTGGTACATCTTATCCTCTTTCTCTGAACTTTCTGGATATGCAATGATAATTCAGGAAATTATTCACAGCTGATGTTTCTTTGGAGATCAAGTATTGCATTAAATTATTTCACTTCTTCCCAGGGAGGTTATTTGTTTCTCCTTTCACAGATAGAGAAACTGAGATTTAGAGAAATTTAATCATTAGTTTAAGGTGTTTTAACAGATTAATGCATAAATCAAGCCTTGGCCTACTTGTATCTTTTTTCTATTCTAGAGAGAAGCTGTACACATTTAGAAGCAGTCTCCATTGATACCGGCATATTTTTATTTACTACTAAGAATTAGATTGGCTTCAAAAAAGCAATAATCAGCATTAGAAGAACATAGAGAAATATGTGTTGAATAAATAAGAACAAAGACTTAGGTTTAGGGTAAAATTTGGTGATGTTTTATGAGCCATAATTAAATTGCTCCTCTCCACCAAAGCAGCATTGTATATAACCAAGGATGTTAATTTCCTTTGGCTATTTGATGAGTAATTATGATAATTGAATGGCGCCCTCTTGAATCATGAAAGGTTCACAATTCAAATAAGCTTTGGAGTTTGAGCATCAAGATTTCCAAAAGGCATGAGCAACATGAGATATTGAAAACTTCTCCAGTAAACTTTAACCTAAAATAATGATACGTGTATATTATAACTCTTATAGAAGAAATTTAAGAAAGTAATACTTTGAATATACTTAATTCATTAATTCTTAACCGTCTTCAATCATTAATTTTATCACGGTGTAAGGTTTGTTCTGAGTTCCTTTGCATTTCAAGTAAAAAAGCTAGTACTTCTGGGAGAAATCTAGGTGGATAAAAGGAATACAAACAATCTAAATTTTTAAGTAAGAAATCAACAGTTTCCATGCTATAGTATTTAACTCATTTTTATGAAAATGATCCCTTTCTCATTTATTTATTTAATAAATGACATTTTAGAACCTGAAGATATATATTAGCCATCATTAGTTTGTTATTATAAATGTGGATTCTCTCACAACTTTTTTTCTATTTTGTTGGGGAGGTTGGAGACCGCAGTGCTAATTGACATCAACAACATATTTCAGAAGCACAAAAGAGTGAGAGGCTCATTCTCACTTGCCATGGACCTTGCCTCTGGGAGGGGGAGCTGAAGGATTTATTTTAAGTGGGATAACTAGGGGTTATACAAAGTACGGTGTGGGAAATAGGGGCATTCTTTCTAGCAGATTTGCTTATTGAGGATTCTGAGGAATGCAGCGACATGTAGATATATAGATCTCAGTTATTTGGTGAAATATTAATATCAAGAAATAGCACCTTGACTTCCATTTATCACCCATCGATCTAGCCACCTGTTTTTTTATTCTTTCACCAAGTCCTGAAAGTAACTTCAGTTCACTGGGATGATAATTATCTTCCTTAATGAGTATGCATTTTTTAATATCAAGAAGACCTAGAGTGTAGTAAAAAAGTGTTTAGGTCTCAAAATTATGGCATTAACATTTTTGTGTCAAAGAAAACTTGGTTCATATTTAGTATTTATCATATCTACTTAAAATGAATAAGGGATTTCTGGCTTCTATCCTTGGATAAATGCTTCCAACTGACTTCCTTCGGGTAACTCCATGACAGTGAAATCCACAGGCATAGACTCTGAGTTGGAAGAGTTTCAAAAGGAAATACAGGGTAGATCCCCGCACTGAGTGGGAAGACACCTAAATCACCCCAGGCCAACGGCTATCTATTTCTAGTTTTAAGAACCTCTAAGGATTAAACACTCCCATATTCCTTGGTTACCTTGTTTTTTTGAAACATACCTTGCAATTTGAAATTAAAACGTGCAATGGAGTTGTTGATTTCAACTTGTGATTTTAATTATTCTGCTAAACTTATATGTTGAATTGGAACATTCAAAAGAATTAAGATTTATTAAGTAGAATTTAAAGTACTAGACAAGACTGTGGTTTGCATCTGAATAATCTTGTTTGCATCCCAAAGCCACCTGTGCACTTATCTCAACAGTATGGGAGCAAGTGCAGTTAGAGTGGGTTAAGCAGAGAATGGAAAGAGTGGGATCGCACAGCAAGTAGACACCCAGACTTTGATGTCATTACTCGGGCATTGACTGTGGTGCTGGCTGTGGCTCTGATGCCTTAACTTTGTGCAATTGTAGGAGCAGAAAGCATGCTTGGGAGAGGTGTGGAGACCGGGCTGTGAGACTGGCAGGGCCCTCACAGCCTGGGGAACATTCAGAGAATGAACCCTCAAATACTTCTCCTCCATTCCCAAAGCAGCCATATTCCTTTCTTTGTGCTCCCTCTGCCGCGAGTCACGCAGCTCTTTCTTTGTCCAGAACTATGCAGAGACCCTTGTGATCTTTGCCTTTCTATGTCTTGTAACATGTTAATGAAGTTGAGTAGAGACTACTAAGTCACATAATTCTTTCTTTGTTTTGTCAACTATGCTGAGATCCTCATGATCTTGCCCTTCTTACTTCTTGTCATATGTTAATGAAGTTGAGTAGAAACCATTAACATGATGATTTGTCTTTATTAAAGTCATTTATATTTTCTAATTTTACTGTAAGACCAAAATTATGTGTTTTGTTTATGCCATCTCCCCAGATTGTCTATGCTACTTCCCTCTGGACAACCCTGTACAGATACTATAAAATAAAGCTGATTTTGTGCTTTGGTGCTGTCTGCAGCCATCAGCTCAGTCAGAACTCCCGATCCCATCCTTTGTTTCCGTGTCTTCTCTTATGCTGTATTTTCCTCAGTCCCCACCAATTCCACTCTGGTTCGCTCCCCTTCCCTGCACTGGCTTGTGACAGAGAGGGGCCAGATTGAGAGAAAAGAGCAAGACTGTACGTGACCTCTCTGCTTCACCTTTCAGGGTGGGAACTGGAGATGTGTCAAGTCATGCAAATAGGAACTACCACCTGCAAATGCAGCTTACAACCTTTAATGAAACCCTATTTGTGTTTAGACACTTAGGGCTGGGACTTATTCTACCTGAGTAAAAACACAAGAGGAAGGAAAATCTGGGATAGTGAAAGGATCTAGAAACTGGAGGAACTTTACAGAATGGACGTGTTAGTGATTCCAGATGAAAAAGAATAGAGATGCACTTTTTAGCTGGGCCTCGGAAAGTACTAGAAGCCAGGACCTTGATCTAAGGAATGAAGTTGACTCTGTTTCTCCCTAGCTGGGTGGTCACTGATTCATGCCTTTGTTGCATGTTTGTTTGGGTCTCTCCTGTCTTTAACTGTGAATCTGCTTCTGTTTCTGTGTTTCTCCATAGATGACTTTTGCATTTTTTTTATGTATTTCTGTTCAAACACTCAGATGTTGATGACAGTTGTGACTGACCCAGGTCCACTTCTTCTGGCTAAGAGGACAGGATGATCTGGACCCCGTCCTCTTAAGCACCATGAATTATTAGCTCTGAAAAGGATATTCCATTGTCTTCCTGGAGCAGGGTAAGAGGGTCTTGGAAGAAACAGTTGGGCATTTCTCGTGTCGTGGGAACTGTCTGGGAAATGCAACTGGAGAATAAAGCTATTCCAAACTCCAGTTTTAAATAAAAGCCAGTTGAGAACTTGCTTTCAGAACATCAGAGGAGCTTTACATGGTTTTCCATCCAGTTTAAGGATAAGGCGAAGTGTAATAATTAGGTCGATGATTTTCAAAGCTTTTTCTTTCTCCTTTCAGCAGGATAGCTTTGCAAATGGCATCTCTGGTGCAACTTTCCAAGATAAAAATGGTGCAGGTGAAGTGCTGAAGCACTGTCAAGGGCAGGAGTCCTCAAACTTTTCAAACAGGGGGCCAATTCACTGTCCCTCAGACCATTGGAGGGCCGGACTATAGTTAAAAAAAAAAAAAAAAAACTATGAACAAATTCCTATGCACACTGCACATATCTTATTTTGAAGTAAAAAAACAAAATGGGAACAAATACAATCACACCGACTCATGTGGCTCGCGGGCCACAGTTTGAGGACCCCTGGTCAAGGGCATGGAGCTGTCCCTGCCTATCCTCGGAAGAACACAGAGTGTTTCCTAATAGGCTCCATGTTCCACTTCTGTTACCAACCCCCTCTGCACCCACAGCATCTGAATGAAATGACTCCTGAGTGAGCTTAAAGGAATTCCATCTCTCTCCACTGATTTATTTACTTGTACTCTTCTCTTCATCTTGTCACTTTCATTTTATTTTTTCCTTTCTTCCTTATTTGGAAAATATAACCTACATTATTAAAACTACTTGGTAATAATTATGGTTGTAGCCATGACGACATATCTAAGTTTTGGCAGACTTTCTAGATGAGCTAATGTGTGGTCAGGTGTAAGAAATGACTTATGAGCTTAGAAGTTGCTACTGATTTTCTATGTTTCTGACTTTCCCCTCAATAAATCTATATTACAAAGGATGTCAAACAAGGAATACTCTTGTAAACATTTATTAATTGCATAAAAATCACTGCCTTCTATACAATATAGTGGGTTATCACCTTAGCTTTGAATCTGAGTGAAATGAACTGTTGAATTTTGTTGTTCATATATTTTTTTAATCTAACTGCTAAAATAATAGTTGAACTGGTAGTTTTATACAATGTTTACATAACAATTCTTTTTCTTTTGATAATTTATTTTAATTTAATTTAATTTTTATTTTATTTTACATATACATGTGTTCACTAGGCTTCCACTTTTTGCCTTCACAAAATTAAAAAGGCTTAAATTTTAACAACAATAACAATGTTTAAGATAGGGACCAGTAACAAAAACCTCACAAGAACAAACGAAAACAAATACATTCAGAAAAGAAATCAGATGATTGCTGCAACGAAGTATTAAGCAATAATAATAATAGTAATTCAAAGAAAGTAACATTCACATTGGAAAATAAGAGTATGTCTATTATAGAATGCTTTGACTCTGAGGTTCAGTATGGAGTCATCAATTAACTTTGTAAAAATTCTTAATGCATACATGGGAAATACTGTTTTACTTTGAAACCTGTGAAAAGTTAATGTATATATTTATTCTATAGATATTGGTTCCAGTTACTATGAATTAATCAATAGACATAAATTCAAACCGTAGAAATAGGAATGTATAAAATAATAAAGAGCAAAAGTAAACTAAAATTTCTCATTTTAATTTTTTAGGATGCATTATACTATAGGAAATATTTTCCTACTGAAAAGATTTATAGTAGTTGAGGTTGCTCTTTAAATCTCACAAAAATAGGGAAAAATGATTTTAAAATGTTTGAAATACTGTGAAGTAATTATTTTAGGTTGATTGAAATTACCTTTTTTTTCCTTTTTACAAAAGCAAAACTACACAGAACAAAACATTAGAGAGGGTTGGATATTCTATTCTATGGTCAGGATTAAAGCAGATATAATTTCTGGTGAAATAATGGTATGAAGGCAATGGCTTTTTAAAAACCATTCTTTCCTAAAATGTTATTGAAAGCAAGCACAAACAGTATTGGCCTGAGTGCTGGTACCCACACTTTTGGAACCCTGACACCACAGGCTTCTTAAAGATAAGGGGTATGTGTAATGGCAGGATGTTATGTTGGTTTCCTTGACTGTGCCGTTTAAAATTGTGCTTTTGTGACAGAAGTAAACTTGTTATGACTCCATGCTCTGATTGTAATTTTCCTCATACATATTTTAGATTACTTTTATTTTTAGATATTTCCGTTAACTTTTGATGGGTTTTGACAAAACGTGTACAGTGGCAAAGGTTTATAATTTAGAAGATGTAACTGAAAATGTGCTAAGAGCTAATACGGAGTCTCACGATGTGAGTAAACAGCAGGGCTACATATCTGTCTGATGTTGCAAAATACACATTTCCTCCCCTCAGAAATAAAAGAAATATAGCAAGTTTCTCTATGACATTTCAGGAGATTTTTCCGAACTTTATTCTGCCAACCATGGATTTGAGTAAAATGAGAACAACTCCCAAAAAGATGCTATTATAACAAGCAAACCAGATAATTGATAGATATTTTATTATAAATAGTATGAATATAACTATTGACTTAAAGATTGATTTACAATGAGCTCCTTGTGTGCAAATACTGCAGCCTATGGATTTGGTAAGGCCAATAACATTGATATCCTGAAAAAGATATATACTGCTGGGCATTTCTCGTGTCGTGGGAACTGTCCGGGAAATGTAACTAGAGAATAAAGCTATTCCAAACTCCAGTGTAGACGGCAGGCGGTCTACACGGCAGCTCACCATCCGTGAACTGGTCCCAGCTCTGGATGTGAGATTAAATATGACTTCTGTGACATGGAAACTGTGACTGTTTCCTCGAAATTAATCATCATGTTTTTAGTTTCCATTTTGATGATCATTATTCATTTTTACTGCAACTAAAGGACTAGCCTTAGGATAATTGTTGCACAATTGGGTGTCAGCTTGAAATACAATCATATTTCCTATTCCATTACATTTGAGATTCTCTCTAGTTCTTCCCAGTCCAGATGCAGAGTAAGGCACTGTGCTTTGGGTAGATTTTGATAAGAAGTGTTTGTGATGCGCTGCACCGTGCCAGGGCCGCCACCACTGGTGTATGTGTCTCTCTCTCTTTTTCTCTCTCTCTATATACATACATCCATACATATATATACTTATATATATATTTATATATAAAAATATATATAAATTATATTTATATATTCTACATACACACATACATACATATGCTTATATATATGTTTGATATTTCACCTAAAACATTTTACTTTACCTTTTAAAACATTTTTATTATACGTTGACAAACTGCAGTAGTATATATTTATAGGTATAAAATGGTATTATGTTATTTGAGTACAATGTGGAAATATCAAGTTAAATAACATAACCTCAAATATTTAACATTGTTTTGTGATGAGAACATTAGAAATTTACTTGTTCAGTGATGTTGAAATGTACAGAGCTCAGTTGTCAGCTACGTATTTGTTCCACTCCTGTCTGACGGGGACTGCGTATCCTGTGAGTGTCTTCTCCCCTCCCGTCCCTTCACTCTCTGTCCAGCTTCTGTTTCCTCCACTCTACTCTCTGATTTTGTAAGTTCAGTTGTTTCAGATGTCATGTGCCAGTGAGAGCAGTATTTGTCTTTCTGCGTCTGGCTTATTTCACGTGGATGACGTTCTCCTGTTCTATCCACGTTGTTGCACATTGCAGGATTTCTTGCCTTTGTGGATGAATAATATTTCATTGTGTATATATATTTTCTTTATCCAATCATCTCTTGATAGATACTTAGGTTGATTCCTCAAGGTGATTATTGTGATAATGACACACTAAACATGGGTGTATGCAGCAGTCCACAGCCTTTTGGTACCAGGTACCAGGTTCATGGAAGATAGTTTTTCTACCAATCGGGGGAGGTGGGATGGTTTGGAGCTGATTCAAATGCATGGCATATCCAGCTCAGGTCATCAGGCATTAGATTCTCTAAGGAGCGTGCAGCAGGGATTCCTCAGATGCACGGTTTACAATGAGGTCATGCTTCTGTGAGAATCTGATGCTGCCACTTATCTGACAGGAGGCGGAGCTCAGTGTCATGAGAATGACGGGGAAGAGCTGCAGAGTCAGATGCCATTTCCTTCTCACCTGCTGCTCCCCTCCTGCTGGTCCGAACAGGCTGCAGACCAATGCGAGACCCTGGCCTGGGGGATAGGGACGGCAGGGATGTGGACATCTTTTAACGTACTGGATTTCAAATCTTTTGGATCAATAGAAGTGGGATTGCCAGATCACATGGTAATTGTGTTTTTAGTTTCTTGAGGAGTCTTCATACTGTTCACCATGTGGTTGTATTGATTTACCTTCCTAGCAACAGTGTGCAAAGATGCCCTTTCCTCCACCTCCTGGCCAACAATGCACTATATTTCTCTCTTTGGTAACAGCTCTCGTAACAGGTATGAGGTGATATCTCACTGTGGTTTTAATCTGCGTCTTCCTACCTAATGAGCAGTGATGTTGAGTACCTTTTCTGTTAGACATTTATATGTCTTCTTTTGAGAAATCCCTATTCAGGTCCGCTGCCCATTTCTTTTTTTTTTTTTTTTCATTGTTGGGGATTCATTGACGGTACAATAAGCCAGGTTACACTGATTGCAATTGTTAGGTAAAGTCCCTCTTGCAATCATGTCTTGCCCCCATAAAGTGTGACACACACCAAGGCCCCACCCACCTCCCTCCATCCCTCTTTTTGCTTCCCCCCCATAACCTTAATTGTCATTAATTGTCCTCATATCAAAGTTGAGTACATAGGATTCATGCTTCTCCATTCTTGTGATGCTTTACTAAGAATAATGTCTTCCACTTCCATCCAGGTTAATACGAAGGATGTAAAGTCTCCATTGTTTTTTAATGGCTGAATAGTATTCCATGGTATACATATACCACAGCTTGTTAATCCATTCCTGGGTTGGTGGGCATTTAGGCTGTTTCCACATTTTGGCGATTATAAATTGAGCTGCAATAAACAGTCTAGTACAAGTATCCTTATGATAAAAGGATTTTTTTCCTTCTGGGTAGATGCCCAGTAATGGGATTGCAGGATCAAATGGGAGGTCTAGCTTGAGTGCTTTGAGGTTTTTCCATACTTCCTTCCAGAAAGGTTGTACTAGAAAGAATTTCAGAGGTAGAAGACAAAGTTTTTGAGATAACTCAGATAGTAAAAGAGGCAGAAAAGAAGAGAGAGAAAGCAGAACGTTCACTGTTAGAATTATGGGACTTTATGAAGCGGACCCCAGGTCGCTGTCCATTTCTTCATCAGATTATTTGTTTTCTTTCTATGGAGTTGTTTGAGATCCTTACATATTGTGGATATTAATCGCTCATCAGATGAGTGGCTTTTCTCCCCATCTCTTCTCTTGGTTAATTGTTTCTTTTTGATGTGACCTTTCACTTCATCTCCTGGTCTGTTCTCACTAAAGCACAGCTCTAGGTTTGCTGCCGTGCAGCACCCATGCTCGGGCCGCTTCCCTCGGCCATTGCTTCAGTGCCTTCCCCATCTATTTTCCCGCAGCTCCCTTCCTATGTACTTTACCCGAAAGACACTGCTCACTGTGCTTCACAAAGACCTCGGCTGCCCTGCTCCCCGGACTCCCCAACTCCTCAGGGCGTCTGTGGGATAACTGGGCCTCAGGACCTGCTCTGTGTCGGGCTCCACTCTGGTCTTTCCACCAGACTGAAATGGTGAAATGGCCTCTTCCCTAATTTCTTCATATATAATCATACGCATTTTTCACAGCCCAGCTGAAACACTTCATGAAGACTTCCTTGACAGTCACCAATCAGCAGCCCTCCTCTCCTCTTGGCATTTTCTCAGATAATCTGTGTTTTTCTCAAGAGACGGAGTCTGTTTCACATTCTCGTTACTCATGTAGGGCTTTCCATGCCTCTGTTAGATCCAGGTCTCTCTGAGGACAGAGACTTTCTCTGTGACCCCCAACATGGCACCTGATAGGCTCTCATAAGCATTTGTGGAAGAAATAACTGAGATTAGATTTTAAACGAGTTAAATACAAACTGATGTATACATTGAAAAATTGAAACCAGTACATTTATGATGTTTTGTGGTCTTGATACAGAAGCTTTCTAAATAATTAGTACTGTGAATTATTATTTTGCCATGAATTATTTTCCCCTAGCTTCACCTTATTTAAAATGTTTAGATAAGAAGAAGTAGGGGGAAAAACCCAAGAGAAATAGTTTAATGTAGATCAAATTAGTTTTTGAGCCTGTGTTTCTCTTAGAGGTGGGGCTTTATGAATGGATTTTTGGGAAGTCTGGGAAATCCATGAAATTATGAGCGAGTCTTGTGGGTGGAGCAATAGTTTTTATCTAAGTACCAAAGAGACGTTTTGCACAAAGACAAAACCAAACAAAACCCCTCTTTTCTAGTTAGTTTTCTTCATCCATTGACTTTATTCTGGCATTTCAGAGTGTCATCATATGTGACAGGCTTTTGTAAAACTTAGTTCTATAGATAAATTAATTTGGGGGGTTAACATGGTTATCAGCAAAACCCTGTGCCGTAGGAGCAGTCACTCAGTGCAGTTCACTATGAAACTGTTCATTAGTGAGATTTAGGCAAGTGAATGTTACGGTAGTTTTTGTTTTATGTTTTATTGGGAGAAAATACAAAAATGTGAAGTCAACAGTCCTAAGGGCTGAGGGATAATTATGAAAGAGCATGTGATTTTTTTCCCTATATAGATGGTGAAAAATTGCCTTGCCTATGACTGTGAACGTAACACTCTCATTTTGCTAAATCCGAACCTACACACCATAATAATTCATTGTCCTGTAAAGTCTTTGGTGTAACATATCTGATGCAAAACAGGCCTCTGTAGTTTATTAAATAAGTAGCTTTCACCATCATGAATCTCAAAGCATTGATTTTTCTGTTAAAAAAATCCTCAACTTAGACCTCCACTCCATGGTAGTGGGCTCTGATTTCTTTTTTCTTTTTTTGAGACAGAGTCTCAAGCTGTTGCCCTGGGTGGAGTTCTATGGCATCACAACTCATAGCAACCTCTGGGCTTAAGTGATTCTCTTGCCTCAGCCTCCCAAGTAGGTTGAACTATAGGCACCTACCACAACGCCCGGCTATTTTTTGTTGCAGTTGTCATTGTTGTTTTAGCTGGTTGAGTTTGAACCCACCAGCCTTGGTGTATGTGGCCGGCGCCACAACCCCTGTGCTACTGGCACGGCCAGGGGCTCTGTTTTTAACAGCATCTCCTACTACATCCACGCACAGCTCCTAACTTCCTTACAAATGGGATTGCTTTCAGAGTCTTGTACTTTTTCAATTTTCTGCTTTTCTCATCCTGTTGTTTCTCTTTTATATGGAATTATTGGATCCGATTATTTATTTAACTAGTTCTTATTAAGTATCTGGTGCCAGAACTGAGCACGGTTAAGTCAATACAGAGCGTATACTTATATACTCAAAAAGAGTGAGACATAGTTTCTGCCTATAGGCAGAGTGAATCTGCATCATTCACGGTGGCACAAGGGATGAGGCAGCTCTCTAAGGATGAACAGACTGTGGTCTGTCTGAGGTGTCAGGAAACTGCAGAAGCAAGAAGATCCATTATCATTTAGATCAAAACAAGTTCCAATAATAATGCTACCATTTCCTTGCTGAAAGGAATAGGAAATTAAGAATAGACCATGGTAATAAAGAGCATGAAGAAATAGCTCCTGGGCCTGTTCAGGAGATGGTAGGTACCTAGAGATTAGGACTTTTAATGTTTATTCACTCATTACACAGTAAAAATCATATACTTTAGTACTCTTTCTACAATTTTCATCAAGCACTAAATATCATATATGCTCATTAGTTTTTAATACTTTATTTAATCAAAGTAAGGGGCCCTGCACACTCTAGGGAGCTCATGGGTAGAAAGGAATAGAGCCCATGTCTTCCAGGAGAGACTGTCCACACCTGTCCACTTGTGGGGAGACACTATCCGTTTTAATGGTTTTGGGACTTATAAGCCTTCAAGACATGGGTACATCCATTGCTGTGGTTTGAATGTGTATCCACAAAAGCATGTGTTGGAAACTTAATCCTCCATGCAGGTGATGTAAGGCAGGACCTGATGAGGTGTGATAGGGCCGTGAAGGCTGAATGAATGCAACTTAGTATCTCTATTTACTTGTCTTTTTTTTTTCATTTCTTGCAAAACCATAATAATCTTTCACATTGTCTTTTCTTCATGCTGTATCCCCAGCATGATGTTTTACATATGGTAGTGTCTCAATGAATATTTGCTGAGTACATAATAGATGTTCAGTGCATTCCTATTGGATTGAAAGTGGTAACTACACAACAAGTGGAATGCAACAAATTTTTAGATTTTGCTCCTGGTAACTGTTTCTTCTTTGGGGGAGGGGATAAAAAATGTTTTTTCTTATCTAACACATTTATTGCTATACATACTTTTCTGAGAGCAGCTTATCTTTGGGGATATCTTTATGAGATCAAAGATTATTCTCAGCCTTTCTTTTTTCTTAGGTTGAAGGGAACTGATTCAGACTTCTGTGAGGGTAACGTTCAGTGTTATTTTCTTGTTCCGTAATCTGTCCCTAGGTCTTTTCACCTATAATCATTGTAAACACAGGTGTATAAGTAGAATTGTTTTCCATTAAAGGGAACCTTGCCCTTAGCAAGCCTCTGAACAGTTGTTCTCTGCACCTGCAGTAATAAAAATTTGAGAGAGATAAAATGCTGAATTTTAATCACCTGTTATCTTGTTACACAAAACATTTTCTTTATTGTGGAGATGTTAGTAGAAGGGTAGTTTTGCCAATTTTAAGGCAATCTCAGGGAGTGATTTTATGCTGGGGAACGATCACTGTCTTTTGTAAAAATAGCAAACTCTTTGGTTAAAGTGAAAAAATCTAGTAAATAAACTTGATGAAAGCCCATCTTATCAGAAATGTTTCAAGTGTGCATGTGAACATGTTTAAGTTGGGTTTTTGCCAAAGTACACCGAAGAAAGGGATCATTTAGTCCACAGCTATATACTACGTATATTAAAATCATGATCACATCAGTGAACCACCAAAGACAGGCTGGAATTCCTAGAGTGTTTAGCTTTCTAAAGCTGTTTGACTTTTAGAAACAGTCTAATATTTAACATGTTTTCTGTTTCTACATTAATTTATCTGAAGTATTCAACGCTTATTTAATAGAGATTATCTTTTTTTTTTGAAGGGAATTATAAAAGAAAAAAGATGTTATAATTATTAGCTGTTTACTATTATACTATATGTTAATATGGTCATTACATTATGGTTTGCTATGTTTTCTGGAAGGTTCTCAATATAGTTTTTATGTCAGGATATGGAGTTTTCTAACAGTTTCTAAAAGGAGTGAAGAAGAAAGAGTATCCGTTGTTCTTTATCTTCAGGAAAGAAAGGAGAGGAAAGAATGTCTGCTGGTCTTCATCCTCGAAGAAAAAGTGAATCTAAAAGCTAGAATGTAGTTGAATTTAGGTACTACATGTTAAAATTTTCAGAGATTTAGTTAGTCCTGTGTAGTTTGGAATTTCCCAAACTTGCCTGTTCATTAGAACCTTCTGGGTAGGCCTCTTGCTAAAATGGATTCTTGGGTCCCGTCGCCCTACTAAATCAGAATCTCCAGGGGAAACAGCCTGGGCCTCTATGTTTAACAAGCACTCAGGTGAGCCATATGCTAACACAAATTTCACAGACACTTCGGCTCACCTCTTGGGGGCAGGACACAATTATAAAAGGGACTTTACCTAACAAATGCAATCAGTGTAACCTGGTTCTTCGTACCCTCAATGAATCCCCAACAATTAAAAAAAAAAATTAACAAATACTGGATAGTGGGAAAGAGCAAGGGTTTTAGACTAGAATGTCTGAATTAGAATCTTGATCTCATCACTTTTTAACGAGGTACCGTGGGGAAAGTATCAACAGCAGGAAGCCTCCATTCACTCGTCTCTAAATTGAGGACAATGGGAATGCCTACCAAGAGAGTTGCTGTACGGATTAGATGAGATGATAAACTCTGTCAAATATTTTGCACAATACCTGGAACAAGGTAAACATTTAATAACCATTAGCTATTATAAGGAGCTGTATAAGATTGACAACATATTCAAATACATTTTCTCAAAGGAATAAAATCCGCTAATTAGTTTAGACATGTTGGATATTACTTAGTGTGGGAATTAAATGGGCCAACAACCTGTCTTTCAGCCTTATGATCCTAAAGTCTTTCCTAGGCTTTTCCCTAAAGAAAAGGTACATATATGCCACATATATTCCAGTGTTCAATGTAATATTTTTCTGAAGTTATATATTGAAATAGAGCAAAAAGTGATTTTTTCAATATTGTTTATAAGTTACTTATAAATACTTATGCATAGAAAGTGTGTTACATATCTGTAAATTAGTTTTAATCTGCACCCTAGTGGTTGTTAACATTTAAAATTACCTAACCAGGAATCTGCAGTCTAAGGGAAGTCAGCATTTGGAAGAGAGGGAATTATTTCACTCTAAAAGAGAAGGTTTATAGGCTTATTAATTACCCTAAGTGATGGTAGGTTTAATTCTTCTTTGATGAAACCTGGAGTTTTAAAGCTATGTGGACTAGGGAAAAGTTTTACAGGCACTTTTACTTTTGCATGGCTTGGGTAGAAAAATTAGGAGCCCCCAGCAGCTTGAGCCGTTTGGGTAGCACGGAGTGTAGTTTCCGTCACTCCTTTACTGCCTGCCAAAGGAGAGGCTGTTGCTCGATTTAAGCAGGCACTCAGTTTGGCGAATCCTGCCTCAGAAGGCTGTGTTTGTCACTGAGTTCATCTTTTATTATATGGAGGGCTTGTTGCTCAAGGGCAAGTGAGGACTTCACCAGAGTTTATAGAACCAGACTGTGCTATTCTAGGTCCATTGGTAGGTTTGTGGCTGAGGCACCCATAACAGAAGGTAGACTAACAAGAGAAAAGAACACACAGTTTTTTAATACAAATTTTACATGGAACAGGATCCTGTGTAAATGAAGACCCAAAGAGATAGGTAAACTTGTGTGTTTTTCTGCTTACAGTTCATGGGTGAGTAGTCGTGAAAGTGTGATTGGATAAAGTGGGCAGCATCTCTCGGGAACAGACTGAGGGGGGAGGACGGCTGAGCAAGTCCTGCTGCTTTAGAGTCTTCTCTGTGTCCCTGTGATTTCAGAGACAAGGGCGTTTCTTTCCTCTGAATATAGGGAAGACACTTCTCACAGGAGGGTCTTGTGACCTGCTTCAGGTGAGGAGGGTGAGGGGAACTTGAGGAAGAGGCCTTCCTGTTTCTGCTGTTTCCTCAAACTTTAAGGTGCCATATTTTGGGGAGGCATGTCCTGAACTTCACCAATGCTTCCTTGCTATAAATGTTTGCTCATATGTCAGGATTTATTGTGTTTCTGGCTTTCTTAAGTACTCTGATTGTGAGCTGTGGAGGAGGATGCTTTTAGCCCACTAAAGGAAGTTCATCTATCTGTAATTATTAGTCTCTAAGTATACTTTTGGATTTGTTTATTTTTTCGTTCAGTTCCAGGAGTTTGGGGTTCACGTATTTGGCAGCTGTACTGCCTGGTACATATGCACCTCTGTTTGCTGTTTTCTTTTCTTTTCTTTCTTTTTTTTTTTTGTAGAGACAGAGTCTCACTTTATGCCCTCGGTAGAGTACCATGATGTCACATGGCTCACAGAACCTCCAGCTCTTGGGCTTAGGCGATTCTCCTGCCTCAGCCTCCCGAGTAGCTGGGACTACAGGCGCCCACCACAACGCCCGGCTATTTTTTGGTTGCCGTTTGGCCGAGGCCGAGTTTGAACCCGCCACCCTCGGTATATGGGGCCAGCGCCCTACTCACTGAGCCACAGGTGCCACCCCGTTTGCTGTTTTCTGGCTGATTGACTCTTATAACCACACTCTGTCTCTTTGTCTCTGGTAATTTTCTTTGCTCTGAGCTCTATTTTTTCTGTTATTAATATATTCTCACTTCTGTTTTCCTTTGATTAACGTTTGCATGACATACATGTTGCATCCTATTACCTTACATTTGAAGTGAGTTTCTTGTAGACACCATATGACTGAATCATAGTGTTTTATACACACTCAGCCAATTTCTGTCTTATAATTGGAACAATGAAATCATTTACATATAATGTAACATTGACATATTAAAATTTATGTTTTTTTCTGTTTGTTTTTTTCTTCCTGTTTTCCAATAGAGTTTTAGAATTCCATTTTGAGTTACCTGTGTTGTTTGTGTGTATTTTTACACAGATTTTATAGTGGTTGCTTGAGGTATAACTCATCACAATCTACTGGTATAATCATTGGTCTAATATAAGTGGAGTATAGAAGCCTTACTTCACTTTCATCCCCTTATGGTATAATTGTTTGTATACAATTGTCTTAAATATCTTTTCTAGATATATTCAGAACCACATCAGACAGTGTTATGATTTTGATTTCAATTGTCGAGTATCTCGTAACAGTTTTGCCTCTTCTTTGCTTTATTCTGGCTTAACTACCCACCTGCCTTGCGTATTCTTTATAAAATAAGTCATAGGTGAGGAGCTATAGATGGCATTATACCAGTGCCACTCAGGTGAGCCCAGGAACGTTAAAATAGGTACCATCTCCACAGGGTTAGGTAAGGGATAAGGTCAAGTTCAGTGGGGAGAAGAGCGGTATTTTGGTTCCTGTCAGGTGTTTTTTTCTAAAGTTTCTTTGCCATTTTGTTCAGGTCTGAGTTGGGAGAAACTTGGCATTCTTATCCAAAGAAGTACAAAATGTGTTCCAAAAACAAATATAATGATTGAGAGTTAGTTTCTAATATTCAATAACTGTATCCTGACTTCAGGGCTGCTGCTAATATACACTGTGTCTGGGAAAGTTAGGAGAAAGAATTGGAGGAAGAATTGGAGTGTGTCCACTTCTCAGGTCCATTACAGCTCCACAATATGTAGGCTGTATTTTCTACACTTAGTCTCCCAGCAGGGCCCTTTCTTGATGTTTTCAAACTGCTTCTCTGTTACCTGTGACTCTGTCCTTCCCCTCTTAATTCTTAAAAGTAAATAGAAGATAAAATTTATTGGGTTTGAGTATAAAAATATATGTCTTGTTCTAAACAAAATTTCCAAAGAAACCTGTTCAGCTATTACTTTTCTTTTATACTGATAGCCAGGCTTCTTCCAAGAGGAAGAAAATGTAGGTTAAATATAGATTTATTTCCATTCAAAATTGAGTATTAGTTAAAGTAATTGTTTTTACTGAACATGTCATAAATAAAATAGTTTCTTACAATAGGTAAAAGATATTTTGAGAAAAAGAAGACTTCATGGACAAAAGAATTTGAAGAAATGCTATATAATCTATCCCATTTTCAGACATTTGCATAGTAACAACTCTGAAAAGTTGTGTAGCAAAGAAATGCCTGCTTAACTTGGTTTAATTCAGCATTTCTCAAGTTTATTTAGCTATATAATTGGTTTTCATTAACATAGCATTTTATTTTACTTTGAATATCACCAATCAACAATTTTTGGCCTATTAATATTTATTAAATACAATTTTAGCTTGGGAAATATACATTAAAATAATTTATTTGGCACCTACTATGTGTGGGATATAATTGCTATGCACTGAGAGAATTAACCTTTCTTTACCTTTCAAAGGTAATAACACATCTCTAACCTTACTATTTACCTTTACGGGAAATCTTATCCAGCATCCTACGGACCTTTTCAAGTTTTCATGAATGGCAGGAAAAGTTCCAAAATTGTGTGTGGCATTTTGTGTATGATGTGAACATTTCTGTAGAAAGGGCTCATTGTATTAAAATTAGAACTTCAAAGAGTTATATGAATCCTAAAAGATTAAGATATACTCTTCTATAGGAGGTAATTGCCACTGTTACATTATTTTTTCTTTTCCAAATCAAAGAGCTGCATTAAATAGCAATTTAGGTATCTACACAAGAAAAAAAATACATCATAATATATTGAAGGCATTTAGGACATTTTGTTTTTGTTTTAACTGCCTATAATGCTTAGAATTTATTTATACATATTTAATAGCAGATTTATTTTTAGGCATTCTTCAGTTTTAGATATTTAATAGCATATTTCAACTTTACTTTTCTTTATTACTTCAGATTCCTGACGTATATTAATTTTTATCTGTTAATATTAATTCACAAATGGTCACTATATAGCTACCATCTGCCACATACTAGATACTATTAAACAAAAGTACCATTATCAGAAAATTTTAAGGAAGGCTCTTAATATGAAATTTTTTATTTCTCAGGAGATAATTAATGTGATTAATATGCCAGATAGCAATCCACAGCAGAAACCAGAAACTTCAAAAGGATGAGTTTTAAAAACAATACAAAAACAAGGCTGGGAGCTGTGGCTCATGCCTGTAATCCTAGCACTCTGGGAGGCTGAGGGCCAGTGGATCATCTGAGCTCAGGATTCAGGATTAGCCTGAGCAAGAGTGAAACCCCATCTTTATTAAAAATAGAAAAATTTGAGGGCAGAGACACAATGGCTGACTGAAGCCAGCTTTCCACAGAGGCTCCCTTCCAGAAAGAGAGTTAAAGGACAGAAATTTAGCAAGTAACCTGGCGTATTAGAACTGCACCAAGAGAGAAGGTTGAAGAACACACATCAACCCCACTAGGCGATCTGCGACCCCAAGGATACAAACAAAAGGTGCAAAATCTATCACCAAGTAATGGGAGTCCCCTCCCCCATGAGAACAGCTTGGAGTACCCCATAAACAAACGAGCAGAGTTCAAAAGTCCTCCCATTATATCCCATGGGAGAGACCCTCTAAGAACTGGACCTACTTCCCCTACTAGGGTGCCATGGCACTCTCCTGCCAGGCATAAAATATTCTTAAGCTGCAATTCTGAGCTCCCAGCACTCCCCTCCATTCTCACTCTGAGGTCTGGAAGCCTGTCCCCCAGGAGTCCAGATTCTTGGGTATTATCTCAAGAGGTGTGGACAGGGCATGGACTGCTGCTGGCCAGTGCTGATTTTGCGGCACAGGAGTGAGGAGAGGACAGTTGGCTGAGAGGGAACCACACGGGAGTGGCGGTGCCTTGAGACACAGAGCAGCAGCCATTTTTTGGCAACAATAGGGCTCACCTCTGGATATTCTGGAGTCACACCCCTTGTTTCTCTGGGCAACCAGAGGAGGCTGGGCATCTTCTCTGGTGGCAGCCACTGGCAGAAAAGATCTGGGACAGAAACACAGGCCCCGTGAGTAAACCATTGGCCTGAGGCGGTACTGGCCTGGGTGGAGCGTGGGGACTAGAAAATGCACATGCAGAGTTGGCAGATTCTCAGGGCGGGGCTGACCCAGGGGACTGCTTTACTGAGCTTAAGACACACCCGGCCCCCAGGGCATCATCAGCCTAGACAAAGGAGGGCAGGAGGTTAGAACTGACAGCTAACCGTGCTGCGAATACAAACTACCAGCAGCACCACAGACAGGACCTGAGGCATAGGTTCTGTGAACTCAAAACAACTTCTCTTCTGCAGGGGAATTTAGCCAGGACAGAAACAAATTCTGCAAAGTTGTTCTGTTCGGTCAGTAACATCAATCAGGGGTGGAGATGTAACTAAGTGAACAGCCCCAGCCTCTATTAAGCACCAAGGTTGTCAGGCCTCACCTCCCCCTGCCGGATAGTGTCAGAGAGCAGGGGCCTGGCTGAGGAGACATAGATCTCCCTGTGATTCAGGCAGGTGCAAACCCCTGGAGTATCTGCTCATTGGAGGCAACTGAGTCACAGTCCTGCAGGATTATCAGTGACTGGGTGTGACAGAGGTGCAAGGTTGGGGAAGGAGGCATGAACCTTCCCAGACTAATCTATTTTCTGGGTGGGTCCTCCTGACCTCATGGAGTACCAGAGCAAGTCATATTTGAGTTGAGTTGTAGGCAGACCCCTGCGATCTAGTTGCCAGAGACCTTTTAAACTTTCCCATCCGAGACAGGTGCTGACTGAGACAATTGATTTGGACCTCTTGAACTGGGCCAGTCACCTGAGGACTATCCAAGTGGTACCCTGGGTGTGTGGTTGTAGGAAGGTTTGATTTTCCTTTTCCAATTGTTGCCTGTGGGGGTGGGGTGACTTAATTGCTACCCTGTTTCCCCGAAAATAAGACAGTGTCTTATTTTAAGGTGTGCTGCCAAAGATGCGCTAGGTCTTATTTTCAGGGGATGTCTCATCTTTCCTGTAAGTAGGTCTTATTTTCGGAGGATGTCTTATTTTCGGGGAAACAGGGTAGTATTTCTCCAGAGCTGAGACTTCAACCCAGAGTAACTGATTCACTAGGGTCAGACAGAGACCAGCTAAAAACAAGACAGAGCCACTTAGCCCCACCACACCAAGCAGGTCCCCAGTTTCTCAGACCGTAGCACTGTACGAATCCTTGGCACAGCTCCAGGGGAAAAGGTATAGACACCGGTCCAAGCTTTTGGGCAAAGGGCTGGTTAATCACTACACCTGGAGCCCCAAACACAACTTTTCTGTGTCCACTCATCTAGTTAAATGATGTAAAATAATCATGGGGTGAAATCAGCAGAAAAACTCTGGTAACATGAATAACCAGAGTAGATCACCCCCCCCACACACAAAGGAAAGATATGGCAGATGTAACTGAAGATCTCATTCATAAACAGATGGCTGAGATGTCAGAAATCAAGTTCAGAGTTTGGATTGCAAACAAGATTAATAGAATGGAGGAAAAGTGGGAATTGGAAATTCGAAGAGAAATTCAAAAGTTGTCTCAAGAATTCAACGAATTTAAAGACAAGATCACCAAAGACTTTGACACATGAAGCAAGAATTTGCAGCCCTCAAAGATCTGAAAAATACAGTAGAATCCCTCAGTAACAGAGTGGAGCAAGCAGAAGAAAGGATTTCTGACATTGAAGTCAGAGCTTTTGAACACTCCCAAACTCTCAAAGAGGAACAGAAATGGAGAGCAAAAAATGGATCATTATCTCAGAGAGCTCTGGGATAATTTTATGAAAGCTAATATCCACCTCATTTGAATCCCTGAAAGCGATGAAGTGGCTTCACAAGGCACAGAGGCTCTTCTCCATGAAATTATGAAAGAGAATTTTCCAGACACTCCAAGAGATTCTGAAATTCAGATAGCAGACAGTTTCAGAACCCCAGCACGACTCAATGAGAATATGACATCCCCCAGGCACATCATAATTAACTTCACTAAAGTTAATATGAAGGAGAAAATTCTGAAAGCAGCCAGACGTAAGATAACCATAACCTACAAAGGGAAGAATATTAGAATGACTGCAGATCTTTCTGTTGAAACTTTTCAAGCCAGAAGAGGGTTATCATTGATTTTTAATCTCCTAAAACAAAATAACTTTCAACCCTGGATCCTGTGTCCAGCTAAACTGGGTTTCATTTCTGATGGAGAAATTAAATACTTTAATGACATTCATATGTTGAAGAAATTTGCCATAACCAAACCAGCTCTTCAGGATATTCTCAGACCTCTCCTCCATAATGAACAGCCCAATACTCTACCTCAAGAGTAAACTCACTCAGAAACTTTTGATCAAACTCCAACTTCCACAGTGGTGAAAGGATTAAAAATGTCCACTGGACTTTTGAAAAACTCAGTACCCAAAATGTTACCAGGCTTATCAATTTTCTCCATTAATGTGAATGGCTTAAACTGTCCTCTAAAGAGGCACAGGTTGGCTGACTGGATACAAAAACTCAGGCCAGATATCTGGTGCATACAAGAATCTCATCTTACCTTAAAAGATAAATATAGACTCAGGGTGAAAGGATGGTCATCCATATTTCAGGCAAGTGGAAATCAGAAAAAAGCAGGTGTTGCAATTCTATTTGCAGATAGGCTTTAAACCAACAAAAGTAAGGAAGGAGAAGAATGGTCACTTCATATTTTTTAAGGGTAATACTCAATATGATGAGATTTCATTATTAATATTTATGCACCCAACCAAAATGCACCTCAGTTTATAAGAGAAACTAACAAACATGAGCAAGTTGATTTCTTCCAGCTCCATAATAGTCAGAGATTTCAACACTCCTTTGGCAGTGTTGGATAGATCCTCCAATATGAAGCTGAGCAAGGAAATTTTAGATTTAAACCTAACCATCCAACATTTGGATTTAGCAGACATCTACAGAACATTTCATCCCAACAAAACTGAATACACATACTTCTCATTAGCCCACGGAACATACTCCAAAATTGATCACATCTTAGGTCACAAGTCTAACCTCAGTAAATTTAAAGGAATAGAAATTATTCCTTGCATCTTCTTGGACCACCATGGAATAAAAGTTGAACTCAGTAACAACAGGAATCTGCATACTCATACAAAAACATAGAAGTTAAATAACCTTATGCTGAATGATAGCTGGGTCAGAGATGAGATTAAGAAGGAAATTTCTAAATTTTTAGAAGAAAACACAATGAAGACACGAATTATCAGAACCTCTGGGATACCGCAAAGGCAGTCCTAAGAGGGAAATTTATAACACCGCAAGCCTTCCTCAAGAGAACGGAAAGAGAGGAAGTTAACAACCTAATGGGACATCTTAAGGAACTGGAAAAGGAAGACTATTTCAACCCCAAACCCAGTAGAAGAAAAATAACCAAATTTAGAGCAGAATCAAATAAATTTGAAAACAAAAGGATTATACAACAGACCAATAAATCAAAAAGTTGGTTTTTTGAAAAGGTCAATAAACTAGGTAAACCTTTGGCTAACCTAAACAGGAAAAAAAGAGTATAATCTTTAATTTCATCAATCAGAAATGACAAAGACGAAATAACAACAGACTACTCATAAATTCAGAAAATCCTTAATGAATATTACAAGAAACTTTATTCTCAGAAATATGAAAATCTGAAGGAAATTGACCAATACTTGGAAGCACATCACCTTCCAAGACTTAGCCAGAATCAAGTGGAAATTTTGAACAGGCCTATGTCAAGTTCTGAAATAGCATCAACCATACAAAATCTCCCTAAAAAGAAAAGCCAGGGACCAGATGGCTTCACGTCAAAATTCTACCAAACCTTTAAAGAGGAAGTAGTATCTATATTACTCTACCTGTTCTAAAATACAGAGAAAGAAGGAAGACTACCCAAAATGTTCTATGAAGCAAAGATCTCCCTGATCCCCCAAACCAGGAAAAGTCCCAACAAGAAAAGAAAATTATAGACCAATATCACTAATGAATATGGATGTAAAAATATTCAACAAGATCCTAACGAACAGAATCCAGCAACACATGAAACAAATTATACATCATGACCAAGTCGGTTTTATCCCAGAGTCTCATGGCTGGTTCAATATACGTAAATCTATCAATATGATTCAGCACATAAGCAAATTAAATAACAAAGACCATGTGATTCTCTCAATTGATTTAGAAAAAGGTTTTGATAATATCCAGCATCACTTCATGATGAGAACACTTAATTGGTATAGAAGGGGCATTTCTTAAACTGATAGAGGCCGTCTACAGCAAACCCACAGCCAATATCCTATTGAATGGAGTTAAATTGAAATCATTTTCACTCAGATCAGGAACCAGGCAAGATCTCTATAAAGAGATCTATGAAAGTCTGAGAAAAGAAATAGCTGAAGACATTAACAAATGGAAAAAGATACCATGATCATTGCTGGGAAGAATCAACATTGTTAAAATGTCCGTATTACCCAAAGCAATATACAATTTTAATGCAATCCCTATTAAAGCTCCACTGTCATACTTTCACTCTTTGCAGATATGATTGTATATCTGGAAAACACCAGGGATTCTACTACAAAACTCTTAGAAGTGATCAAGGAATACAGCAGCGTCTCAGGTTACAAAATCAACATTCATAAATAGGCAGCCTTTATATATACCAAAAATAGTCAAGCTGAAAAAACAGTTAAGGACTCTATCCCATTCACAGTAGTGCCAAAGAAGATGAAACATTTGGGAGTTTATCAAACAAAGGACATGAAAAATCTCTATAAAGAAAACTATGAAACTCTAAGAAAAGAAATAGCTGAAAATGTTAACAAATGGAAAAACATACCATGCTCATGGCTGGGAAGAATCAACATTGTTAAAATGTCAATACTACTCAAAGCAATATACAATTTTAATGTAATCCCTATTAAAGCTCCACTGTCATACTTTAAAGATCTTGAAAAAATAATACTTCGTTTTATATGGAATCAGAAAAAACCTCAAATAGCCAAGACATTACTCAGAAATAAAAACAAAGCAGGAGGAATCACGCTACCACACCTCAGATTATACTATAAATCAATAGTGATCAAAACAGCATGATACTGGCACAAAAACAGAGAGGTAGATGTATGGAACAGAATAGAGAACCAAGAGATGAACCCAGCTACTTACAATTTTTGATTTTTGACAAGCCAGTAAAAACATTCAGTGGGGGAAAAGATTCCCTATTTAACCAGTGGTGCTGGGTGAACTGGCTGGCGACCTGTGGAAGACTAAAACTGGACCCACACCTTTCACCATTAACTAAGATAGACTCTCTCTGGATTAAAGATTTAAACTTAAGACATGAAACTATAAAAATACTAGAAGGAAGTGCCGGGAAAACTCTTGAAGGGATTGGTCTTGGTGAATATTTTATGAGGAGGACCCCCTTGGGCAATTTAAGCAGCTTCAAAAATACACTACTGGACTTGATCAAACTAAAAAGCTTCTACACAGCCAAGAACACAGTAAGTAGTAAAGCAAGCAAACAGCCCTCAGAATTGGAGAAGATATTTGCAGGTTATGTCTCCAATAAAGGCTTAATAACCAGAATCCACAGAGAACTCAAATGTATTAGCAAGACAAGAACAAGTGATCCCATCTCAGGTTGGGTGAGGGACTTGAAGAGAAACTTCTCTGAAGACAGGTGCACAGCCTACAGACATGTAAAAAAATGCTCATCATTCTTACTCATCAGAGAAATGCAAATCAAAACTACTTTGAGATAGCATCTAACCCCAGCAAGATTAGCCCATATCACAAAATCCCAAGACCAGAGATGTTGGCATGGATGTGGAGAAAAAGGAACACTTCTACACTGCTGGTGGGAATGCAAATTAATAAATTCCGTTTGGAAAGATGTTTGGAGAACACTTAGAGATCTTAAAATATACCTGCCATTCAATTCTGTAATTCCTCTACTTGGTATATACCCAGAAGACCAAAAAATCACATTATAACAAAGATATTTGTACCAGAATGTTTATTGCAGCCCAATTCATAATTGGTAAGTCATGGAAAAAGCCCAAGAGCCCATCAATCTGTGAATGGATTAATAAATTATGGTATATGTACACCATGGAATATTATGCAGCCTTAAAGAAAGATGGAGACTTTACCTCTTTCTTGTTTACATGGATGGAGCTGGAACATATTCTTCTTAGTGAAATATCTCAAGAATGGAAGAAAAAGTATCCAATGTACTGAGTCCTACTATGAAGCTAATTTATGGCTTTCATATAAATGATATAACCCAATTATAACCTAAGAATATGGGGAAGGGGAAGAGGGAGGGAGGGGAGGGGATAGGTTGGGCAGGGGGAGGGTGATTGGTGGGATCTCACCTGCAGTGCATCTTACAAGGGTACATGCGAAACTTAGTAAATGTAGAATGTAAATGTCTGAACACAATAACTAAGAAAATGCCAGGAAGGCTGTGTTAACCAGTGTGATGAAAATGTGTCAAATGGTATATAAAAGCAGTGTATGGTACCCCATGATTGTATTAATGTACACAGCTATGATTTAATTAAAAAAAAGAAAGAAAAGAAAAATTAGCAGAGTGTGGTGGCAGCACTTGTAGACCCAGCTACTTAGGAGTCTGAGGCTAGAGGATGGCTTGAACCCAAGAGTTTCAGGTTGCTGTGAGCTATGACACTAAGGCACACTACTCAGAGCAACAGGGTGAATCTCTGTCTCAATAAATAAATAAATAAACAAACAAACAAATAAAGAGAATACAATACAAACATAAAATCAGAAATCCAAAACCCAAAAGCGGGTGTGTGTGTGATAAGTTTTGAGTGTGGTGTGCTGAGTTGTCCTGTACCTGCCTCAGCTTGGTTTTGTTACTTTTTGAGCATGTATTCTTTTCTTCTTCTCCTTCTCCTCCTCCTCCTCCTTCTTTGTATTCTTCTTCTTTGTTTCTCCTTCTTCTTCTTCTTTGTATTTCTTCTTCTTCTCCTTCTCCTTCCCTTCTTCCTCGTATTCTTCTTCTTCTTTGTATTCTTCTTCTTCGTCTTCTTCTTTGTATTTTTCTTCTTCCTCGTATTCTTCTTCTTCTTCGTCTTTGTTCTTCTTCATATTCTTCTTCTTCGTCGTCTTCTTCTTTGTATTCTTCATATTCTTCATCATATTCTTCATTGTCATTGTCTTCTTCTTCCTTCTTCCTTCTTCTTCCTTCTTCTCCTACTATCTTCTTCTTTGTATTCTTCTTCATATTCATCTTCTTTGTATTCTTCTTCTTCTTCTTCATATTCTTTTCTCTTCTCTTCTCTTTCCTCCTCCTCCTCCTTCTTCTTCTTCACATCTGTTCTGTTGCTGTTTCCCTTGCATCTATATTACAGTTCCTATTAGTAATGGCTTTCCATTAATTTCTAGTTTAATTCTTAGTTTTGTTGAGATTTTTTATTCATTCTGCTAATATCCCTATCCCTTCAATATCTTTTATAAAAAGTCTATTCTAAATTGAAAACAGGCAGGGGTTATTCTTTATCTGTGTCGTATAAAGTTATGTAGGCAGAGTTTTACATCACAGTGTGTAATTTGAACAGGAAAGGGGACTGGTTGGGGATGTAGAATCTAAACCTTGATTTTGGTAGCTTCATGTTTTAACCAACTGAATTAATTACTCTAGGAAAATAATGTACGACCATAGTAAGATATGAAGAAAATGGTCTCCTTGGGAGAAAAATTAACTAATTATGGTAAAAATATTTCAGCAGGAACAACACTGTGTTCTTTTAAAGTGAAATCACAAATAGAGGCAAACTAATATTTCCTGGCTAACTGACACTCTGTACACAACATGTGTGTTTTTCTTGGCTTTAAACATTTTTTCCCACTAAATCAGATTTATTCCATTTGGCAAGATTTTTAGAAAGAATATGAGGTTATTTGTGGGATGAGTATTTGACAAGTTCACACAATCGTACAGATCAGAGTTCAAAGTTGAAATCATAGGACTGTTTTTCTTGACAAGCTCTCTGGCAAATTGCCTATGAAAATGCTGGTAGGTTTCCATGCATCCCACCCAGTATTCAACTAGTACCATAAAATCGTTCATCAGCTGGGATTACCTAGTTGCTCTAAAGTTATTTATCTGGGGAAGATGACTCTTTACTAGCCTTGTTGAAAGATTACTCAAATACTCTTTTGTTTAAAAATTGGAGACAAAATACACATTACATTATCTCTGAGGATATGAAATACTTCACACAATTATGTTATTTGTAAAATATACTTACAGAACTACTTAATCTATATATCTTAGTATCAAATCTAATTAAGAATGTCACAGAAATGTTTCTGCTTTAACTTCATTTGATGACATGCTTTTTTGAATTCCTACCGTGCCAGCAACATTCCATGGTTATTAATTTATTTTGGTATTTGTGTTGGAATTTTGTCATTCTGAACTGTGAACTCAACTTTATGGAAATTTTATAAAGCATTTGGATAGTGTAGGATCTGATTTGTTATTAGAATGTTAGTCTAAAATTTTATTCTAAGAATGTGCATATTCTTTGAAATGTTTAATAACTAAGTGTTTCTAATGGAGTTCTTTAGTGTCTTTTAATAAAATTAAATAATGCTTTTTGAAGGAAGTTGATATGGAGTTAAGAGCTATAATTTGCAGTGTGTTATCGCAAACAGTAGTGTAAAATAGTATGTGAAGTGCACAAAGCTTAGTTAAAATAAATCTGAATGCTAAGGAGGGAATTAGAAATACACATTTTTACCTTTTTCCCTGAGTTTTCTATATACTATCACTGTTTCTGAATTTTGTATTGAAATTGTTGCATGTAAAACATGAAGATTTATAGCTATGTTCTACATTTTCTTTTCACTAAAAGGCATTTTACTATCCTAAAACATTTTCAATTTTGTTTCATTTTGGACTTTTATATCCATAAATGAAATTCATTCATCAATATATTTTATTGCACATGAATTATGTACCAGGCACTCTTCCAATTCTTGAGAATTTATTAATAACAAAGACAGAAAAAATTCCTGCCATAATGGAGTCTACATTGCAGTGATATTGAGTATAATAAAACAAAAACATCTAGTAGCTAATTCTCAGTCCTCATCTTAGTCTATTTGCTGGCAGCATTTGGCACACCTGATCTTTTTTTCTACTTTGTGACACTTTCTCCACTTAGCTTTGTAATTTTCTTAGGTTTTTTTCTTTGACTATCCATTCTCAACTTCTTGTTCCTCCTCATCTTCCTAATTACTCAATGTTGAAGTGTTCTGGAGCTGAGTCCTGGAACATCTCCTGGTTGCCTTCACTGCAACCTTGATTTGGGTCACAAGGATTTATGATGATGTATTTATTAGTGTGGCTTTTAATTCTCTCTCCTAAGAACTGCCTACTCACTGTTTTTCAACTCAGACCTCTCCCTCAAACTCTTCATTGAACTGTCGACTCTGCACATCTTGACTGCCTAATATACACGACCTCCTGTGCACCCTCTTCAAATCTCCTAATGCTGCAGGGTTTCCATTTTACTGAATGGCAACCTCAGCTGAACATTTGCTTCTTTCTCTCCTACGTCATCTCTAATCCATTCCCTTTTGACTTCCATAGTCCTAGCTTCCTTGTCTCCAGTCATTCTAGCTTTTTCTCTGGTACTTCAAATACTGTCTAGCCTCAAAGCCTTTTGCCTGGGAATCTTGTCTCCCAGATCCTCTCCTGCCTTACTCCTTCACATGTTTAGGTTTTATTCCCCAAATTAACCTATTCAGACCAATATATTCAAATATATATTCAAAATATATCACCGATATATTCAAAATCACTCCACCTTTCTCTCGTATCAGCCATCTCCTCCTTATCTATATCTCCTGCTAAGTTTCTCTTCTTGTAATTTTGCCTGTGTAACATACTAGGTATTTTACTTACTTTGTAGTGATGTTCGCTCCCTCTCCAACTACATTGTGAGCTCCATGGGCAGGGATTTTCATGTTTCATTTTGTATCTGCAATGGCTTCTGGCACACAGTAGGTCCTCAATAAAATGTGGGGCTCCATTAGCAGAGGAACCACATCCTTGCAGGGTTTTACTCCCTCCCTTATTATCTCCTTTGTCTCATTCTCTGCTTGCTTCCCTCTCTTCTTCCCCTTCTCCCTTCCTCCTGCAATGAGCTATTGTCAGACCACTGCACTTCAGCCTGGGCAAGAGAGCATGACCTTTTCTTGTAAAGAACCTGTGTGCTCCTGAAAACGATCTGTGGTGATAGCTAAATTCTGCTCTTAGGAATGGAAAGATAAAAAAGTAAAACTTTGTGGAAAAATGCAAATAATACTTTGCCTTAGAAAATAAGAATAAAGCTCCAACTTTTGCATTTCTCAGTTTCTCAAAACTCTAAATGAATTTTTATTCTTCAAATAAAAGCACCAATGACTTTGATGGTTATAAACAATGAGTTCATATAGTTACATTGATTTAAGTACTTGAAAAAAATTCCTATTTTAAGCAAATAATTACATCAAAATTTTAATAAAATCTGAAGTATAGAGCAACTGGTTACCAATTTTGAATGTATAAAATTTCTATAAGTAAATACCAATTAATTCATTTGTTCTTGGAGTAATTTTCTGATTCAAGCAAGTTGAAAAGAAGATATCCAATTTCTGTATTTTTTATAAATATTTTTAAATTTAAAAATTTAAATTAAAAAAATTTTAAATATTTTAAATTTATAAATATTTTATAAATATTTTTATAAATTATTTTTAAAGGAAATATTTCTTTAGAGAAGTGTTATCATCTGTGTAATTATTGGGAATTTTGTTGAAAATTTTCTTGATTATTATATTCATAACCTTTATTAGGTGTATCTAATACTTTAAATTGCTATTATCATCAAGAAAAATTCTTCTAACCTGTTTTATTAGGAGAACATACGTTGTACTTTTAAAAAAAAGTCTCTTTGGTGTCTAATAGCAGGTGTTCAGTAAAGATTTGTTAATTGGTCAGGTTGTTTATTCTTTCATTCAGCAACTATTACCAAATGCCTATTATGTAAAATGCATTTAATGTAAAAAGTAAGCTGTGCATTTACATTTAGTTATATTACAATTTTTATTTTGCATATTATCCCTTGGAAAATATAAATGTTATTAGAGCAGCAGCTGTTTATAAAATAATGCTCTAGTCAATTTAATTCTTCTTGTTCTTACAAATATTGGTTCACAGTACACCAACATATTAGATTCAACAAGTTGTTTGCTTTAAAGTTGTAGAAAAACTACTTTTGGTTGCCTAATATCCATTAACCCCTTCTTCCTTAATGAAAGGACTCTTGTCACAGCAGGAGGGCATGTGCCTATGGAGTAAAGTCTACATTTTCCAAAGTCCTTTGGAGGTAACTTGTGCAACTTCCGGACATGTCCTTAAAGGAAAGAAATGTTGCCTTTTTGCCTTCCTTTTCTTTTCTTTTACTTTAAAACGTGTTTGTGGTGATGAATTATTTTGCCCCATGTAGATAAGAGGAATATCTTAAACATGACAAAGTCAGATGATAAAAAGAGCCTGAGTCTCTCATAAAAGCCCTGAGCTGTCACCTTCAGACTGTACTGAGAAAGGCTATACCTCTATTTTACTTACATAATGTACTTGAGTGTCCATAACACATTCCAAACCTACATCCTAATTAAGTCAGAATTTGGCGCCAGACGTGGGGTCCATGCAAAGGCATGACGTAGATATGCAGCATCCTGTGTTTAGCAGTTGGCAGGCAGTAGGGAGAGACCCAGACAGTGGAGTCTAAAAGCTGACTGACCCTTAAGGAGGTTGAGGTGCAGCACTGGCCAAATTGTAGCTTGTAATTTATTAGAAGGCAGACCACGTGCCAATGGGGACCAAACACTAGGAGACATCATAGGGAAGCAGGAGAATTTTAATGGACTGATTGCTTCTTGCTCATCCAGAAAAGTCTAATGACAAAGACGAAGTCAGTCGTGAGGCAGCCGGTGTGCATGCGGCAGTGGAAAGGAACAGAGTTCTGTGCTGGGTAAGCAAAATAATTTCACTGAGAATCCTATAATTTGAGACATGAAGGGTTCAAAATGTGAATTCTTTCTGTACTCCAAACCAAAGGAATTATAATTGGTGGCTTCAAAGCCACTGCCTTAGTGGGAGATAAGCTCGATGCCTTGCCAGATTTGGAAGCCAGACCAGAGGCAAAATTAAATTAAGGGTATTTCTTTTCCACCCAGTGTAAATGGTCCCGATGCCCTGGATATATCTTCCATCCAGTGGCGAGGCGAGCATAGCCCGTAGGGTAATAGGGAAAAAACAAGCATCTTTAGGCTTAAAAACTACATTTGATTAGATATGTGGCTATAGTTACTTACACATGGAACTAATCCAGAACAAATTGCCTGGAAGCTTACTAAGTTTTGGAGGAAATTGTGTGGATAAGGAACAACAACATGGTCCACAAAAGCCTGTAATTGTTGAACCTCTAAGGAAATCCCTGGGCTGCCAAACTTGGACCGGAAAGAAGCTGGCTACAAAAACATTACAGTTTCCAAGAAGAATAATCTCCATAAAGCCTACTTGATTCATGGCAAGGGAGGAAAAAGATGGGAAAGCACCTTTCATGGGGTTGAATTAAGGGCTTTGGAGGAAAATGGACATTTTATCAAAGAAAAATCAGGGGCTTCCAGATGTGCCTAACCAAGGGACTTACTCCAAGGTTGGATCAGGAAATATTTGTAATTCCTACCTAGTGGGATGTGACTATTACCATGGCAATAAAAGTGACTACTATGTGTTTACCAATCCCCATTTGCTCAGAGGTGCAGTTTAGATCACTACATTGAATTTCCTCATAAGTCTTAAGTATGTTTGGGACAGATAAACTTATATTTTAGTTTATAGGTTGCCAAACCATGAGGCTCCGTATTCATTCTTAATGCAAAGGGCTGCACATTACCAGATGTCAGAGACTTTGTGCTGGTTGCAGTAATTGGTTAAACTTTGGGGCCTCATTTTTGTGGAAGTGGTGCATATGTTCTCTGTGCAAGAAAGAGATTATGCTTGGATATTCCAGTTGCCATGTGGATAGACTGAGGCAAATACTGTTACTTGGGCTCTAATTTCCATTCCCTCTGTCTTTCACAATGACATACTTCTTGGTTTTTAGCTAACACAAGATTGCCAAAAATATAATGTTTTATTGCCTTCTTTGAAGTTAGATGTGGCTATGTAACTTATATCTGACCAATGGGATGTGAAGACATTGAGTGGACCAAAAATCTGGATGTCTCTAAAAGGAAAGCAAGTTGTCTTTCTGACACCTTTTCTCCCTGCTACTTTTTGGAAATAAGCGATTGAGCTATTTTAGAATTAGAGACAATTTTAAAGGGAAGGTAGAATGACAAGATATGTGCTTTTATCCTTGAGTAACTTTGTGCAGGAGGGCCCTCATGCTACCCCTGATTACTTACATCTAGAGGGAGACACAAAGGTGAAATGAACTTTTTATCATATTGAAAGTGTTGGTATTTTGGGTCTTGTAACAGTCAGCTATTTCTGCATAACAAACAATATCAAAATCTCAGTGACATACAAAAATAAGCATTTATTCATGATTTTTTTTTTTTGGTTGCTTGAGACAGCTCTGTTTTGTATTCATGTTATCTGGTAGTTTGCTCCACACATCTTTCATTCTTCTCCCGAGACCACAAAGCCAGCCAAAGTGTGTATTTTGCTTGTCGTTAAGAGCTGTGATGGCCAGATACAGAACTGTGATGGACGGTCCTCCATATGCCTTATGCAACTGAACCTTGTCTAGGTGAAAGGAAAGTTGAGGTAATGTTTTTAGGTGTCATTTAATATATATATATATTTTTTTTCTTTTTTTTTTCAGTTTTTGGCCGGGGCTGGGTTTGAACCCACCACCTCCGGTATATGTGGCCCGCGTCCTACTCCTTGAGCCACAGGCACCGCCCAGGTGTCATTTAATATTGTATTGAGTGGAATTGAATGACAGTATGTTATTACTAGTTCTGCTATACATGTACAAAGTTGTGTTATTTTGCTATTTGTCTCTCTAGAACTGTAAAAGGTCTGAGATTTTACCCTACTTATATACTGCTAATAAGTTGTGTGTGTGTCTCTCTGTGTGCATTATACATATAAATATTACCATGGATGCTGGCAAGGGACCAAGACTCCTGGGTTTGAGATGAAGGGCAATTTATGATGCACCTATTCTTTGAGTCCCAGTTTCCATAAGGAACATATTAACCATCATACCTGTACCTCAATGAGTTGCCCTATAGGAAGGAATCCTTAGAGTCAGAGATCCCCCAAATTTTTATAATGGGCAGTAATCATGCCTGCTTTTTCTAGGTCCATCTTCCAAAGCTGTAAGATACTACATCTTCTAAGAGGGTTCACTATGCAGACATCCTTGAAAAGATATTCTGAAACAAAAGACGGTATGTCCGTTAGCCACATGTGTAGAAATGCAAAAGACTCAAGAGAGAATGGTTTTCCCAACTCCTCTTGTCAAAGTCATTAGTGATTTTCTAATTTTTATTTTAATGGGCTCATCTGTCTACTTACCTGGTTAGGCTTCTCTGCAGCTTAAAGTACTAGTGTCATTTACATTTTGACTTTAATTATACAATTTTCTCTAGGTTTACTTCTTCTTCAAACTTTTAATTTCTTCTTTCTTTGACTCCTCATGTATATTCTGGGCACCCAGTATGCTCCAGGTAGTCTTATAGGCCTGAGAAGCAACCAGAATGGAAACAGCAGCTTTGCTTTTATGACTCTTGGAGTCTAGTTGAGGAAGTTACATAATACACATGATAAATAAGTAAATAATGTGCAATGCGTTTAATGGTGGCAAGTGCAAAGGGGACAATGAGTGCAGGAAAAAGGAATAGGGAAATGCGGAGATTAGGGTGGGTTTTCAGGGGAGACCAAAGATCTCAACAAGAAATGTGAATAAGAACCTGAAGGAAGTAGCATGTCCTGATGCTGTTTGGGCAGCGTGGATGAACGGATCCATCAGGAAGTACAAAGACCTTGACCCTGCAGGGAGGCAGTGTGCCTGAGAAATGACAAGGAGGCTAGTCTTGTTTATCTGTTTCATTTCCACCTTCCAGAGGTCATCCCAACACTGAAAATATAAATTACTCTGTTTCTTCTAAAGATATATGTGTATGTGTTTGCATGGGTGTTTCCCTTCTTCATCCATTTGTAAAGGTTAAGGTATAGAATTTCCCAAAAGGTTTGCTAGTTTTTCTAAGTCAATTTATTGAAATTTTTTTTAATCTACTGATTTGAAAGTTATCTTTGCCGTTAAATAAATTCATATCTAATTAAGGCTTATTTTCAACTCTTTGGTTCTATTTGTTTATTAATCTATTAATATACCAATGTAATTATTGTAATTTCTATTTTTAGAAATTTCTAAACAATCCCTGTTATTTTTCTAAGTGAAATTTACGATCTTTATGTGAACTTCAACATTTCTAGATATTGTATGTTTAATAGTTTATATTGCATGAGATAGAATTGGCCAGTGTGTATGAAGTCATCCCATACAAGGCAGTGGTTTGTTTGTTCATTCATTTAAATATTATTTTATGTTCTTTAGCAAGTGCTTAAAGTACAATAATGTCTTTCTGATTACTGGGTTTATACCTATGCTTTGTTCTTTTTAATTGCTATTAAGTAGACTTATTTTCTCTTTTATAGTGCCTCAACAGTGCTTAAAAATCCACATATTAAGGTAGTTCCTTATTCCTTTCTTTTGAGTTATTTTGGTAAAGAACTATAGTATTTGCAGTGATTTTAAATTTGTCTTTTTCCTTCCTATGTCCTTAATTGTCCTCATATCAAAATTGAGTACATAGGATTCATGCTTCTCCATTCTTGTGATGCTTTACTAAGAATAATGTGTTCCACTTCCATCCAGGTTAATACAAAAGATGCAAAGTCTTCATTTTTTTTAATGGCTGAATAGTATTCCATGGTCTACATATATCACAGCTTGTTAATCCATTCCTGGTTTGGTGGGCATTTAGGCTTTTTCCACATTTTGGCGATTGTAAATTGACACTTAGACTAGTGATAAAATCCTTATGATAAAAGGATTTTTTTTTCCTTCTGGGTAGATGCCCAGTAATGGGATTGCAGGATGAAATGGGAGGTCTAGCTTGAGTTCTTTGAGGTTTCTCCATACTTCCTTCCAAAAAGGTTGTATTAGTTTGCAGTCCCACCAGCAGTGTAAAAGTGTTCCCTTCTCTCCACATCCACACCAGCATCTGCAGTTTTGAGATTTTGTCAGGTGGGCCTTTCTTATTGGGGTTAGATGGTATCTCAGTGTGGTTTTGATTTGCATTTCTCTAATAAATAGGGATGATGAGCATTTTTTCATGTATTTGTTAGCCATTTGTCTATCTTCTTTAGAGAAGGTTCTATTCATGTCTCTTGCCCATTGATATATGGGATTGTTGGCTTTCTTCATGTGGACATATTTTTTTTTTTTTACTTGAAAGAAAATGTACTTAGGGCATTAGCAACTACAGTGTGATTAGATTATTTGTTTTGAGCCATTTTTAAATAAGATTAAACAAATATCTATTGTGCTACTAAGAGTTAAAAAATTCAAGAACAAAAGATGACTTTTGTTACACATATTTATTGACTTCTGTTGTTAGTATGGTTTATTACACTAATAAAGTTCCTATTGCTGAGTCACTCAGTCACAGAAATATGAGTGAGCATGTGTGTGTGTGTGTGGTATGGTATGTTTGCATACATGCATGCGTGTTTTAGGTCTTCTTTCACTCTGTTCTGGAAGGTTAAATGCTGTCCCTCCATTTATGTTGGTGTTGCATGCTATAGTGTCCAGGAGGAAGACTTTGAGATGGAGATTTGCAGGCTAGAAATATATTGGAAAGTGCCTCATTGGATAGCAAGGCAGTAAAAAGGAGGGGAGAAAGCAGAATTCAGCAGAGGGAGAGGTGAGGGAATAGTGTGGGTCAGTGAAGGCCTTAGACAACCTGGCATGGAACTCAAGTTGTCCAAAGTTGTGTCCGTTAGGGAATTGGGAGTGAGGAGGTCAGTGAGCAGTGGTAGTGTCTTTATTCCTGCATAAACCTTTCATTGTATTTAACCATCTAATGTAGGGAGGGGGTAACAGCTTACATAAAACAATGCTCTGCACCCAGCAGAAATCTCCCCCACAGAGGCTGATAACCAACAGCAATCCCAGAAACTACTGATATTGGTCTTTCATTTCTGTCAGAGGTTCACATGACAACATTCACCATATTTAATTCTCCATTCTTTTTGTAACTCTTTCCTCTACTTAAGTAGTCTTATGTTCTTTCGTGTTATTGTATCTTTTTGTGATATGTATGTGATATTAAACATTTAAAATAATTTACTTTTAACTTGAATGCTTAGAAAGGTTTGTTAACCTTCCCTTGAAAAGAGATCTGTCTCTTCTCTCTGAAAATTGATGCAATCACCAACATCAAAGGCTGAGAACACAGTCAGTTCTCCTGTGTTCAGGTGTTAGTGACATTGAACGTAACAGAGAAACATGCATCCCTGGACTTCTTTTCAGCAGGTATCATATTTTCTTTTCAGCTTCAAGTACTTTTTAGGATTCAAATTGAAAGGTTTTTTGAAAAGAATATTCAAATGAAATTGTGACATTTCCCGTATATAAACTTATCAAGCATATTTCTAAATGAGAGTGATTAGTACTCTAGATGATAAGGTAGATATAAATCCTGGGACAGAAACATATCCCAAGTGATCATCTCATCTCCTATCTTCCTATGGGTGGAACCAAATTAAAACCATCAGGAAAGTAGTTTATGTACTTTTTGAACATTAAGGTCAAGTCCAGAAGTCACATCTTTCTCTGGTGTACTTTACAAATTATACCAAATTCTTTGGTAGACACTTGTCCATCCCAGTAAGGCCAAGAAGTACCAACTGTGTTTCTGTATTTCATTTTGATATTTAGGCAAAGTTTGGGTAATACTGAAGAGTCTGTCCTCACTTTTCTGCCTCAGCCTGATTATTGTTTGAATCACCATGTTTACCAATGAAGTCGTTTGTGTGCAAGTGAAATATTTCCAAAGTTTTTCTTAAAATGTATCTTACTCTGAATTTTCACACTGAAAATTTTTCATTTTACATTTTATTGTTATTATGGTTATCCACTATTAATTGCTTATAGACAAAAGAGAATTATTTTGTTAATTATCTCAATCTTCATTCTAGCTTTCCCTATTTACTTATTGGTTATTGATATAATTAGCCAAGTCTGAATCTTGATGGGATTTCATAATTTCATAATTTTTTTTATTTAGAGGTTTAAAAGATTTATTTCTGAAAACAAATAAAAACTGAACAGAATTTAACAATTTATCAAATAGGTTATATTCCTTAATGGATTCAGGAAATTGACACTTAAAACATTTTAAGTTATGATTATAAGTTATATCTATATTTTTTGAATTTTTCAGAATTACAATTTAATTGAATAAAATCATTTTCAATAGGTTTTATTTTACTAACCATGTCCTCCTTTTTAAAATTCAGTTCATTTTATTTTATGTGATGCTAAGAATGCTAAAACTTAAAAATAACATGTTAATAAATTAATTTTCTGAAGCTAGAAAGGCCCATAGTCTCCTAAGTACTTTATTTTTAATTCAACTAATATTTATACTTTGTTTTATCATCAGAACATATAACTTCTTTCTCAAAGTTGGAGAGTTATCTGATTCATAGGTGAAATTCCTTGTCAATAATTGAGTAACATAATAGAAAAAAAATCTCAGATTACTTATTGCATGCCCCTGTAATTTTGTCTTCTTCTGCCTTAGTGTCTTAACTTTCTTGGAAAAGATATACAATAAATCCGTGGACCCAAGTAAGCGATGTGGACACAATATTTAAAAAATATTATTTTGAGTTTGTTTGCAATAGTGTTAAGTCAAGAAACTATGAGTAGAATTAATAACTAAAGCCAGGACAAAAAGATAACTTCATCTAATTGCAAACCATTAATTTTATCAGTCTATATTAAAAATTATTGATATTGTATTATGTTTGAGACCAAATAAGGAAAGACAATTGAAAAGTTCCCCTTTTCAAGAAAATGGTATTGGTAAATGCATTGACATACATGCCAAACATAATAAAGACAACGTGAACACAGGAAATTAATACACCAAACACTAGGGAAATACTGGATCTCTCTGTGTCCTACTGATATGTGAGGTCGCAGGAATGCGTACAAGATCAACATTAAGAATTCTTTCTAAATCCTGGAATTCAGAAATACATTTTTAACATCTGAGATGTTCACATATGTCAATGTTTATCTGTAGATCTATATTCCACATTAAAAGATGTTAAAAAATGGTGAGTATAACAAAAACTCAGCTGTTAAAATACTATTTTCAATTTTATTTGAAGAAATATGGTCAGAACATACTAAAGTACATTGATTGCTCAAGAGTTAGGTGTGATTTTAAAAAATAATAGATTAATAGTGATAGAGAGAGAGAGAGAAAGGAGGGTCTGGTTTCTCACTTTATACTTTTGTGCATTTTTAAAAGGGATTGTTATTGACTTTTAAGACAGTATATTTGACATGTTTTTTCAGGTTCTGAGGAGCTTAATTAAAATATATTAATATCCTGATAGAGTAGTGAACTGAACTTGAAAGTGGGTCACCAGTGATTTTTAGTTGTTGTTACAACAGTTGAGCACTGAAGAATTAAGATGAGCAAAGCTACATCTGTATAGAATCAAGAAAAATCTTTAGTAATTTCAAATATTTGAAGGTTCAAAATCAGGATTTACCACAAGAATGTTCCCTGTTATATTTGTTGCTGAAAAAGAAGGAATTAATTTTTTATTTAGAGACTGGATGATTGTACCCCCAAACTATAATTTTAATAACCAGAATTATCTGAATTCTGATAATTATACAAGAAAGTTTGTTATTTTATTTTAAATTATTTAACTTTTTATTCTAATTGTTATGAGTATATAATTGTTATAGGGTATATATACCCTATATATTATAGGGTACATGTGATGTTTTGATAGATGTTGTGATATATACCCTATATATTATAGGGTACGTGTGATGTTTTGATAGAGGCATAGAATTTGAATTAATCAAATCAGGCTAATTATGGTATCACCTTAGGCATTGATTATTTCTTTATATTAGAAACATCCCAATCTTGCCCTTTTCATTATTTTAAAGTATACCCTAAAAAAATGAAGTATACCCTAACTTAGTGACATTGTTGTGCTATCAAATATTGTTCATTTTGTCTATGTTTTTGTACCCTTTAACCACCCCCGTTAACCCTCTGCTCCCTAATACCCTTCTCAGCCTCCGATAACCATCATTCTACTCTGTCTCCATGACATCAATTATTTTTAAGTATTTTTAATATTTATTTCTTACAAATGAGTGAGAAGGTGTGAGACTTGTCTCTCTGTACTTGGTTTATTTCACTTAATGTTCTTCAGTTCCATCCATGTTGTTGCAAATGGCAGGATTTCATTCTTTTATATGAGTACATAATGTTCCATTGTTATATGTAGCATAATTTCATTAATTTATTTTCATCCTTTTTACGATTTCAAAATACAGTGGGGGTACAAATGTTTTTGTTTCATGGGTAAATTGTATAATGCGTAAATCAGGGCTTTTGGTGTGCCCAATACCAGAATAGTGTTCATTGTACACAACAGGTAAGGTTTTATTCTTCATCCCCCCTTGGCCCTCTTCCCCTCCTCCCTTCTTGGTGTCCAATGTCCTTTATGTCTGGGAGTACCCATTGTTTAGTTCCCACCTATTATTGAGAATATGTGGTGTTTGCTTTTCCATTGTTGAGATACTTCATTTAGAGTAGTGGTCTCCAGTTCCATGCAAGTTGATGAAAATGACATCATTTCATTCCTTTTTCTGGATGGCATATGTGTATTTTTTTTTTCTTTTTAGAATTTTATTTCAGATTAATATGAGAGTACAAACATAGATTGTTTGTATTTGTTAGGTGAAGTCCAAGTTGTAGTTGAGCCTTTCACCCAAGGAGTGTGCTAAATACCCCTTCATTGTGCCATCTTAGATGAGTGCTTACCAATCCCCCTCCCCCCAATTGAATTTAACTGTGTTTATCTCTTGTGTGGAATTACATTTTCCTTACCCACTCACAAATTCATGGGCAGTGAAGTTGATTTCACATCTTTGCAATTCTGAATTGTGCTGCAATAAACTTTCAGTTGCTGGTAGCTTTTGATAATATGGCTCCTTTTCTTTTGAGTAGACACATAGCAGTGGGATTAGTCCACACTTATTTCTTTGAGGAATCTCCACACTGTTTTCCGTAGAGGTTGCACTGATTCACAGTCCCACCAGTAGTGTATCACCATTCTTTTCTCTCTGTATCCACACAAGAATCTATTGTTTTGTTTTTTGTTTGTTTGTTTTACTTTTTAATAATGGTCTTTCTGATAGAAGTAAATGGGTATCTCATTGTGGTTTTAAGTTGTATTTCCCTGATGATTGATGATGTCGAGAATTTTTTCATGTTTGCCAGCTCATTATGTACTTTTGAAAAGACTGTTCATGTCTTTTGCCCACTTTTTGATGAGGTTGTTTGTTTTTGTTCTTATTGATTTGTGTATTCTTTATAGATTCTGGGTATTACTGTACGTTCAGGGTGTTACTCAAGAAGTCCTTGCCCAGGTTGATGTCCTGAAGCATTTCACCAATGGTCTCTTTAGTAGTTTCATAGTTTCAGGTCTTAGACTTAAGCCTTTAATCTATTTTGATTTTGTGGCAAGAGACACAGGATTAGTTTCATTCTTGTGCACGTGATATCCAGTTTTTTCAGCGCCATTTATTGAAGAGTCTATGCTTTTTACCCACTGTATGTTCTTAATAACTTTGTTGAAAATAAGTTCACTATAGATGGGTAGATTTACTTCTGAGTTCTCTATTCTGTTCCATTGGTCTATATGTCTATTTTTATGCCAATACCATGCTTTTTGGTCACTACAACTCTTGTGGAATAATTTGGAATCAGGTAATATGATTCCTTCTGTTTTGTTCTTTTTACTTAGGCTAACTTTGGGTATTTTAGGTCTTTTTTGCTTTCATATTTTAAGGACTTTTTTTCTATTTTTGTGAATAATGTCATTGGTATTTTGATGGAGTTTGCATGGAATCTGTAGAATACTTTGGGTAGTATGAACATTTTAACAATTTTAATTTTTTGAATTCATGAACATGGAATATCTTTTCATAATTTCATGTCCTTTTCAATTTTTTTCATCAGTGTCTTATAGTTTTAATTATAGAAACTTTTCATTTTTTTGGTTAAATTTATTCCTAAATATTTTATTTTTATTTGTAGTTATAATAAATAAGATTACTTCCCAGGTTTCTTTTTCAGATTGCTTATATAAATGCCACTGAGTTTTGTCTACTGATGTTGTATCCAGCATCTTTGTTTATGAGGTCTAATAGCTTTTGGGTGGAGTATTTATGTTTCCCTAGATACATAGATCTGAAAAGAGGATAATTTGACTTCTTCCTTTCCAATTTGGATGCCCTTTATTTCTTTCTCTTGTCTTATTGCTCTAGCTACGACTTGTAGTACTATGTTGGATATGGTGGTGAAAGTGGACATCCTTGTCTTGTTCCAGATCTTAGAGGAAAAGCTGCACTTAGATACTACCTGTGGATCTGTCGTATTTTGTTTTTATTTTGTTGAAGTATGTTCCCTCTATTCCCATTTTTTCAGTTTTAATTTCTAAGGAATGTTGAATTTTATTGAATGCATTTTCAGTGTCAATCAAAATGATCATATAGCTTTTGTTCTTCATTCTGTGGACATAATGTATCACACTGATTGACTTGCATATGTTGAACTGTCCTTACATTCCTGGGACGAATCCTCCTTGATCATGATGAAAAACCTTTTTAATGTCTTATTGAATTCAGTTTACTAGTATTTTACTTAGGATGTTTGTCTCTATGTTCATCAGAGATATTTGCTTATGATTTTCCCTTTTTTATTTATTTATTTTTTTTATTAAATCATAGCTGTATACATTAATGTGATCATGGGGCACCATACACTAGTTTCATAGACCATTTGACAGATTTTCATCACACAGGTTAATATAGCCTTCCTCGCATTTTCTTAGTTATTGTGCTAAGACATTGACATTCCACATTTACTAAATTTCACATATACCCTTGTAAGATGCACCGTTGGTGTAATCCCACCAATCCCCCTCCCTCTGCCCCCCTCCCCCTCCCTCCCCACCTTTTCCCCCTTCCCCCCTTCCCCCTATTCTTAGGTTGTAACTGGGTTATAGCTTTCATGTGAAAGCCATAAATTAGTTTCAGAGTAGGGCTGAGTACATTGGATACTTTTTCTTCCATTCTTGGGATACTTTACTAAGAAGAATATGTTCCAGCTCCATCGATGTAAACATGAAAGAGATAAAGTCTCCATCTTTCTTTAAGGCTGCATAATATTCGACGGTGTACATATACCACAGTTTATTGATCCATTCGTGGATTGATGGGCACTTGGGCTTTTTCCATGACTTAGCAATTATGAATAGGGCTGCAATAAACATTCTGGTACAAATATCTTTGTTGTGACGTGATTTTTGGTCTTCTGGGTATATGCCTAGTAGAGGAATTATAGGATTGAATGGCAGATCTATTTTTAGATCTCTTAAGTGTTCTCCATACCTCTTTCCAAAAGGAATGTATTAATTTGCCTTCCCACCAGCAGTGTAGAAGTGTTCCCTTTTCTCCACATCCGCGCCAAAATCTCTGGTCTTGGGATTTTGTGATATAGGCTAGTCTCACTGGAGTTAGATGGTATCTCAAAGTAGTTTTGATTTGCATTTCTCTGATAATTAAAGATGATGAGCATTTTTTCATATGTCTGTAGGCCACGCGCCTGTCTTCTTCAGAGAAGTTTCTCTTCAAATCCCTTGCCCAGCCTGCGATGGGATCACTTGTTCTTTTCTTGCTTATACATTTGAGTTCTCTGTGGATTCTGGTTATTAAACTTTTGTCGGAGACATAACCTGCAAATATCTTCTCCCATTTTGAGGGCTGTTTGCTTGCTTTACTTACTGTGTTCTTGGCTGTGCAGAAGCTTTTTAGTTTAATCAAGTCCCAGTAGTGTATTTTTGAAGCTGCTTCAATTGCCCGGGGGGTCCTCCTCATAAAATACTCGCCCAGGCCGATTTCTTCAAGGGTTTTCCCTGCACTCTCTTCTAGTATTTTTATAGTTTTGTGTCTTAAGTTTAAATCTTTAATCCAGTGAGAGTCTATCTTAGTCAATGTGAAAGGCATGGGTCCAGTTTCAGTCTTCTGTAGGTTGCCAGCCACTTCACTCAGCACCATTTGTTAAATAGGCAATCTTTTCCCCATTGAATGTTTTTAATTGGCTTGTCAAAGATCAAACTTTCACTCTTCACAGATGATATGATTGTGTATCTGGAAAACACTAGGGATTCTACTACAAAACTCTTAGAAGTGATCAAGGAATACAGCAGCATCTCAGATTACAAAATCAACATTCATAAATCGGTAGCCTTTATATATACCAACAATAGTCAAGTTGAAAAAACAGTTAAGGACTCTATCCCATTCACAGTAGTGCCAAAGAAGATGAAATATTTGGGAGTTTATCAAACAAAGGATGTGAAAGATCTCTATAAAGAGAACTATGAAACTCTAAGAAAATAAATAGCTGAAAATGTTAACAAATGGAAAAACATACCATGCTCATGGCTAGGAAGAATCAACATCGTTAAAATACTACCCAAAGCAATATATAATTTTAATGGAATCCCTATTAAAGCTCCACTGTCATACTTTAAAGATCTTGAAAAAAACAATACTTCGTTTTATATGGAATCAGAAAAAACCTCGAATAGCCAAGACATTAGTCAGAAATAAAAACAAAGCAGGAGGAATCATGCTACCAGACCTCAGACTATACTACAAATCGATAGTGATCAAAACACCATGGTACTGGCACAAAAACAGAGAATTAGATGTCTAAAACAGAATAGAGAACCAAGAGATGAACCCAGCTACTTACCATTATTTGATCTTTGATTTTCCTTTTTTTGTCGTTGTCGTGTCTTTGTCTGGTTTTGTTAATGTAGTGTTATATAGCCCTTGTGGAATGATTAGGGGAGTATTCCCTCCTCCTTTATTTATTTATTTATATATGTATGTATTTTTTGGAATAGTTTTAATAGGATTGGTATTAATTATTTGAATGTTTGGCAGAATTCAGCTGTGAAGCTATCATATCTTATATAGATAGCCATTTCTAACAATTAATATTCAAAAAAAGTGTTTATTACCATCTATTTCTGTGAAATTTATCACTGCTATTACTTGAAAATTTAATGATATAATTACTTAAAAATTTAATGATATAATTACTTAAAAATCTTGATAAAGATTTATATAAAGTCATCTCAAACAAAAACCCATATACTAAAACATTGCATCCACAGAAAAAAATCTCACATTTCTTTTTAAAAATTTTGAAAGGAAATTTTAGAAACATCATTTATATTTAGTGTTTAAAAATCTTCCGTAATGCATTGTAACTTATTTATATCATAATCATAAAATACGAAGAATGTGCAATTTTTTTCATCAAGGCCCATGTAGAATTCACCTTTGCAGAAAATTTTATTTTTTAATGTGTCATTTAAAAAATGTATTTTGAGCCTCTTCTTTATAAGAGTAAATAAGAGTTCATTAAGAGTAAATACGTAATAACTTATGGGATTATAGAGTCTGAAAAATGCATTTTTAAAAATAGGCAATGAAGAAGGTTGTAGGTAGAGAGATTGGACTAAATGAGTTGAATAATTTTCATCAGAATAAAGAACAAATGTAGTAAATGTGAAATAGAATAAGGAAGATAACTGTCTTGGTGGGTAGGTGAAAGAACTTTGTTGTTTTTATATAGTTTTATAGTATTTGAGAAGCAGACTGAGAGCAATTCTGTGCTGGGCTGAGCAGCAGTAAGGGGAGTGGTCAACAACCCAGCCACTAGCTCAGCCCAGACCATGATACTCTCTCCTAATATCAACCGAGTGATGGGGTTGTGTTAGTTTGCCAGGTATGCCATAGCAAAATCCTGCAGATGTGTGGTTTATGTATCAGGAATTTATTTTCTTAAAGTTCTGGAGGTAGAAGACTAAAGACTGAGGTTTGGTGTATTGTTTATTTTATTCTTTATTTCTTTAAAAAAATTCAGTGTTCATTGAAACTGTCAAAACTTGCCAATGCTACTTGTATTGGGAAAAATTTTCAACTGACGACCATCATGCTTTGGATAAGGCTCATTGGCAGTGATATGGCCATAGTTTGAAGCTGAGGTTAGAAGCTTCTCTAGAGGGCTCATAGATGGCTACTTTCTGGCTATGTCCTCACTTGGTCTTATGCAACTTATCTTGGCTATGTCTTTGTGTGTCCAAATTTCCTTTTATTTCAAGGATATCAGTCAATTTGGATTAGAGCCTGCCCATGTGACCTTATTTGTTTTATAATTCTTTAAAAGTCCTGTCTTCAAATATTAGTCACATTCTGATGTTGCAACTTCAACGTATGAATTTTGGGAGGATCCATTTCAGCTCACAATAGGGGTCTAGCAGTACAATTGAGTACAGTGTAAGAACTCATTAAAAAAATCAAGTTTATATTTTTCAGTGTAGGCACGATTTGCATATTCAGTACTGGTAAATGAAACAGTTTTTTTCTGGTACACAATTATTATGATGTTATCTGCTGAAAATAACTATCAATACTTTCAGTGAGATTAAAGTTTTTTAATGCTCGATTTAAAGTTTAGTTTGAATCTTTTGACAACATAATATTCATTTCTTTTTCTCAGTTGACTGGGTTATACACAATTAAAGAAAGGGTACACAGTGATAGATGGCTTATATTAATTTAATCTCCTCTTCGCATTCACCCATTGCTCTAAACAAACAGTGTTTATTGGCAAGACAGAGCTTAAGTTTGACTGTATTGATGTGATAATTGTTTGGAGGAAGACTAGATTCCTCCCCCCTCATAAGGTCTGGATCTCAAGCCTGTTAAGCAGGATATTTGTCTTGAGAAACTGACTTTCACCTTTCTTTCATTAGGTCCTATTGTAAACACCAGAAATGCGCTAGGGTTGTTACCTGCTACTTGTGTATAATGGCAGGTAGCCGCAAAAAGTTGAGTTCAAAACAGTTCACAGGGATAGAAAGTACAAATTTACCAGTAGAACTGCCATTACAAAGGTAATTTCCAAAGTGCTTCAGTGGATCTTCACCCCAAGGAGTTGTCATCCTGGTAGTGGGTGTTTTATGGCGACCTGAGGCAGGGAAGATTGCCCTCTGCCTGGGAGCACCACCCACTCTTGGCTGGTGGGTACTGCAAGCCATATGTTACAAACTGATTGCTGGACTTATATTAAAGGAATATACAGCCTTTGCCTAACCCTGTGGTTATCTTTTAGTCAATTCCATTGTTTCATTGGGGCCGACAGTCCCTCCGCTATTCATTTATTTTCCTACTTGTTTCTTTTCATACCCAGTCAGTGAAGTAAATTATAGGACATATTAATCCGAATTAATTTTTTCTGACTACTGCCGTTTCTGGGAAAGAGAAGAGTATTACTTTTAGCATTTCTTCTGAGAATTTATTGGTCTCTTAAGTGAAGGCCATGGGCATCCTGCTACAGCTAGCTAAATTATGTTAATGTGCTGCTATGTGGGTAAAGACTGTTATAAAATACTCTGATGGTTGGTTTATTTTACATGATAGAAATTTAAAGCCTTTTGGAGCTAAAGCCACTATTGTTAATATTATTAACTTTAAAAGCACTGTCAGACCAAGCTGAATGAGAACTAGGCGGCACAACAATAAGTTTTAACGTAATGTAATAAGTAATATAATTAAATTATTGTATTTTACTTGATCCCTTGTTAAGTAGTTGAAACTGAGGAAGGGTAGATTATAGGATTTGTTTTCGAAGGGATGTAACACATTTCTCCAAATGCAAACATCTGTCCGCATTGGTGTTTTCCATTACTCATCTCTAGAGACATTAATTTAACTTAAAACAATTCATACTGCTCTGATGATGATGAATTTTAAAATGATGTTTGTAATATTGGTTGAAGTCAGAGACATCATGAGAAATGAGAGTGAAAACAGATGGCCACCAAGCTGTATTTGGTACTTTGAATGTTGTACATTAAAGCAACCCCTGGTGTTTTCATGGGGATTGAGAGCAGAGTAGGAACTAAAATTGGCTTAAGCTATTAACATGCCTGCCTTGGAGAGTTGATGGAAATCCTGTGTATGTCTTGTGGAAACACAATCTTGTCAAGTTTCATGTGATTGACGTAACATGCACTTGCCTATTGATCTATAGAGCTACTGAGCAAGCAGTAAGAACTCAATCTCTTCTGTTTATTTGTATTTAGGGAAACCTTTCAAAATCATAAACACCATTAGAAGAGATTATGCTCTTGTCCTCTGAACCTTGCGTACCACAAACATTCTGATTTTGATAAGCTGCAGTGTTCTCTCTTAGTACTAAGGCAGAAATATTTAACCCCCTTTAAGACCACTCAAAGTAAAATATACAAGATGTAAGTTCTCATCTGTCATCCTTTAATTCATGTCTTCTGAAATTTTATTGTGCGTAGGTCCTTTCCTATAAGCTCTATTTTAATTAGAGCTCTTGTTAAATTTTAATAAGCTTTTCAAATGCTTTAATTAAATAGCAATTATTTTTTATACATTAAGTTACCCCTTAAAAATAAGCCTGTAAGTCAGAGATTGGCTTTGAAATTCTTAGCTTTTTCTCTAGCATTTTAGCTTGACAGTAGCTTTAAAGGTAAGAGATTTCTAGATTTTAAAGATGGCATGCTGATCACACGGGTCCTCTGCTATCTCAGAGCCCTCAGTTACAGGGACTAAAAAGTCTAAACACTGTATGACGAAGAAAATACAAGGTGACCACTAGTGGCCTGCAATTTTTAATGATTTGGGGGCAGATAGAAAGCAGTTTGGAGAGAGGTATTGAAAGATGTGGCTTAGAGGGACCGGGTCCTGGGAGGGGGTTAATCTGCCCTGCTGAATTCTGGAAATGCTTAAGATTCAGGAACGCCATGTCTGATGAAGAGCAGGAATGAAAGGTGAATTGAAAAACCAGTGCATTAGGAATCTATACATGGAGGTCACAACAATCAATCGGTCAGATGTTGCACATAGTGGACAGAATATCTACCAGGAAGCATCATGTAGGCAAAATATTGCAGGGTTCTTCCCTTCAGAAAATGTGACTGCCTGGATTGAATGTGGAAAGCTAGTATTGAAGTTGATTCCTGGAGCAAAGATGTCATTCTGGGTTACAGGATCCCTCAAGCATGAGGACGGACCAACTCCCACAAAAGTCCTGCTGGGACCTGTGCACACAGGCCCGCATAACTAGGTTTCATTGCTTCATTCCTCAATGTGAAAAGATGACTAAAGTTTAACAGACATTTGAGGAAGCTTCACACATGAGATAGAAAAACTAAGTTAACATAAAAATGCTCATAAATGCACACAGAGAAACAAATGAAACAGATCATTATTCAAATTACATGGGGATATTCAAATTTCATGCTTATTCAAATTAGGGAATAATTTTAGTGAATTTCCTCAACCCCACTTCACACTTTTACACTTTGTTCAGAATTCTGAAAAACAAGGACACGATGCTATGCAAACACCACTTTGAGAACAGAATGAGCACACATCAGTTCCTCCTCTCTAGGAATTATCCTCAAGTTTGGCCCTACTTTTTAAATTTTTTATTGTGCCTGTTCCATTTTGTAGCATGTAGTGCAAGTGACTAAACAGCTCTGTGAACTGTGCTCAGAATTTGCACATGAATATTTTCAGGTATGAATTGTGGTGGTCACTAGCATGTAATAGTCAGCGACTCACACATCAGGGGATTCAGCCTTCTCCCTTCATTATCTGGTATTGACTGAGCACCGACTAGAGGTTCCTCATTACTCTCCGTACCAAGGAATGTGATGGTGATCAAAACACAAAACTCCCTGTGTCTGTGGAACTTACATTTTAGTTGGGGTTGGTGGACAATAAACACGTACCAAAAAATAAACAATACCATAAATGGTTGTAAGTTCTTTGGAGACAAAAAAGCAGGAAAAGGAGAAGAGTGGTGCTGGTGTATGGTTATAGTTTTGGAAAAGGATGACTGGCCAAAGTGTTTCTTTAGAAGATGACATTGAAGCAAAAAGCTGAACGAACTGAGGTAGCAAGCCAGGAGAATGGGCAGGAAAGGCAAACCTGAGGCAGTCACAGACGCGTGTTTGGGACAGGGCAGGGAGGCCAGAGTGGTTGAAGGGCAAACGAGGTTAGAGCAATAAAAGGGGTGGGGCAGACCCACAGGGACCACTTTTGGGAACTGAAGCCATCAGAAGACTTTGCACAGAGCAATCACAGAATCTGATATACAAGAATCTCTCTGGCTGTGCTAGGAAGAGTTTGCACAGGAATAAGAAGGGCGGCATAGATAGCAGTGAGGGGTTATTGTAATAAACCAGGAGAGGGTCGGTGGCACTTGGCTGATAGCAGTGCAGGTGCTGGGGAGTGCCTGGGTTTAGGGTATGTTTTGAAAATAGAACAAACAGAATTTTCTGATGGTTGAGTCTGAGATGTGAGGAAGAGAAAGACTTGGGGATGACTTCAAGTGGCTGATTCAGCAGAATGAAAGTTGTTAGACATCATTCCTGAGTGTCTGAAATGATGACATAGCCATTCAACTAGATAAAGGTTTTTTGAGGAGGATATATGAAGGGTTGGAATCTGGAGTATGTGTTTCAGATGTCTCAAGGTTGAGGTGCTATGTAGAAATCCAAGTGGAAGATGGGGAGAGAGCAGTTGAATAACCACGTTAACAGTTCCGCGATGGAGTTCAGAGTTTGGGGTTTGAGACATTAATTTGTGAATCATGTAAGTATGGTGCTATTTAAAATCATGTGAATATATAAGATCAAGAAGAGTTCTAGGGAATGAACCTTGTAACCCAACATATAACCAACATATAGAGGTTTGGGCGGTGAAGACAAACTGTCTGGTAGACAACACAGAAGGTTAAGCCAGAAACACTCAAGAAAGTGTTTCGGGTTCTAAGAGAGGAAAGTATTTTGAGGTGATTAGTCATTTGAAATGCTTATATTAAAAAAAAATTGTAGATGTTTTTACCTGCAAATAGGTAGTGATAATGTTCTTATTATCTAAGAAGCTATGAAAATGAGAACATGTAAAAACACAAGAGTTGCCCAGAACAAGTAATTTGTATTCTACCAAAGTGTAGCCACTTTATATACAACTTTGAAGTGAACAGAGATAAATTATTCAGTTAACCACTAAATTGAAAGGCAAGTGTCACAATATTTGATGCTCCACAGATAGTGTTTTCTCTGCCACCAGCAATACATCACATGGGAAATTGAGTGACTGTCTTTGGAATTGGCCTATGTCTTAATAGTGACCCTGAAACCCATTATCATTATTGGAGTATGTTGGAAAGTTGGTTTTGGTAATTTCCCTAGCCTGGGAAGAGGGCCAAAGAAGCTACCACATTGGTGGTATTTAGAGACATATTCTTTTGAGTTTTCACACTTAAATTATCACATTTAATTTTATTTATCTACAAAATTCTTTTGGCTTGAAGGGGTTGGCAGAGTGGCAGGAAATATTCTTTTCAAAATATCTTTGGGTGGGAGGAGACAAGATGGCTGACTGAAGCCAGCTTTCCACAAAGGCTCCCATCCAGAAGGAGAGTTAAAGGACAAAAATTCAGCAAGTAACCTGGTGGATTTGAGCTGCACTAAGAGAGAAGGTTGTAGAATGCACGTCAACCCCGCTGAGGCAAGCTGCGACCCCAAGGATACAAACAAAAGGTACAAAATCCATCACCAAGTGGACGGGAGTCCCCTCCCCCATGAGAACGGCTCAGAGTGCCCCACAAACAACCAGTCAGAGTTCAAAGGTCCTCCCACTACACTCCATGAGAGAGACCCTCTAAAAACTGGACCTACCTCCCCTACTAGGGTGCCATGGCGTCCTCCTGCCAGGCATAAAACTGTATAAACTGTATATAGCCTCTACCTGGAACTCTGAGCTCCCAGCGCTCCCCTTCACTCACACTGGGGTCTGGAGGCCAGTCCCGGTTGGTCGGCAGAGAGGGGACTGCACCGGAGTGGCAGTTCCCTGAGGCACAGTGCGACAGCCGTCTTTTGGTGACAATACGGCCAGGCATAAAACTGTGTAAAGCTCTGTGTGTTCTCTGCCCACAACCCCAGGCTCCTAGTGCTCCCCGTGATCCCCTCTGCTCTCGCTCCAAGGTCTGGAAGCCTGTCCCCCAGGGGTCCAGACAATTGGGTGATTGCTCGAGGGGTGTAGACAGTGCTGGGCTGCAGCATGTGGGTGCAGACTCTGGGGTACGGGAGCGGAGAGAGCACGGTTGGCCAGAGGGGAGCTACACTGGAGCAGCCATTGCCTGAGCCATAAAGCAACAGCCCTCTTTTGCTAGCAATACAGCTCACTACCAAATATTCTGAAGCCACACCCCCTGTTTCCCTGGGCAACCAGAGACTCTGAGTTTGCCTGAGGCAACTCCAACTTGCAAACCAGGGAAACTACCAGGGCGGGGCTGACCCAGAGGTCCGCTTTACTAAACCTAAGACGCACCTGGCCCTCAGGGAATCGTCAGCCTATAGACACTACAAGAGCAAAGACAAGCTGATTTGGAGCTCAATTCAGCTTCTCTTCTGCAGGGGAACCGCAGGGTTGTTCTGTTCTGTTCTGTCAGTAACATTAATCAGGGGCGAGACTGGACCTGAGTGAAAACCCCTCAACCTTCATCAAGCACCCGAGGTTGTCAGGCCTCACCTCCTCCTGCTGGAGAGAGGCAGAGCACAGTGGACTGGCAGACTTCCTTGTGATTCAGGCAGGTACAAACTCCTGGAGTACCAATTCACTACAGGCAACTGGGTCAGCCAACTGCAGGGCTATCAGTGACTGGATGTGAAGTGGTGCAAGGTAGGGAAGGAGGCAGCAACCTTCCCAGACTGATTTATTGGCTGAGTGGCTTCTCCTGACTCCATGCAGCACTGGAGCAAGCCACACCAGAGTAGTCACCAGACCCCTGTGATCCAGTTCCCATAGACCTCTTAAACTGTCTCACCCGAGACAGGTGCAGACTGAGACAATTGATTTGGATCTTTTTGAACTGAACCAATCGCCTGAGGACAAATCAGGTGGTGCCCTAGGTGCACGGTGGTAGGAAGGTTTGATTTTTCTTTTCCAATTGTTTGCCGGTGGGGGAGGGGGTGACTTAATTGCTGATATTTCTCCATAGCTGAGACTTCAATCCAAAGTATCTGTTTCACTAGGGTGGAACAGAAATCACCTGAAAACAAGACAGAACCACTTAGCCCCACCACACCAGACAGGGCCCCAGTTTCTCAGGCCACAACACTGTACAGGCCTTTGACAAAGCCCCAGGGGAAAAAAATCAGAGGGAGTAAAACAACCATGGGGTGGAATCAGCGGAAAAACTCTGGTAACATGAATAACCAGAATAGATCAACCCCCCCAAAGGAAAGATATGGCAGATGCAATTGAAGATCCCATTCATAAACAACTGGCTGAGATGTCAGAAATCGAATTCAGAATTTGGATTGCAGACAAGATTAACAAAGTGGAATTAGGAATTCGAGGAGAAATTCAAAAGTTGTCTCAAAAATTTAACGAATTTAAAGACAAAACCACCAAAGACTCAGACACACTGAAGCAAGAATTTGCAGCCCTCAAAGATATGAAAAATACAGTAGAATCCCTTAGCAACAGAATGGAGCAAGCAAAAGAAAGGATTTCTGACATCGAAGATAAAGCCTTTGAACACTCCCAAACTCTCAAAGAGGAAGAGAAATGGAAAGCAAAAACGGATCACTCTCTCAGAGAGGTCTGGGATAATTCGAAGAAGGCGAATATCCAAATCATAGGAGTTCCGGAAACAGATGAAGTGGCCTCGCTGGGCACAGAGGCCCTTCTGCATGAAATTATGAAAGAGAAATTTCCAGACATGCCTAGAGATTCTGAAATTCAGATAGTGGACAGCTTCAGAATTTCGTCCCAGCACGACTCAACCCCAATAAGACATCCCCCAGGCATATCATAATTAACTTCACTAAAGTTAATATGAAGGAGAAAATCCTCAAAGCTGCCAGGAGAAAGAAAACCATTACCTTCAAAGGGAAGAATATTAGAATGACTGCAGATCTCTCTGCTGAAACTTTTCAAGCCAGAACAGGGTGGTCACCGACTTTTAATCTCCTAAAGCAAAATAACTTTCAACCCTGGATCTTGTATCTAGCTAAACTGAGTTTCATTTATGATGGAGAAATTAAATACTTTAATGACATTCATATGTTGAAGAAATTTGCCATAACCAAACCAGCTCTTCAGGATATTCTCAGACCTATCCTCCATAATGACCAACCCAATCCTATACCACAAAAGTAAACTCACTCAGAAACTTCGGATCAAATTCCAATTTCCACACTGGCGAAAGGATTAAAAATGCCCACTGCACTTTTGAAAAACTCGATACCCAAAACTTCACCAGACTTATCAATAGTCTCCATTAATGTGAACGGCTTAAACTGTCCTCTAAAGAGTCATAGGTTAGCTGATTGGATACAAAAACTTAGGCCAGATATGTGTTGCATACAAGAGTCACATCTTAACTTAAAAGACAAATACAGACTCAGGGTAAAAGGATGGTTGTCTATATTTCAGGCAAATGGTAATCAGAAAAAAGCAGGTGTTGCAATTCTATTTGCAGATACAATAGGCTTTAAACCAACAAAAGTAAGGAAGGACAAGAATGGTCACTTCATATTTGTTAAGGGTAATACTCAATATGATGAGATCTCAATTGTTAATATCTATGCACCCAACCGGAATGCACCTCAATTTATAAGAGAAACTCTAACAGACATGAGCAACTTGATTTCCTCCAGCTCCATAATCGTTAGAGATTTCAACACTCCTTTGGCAGTGTTGGATCGATCCTCAAACAAGAAGCTGAGCAAAGAAATCTTAGATTTAAACCTAACCATCCAACATTTGGATTTAGCAGACATCTACAGAACATTTCATCCCAACAAAACTGAATACACATACTTCTCATCAGCCCACAGAACTTACTCCAAAATCGATTACATCTTAGGTCACTAGTCTAACCTCAGTAAATTTAAAGGAATAGAAATTATTCCATGCATCTTCTCGGACCACCATGGAATAAAACTTGAGCTGAGTAACAACAGGAATCTGCATACTCATACAAAAACATGGAAGTTAAATAACCTTATGCTGAATGATAGCTGGGTCAGAGATGAGATTAAGAAAGAAATCGCCAATTTTTTGGAACAAAACAACAATGAAGACACGAACTATCAGAACCTCTGGGACACCGCAAAGGCAGTTCTAAGAGGGAAATTTATAGCACTGCAAGCCTTCCTCAAGAGAACGGAAAGAGAGGAAGTTAACAACTTAATGGGACATCTCAAGCAACTGGAAAAGGAAGAACATTCCAACCCCAAACCCAGTAGAAGAAAAGAAATAACCAAAATCAGAGCAGAATTAAATGAAATTGAAAACAAAAGAATAATACAACAGATCAATAAATCAAAAAGCTGGTTTTTCGAAAAGGTCAATAAAATAGATAAACCTTTGGCCAACCTAATCAGGAAAAAAAGAGTAAAATCTCTAATCTCATCAATCAGAAACAACAAAGACGAAATAACAACAGACTCCTCAGAAATTCATAAAATCCTCAATGAATATTACAAGAAACTTTATTCTCAGAAATATGAAAATCTGAAGGAAACTGACCAATACTTGGAAGCACGTCACCTTCCAAGACTTAGCCAGAATCAAGTGGAAATGTTGAACAGACCCATATCAAGTTCGGAAATAGCATCAACCATACAAAACCTCCCTAAAAAGAAAAGCCCAGGACCAGATGGTTTCACGTCTGAATTCTACCAAACCTTTAAAGAGGAATTAGTACCTATATTACTCAACCTGTTCGAAAAGGTAGAAAAAGAAGGAAGACTACCCAACACATTCTATGAAGCAAACATCACCCTGATCCCCAAACCAGGAAAAGACCCAACAAGAAAAGAAAATTATAGACCGATATCACTAATGAATATAGATGCAAAAATATTCAACAAGATCCTAACAAACAGAATCCAGCAACACATGAAACAAATTATACATCATGACCAAGTCGGTTTTATCCCAGGATCTCAAGGCTGGTTCAACATACGTAAATCTATAAATGTAATCCAGCACATAAACAAATTAAAAAACAAAGACCATATGATTCTCTCAATCGATTCAGAAAAAGCTTTTGATAATATCCAGCATCCCTTCATGATCAGAACACTTAAGAAAATCGGTATAGAAGGGACATTTCTTAAACTGATAGAGGCCATCTACAGCAAACGCACAGCCAATATCGTATTGAATGGAGTTAAATTGGAATCATTTCCACTCAGATCAGGAACCAGACAAGGCTGCCCATTGTCTTCATTGCTTTTTAACATTGTAATGGAAGTTTTAGCCACTGCAATTAGGGAAGAAAAGGCAATCAAGGGTAACCATATAGGGTCAGAAGAGATCAAACTTTTGCTCTTTGCAGATGATATGATAGTATATCTGGAAAACACTAGGGACTCTACTACAAAACTTTTAGAAGTGATCAAGGAATACAGCAGCATCTCAGGTTACAAAATCAACATTCATAAATTGGTAGCCTTTATATATACCAACAACAGTCAAGTTGAAAAAACAGTTAAGGACTCTATCCCATTCACAGTAGTGCCAAAGAAGATGAAATATTTGGGAATTATCTAACAAAGGACGTGAAAGATCTCTATAAAGAGAACTATGAAACTCTAAGAAAAGAAATAGCTGAAAATATTAACAAATGGAAAAACATACCATGCCCATGGCTGGGAAGAATCAATATTGTTAAAATGTCTATACTACCCAAAGCAATATATAATTTCAATGCAATCCCTATTAAAACTCCACTGTCATACTTTAAAGATCTGGAAGAAACAATACTTCGTTTTATATGGAATCAGAAAAAACCTCGAATAGCAAAGACATTACTCAGAAATAAAAACAAAGCAGGAGGAATTACGCTACCAGACTTCAGACTATACTACAAATCAATAGTGATCAAAACAGCATGGTATTGGCACAAAAACAGAGAACTAGATGTCTGGCACAGAATAGAGAACCAAGAGATGAATGCAGCTACTTACCGTTATTTAATCTTTGACAAGCCAATTAAAAACATTCTGTGGTGAAAAGATTCCCTATTTAACAAATGGTGCTGGGTGAACTGGCTGGCAACCTGTAGAAGACTGAAAGTGGACCCACACCTTTCACCATTAACTAAGATAGACTCTCACTGGATAAAAGATTTAAACTTAGGACATGAAACTATAAAAATACTAGAGGAGAGTGCAGGGAAAACCCTTGAAGAAATTGGGCTGGGTGAGTATTTTATGAGGAGGACCCCCGGGCAATTGAAGCAGCTTCAAAAATACACTACTGGGATTTGATCAAACTAAAAAGCTTCTGTACAGCCAAGAACACAGTAAGTAAAGCAAGCAAACAGCCCTCAGAATGGGAGAAGATATTTGCAGGATATGTCTCTGACAAAGGTTTAATAACCAGAATCCACAGAGAACTCAAACGCATTAGCAAGAATAGAACAAGGGATCCCATCGCAGGCTGGGCAAGGGATTTGAAGAGAAACTTCTCTGAAGAAGACAGGCACGCGGCCTTCAGACATATGAAAAAATGCTCATCATCTTTAATTATCAGAGAAATGCAAATCAAAACTACTTTGAGATACCATCTAACTCCAGTGAGACTAGCCTATATCACAAAATCCCAAGACCAGAGATGTTGGCGTGGATGTGGAGAAAAGGGAACACTTTTGCACTGCTGGTGGGAATGCAAATTAATACATTCCTTTTGGAACGAAATATGGAGAACACTTAGAGATCTAAAAATAGATCTGCCATTGAATCCTGTAATCCCTCTACTGGGCATATACCCAGAAGACCAAAAATCACATCATAACAAAGATATTTGTACCAGAATGTTTATTGCAGCTCAATTCATAATTGCTAAGTCATGGAAGAAGCCCAAGTGCCCATCGATCCACGAATGGATTAATAAATTGTGGTACATGTACACCATGGAATATTATGTAGCCTTAAAGAAAGATGGAGACTTTACCTCTTTCATGTTTACATGGATGGAGCTGGAACATATTCTTCTTAGTAAAGTATCTCAAGAATGGAAGAAAAAGTACCCAATGTACTCAGCCCTACTATGAAACTAATTTAGGGTTTTCACATGAAAGCTATAACCCAGTTACAACCTAAGAATAGGGGGAAGGGGGAAAGGGAGGGGAGGGAGGGAGTAGGTGGGTAGAGGGAAGGGGGTTGGTGGGATTACACCAGCGGTGCATCTTACAATTGTATATGTGAAACTTGGTAAACCGTCTGTAAAGCTAGTGAATGATGCCCCATGATCATATCAATGTACACAGCTATGATTTAATAAAACAAAACAAAACAAAACAAAATATCTTTGACTACCTAGGATGCTATTGCTACTTAATTTACTATTGATGCATCAACGTGTGGCAAGTTGTTTTGCTGAGATATTCTTTGTTGGCGTTTCCCTACATCCCTCTGTACTGCCATCTCTCAGGCAGGTACTTAAGACCTTTCTACTTCCTCACCCCATTTATTTTCTTAGGGCTCCTGCTCAGAGCCCTGCGGGAGAGGGAAGCTAACCTTTGAAAGTAAGGATAGATTCAGAACAGATTTTTCTGTAGATTCAGCAGAATGAAAGTTGTTAGTTCTTCTGAGTAGTAAGGGATCTCTCCTTACCCCAGAGCACTACCTTGTATTGGGGGCCTAGGGAGGCTGAGCCCTGAGCATGGAGTGTTCTAGCTAGATCATATGTCAGATGTGATGTAGGGCAGCCCCCGGCTTCCAGGACCCATGTGACTAGAGTCAACAAATGCCATTCTTCTGTGACCTACGGAAGACACTGGAACAAATTTATGTGGTTGAGTTCTACGTGGTGCCATCATGCCTCTTAATCTTGCCTTTGATTACTAAGAAACTGTGTGAAAATCTAAAGTTTGTATCCTAGGTTTTCTCCTGAGTCAACACCATTTTTCTGATTCTTCTCTGACCTTCCAAGCATGTCAGATGTTCCCCAGGCCTTCTACAACTGCATTCTGCAGGAGACTCTTTTATTTATTTATTTATTTTGCAGTTTTTCACCGAGGCCAGGTTTGAACCTGCCACCTCTGGTATATGGGGCAGGCGCCCTACTCCTTTGAGCCACAGGCACTGCCCTGCAGGAGACTCTTTTTCATGAAATGGCTCATGCAATTTTTTCCATACCTGAAACGAAGCCCTGCTACCCGGAGAGAACATAGTATCTCTGACAGTCATCTACAGCAGAGACATTTATTTATCCCAAGTTTTCCACAGCTTGCCGTTCCCTGTTGATCTTCGGAGCCATTGATCTTGCATCTGCCAGTAAAATGAGGATTTTAATTTAAGATTATTCCAAACATTTATTTCTATCTTTTTGTGGCATATTAATTCATCTCTTGTGTTTGTTAAGCACTTTGGCAACTAGGTCACAATTTCACTTGTCACTCCAAGTGCTGTCATCCTTTATCCTTATTTCCTGTGGTTCTGAAAGTTCACAGTCTTAGACCTTTTATACTTCAGGGGGGAAAAAAAGACTTATAAATGAATAGGAAAGTAATAGTTCATGGAAGGGAAAAGGATCAATAGGAAATGGGTAGTAAATAGTAAATCCTCCCCAAAGTCAGGAGTCACACAAATATAATATTTAAACAAATAAGTCAAACTAATTCTTATAAACATTTATTTTTCTTCCCCTGAGTTAAAGGATTTATGTCTCCAAGGGACTGTTTCTCTGTCTGGGAATTGAACCCAGGCTACAGCCTTGCCTGACCACTGCCCAAGGACTGGAGTGCCTTTTTGAAATTCCCACAAGGGACTCAAAGCAGAAATTTTGAGTATAAAAAGGATTTTAAGTTTGTTTTAAATCTTATATCTAAAACAATTTTTAAAAATCTGATTTCTGCCTCTTTTGATCTTGTCAAGGGAGTTTTTAAGGCTATATTCCTTTTGTGCTTTTGTGTATGTACCAATGTGATAGCTATTTAAGATGAAAGCTCCCTAAATATTTTCTTTTAAATACAGTCAATGTATTTATTCCATAAGTGACTCAGCCAGTAATCCATTTTCATGCAAAGTCCTAGAGGTAGCTTTCTGGGTTTGGAATACTGGGGACACAGTGGCATTTTAAAAATGACTGGAAAAGATGGAACCTATCCTCTGAATTCACTCCAGAAATAGGCTAAGACAGTGAAAGACTCCCGTTATCACAAATGGTCAAAGGTGGTGTTTGTATTTGTGCAAATGGTGTCTTTAGTACTCCACAAATTTGTAGGGGCTGCGGGTCAAGACCCAGTAATCCATGACATCAGATAGACTCTCTGGGGACTGTCTCAAGTGAGCAACAAGGGTTTAAACAACAAAATCCCCTTAGGGATGGGACCTCTTATAAAGATAAACTCTCTTGAGAGCTTAGCACATTCAAAACAAAGTGTGCAGCTTAATATTTTGGGTGTCTTGGGGTTCCTAGTCCTGTTTGACTGGCCACTGGACATGACCCGAAAAACCCCCCCTGTTGACAGAGACCAAGAGGGGTCCCCTTGTCACAAGTCAAGCTTTCAAGGTTATAAAACAAGACAACAGGAATGTTTTTAATGCCAAATGATATAAAAAGAGACAAAAGAAAAAGACTATTTCCTAGAGGATAAAAATTAACAATATGGATATTCATACCCAAATATACACCCTTCTTTCAGGTTTAGTTTGTTGCTGAATAATCCTGGAGTAATTTACAGTATCATGTAGTTTTGTACAAAATCTGCTGCCTTTGGCTTTAGCTGGATCAGTCTCTGTGCTCAATGGCCATCCTGTGTTTCATATTGCTTCCTTTTCTCATTTCCTTCAGTAATTATTTTGCTGTTTACTACGAACATCCTTATTTGAATGTATGGATTTGCATGTTACATTATAGATTTAGATTTTGACGTATGAGCTTCCTCAAACTCCTGTCTCTTCCTTTTCATCAACAAACAAGCCTGTGTTCACCAGGACCTCTTTCCCTCAGTTACAGGAAAGAGCTGCTTCTATTCCTTGGGGCTAATCACTCTACCTGGATCTTAATCTCAATTATGTTTTTCAAGCCTTTGGTCTTTTTGGATTTGCAACAAGACAGCAACCATGCTAATTCCATCCAGCCTGGACCCCTAACATGCGGTGCTGTACCTGGCACACAGCAGGTGTCCAAAACAAGTTTCTTGAATGAAAAAAATAGATGTATTTTCTTTCTTCCATTTACAACATCTTCCTCTTCATTGACTTTTTCTCATTATATAAATTCAGTCAGTTGTCTCCTTATTAAAAACAAATGAAGTTTAAAAAGCCTCCCTCTACCTTCAGACCCCTCCAGCGTCTACTGTATCCCCCTTCCTTTCATGATCAACCACCATCCTGAGAGCGTGGTCAGCACGTGCTGCGTTCCTGATCCCACCAATCCGTCCCCATTGCCCCACTAAGCTGTTCTTCCTAAGGTCAGCAAAGACTTTGCCATCCTGAAAAAGCTAAATCAACACTCCTCGGGCCACACTTCCACCCCAGCACGTTTCTCGGGTGCACAGTTTTGGTTTGCTTGTCTCTCTGCCTCTGCTCCCCCGCATCAGTTATGTGTTAATCCTGGCTGTGCTCATTTGCTCTCTCCTCTCCTTATAGACTCTAAGAGACCTCATCCCACCATTGCCTTCCCAGGAAGAAATAAAAATAAGATCTGCCCCCAAACTGATTGACTGGACCTCTCTTGGTCAAGGGACCCAGAGAAATCTTAAAATTGAGTTCTTTTGTCATGATGGGATGGGAGGTAAGACGCAATTCGGGGTGATGGTGTAACTCCCTGGTTATCGAGTTGTCACAATGGGATGGGAGGTAAGACTCAACTTGGGGTGATGATGTAACTCCATGGTTATTGAGTTCTTTGTCATGATGGGATAGGAGGTAAGATTCAACTTGGGGTGACGGTGTCACTCCCTGCCCTTCGGCTGCCTTTTCTGAGGAAGAAACCAGCTTTTCGGAAAGACTTGGTCCACTGCTAATTCCATCCAGCAGCCCAATGCTGGTCCTTCTCCCGCCGGTTTGACACAACTGACCAGCACTCCTTCCTGAGACGAGAAGACTGCCTGTGGACTGGTGCTGGCCACTCTGCAGAGATGTCCAGTGAAGATCTTTCTGTCCTCCAGTTCACCTTTTGACATCAGAAGTCCAAACAATCCGCTCTCGGATCATGCCAGTGCTGCCATGTTTTGCTCACGTGACCCATGAAGGCGCATGGCGCTCAGTCGCCCTCACACACGGTTCTCCTTTCATAAATACTCGTGCCGCCTCCTGCTCCCTTTGCGCGTCCTGCTAAGTGCTCACTGTCAGCTTCTGCCCAAGGCTCTGCTTCTCAGCCTTCAGATGGCCACCCCGAAGGATGCAACCCTCTATGAGAAGCAAAGCTCTCCTTTCCGAATGTATGAGCCTTGTCATTCTTCAGCTGATACCAGTTTACAACAGCCCTAACCTCTCCTGGTTTCAGCTCCATTTACCCAACCGTGAGTGGGCTTATGTCTTACTGATGGATCCACAGTGGCTTCAAACTCAACATGTCCCAAAGGGAACTCATCAGCTTATGACCCAGCAAAATGCCCTCCTTTTCCTAAATTTTCCTGTCAATGAACGGCAAAGTGATAACAAGAGCACATGTTGGAAATTTTAGGGAAACATGTAAAAAGACACTACTTCAGTCCTGGAGAATGAGATCATAGGGCAGGAGAAGTGAACCCCTCAAGAGTGTAGTGCAGGACCAGATAAATAACCAAGTAAACGCGAAATAGGGCGGGCACTGGGAACATCAGGTGGTTTTGATGTCATAGAGATTTGAAAAGAGACTGTCTGCTTCCCCAAGACAGTGAGTGGGACAGGAGCAACTTCAAAGCTTACCCTGGGCAGCGCTAAGTCTGAATAAAATGATTAAAAAAAAATTAATGTCTTTTTTAATGTAAGACTTATTCAAACTATTATAAAACAAAGGAAAAGAAACCTCAGCCTGAACACTCAGAAGAAAAGCAAAACTTTGAAAATCACTTACAGTAAATGGCTGTTTTAAAAACATTCTTGTGGGGATGAATGGATTAGGAATGAAGGCAGCAATGTTATATGAAGAAAGGATATAAGATATCACCAAAGGAATCTCTGAAAAGAATTTAACAAACTGAAGGAAATGACCTTACAGTGATTCTCTGTAAATATCTAGTTTAAATGATCCAGGTCCTTCTAGCCCTCCACATTCTATGGGCTGCCATAACAAGTATCACGGGTCTGAGTGACGTAAATAGCAGAGATTTATTTTTGTATAGTTTTGGACCAGAATCAAGGGGGAGGCAGGGTTGATTTCTTGGAGACCTCTGTTCCAGGCTGGTAGGCGGCTGCCTTCTTGCTATGTCCTTACATGGCCTCTTCTTTCCTGATAATAATATTGGCTTAAGGCCCTGCACTTACAACCTCATGTAAGCATAATGTTCTCTCTAACACCCTACTCAAAACAGTCACATTGGGGATAAGTGCTTCAACATATCAATTTTAAGAGCCACAATTCAGTTTGTAACATTGTAGCAAACAGAGCAGAGGTTGACTTGAAGGGATGTTTTTCTGAGAGTAGGTGACGTTTTTACTTTGTGCATAACCTCACTGGCCAAATGTTAAAACTCTGCCAATTGGACGGGTCTTCTTTATCCACCAATGTCTGCAACATTTCACTTTTAAAGTTAAAACTGATTTTAAATAGAGATGCATAAAAGTATCTATTTTCAGCCCCAATCGTGATGTTTTTGGCTACCTTTACTAAATAACAAGAAAATCAATTTTTACTTTATTTTGTAAGATTAAACACACACACACACACACACACACGCACACACTTCAGTTGAGAACTTCCATGCAAAATGTAAGAGCCCAGAACAAATGTCAAGATCAAATTATAGCTCCCTAAAAAATGTGGAAGCTTGCTATATCTTTAACATCACTGCTCCATTTGTTCACTGGAATATTCACTTACCTTGCTACTACAGAACCTAAAGGAAACTGAGGGCAGCTGCCTAATTCAAGACACATGAAACCACGCGTTGTATTTTCTGTGCATTTTACTCTTTTGTGTATTCACTAAGAAAATGGCTGTTTCAATCTACAAGTGAAAAAAGGTGACATTCATTGGCCAGTCAAAACATTGCATCGCTAAGGGTGACAGCCTTCGTGTGTGATGCAGAACTTCTAAAACAATATGCATCTTTCCATTTTCCAACATTGAAAACTTTGCTGCTAACATTTCAAAGCTTCACAGAAGGAGTATATTCCTCTAAATCCCAACTTCAAAGGCTTAAAAAATAAACTGCAAACTTGCAAACTTTTCATTTTTGTTTTATTTCCGTTATTTTTCTAACATTTCCTTTGAAACATGCTCTTTCTCATACTTGTCATTTGTAGATAAAGCTAGTAGTATGAAAATGATTCATTTTTAATAAATTCTGAATTTGTTAAGCTTTCTGTGAGTTGGACCAAGTAACATACAAACTGTAAACTCCAGAAATTTTATAGCTGCCTCTACCTTGTCATAATATTTTGACATCTTCTAGTGAACTTCATATTTTAAAAAGTACCTGGAATATTATCGATTAATAGAAAAACAAGGATTCCGTAAATTGCAGTGAACACTTTTATGTCTTTTGCTCTTTATTTATTTAATTTTCCTTTTCTGGCCACATAAATTTGACAGGTTCTTTTCCATCTTCTATGATGAGCACAATCCTTTCATTAAGAATAATATAAAGTTATAAATTATTTCATAATGCCAGTTAAAATTATCTCCCCCGGCTAACTTGTTTTAAGGTATTAATTAACCTTTATTTATAATTAATAGAAGAATATAATTATAATTCTTGAGTATGAATGGAATATGATTCTTAGGTGTGAAAACTGCATGATCGCGATGATTTTGTTAAATTAGTTTCCACTGCATGTGTTGGACCTTATTTCCCAGCAGACGAAAGTCAACAAAAGAGAAAAAGAGAATTTGACTTTTCTACCTTATAATTATACCCTAATTTAGATAACTCAAATAAAAATTTTAGAAAACGCAGAAGAAACAAATTAAATGAAAGCTCCAGCCAGGTACACACCAAGCTGGCAAGAAAGGAGGGCAATGGAGTCGGGGATCCTTCCCTTGAGGACATCCCTGCGTTGCCAGCGAGGGGAAGGGGCAGGTTTGGTCCCTCAGACAACAGGCAGTGGCGGGTACCACTGCCCCTCAGATCCTGGGAGCAACCTATAGTTACGCAGAGGGAGAAGGATGGGGGCTAATTCCTCCAATTTTCTCTATCTTTCACTGGTCATCCTCCTCTTCCAATTCTAAGGACTGTTGCTATAGCATAAAGAAATTAAAATAGACCCTGGTTCCCCTCAAACTCCCCACACCCCACGCCTTGGGAGAGTGAAAGAGAAGGAAAACCAAGAGAAGACTGACTGAACAAACAAACTAAACCAAAGCAAACACACACGATAACACGAGGACTCATAGCCTCCCAACACATTTTGGAGCTTTTCTTCAACATTTTAGGCTGTTCTTTCCTTGACCATACATAAGCTGGGCTTCTGAAGAAGCTAGCCCCAAAGAAAACAAAAAAGGAATCCCTAAGGAATAAATACTACATATGCTTAGTAACGTTCATGACCCTGAGGACTGGGGCCTGGTAACTCCAGGCTGTATTTTATAAGCAGACGGATGCAACGCCTCTTTCACTCAGTAGCCAAAATTCCAGGGAGAAACATCTTCTCTGAGGTCCAGAGGAATGCAGAAATTTCCAGAGTTTGAGGTTCCTGGTTGAAACTTTTAAAATTTAAAGGAAGATACCTGAAAATAATTCAGAATCTCTGAATAGAATTATTTTCCGATCATTTGCATGAGTTACTAATCAAGGACAAAATTAGTTTTTGTGTAATGTCACTTAGATCTGAATGGCAACTACTTACATGTTAAAAAAATGGTGTGAAGTATACAATGACAGCCCCTTTTGAGCTGAGAGCTTTCTAGAACCTTTCTATGAAAAGGAATAACAAAGATAAGTCATGGAAACGACACTGTAAGTATTCCTCGTTCTGTTATTTTAAACAAGCTGAACTAAGTATTTTAAGTCTCTTAATAAAAATCTGTGTGAATGTTTATATGTATATATTAGAAGAAAGGACGCCTATGAAGGTTCCTCTCCAGAGTATGTTTTTAAACAAATATCCATGACTGCCTAAAAGGAGTGCAAACTGTCTAGAACCAACTTGAAAATATCTGAGCCAAGGGCTCAGTTTTGAGCTCTGGTCTTTTTCTGGAATGTTTATCACAATGGTCAGGAGGCCTTCCACTCCCTGGGAAATTGCTTTCCTTCCAGTCCCCTTGAAGCCAACTCTGGTGGAGGGTTTTCTTCCCTAGCTAATTTAAAACCACAGCAAGTCAGCAAAAGCAGCCTTCCTCATCCCTCCGCTCCTGACTTCTGTTTCTGTTGACCTGCTCAGGGTGCAGGCACCTTGCTTCTGATCTCAGGTGATCTTTACCACCGCCCAGATGCCTTCCCACCCTGGGCTTGGGTGGTCTTGTGTCACCTCGGAGCCTTGCACTGCATTAGACAGCAGCAGAGCAGCTAGAGACCCAGCAGGACCCAAACCACGTGCCCCGGCTGTGTTTGGAAACCTGAAAGAAGGCATCTCATGCCTCTGCTCAGTTATAGAGAAGAGATGGCTCTTGATTTTTCATAGCAAGATTTTAGAGTTGACATTTTAGCTGAAGGCTGTGGAGAAGACTGTAGAGCTATTGTCTTGAAGTTGTCTTGGAATAGAAAACCCACAATTTTCTCCAAGGTTCTGTTTTCATTTAAGGTGGTTATGAGGCACTAGGGTACTGGAGCCAGCATCCACAGGCTGGCGAGTCAGTTGGGCACCCTTCCCACGTCTGCCACCTGTAGGCTGCTTGAAATTGGCAGCAGTGAAAAGTATTTACACCATTGATACTGGCATTTGTTTCAGTCAGGTCCCCCATGCCTCCACCCCCAGCCAGGTTTGGATGTACGATGGGGATTGACCTGGAACAGCCAACGCTGTTCTGAGCTGTGTCTTGATGGTACCTCTCTCTCAGCCACTCCTGCATGCAGTCCATTTTTCCTCTCTTTACTCATCGTCACTTTGTAGTATATTCCCTGTTCAGGTAATTCCACACTCTGTCCTTACTGTTAACTCACCTTCCTCCTGTGTCCTCCCATGGAGAGAGTCCCCAGTTCCTTACCTCGTCTCAACTTGGCAGGCTTCTAAGGTCACAGTTCATCTGGGTCTCTCTTGTGCAACATGAAGAATATTTTCATGTGCCCTTCAACTCTGGAATATATAATATAGACTAAAGGAGATATGGCACAGGTGTGGATGAGTAAAGGTACAGAACAAAATGTTGGTGCTCTATAGACATAATGCTGCCTGTTTTATTTTCGGTTAGACTTTAAATACAATTTAGATTTTTCACTTACTAAATAAGATTGAACAAAAGCAATATGGTTCAATTATAATGTCTTTTTACTCAAAGAATGCGGGGAGACCTAAAGTGAGCACTGGTTCTTTGTTAGCTATAAAACACTTATGGGCGGGCGGCACCTGTGGCTCAAAGGAGTAGGGCTCTGGCCCCATATGCTGGAGGTGGCGAGTTCAAGCCCAGACCTGGCCAAAACTGCAAAAAAACAAAACAAACAAACAAACAAAACACACTCATGGGCAGATGTGGTTTTAGAAGAGGTGATATTTGCAGGCCTCGCTTTCATTCCTCTTTTCCTCAGGGACTGGACATATGTTGAGCTCTACATTGACGAGTGTATCTGCATGACTGAGAACAACGAACAGTTTAAAACTCTGGGCCCATGGTTCTTACTATGTGGTTCAGTCGGCAGCATCAGCACCACATAGGAACTTGTTAGAAATTCAAACTCATGGGTACAAGGGATGTTTGTTTTTCCATTCTTGTAACACTTAACTTAGGAATCTGAAATGAAAAAATAAAGTTAATACATCTTGGATTAAATAAAGAATTTCAAACTCTTGGGCTACACCTCAGATTTACTGAATCAAAAACTCTGAGAGAGAGGCCCTGGGATCTGTGTTTTCAAAGGGCTTCCTGGCGACTGATGCCTGTTCACACCCAAGAACCACTGTTCTGGGCCTGGGTTGCAGACTTGACTGCCAATGGGGGGGCCCTGTTCTATCTGAAAGAGAACATGGAATTAGGAGTAACAAGATGTACATGAGTATTTAGTACACATGACCTTGGAAAAGCTATAATACTAAGTTTTCTTATTTGTGTGAAAATTTTCTCATCTGTTAAGTGGGGACAATAACAATGTCTAATTCAAAATATCTTCTGTATGAAATCACATAAAATTATGCAGTCGTATACATATAATATTAATAATAACAGAATTGACAATAGCAAAAATTATACAAGAATGCCACCTTGGGATTCAGGATCATTTACTACGTTCTCTGTGGATCTCCAACCAAAAAGACCAGATGAGAAATTTTCTATCAGACTTTAATGCCAGGAAATGTCTTATAGCTTAAGAAATAGGTAACCATTTTCATTTATGCTAATAAGAATTATATAATTTGTCACATTTTCATGTTTGCTTTGGATGATAAGACTCCCAGGGCCGAATTTGACAAATCAATTAGTTATTCTTCTTGTAAAATACATAATCACTCCTTTCCTTGGTTCTTGTCATCTGTTCTTTGTAATTTATCTTATCTTGTAAGTCCCTAATAACAAGCTCCTAACATCTTTTTTGTTTGTTTATTTTCGTAAAAATAAAAGAAAGTAAGAAGAAAAAAGCTAGGCGTTTAATTTGATCTGGCAGAATCACTTTGTTTAAGAATACTCAGAAATTTTCCATCCAGAGTAAAGGAATGCCTGTGTCTTCTCTGAGCTCATTAGTTTTCTCAGTCTCTACTTCTACTTTGTACGACAAAAAGTGCTTCTCTGGTACTACAGAGTAGTGAAACAAAACACTAGACAGTATTCAGGAAAACTGGAACCCTTCTGAGAACAAGTCTCTGCCACCTTGGACGTGTTATTAAATACTTTGCATTCAGAGGTGAATTGCAGAGGAATTGCATCCCTTACCTCTTGAAAGGATTTTGAAAGTGTTTGCAAAAATTTTTGGTAAACAAAAAAAGCACTGGGCAAATTTAAGCTGATGTATTCAAAATTGTGGTCACATAGATACTATTTGTCAACTAAATGAATGAATGAGTTCTCAGTCTTCCTTCTCTCTTTCTCTCTCTTCAGTGTTGTATATAACTAGCTTGGCTTGAACCTCCATAGTTACTGCCTCCCTACACTGACCACCTCCGTAAGATGACCTGGTTTTCATAGACCAGACAGGCACCATATGTACGTATTAGTAGAGTAGGCCCAGATCCTTGTTTGACCACTTTGATACAGTCCCATGGGGGGTCCACTTACAGAGGTTCTACTATATTTTAATAAATCAAATTTATTTTTTCATTAAATATACGATACCATGTATGTAGCTATCACCTTAAATGGAAATGCGTTACTTTCAAACACCTTATGCACATGTAATTGTTTTTATGTGCATCACTACTGAGTCACTTCTTGTCATTTCATGGTCTGTGCTTCTTTGTACTTTCTTCAACTTCAGTTGGAAATCTCAATTACATGCATGTCAATTTTATGTGCTTATTATTTTTTGAATCAGGCTTTCCATAATATTCATAAAATCTTAGGATGCGCTTCAAGGCTTTACCCAAGGGTCATCTTTCATCCAGCAGAATATTACCTCAAGGGAAAATACTCAAAACTGAGGAAATATGAGAGGGGAGAGAGATATTATAGCATAGAAATGAGTTAGAAATATGTTTATTTTTGCATTTCATAGCCAATCAATTATACATTAAAGTAATTTGGAAACCATACCGGATAAGATTAAATTCTAAGTGAAATAAGCTGATTACAAAGTGGTAATAATGACAGTGAATTGTACTATGCACTTTCTGTGGATTGAGTTAGTCAACCCACAGAATAACGTTCTATGGGAGATACCACTATTATCCCCATTTCACAAAGGAAGACCTGAGGCTTGAGAGTTTGCATAATTTGCTGAAGCCTCATAATAGTAGAGTAGGTTGTTTAACTATTAATAAAACATGAACTCAGACTGTCTGCTTTTGGAACCTGTATTCACAACCACTGGCCTTCCTAAAAATTATTGTATACCATTTTAACTATTTTTGATAACCATAGACAGATGTAGCAGAAAACCTCTCAAAAGAAAAAGGAAACAACTAAATAACAACTACAAAAACAGCAAAACACTAAAAATGAAAAAAATGATCCCTAGACCCAAACCTATTAACAAATGTCGTTATTAACATTATTTATTCATAATTTTTGGCAAATTTATTACATATTATATCTTAAAATAGCACTGCTACACCATTAAACAGACTTTAGCTGTAAAAAATCTTCTGGTGGCATTAATTCCATGCAACCATAAAAAGAATCCCTTCTGAATGCCAGCAAATGAGCTGGTAATAACTTCAGGATACTCTGCTCGGCAGAGAAAGACTCAGTGGAGGGAGAAAGATCTGCTTTCAAATCTCTTAATTTTTAAATATAAAACAATGATAGGATGTTTAGGTATGCCTCATGAACCATTTAAGTTGAGGATATATTACGTGAAATAAAATACATCGATTTTACAAATATGATTTATTTTTGAATTTAGCATTTGGACTCCACAGCATGTCCGCCAGTGTTTCTGTAGCTGCTGGATGGACGAGTCTTTGCCTCCTTCCCACACACCTGTGTTTACATTGAGGCCTTGGCAGCCCTGACCCGTGGCCATCCTTCACTCGCAGCTTTGGGTTTGCTTCCAGCCATGGCAAGCCACACTGCCCCTGTACTTTCACTAGCTAGCACTGTTAGATTGTTGATTTAGGAGCCCTAAGCTTGGAATTTAATAGAAATGAGTTTGTTGAACCTTGCTCATTTAAGAATGTTGCACAGACATTTTCTTCAGCCCTACACTAGAATTGATTATGTCTTGTAAATACTGTTGAACTTTAAAAAGGGTACGGTAGTAGGAGATGGTGTTGGTTTCTTATAACATTTTGCTTTTATACTCACTTAAGATGCCCCCCATCCCATTTGTGCCTCTTGGAAAATAGGGATCATAGATTTAAAATGAGTAAGCTATTGAGTAGAGAGCAAGGTAATGGGGAGTAATGGTTTTATGAGGCTTCTCAGGTTTCAGGTACAACATGTTAAAGGAAAATAATTCTGTAATAACACATTTGCAGTGGCTGTTAAAATTTTTGGATAATACATTTTAAATGAAATATTTAATGCATAATTAACTTTTTTTTTCTCCAAAAACTATGCTATTGCTGTCAGAACCCAATGGATGTAATAGTGGAATGCACTGGTCCCTTGATTTCTATATTCAAATATAGTTAAGAGTGAATGAAGTGATTAATTGGTACTCAATTTATTGGTTCATGAAAAAACTATTATAAGCTAGTACTGGCTTTGTAACAGATACATTGGGGAGTAAGATAATTATTTCCTGCCCTCAAGGAGCTTACATTTTATTAAGGTTTAGAGACAAGCAAATAGAACATTATAATACAGTATTATATGAATACAAATGTGTAGAGTGCCCTGGGAACCCATAGGCGGGACCTCCAGCCCAGATGTGGGGGTGCCAAGAAAGCCTGTGTAGAGGGAGACACAAGCAAGCTGAGACATTATGGGAGAGTAAGGACTGGCCAGGTAAGGATCAGGGTGAAGGTATTCTAGGCAGAAGACAGAGCAAGTGTGAATTCTCAAAGCCAAAACCATATTTCTTTGAGACAAACAGTAAAATTAGTCTAAGGGCCAGAATTATTAATCCTTCCCAAGTGGTTCTAAAATTCAATTTTAATTCTATAGTTTTAAATGGTGCCATGCTTTAAAAAAATACAGTATGTAACTATTTTAGGCAGGCAAACTACCTCTCACAAAGTATTTCTTTGATTTTGAGATATTGTGCCCTTTCTAAGTAACATAAGAACACTGCTTATTCAAAAAATCAGAAATTTTGTCTAATCAACAAACTACCAAAAAAAGGTTGTTACCAACCATATTAAAACTAAATATCTAAAACTAAAAATTTCTAATACTAAAATTTTTGCTGTCAAATAATTTTCTTTGCTATTTAAAACAAATTTTAACTACTTAAAAGTTACAGTTTTAAAATTGAAATATAAGTCAACTTAATCCTTTCATCATATTCCAACTATGTCTCAAGTTCATCCAATCTGATATTATCAGTATTACAAAGCAAAGGAATATATTGAGTAATAAGCATAAGAAAAATAGTGTATTTATTTGGACATTAATGTTTGAATACATATTTTACATGATAGATAAGATTTTATATATTTTTAACTTACCAAATTATGAATCTCTTCAAGGAGCTGAGAAGTTGGACTACTGACATGACATGGTGTACCTTATTTTAATGATGGAAATAAAGTGAATGTAACTATAATCTGGATTTTCTGCCTCGAGATTTACTGAGTGGGAAAATAAGTTTAATGATATATTTTGAACCCATCTGGCTAACTACAGAATTCTCAATGGAGACCTTACAAGCTAGAATGGATTGGGTTCTCATCTTCAATTTTCTTAAACAAAACCACCAGCCTAGATAGAATTTTGTATCTTATAAAACTAAATATCATAATGTAAAAGAGAAACAAAGACTGATGAACAGAGCATAATCCCACATATCAATTCTATAAATTTATGTGAATGGCTTGCATTCCCCACTCAAGAGATATAAGTGGGCTGAATGGATGAAAAAGTACAATCCAAGTATCTAATGTCTCCAGGAAACACATCTGACCAACAAGGACTATTACACACTCAAAGTGAAGGAAAGGAAAAATATATTCTATGCAAATAGAAGTGGAAAGAAGCAGGTGTAGCATTCTCATATCAGATAAAATTGGCTTTAAATCAAGAATAGCAAAGAAAGACAAAAGTGGTAATTATAAAATGGCAAAGAGAGCAATTCAATAAAAAGATATAATCATTTCCCATTGCTGCCTTTTTTCAATAACCAGAACTTCATTTTTGCTAGTGTTTCTAACCCTATTATTTGATTTTTCACCCAATTTTATCCCATAAAGTTTTCTGTTTGCTTGTTTTGGTTTGATTTATAGCATTTTTGTCTTTCCTCTATACTTGGTGGAGGTGGGGTACTGTGTCTGATCAGGTTAGCAAAGAGCTGCTGGCCTCAAGGGAACCACCCAACTGGGCACCCCCAGCAGGTGGGTTTTTTTTTTTTTTTAAGGTTGTGTCAAAGTACCCTACTGTTACACCTATATTGCTCGGTCTCCCTATTTCTGTGCCTCTCTTCTTTTTGTCAATATTCCTTTTACCCATCCCCTCTCCTTTCTCTATTTTTTTTTTCTTTTCACTTGGTCCTCCTTTCTTTCATCCCTTTCTTTCTCTTCAACCATCTCACCATTTTGGTCCTGTACCAAAAGGACTCATCTAACCCTTAGACCACAGGCACGAGAACTTAAAGAGCAAGAGGAAGTGAAAGGAAAATTAGGGCAAGGAAACAGATAAAAGAAATCACTCATGAGGAAGAATCAGCAGAAAACTCCAGGCAATATGAAGAACCAGTCCAGAACAACCCCGCCAAGGGACCATGAGGTAGCTACTGCAGGGAATTCCACCTGTAAAGAAATGTTAGGAATGACAGAAATGGAATTTAGAATACACATGATGAAAACAATGAAAGAAATGATGGAAACAATGAAGGAAACTGCTAATAAAGTGGAAAATAACCAAAAGGAAATCCAAAAACAGAATCAAATAAGAGATGAACGATATGAAGAATATAAAAAGGATATAGCAGAACTGAAGGAACTGAAACAATCAATTAGGGAACTTAAAGATGCAATGGAAAGTATCACCAAAGGTTAGACCATGCAGAAGAAAGAATTTCAGAGATAGAAGACAAAGTTCTTGAGATAACTCAGATAATAAAAGAGGCAGAAAAGAAGAGAGAGAAAGCAGAACATTCACTGTCAGAATTATGGGACTTTATGAAGCGTTCCAACATACGAGTTATAGGAATCCCAGAAGGGGAAGAAGAATGCCCCAGAGGAATGGAAGCCATGCTAGAGAATATTATAAAAGAAAATTTCCCAAATATCACCAAAGATTCTGACACACTGCTTTCAGAGGAATATCGGACCCCAGGTCGCCTCAACTCTAATCAAGCTTCTCCAAGACACATTGTGATGAACCTGTCCAAAGTCAAGACAAAAGAAAAGATTCTGCAAGATGCCAGGAGTAAGTGCCAGTTGACCTACAGGGGCAAATCCATCAGAGTTACCGCAGACTTCTCTAATGAAACTTTCCAAGCAAGAAGACAATGGTCATCTACCTTTAATCTACTTAAATAGAACAATTTCCAGCCCAGAATTCTGTACCCTGCTAAGCTAAGCTTCAAAATTGACGGAGAAATCAAATCATTTACGGATATACAAACATTGAGGAAATTTGCCACAACAAGACCAGCTCTACAGGAAATACTTCAACCTGTTCTGCACACTGACCACCACAATGGATCAGCAGCAAAGTAAGAACTCAGAAATTAAAGGATAGAACCTAACCTCCACACTGATGCAAAAGATAAAACTAAGCAATGGACTCTCACAAAATAAGATGAAGAGAATACTACCACACTTATCAATTATCTCAATAAATGTTAATGGCTTGAATTCCCCACTGAAGAGACATAGATTGGCTGACTGGATTAAAAAACACAAGCCATCCATTTGCTGTCTGCAAGAAACACACCTGGCTTCAAAAGACAAATTAAAGCTCCGAGTCAAGGGTTGGAAGACAATTTTTCAGGCAAATGGATTTGAAAAGAAAAGAGGAGTTGCAATCTTATTTTCAGATACATGAGGATTTAAAGCAAGTAAAGTCAAAAAAGACAAAGATGGTCACTTTACATTGGTCAAGAGAAAAATCCAACAAAAAGACGTTTCAATTCTAAATATTTATGCACCCAATTTAAATGCTCCCAGATTCTTGAAACAGACCTTACTCAGTCTGAGCAATATGATATCTGATAATACCATAATAACAGGGGACTTTAACACTCCTCTTACAGAGCTGGACAGATCCTCTAAACAGAAATTAAACAAAGATATAAGAGATTTAAATGAGACCCTAGAACAACTGTGCTTGATAGACACATATAGAACACTCCATCCCAAAGATAAAGAATATACATTCTTCTCATCACCCCATGGAACATTCTCCAAAATTGATCATATCCTGGGACACAAAACAAATATCAACAGAATCAAAAGAATTGAAATTTTACCTTGTATCTTCTCAGACCATAAGGCACTAAAGGTGGAACTCAACTCTAACAAAAACGCTCCACCCCACACAAAGGCATGGAAATTAAACAATCTTCTGTTGAATAACAGATGGGTGCAGGAAGAAATAAAACAGGAAATCATTAACTTCCTTGAGCATAACAACAATGAAGACACAAGCTACCAAAACCTGTGGGATACTGCAAAAGCAGTTTTGAGAGGAAAATTCATTGCTTTAGATGCCTACATTTGAAAAACAGAAAGAGAGCGCATCAACAATCTCACAAGAGATCTTATGGAATTGGAAAAGTAAGAACAATCTAAGTCTAAACTCAGAAGAAAAGAAATATCCAAAATCAAATCAGAGATCAATGAAATTGAAAACAAAAGAATCATTCAGAAAATTAATGAAACAAGGAGTTGGCTTTTTGAAAAAATAAATAAAATAGATAAACCATTTACCAGACTAACGAGGAATAGAAAAGTAAAATCTCTAGTAACCTCAATCAGAAATGATAAAGGGGAAATAACAACTGATCCCACAGAGATACAAGAGATCATCTCTGAATACTAGCAGAAACTCTATGCCCAGAAATTTGACAATGTGAAGGAAATGGAGAAATATTTGGAATCACACCCTCTCCCTAGACTCAGCCAGGAAGAAATAGAGCTCCTGAACAGACCAATTTCAAGCACTGAGATCAAAGAAACAATAAAAAATCTTCCAACCAAAAAATGCCCTGGTCCAGATGGCTTCACTCCAGAATTCTATCAAACCTTCAAGGAAGAGCTTATTCCTGTACTGCAGAAATTATTCCAAAAAATTGAGGAAGAAGGAATCGTCCCCAACACATTCTATGAAGCAAACATCACCCTGATACCAAAACCAGGAAAAGACCCAAACATAAAGGAGAATTTCAGACCAATCTCACTCATGAATATAGATGGAAAAATTCTCAACAAAATCCTAGCCAACAGATTACAGCTTATCATCAAAAAAGTCATTCATCATGATCAAGTAGGCTTCATCCCAGGGATGCAAGGCTGGTTTAACATACGCAAGTCCGTAAACGTTATCCACCATATTAACAGAGGCAAAAATAAAGATCACATGATCCTCTCAATAGATGCAGAAAAAGCATTTGATAAAATCCAGCATCCTTTTCTAATTAGAACACTGAAGAGTATAGGCATAGGTGGCACATTTCTAAAACTGATTGAAGCTATCTATGACAAACCCACAGCCAATATTTTACTGAATGGAGTAAAACTGAAAGCTTTTCCTCTTAGAACTGGAACCAGACAAGGTTGTCCTCTGTCACCTTTACTATTCAACGTAGTGCTGGAAGTTCTAGCCAATACAATTAGGCAAGACAAGGAAATAAAGGGAATCCAAATGGGAGCAGAGGAGGTCAAACTCTCCCTCTTTGCTGACGACATGATCTTATACTTAGAGAACCCCAAAGACTCAACCACAAGACTCCTAGAAGTCATCAAAATATACAGTAATGTTTCAGGTTATAAAATCAATTTCCACAAGTCAGTAGCCTTTGTATATACCAATAACAGTCAAGATGAGAAGCTAATTAAGGACACAACTCCCTTCACCATAGTTTCAAAGAAAATGAAATACCTAGGAATATACCTAATGAAGGAGGTGAAGGACCTCTATAAAGAATACTATGAAATCCTCAGAAAGGAAACAGCAGAAGATATTAACAAATGGAAGAACATACCATGCTCATGGATGGGAAGAATCAACATTGTTAAAATGTCTATACTTCCCAAAGCAATCTACCTATTCAATGCCATTCCTATCAAAATACCAACATCGTACTTTCAAGATTTGGAAAAAATGATTCTGCATTTTGTATGGAACCGGAAAAAACCCCGTATAGCTAAGGCAGTTCTTTGTAACAAAAATAAAGCTGGGGGCATCAGCATACCAGATTTTAGTCTGTACTACAAAGCCATAGTGCTCAAGACAGCATGGTACTGGCACAAAAACAGAGACCTAGACACTTGGAATCGAATTGAAAACCAAGTAATTAAACTAACATCTTACAACCACCTAATCTTCGATAAACCAAACAAGAACATACCTTGGGGGAAAGACTCCCTATTCAATAAATGGTGTTGGGAGAACTGGATGTCTACATGTAAAAGACTGAAACTGGACCTACACCTTTCCCCACTCACAAAAATTGATTCAAGATGGATAAAGGACTTCAATTTAAGGCATGAAACAATAAAAATCCTCCAAGGAAGCATAGGAAAAACACTGGAAGATATTGTCCTGGGGGAAGACTTCATGAAGAAGACTGCCATGGCAATTGCAACAACAACAAAAATAAACAAATGGGACTTCATTAAACTGAAAAGCTTCTGTACAGCTAAGGAGACAATAACCAAAGCAAAGAGACAACCTACACAATGGGAAAGGATATTTGCATATTTTCAATCAGACAAAAGCTTGATAACTAGGATCTATAGAGAACTCAAATTAATCCACATGAAAAAAGCCAACAATCCCATATATCAATGGGCAAGAGATATGAATAGAACTTTCTCTAAAGATGACAGATGAATGGCTAACAAACACATGAAAAAATGTTCATCATCTCTATATATTAGAGAAATGCAAATCAAAACAACCCTGAGATATCATCTAGCCCCAGTGAGAATGGCCCACATCACAAAATCTCAAAACTGCAGATGCTGGCGTGGATGTGGAGAGAAGGGAACACTTTTACACTGCTGGTGGGACTGCAAACTAGTACAACCTTTCTGGAAGGAAGTATGGAGAAACACTCAAAGCACTCAAGCTAGACCTCCCATTTGATCCTGCAATCCCATTACTGGGCATCTACCCAGAAGGAAAGAAATCCTTTTATCATAAGGACACTTGTACTAGACTGTTTATTGCAGCTCAATTTACAATCGCCAAAATGTGGAAACAGCCTAAATGCCCACCAACCCAGGAATGGATGAACAAGCTGTGGTATATGTATACCATGGAATACTATTCAGCCATTAAATAAAATGGAGACTTTACATCCTTCGTATTAACCTGGATGGAAGTGGAAGACATTATTCTTAGTAAAGCATCACAAGAATGGAGAAGCATGAATCCTATGTACTCAATTTTGATATGAGGACAATTAATGACAAGGTTATGGGGGGGGAAGCAGATAGAGGGACGGAGGGAGGGGGGTGGGGCCTTGGTGTGTGTCACACTTTATGGGGGCAAGACATGATTGCAAGAGGGACTTTACCTAACAATTGCAATCAGTGTAACCTGGCTTATTGTACCCTCAATGAATCCCCAACAATAAAAAAAAGAAAGAAAAAGAAAGGTGTTAAACTCTTTGGAGCATCCAGGTCAGGCCAAGCATCCTATTCTTTTGGCGAATTGTACAAAATAAGACCCATGTGGTCCTGTGATAATGCTTTCCCTTCTCCAGCCTCTGCAGCATCATTGGTAAGAGAATTCTTGCATTATCCAAGTTCTTTGAAAGATCTCCCTCTCCCCTCACCCAACACTCATAGCTTCCCCATCACAGCCTGCCTTGGTAGTAGTGGGAGGAGAATATACATCAAATTCAATAGGGGTAGCAGCGGGGAAGGTTTAGGGTGTCATTGGGAGGAACGGAGATTCAGCTGGACTTTTGGATCCAATGCGCATGGGTGCGTGTCTCCCTCCATGGCAGCTGAATTCCCATGAACCCCCTGGGAGAGGAGCTAAAGCCACTGAATTTTCTGGAGTCTCTGCTTTAGTCTGATAAGGGAAGTTCAGATACGATCTCTTTTTTCTTTAGCTTACAGTCTTGGTCTGTCTCTCCAGCTAGAGTGCAGTGGCACAATCATAGCTCATTGCAGCCTTGAACTTCAAGGCTTACGTGATCCTTTTGCCTCAGCCTACCGACTAGCTAGGACCACATGGGCCCACCACGACCAGATAGTTCTTCATTTGTTTGTACAGAGGGAGTCTCACTGTATTTTCCAGGCTGGTCTTGGTTCCTGGCTTCAAGCTATCCTCCCACCTCATCCTTCCAAAGTGCTGAGATTAAAGGGGTGAGCCACTGCACCTGGTCCTTCAGATAAGATTTCTTTCTGCATCTTCTTTGGCTTAAATGTTTGCATTTTGAAATAATCTTTATGTCAGTGCTAGGGGTCTGAATGGGTCCCCACAATGGCATCAGAATTAATCTCACTGTGCCCTTTACAACTATTTTTGCCAGTTACACAGAAACTCAGGGTTTCCTGACCCCTGGATTTTCACCACTTCTGTGCCTCTCCTTTTCTGACTGTCTCTCTTTCCAGTTTCTAGATCCCTCCCCGTGTTCTCTGGAGCCCTTTTCTGGTTACTGTCTTCACTGTCAGTTGGCTTTTTCTTAAGGATCCTGTCCCCACAGCAGCTCTCTTGAGTGGTGGATACACCTTTTGTTTTACACCTTTGTATCCCTGGGGCCTGCTCTCTCCAGAGAACTTCTCTGTCTCGCCCAACCTCCAGACCCTCCCCCCGCTCTGCTTAATGATGTTACCTGTGCACCTGCAGTTCAGGCCTCTCCATCTCTGTCACTCTTTCTGCCCCTGTGCCGGTTGTGCCTCTGGCCAGTCAGTCTCTGACTCTCCTCTTTCCAAGTTAGTGTGTCCACCAACCCACCTTATCCATAATGTCCCATAATCAGACCCTAGATCTTAATTTACTAATGTCTGCAATCCCTCCATGAGCTCAGCCTCGGGCATTCTCCTTTCCAAAGCTCACTCTCCAGCTCTCTGCATTTATCTGCTGACCACTGAGACCTAGTGCCTGTTGTTGCTACCACCACCCCCACTCTGCCATTCGCCTCCCTTCTTAGTTTAGAGTCCATGGTCCATTTCTTTTTTTTTTTTTTTTTGGCTTTATTATTATCACCTGGCAAAACTCCATATCTTCTCTCTCTACACCTGCACCTGAAGATAAGAAAACAGCTGGAGAAAACCTGCAAAGGTGCTGGCCTCACTGTGAATCCGTGACGGGTAGCCTGTGCGGGACCTGGGCGCGCCGCCCAGCCTGCTGCATGTCTCTGGGGCAGTTTTTACTCTCTCGCTGCCCTAAGCCAGTGGTCTGCAAACATTACTGTTCATTTACTCCCTATATAAGAACTTTGAAAAACTATGTACCCCTTGATCTATCATTTGAATTTACAGCTAATATTTTTCACCACAATTTAAATTGTTATAGAGAATGTCATACCTGGTGAATTGAAGGTGATTCCATAGACGATGGCCACTCTTTTCCAGTTAAAAATACAGATGAGCTACTCTATATCCACTGAAAATGTTCGCCACTTAATGTTTCCTCTTGACTCTATTTTCATTCTACTTACCCCATAGAGTTTTATTCTAATGTAATATTTTTGTGTTTGATAGCCTTTCATTATGCTATCATGCTTGGTCTGTAAATTTTAATATAAATTAAATTTAAAAAAATCCTTTTTTCTATAAGCATAAGCCTCTAACAGTTAAAGCAGTGAATGAATTATCATTACAATTTTATTTCCCCCCGTTTTTGTTTTTGTTGTTGTTGGGGGTACAAGTTGAATTCTGTTACATGTATACAATATGTAGTGGTAAAGACTGGGTTTTTAGTGTACCTGTCACTGGAGTAGTGTACATTGTACTCGTTAGGTAGTTTTTCATCCCACCCCCCTGCCCCTTTGAGTCCCTTTTTACCACTCTGTGCGTCCTTATGTAGCCATAGTGAGAACGGGAAGCATATATTTTCCTTCACTTAGAATAGTGGCATCCGCTTCCATCCAAGTTGCTGCAAAAGAGAAACACACAGAAAAAAAAACAAACTACTGAGTAGTATTCATGTTATATATTAATATATATACACCATATTTTCTTTATCCACTAATGGGTTGATGGGAACATAGGTTGATTCCATGTCTTTGCAACTGTGAATGGTCCTGTCATAAACACACAAGTGCATGTGTCTTATTGATATCATAATTTCTTTCTGTTTGATCATTTATCCACTAGGGTAATTTCAGGATCAAATGGTAAATTTACTTTGAGTATTTTATTTTAGAAATATTCATACCGATCTCCATAGAGATTGTGCAAATTTACATTCCCACAGTGTGTAAGTGTTCCCTTTTCACTGCATCCATGCCAAAATCTATTGTTAAAATCTGTTACATATTTCAAAAGACAATACTAAACTTAAAAATTAAAAAAAAAAAAGCAAATAAGTTCAATATCCAAAATAGCCTGACTTCAGTTCAAGTATATACCAAGGAAACAATTCTGTTTTGAATGCAGCAATAGTTCGGTGTGAGTTGATTTTATTTCTTTACATTGCAACTCAGTTCACAATTGCCAAGACATGAAATCAACCCAAGTGTCAATCAACCGGTGAATGGATTAGCAAGATGGAGACTTTACATCTTTTGTGTTTATGTGGATGGAGTTGAAAAACATTCTTCTTAGTAGAGCATCGCAAGAATAGAAAAAAATACTATCCAATGTACTCGATACTAATATGAAACCAATATATAAACAACTACAAGCCCACACAAAAGAAAAACACAAGAATATTCTGGTGAGGGTGAGGAGAAGGGGAAAGGGAAGAGGGAGAGTGATTGGACGCATTTCACCTAATGTGCACAATGCTAGGGTGTTCAGCACCCCCTCTGGGTGAAGGGCTCAACTACAACTTGAACTTTATCTTAGAAATGAAAACAGTGGGGCAGCATCTGTGGCTCAAAGGGGTAGGGTGCCGGCCCCATATTCTGGAGGTGGTGGGTTCAAACCCAGCCCTGGCCAAAAACTGCAAAAAAAAAAATTAAAAGAAATGAAAACAGAGTACCTTCATATCAATCGGAAAAAAAAAAAAAAAGTTTAACTCTCATGCTAACAAATAAAGAAGTTTAAAGTACTTTGCTTTGAAAGAGGTTATATTGGAGTGCTTTGCCCCCCTCCAAAAAGTAAGCCATATTTGGAGAGACGTGGAAGATGGTGTCCATATATGGTGGTTTCACATAAATTTAAAAGAATTCCATCTTAACAAAGGAATATGAACCAATAATGTTACAAATCTAAATGTTTAAAGTATCTCCTGACTCATGGGGTGTGCTGAGTTAATTACACTAATACACCTAGTATTGAGTGTCACGATTCAAGATGATTATAGATATTTTTGAAAAGATAAAGTTCTGGAAAATGATCAAATGGATAATAAATCTTGATTTATATATAAAAATGTAGGACAGTGGCTATGTATTCCAACAAAATAAAAACTAAGATATGAGATAACAAGTTACAATGCCAAGTACAATGTCTTATTGAATAGTTATTCCATTGAATTGGATTATAAAAAACTTGAGGTTAAGATTTCCACTTTATTATAGCCTTTATAAAAAACAACAAAAAAGACTAGGATATAGCAGGCTTAAAGTACAAAAGTGTGAACTGAAGATTTTTTAAAAAAATTATCTAATTAATTAGAAGTGAAGTTTATGAGGAAATTTGGAGGTTTTTTTCTTCATCCCAAGACTTTTAAGATATTTTCTGCATGTGGCTAATAATAGCTTTTGTGGGATATAAGGATTCCATAGTCAAAGAACTTTGGAAAATACTTGGTTAAAGACAACAAAACTGATTTCTTTATTGAAATAAGCTAATGTGCACAAGAAAATCAGGTAAAATATTTTTAAACTGTAGGGAACACATTGTGAGAAAACAAAAGTTTCTATTCGAGTTTGTCTTAACCTGCTAGTTACAGGTAAGATGAGGCCACGTTTCTGGTCAAAAGTACTGGTATTTATAATAGATTGATAGAGTAATAAACTATGTGTTGTGAAAACTTGTCTATTTCAAATAATAGAGAACATTGTAAAAAATCCATCAATTAAAAAATTCAAACTAAGTATTTTAATTTTAAATAAGTATAGAGAATGCTTACTGTACCTTTATGCACAATTACATCACTTTAGTTCAATAAACTTGTTTGGTTCAATAAAGTTAGCCTAAATCTTGGAATTTTAGATAGAAAAAAAATTTTATATTGGTCCTGAATTAAGTGGACACCTGGAACATTAACACATTTTAAGAAGCCTTAAGAGACCAAGTGACAAAAAGCTCACAGCCTATTACCATAAAGCTAAAACATATGTTCTGATTTATACAGGCCAAGTGTCTGCTAATGGTTGTATCCAGTTTTTTTTTTAAGTTATACACAGCTGTGGCAATTTAATGTGGATCTGGGCAATACCTAGTTAATAGATTCTTTTCGTTATGTACCAGTGCATTTTCCTTAAATCACATTAATGCAAAACTTTCTTTCTTCCAAAATTATCCTTATAAAAGTTTTCTCATGGATTCCATAGTACTCTGAAGATTTTTTATAAAGCCGTCTAAGTGAAAATTGTGATGCTGCTGCTGGTTGTTGTTTATTGTGTTAAAAGGTAAACTGAGGTACAGTAAAAGTTTATAGTTTATTTGATCAAAAAGTGATTCATGACTCAAGTATCCCCAAATCAGAAGTGGCTCAGGAATTCCACCAAGGGCACCTGGGGGAAGGGGGGTGGCTTTTATAGGATGAATGTGGAAGTAAAGCAAAGAAAACACTTGTTTGATTACAATTATACAGCTGGCTTCTTTGATCTATCCTGTCGGAAAGTTTTTAGTTCTCTAGCTACAGGTTAGTTGGTTGCTTCTGACTGCTTGAACTTAAGCTCTGTTTTTCTCCTATACAAGTTAAGTTTTGCTTATGTTTGCCATTTAAGCAAAGTTAAGGTTATTTTCCTGGCCTAACTGGTATCGTCTGGTCAGGGATATTTTAGACCTAGTCTCCATTTTAATTTACTTTAATAATTGGATAAAGTATTCTAAAAGTTTACATTCCGAGGATACTAATGTCTATCAAGATGAATTTCCAATTACAGTATATGTTGAAAAACTACTGAAGTCCTGGTAATGTGTTCTGATCATTTATAGCTCAACCCAACCTACAAAGAATTTGCAATATAAAACTATACTTGCACATAATTTTTTTAAAAAATGTCTGTACTATTTAGCTTTTCAATTATCTAAACAATTGACAGCTATTGCTGAAGATAACCAATTTCTCAAAAGGTATTTATTATTCCTGGACAAGTGTCAAAAAGCCCAACAAATGTATTGGGCTAAAGAAACTCATAGGTTTCTTTAAGCCATTTGAAGAGAAATGGCGTGTTCCAAGACAAGGATGGTCACGGACAGCTCTGGGAAGAGACAAGAGTTTGTTGAACACGCTTAGTATCGGTAAAGGCAGCCAACAGATGTGCTGTGGGTTTTAGATGTGACCAATAAAGAGAAATAGACCGGATAAGGATGCCAGTACTTTATTGACATTGAGGATGCCGCTGTGAAGTTCATAGCTGGCTGTCTCTGGAACATTTCCAAACACCACAAAAACAAAATAATGTGCTGAAATTATCAACCCAACATTTTAAATTATCCCAACATTTTAAAATCTATTTATATGATTGAGCTATTAAGTTTTAAAATTAATAGAATTAATCACTTCTCGGCCTTTTAGCTAAGATCAAGTGTAAAATTAATAGAATTAAAACTGAATTTTTGAAATGAGAATTAAAACTCATTGCCAGATATTGTACTCAGCTTAGCCAATGGCATATTTATTTTTAAACCCTGTTGAGAGAATGAATCCATTTTTTTTGCAGGCTTTTCAAAGCACATATGAAGTAACTTCATTAATGTGAAATAATTCTTTTCTTGAGAAAACTTGGATTACTGACTGCAGCCACTAAATGCTGATACAACTTTAAAAACTGGGAAGAGCTCAGAAACCTCATCTTTATTCTCTCTTTATTCTCTCAAACTACACATGGTCCGGAAGCCTTCAAAGTAACGAGTTTAAGATCTACATGCTAATTAGTGGCCGAGCTGGGGCTAACGTTCAGGTGTCCCTATTTCTGAACTTGCAAACAGAACATATATCTGCTCTAGGAGACATATTTGCTGTCACCAGTCCAAGGGTGATGACAGCAGGGCCACCATGTATTTTTGTGCATTTATTCTGCTCATCTGTGAGCCCAGTTTGTATTTGGCACCTGGTACATGGTTTAATCCCCAACATTTAATTTAGAGAGTCCATTTCAGGAAGTGAAGAGGGAATATTTTTGTGTCCTGGTATATATGGCATTTGAAAATCCGAGGATGCACATGTTTTGAATGATTAGTTAAGAAAGGATTACTGTCTAAAACTGGGTAGTCATAAAAGAAGTGGAGGAGTCTGAAAATCTCATAAAATGGCTCTATAACTGCACAGTTGGCAACTGTGTCTGGGAATATAGAATTTAAGGAAAGACTTTATTAGCCTTGAAAGTCTTCTTCCAGAAGTGTGTACGCGATCAGTAAGAGCACACACATTGCCATGATATCAGTACTGCTTCTAACTGCATTTTCTCTCCGTGAGCAGGTTTTAGAGGATGAGAAAAACTCAGTGCAATACCATGGACTGTCACATCACCTATGTATTTTTCTTTTTGGAATATTGAAATACCATTCCAGATTATAATTATCTTAAGAAAGCTCTTAAGTTATCTAAGAAACAGGAAAGTTTTAGTACATACATGGAATAAAATATCTTGGCGTGCAGACTACAGGGCTATCAAGGACGAAGTAGGAGAGAACAGATGAAGGAAAACCGCCAAGTTGGAGGATGTAATGATACATGGTTTTCAATAACGCACGTCATCGACACTGGGAGGACGTTTCTGCTAAGTCAGGAACCATGTTGATGCTTCCCTTATTTGCCTCCATCCACACCACAGTCCTGGGAAGTCTTACTGTTCCCTTTTCTTAGATAAAGAAAGTAAGATGCCCAATAATTACAAAAATATGCTTAATCCAGTGGCCATTAAGTGCCAAAGCTAAAAGTTGAATCCCATCTCTTGTTGAATGCCGCGTCTCAGTGAATGATAATGTTACCTCAACTTTTGTCTTTTAAATGTTCGTAGTAGAGTATATGAAAATTCCAAAGCAGGGGTAAACAGAACTGAGGTGTGGCAGGCGGAACAAGCCTCCCCACCCCCTCCCCAAGATGTCCATGTTCTCACCCCAGAACCTGTGAATATGTTCCCTTCCGTGGCAGAGGGGAACCAAGGTTGTGAGTGGAAATGAGATTGCTAACTCAGCTGAGCTTAAGTAGGGAGAGCAGCCTGGGTTGTCCAGGTGGGCTCGATGTAATTAGGAAGGCCCATAGAGGTGGGGGAGGGAGGCAGCAGCAGTCAGGTGGTGTGATGGGAGAAGGATTTGACTGCTGTTGCTTTGAGGGTTGAAGGGGGCCCTAGGCCAAGGAATGCTGGTCACCTCTACAAGGTGAGAAAGGCAAGGAATTGGCTTTTCTCCTAGAGCCCCAGCCTACAGAAGTGTAAGACGATGAATTTATATTGTTTTACACCATTTACTTTGCAGTAATTTGTTGTAATAGAAATAGAAAACTAAGAAAAGATGTAATTTTAGCATTCTCTTTCTTTCTAATTATATTTTATGAGAGTTGCATTGGCGATTTATTTTCCATTGTTGGAATTGGATTATGGATAAAAATATGAATACTCTTCATCATTCTCAGTGGTTTCTTATTATATACCTTGCTTATTCATCTTCTATAAGACATGTTTAAACAAGGCTAAAGCATAGGTCGTAACCACATGAAGGATGAGGTGCTTTTTTTTTTTTCCTTTTTAATCTGAATGAAAGTATTTTTGAAAAATTGCAGAAGTCAATTGTATTAGCTGATTTAACAGGAGTGTTCTTAAAACTTAATTTTCCTCTTTTTTGTCCTTAACACATAACATGTAGTTTTGGGAATCAGAGACTCAGACCCTTTAATTTTGTTGTTCTTAACTTTTTGAGGAATCATTGGATAGGTCTGTAGTGGAAAGATTTATTTATTTTTTTAACACTTAGGACACTTGAATGTTCAAATTGCTGTTTTGTTCAGTACCAAGTGTAACAGTTGACTTCTTGGCAGTAGTATTGAAAGCATTAATTTTTATAACCTCAAAAGTTCCTTGAATGTTACAATGCATACTTGAATGACATTCAGATATGCAAAAAATATTAAAAATCTAGTGATTTCAAAAATAGGTGACTTATTTTCATCTTGTGTTTATTTACCTTAAATTGTTTTCCTTTTTCCCCCCCTTTAAGCGTTGGTGAAAAATACCTATTTGATTTACTTATGGAAACCTAGTATGAAATGATATTTGATTAATCAATGTAGTAATAGTACTTTTGAAATATTTTTTGCCTTCTAATCAGCATATAACTTCTAAAATTATTTATTTTATTTTATTTTCCATCTTCTTGAATTTGTTCAATGATGATGTAAAAGCATTAAAAGATTCTATGTTTTCCCCAGGGATTTGTATGAGTGTAACCCGGAGGTCAGCCTTTGAGAAGTACTGACTTTCCCTTTGTGAATTAACTTCTGTTGACAAAAAAGAAATGTATTTAACAATCTATTGCTATCTTTTATCCATTCTTTGCTGAAGAGATTATTCCTTTTCCTTTAACAAATTGTCTCCTAAATATTGTTAATTTTAATTTCTTTCTCTGTGACTATACTGCCCCAGTACAATGAATAATTGAAGAAATTATATATAAAATTGATTTTTACTAAAAAGGTAAATTATAGTCAATGAAGATGCCCGATAAGATGCATCACTGTGTTAATAAATATATTTTATAAATCTAAGTTAAGAATAGTACATTTATTTGGTCAGGTAGAAATGACGTGAATACTGATGGAATAAATTGTCCAAAGAACAGAAATACCAAGAAAAGTTTTCAGCTTGCAAGATTTGCCTTTCTCTCTCAGAAACTTTATTACGCATGATATTATAGAAAATTTCAAGTAAAACTTACTGCCAACTTCAGCATCTGCTACCACAGTCACTGCAGGTTGTCCAGTTGTATCTTTTTGCATATGCTCTATTTTTATATTGTCCTGTGTGCCCTACTTGAACTGTATTTCAGGGTAGAAATGACTCCAGGTGGTGAGAGAACGTTCCTTATAGAAGAATCTCAGGTGTGAAATATAGAAAGAACGGCAACATTAGCAAACTGCATTTTGCAATTCCGTGGAATAGTTGTTGAGTCATTAGCATCAATGAATGCTAAAACTATTAAGATAGGGAGTGATAATTTTATAATGAAAGGACTGGGCTGCCACGCCAGGGCGTGGCCTCACTAAATAGGGACGGCTGTGTATTATGTGTCTCCTGATCAGACGCTGTGTTTACTTCGCAGTCCACCTGTGAAGTTTTCTTGCTAAGACGTTAAACCTGAACCTACTAGAGCCCTTAGCCCAACTATAGTTTTCATTACACATAGGAGAGAAAAGAAAAAATTATAAAAGAGGAAGCAGTCACAACAATTCAGAATGTCCTATAGTCTCAGAACCAGCAGCCCGATTTCTCCAGCAAGTCATGGTATGAATATGTGGGTAGGCGGGTTGGAAGCGGGTCTTTCTTGTTTAAAAGAGAATTTTAAAACTTACTCTGTTGGCTTTGTTATGAGGCCAACTTTAATAAACCAATTGTAAAAAGACACTTTTGGAGATAAATGGGGGACATTTAAATATATGGTACTAATTATTAATGAAAGTTTGATCATTTTGATTGGTGTGCTAGTTGTAATTATGTAACAAAACATCTTTTGTTGTATCTATACAGATGTTTAAGGGGCAAATGACATTATATGGAGGTTTTGCTTTAAAATATTAGAGAGGACAATCAAGGAAAAGAGGGAAAGAAAAAAGGAATAGATGAAGCAAATATGTCAAATGTAGAGTAGTGTTTTTATTGTTTTTATTCTTTATCCTAATATATTGTAATGCATCAAAAATATGCCTTTCCAAACAATGTAGTGAAGGCCCTTTTAAACATATTCCTCACATTACTTCCTGGCCTTTTGGCTAAGATCAAGTGTAATATCTATCTGTTCTTGCCAGTTTAACTTTACTCTTTGTAACGTATTTTTTGCTCTCTGCAAATGCCTTAAATAGCAATATTCTAATTTTCATGATGAACCATTATAATCCTTATGTTACTTGCACCTGGTCACTACATTCTAACCTCATCATATTAGTGACTAAGTTCTGTTTCCTTGGTCTTAAGTGATATTTAGTTATTTAATGTCCACAAACCATGGTGGGAATAGAGAAAAAAGGCCAAGTTCACTCTCCAGAAATACAGTGAGTCCCCCCCCAAGCCCCCCCGGTTATCTAGGAGAAACCTTCAAATGTCAGTGACTTCCACCCCAAGGGCTGCCTGTCTGTGCTGTCTGGAGTGTGTAACTGACATAATTCCGGAGAAGGGTTTTCCATCAGACTTTGCTCACCAAACCAGGATCCAGGGAAGTCCCTTGTCTATGTTTGGCTGTTAAAGAAAAAAGTCCCAATGTTTAGGTTATTATGACCTGTAGGTGGACTTGGTTTTGGTGGCCAAAAATGAAATAGACATGGCATTCTTCTTTTAGGGAAAAGGCTTTGATTCAATTAATTTGTAGGGACGCAGTGCAATAAGAAAAAATATGCCTGTTCTCACGGCAAGAGTTCTCGTGCTGCTCTGAAGACAAGGATCCCTGTCTCTGTGCACACCCCACCTGAAGGTTGACTGAGTGTTGGCTACTGAGGGTCATATGTTCAGACCAGTGCCTCTGCCTGGGCAGCTCTAACAGGTTTTGGAGTCTCCATTTTATAGCTTCTGTAGGGGGCAGCATTGATCCATTGGTCCATTAAAAAACCCACTTGGATTTAATCATTGGCCAGCATTGGCTAGGACCCTCATCAGTTGAGTTTGGGTTTTTGATAAATGTTGGGCATGCGTGGAGGCAGGGCCTGAAGTGGGAGGCAGCTTTGTGCTGGGCGTCAGCCAGTTTCTCTGAGAGAAGTACTGAAGTCATCGTGTCTGGGTTCACAACCTCTTCTACTTCTGGAAAACCCTGTTTTGAACTTAGTTTGAATCAAGGCGTATATACTGTATTTAAAATACCTTAACAATTAAGTAAGACTAATTAAAACTGATTTAAACCTTTCTCTAACCTTTTCAGAAACTTGCAATAAAATAACTTGGCTCCTTATAATAAGTTCCATGGGAGAATTTTATGTATTCCATTTCTAATAGGAACTCTTCTAAAGTCTTTGAAATTGCTTTCCTTAATTTGCTGCAGAATTTAAAAATGCAGAATGGGTCTTACTCCTCAAGTATCTAAAATTATTTTACTCCTCATGGTGTATTTTTCATTCTTTAAAATTATAGTATTTATGGAATTTTATTTAAGTGCAGAGGCTACAAATTTTGACTATTTGACAAAGCTGAGGAGCATCAATTTCTTTGCAGGATCTTGTTCCATATTATTCTGTTGTTGTCCCTAGAGGCCAGTGGGAAGAAAAGAGGAAAGGGGTGGATGCCCGTCTGCCTTCTTCCTGAACACAAATTCTCAAGTGTGCTTGGACACTTCATATAGCTTGAACTCTTCACCCCACGTCTTGGTGGTGCTTTAGTATAGCATTTTTAAAATTGTGTTGAATATTTTATAAAATTTAAAAAATTGATATCACCCAAAAATATGAAAAATAATCAACTGAGTGATTTGAAGCTGTTATTAACCTGTGGAATTTGGAATTAATGTTAGGGTGTGAATAATGCCCCTGCACTTGTCTGTCTAATCTGCCTCCTGACTTTGATGTGTAAGTCACCTCCTACTTTTGCTGCTCCTTCGTCAACCTTGACCCTATACATAGAGCAGGGGATCTATGTGTGTGGAAGCCTCCTCTGCCTTGTGCACTGTGACTCTGTCATAGCCAATAGAGTTCTTACATGATGGTGGATGTCAGGTATTGGGTAAACACCGAACCCATTGGGGCCAGACCCGATTTTTATTCTTCTAAAAATAGCATAATTTATATATTCTGAGAATTTCCAACGTATATCCTTTACATTTACATTTCTGAAATTTTTTGTCATAATTATCACTTTAAAAATCAAAAACATTTGTTTTGTAACCCCACAATTTGCAATCCAATGCGTCACATCTTGTGTATCAGATGTCAGTCATTGTAACTGCTTAGTAACTCAGTAAAATGTTTGCACAGGTGGGATTCGATACACAATGACAACCACGTGAGTAAAAAAATGAAATATTGCCCGTTCAAAGACATAATTAATTTCACCCATAACTTTTTATTATATGAATTTTATTTTCTAGACTATTTCCCTGAAGAGGATGTTTTTCTTGGTTAATCTTTTTTACCTCTCCATTTTGGGAAAGACAAATCCATTTTAACAGTGCCCAAGTAGCCTGTCATTCTCCTAGCAAAAATCTTTATTTAGCTTTTACAATGTTTGCCAAAAGTAAAAATATTCCAATATGAAATGCTTTAACATACTGAATTTAATTTTGTCTAATGTGGATCTCATTCATCTGTGAATTAAGATAATTTAACTGTAGTAAAAATTATAATATATTTTTAGAAGGACCTTGTTTTATATAATAATTGTTGTAATGCACAAGAATTTTTAAAAATTATAAGGACAATTTTATGGCTTAAAAATAGAATTAATGATTAGATGCTATTTTATTATATTTTTTTTTTTTGTAGAGACAGAGTCTCACTGTACCCCCCTCGGGTAGAGTGCCGTGGTGTCACACAGCTCACAGCAACCTCTAACTCTTGGGCTTACGTGATTCTCTTGCCTCAGCCTCCTGAGCAGCTGGGACTACAGGCGCTGCCACAACGCCCGGCTATTTTTCGGTTGCAGTTTGGCTGGGGCTGGGTCCGAACCCGCCACCCTCGGCATATGGGGCCAGCGCCCTACTCACTGAGCCACAGGCGCCAACTAGATGCTATTTTCAATAAGTTTAAAATATTCAAAAAAGTAGAATTAGTAAATTGGACTTAGAATTCTGAATTCCATTTGACAAAAGTACTTTATGAATAATAATGAGTTTCTCTATTTAAAGAAATGATTTATTGTTTGGATAAATATTATAAAGCTCATATATTTGTGTAGAAACTTCAAGAAACTTTCACTTTTCTGTTCATTCTCACCAAATTCCCTAGGTTAACGTCTTTGCCAATGCAGTGTCAAAAAGAATTAATGATAGGAATGTTTGTGAAAAGTAAGTCTAATACCGTGGCTCATCATGATAACCTGATTCTTTGGATGATCCAGGGAAAATAGATGGTACTAATAGGGATTCAAAAGCAGAAGTTCTTTATGTAGGAGAAAGTAGAGAGACTCAAGAAGTGTCTGTGTGTGTGTGTGTGTGTGTGTGTGTGCGCGCCAACCAGAGAGAACTACAGCTCAGTGTAGGATGATACTAAAATTTTCAAAACACATTTCTGTGCATCTCAGTCTCTGTTTTAAAATGCAGGTTTAATTATGATTCAGGTAAAGAGAGGCAAACGGATCAGGAGACAATTGCCATTGAAAAGATAGTTTGATACTTAACAGCTCCTAAAAGGAGGCAACGTCCACACCAGGCCACCTGGGGAAGCATCAGTGTCCTATGGAGACAGAGGAGGGAAACTTGGGCAAAGTCTTTGTTCGTGGTTTCCGTAGGAAAGGAAAATGTAGTTGGCATGAGCAGGTGTAGGATTGGATAGTTTGAATATTTTCAGCAGGCCCTGGGGTGCCTGGGACAGGGGTTAGAGGTCTGGAGAGCCCTGGGTAATTAGCACAGGCTTGGGTCTGGATGGAGGAGGTGGCGGAGGAGCCTGGGCTCTCAGTGGGTTTGCATCTGAGAGGTGCACTGGGAGGCGTTTTCTTCCAGGACTGCCTGCCCCAGGAGAGCCCCTGCCTCCTCTTCTGTCTCGGTGGATGGCATCGGCATTTCCTGATACGCTGGCTCTCATCCAGCAGAGACCTACACCGCTGTTTTCATCCCTTCCCTCACATCCAACATATCACCAAGTCCTACTGATTTCTCCTTCAGAATGTGTCTCCAGCTCTTCCCGTTACCCTCAACTCCGCTGTGCCTCACCAGGTCACGCCAAAGCCCCCTCACTGCTCCCACGATCTGCTCTTCTGCCGTCCTGCACATGATAGGCGGTGATTATTATTGTTCATTTGCCCATTTTCTTTTGGCTACCCCTTTATCTGATCAGTTAACTTGTTTGCTTAAAACCTTTGCTTGGATTCCCCTCTATGTGCAGAGTAAAATCTAAACGTCGTCTTCTGGTTTATTAGTCTCTACATGTCTATGCGACCCCCTAGCTCTCCATCCTTGCTTCTGCCCCTCTGGCCCTCCAAGCCCCGCTCAGTTCTTCACACCCAAGGGCTTTCCCGTTTTTACCCACAGCTGCCTTTTCTCTGCTTGGATCGCTCTGCTGTGTGTTTTTTTGTTTATGTGGAGTCTTCTCAGCCTTCAGCTGTCAGCTGAAATGTCCATCATGCTGGGCGGTCGTCCTTGTTCACTTGAGCTAACCTAGTCCCCGCGGCTCCTTAATTCTGTGTCAGTTGGGCTCCTTTTTAAAACCACAATTATACTTGTCTTGTTTAGCTAGTCATGGATTTATTGTTGTATTTCACTACATTGGTATAAAGGGTTTAAGAGGTCCAGGACCTGGTGTCCATCTTTTTCTCTGTTTTAATCCTATGCCTACTTTTTAGTGGCTAGAACATAATACTCAATGTTTGTAATGTTAAACATATTCATGTATGTGGCACAGATTCAGAAAAGCCAGTGCGGTCAGCTGTGGCAGTGAAGGGTCTTAATTCCAGTGTCCGACGCCAACTCTAGCACCTTCTCCACTGGAGTCTGAAGAGTAATGTGTGTCCATTTTACCACATGTGTTTTAAAATAAAACAATCACAATTCTTAAGCTAAATTTTATTTCATTTTGCTAAGGTATTTATAGACAGGCTAAACTTTGTGCATTTAGTGTTCCTCCATAATGCTAAAATTCACATTAAGTTTTGTTTTCTAATAAAGTTAGCTAAAGGAAAATCTATTTAATTTGGCTGAAATTCTTATTTCCCTTCTGAAATAACATTATATACTTATATAGCTTCACTTCCTAGCAGAAATTGTTGTGTAGCAAGAACGCATTTTACCTATTTATTTAAAGTAGCCTTTTAGGAAATCTTATAAAGAAACATTACAGACACATTTAGCAGCCAATTCTTGCTTATGGTGCAATTTTTGGTGTGGGTGAAAATTACAGTTATGCATTTTCTCTTCATTTTAAAAAAAGTTTTATTTTCTATGTAAGTACTCTTACAATTTATATCAGGTTTTCTTTTTGTTGGAAGTTCTTCAAAGTGATAATTCAATTTTTGGAAATTATCAAGTAACTCTTAATCATGCAGATTTCCTTGCTTGGCTTTGATAAATGAGACACCTGAAAATTAGCGTATTTTTATTTTATTTTAAGTTAAAGAATAGGTTACCAAGTAAGGTAAAACCAGTATTCACTATTCTAAAGATATCAATTATAGGAAATAAAAAATAAGTGAACATGATAAAGATTTGGTTATAATTCTGCCATCATTTCTAGTATTTTCACCTACTTCTTACCCTTCACTTTTTCCTTATGTATGTGAATCCATATCTTATATAATATTTAAAATTTGAATTAGACCATGCATCCCATTTTGAAACTTGCTTTTTTTAGTCTGACAATATATTATGGACAATGTTCAAATTCAATGAATGCTTTTCTAGAACATTTTTAGTGGTGCCACCCTTATCTTTATCTTTTACCAGGCATATTATTTTCTTCTAATGTAATATAACAAGGATAACATGCTTCAAATTGAGTTTGCTTTCTATAACATTGGGAGACGACATTTAGATCCTGTTTTCACCGTGTGATGATTTAAGCTTGACCTTAGTGTTTCTACATTACTGTGCGCACCGTAGCATTTACCACGCATACTTCTTTCATCTCTATCTCTTGCCTCTTTCTGTTTTGATTTAGGTATGCCTGTGGTTAACAGTATATACTCAGATTTTTTTTTTCATATCATCTAAGTAGAAAATCTCTGATAATGAAGAGGGAGAATCACTTTTTTCCAATACTTTAGATTTTTGTTAATTCTAGGTGAGTGGCACAGGTCGAGATTTAGGCACATGAATTACTCCTGCCATTTTAGTTCTACCTCCTCGTTTTTCTTTTCCTAAGTTAAATACTAACCATTAAAAACATTTCTCTGACTAAAACACCCCTTCTAGAATATAGTGGCGAAATGTCTTTCGTACCCTTTCACTAAACCTTGCCCATTAAATCTCATACTGCATTTATAGAAAATAGCCGTTTATAGCTAGGCTGTCTTTAGGAATTTAGAATCCTATTTTACGGACCTCGCTTTTTTTGTTTGGTCTGAATGACACACTTGTGCATTTTCGTTTTTAAATAAGTCCAAATTATATCTGGGACTGGAAGGAACTCTTGGGCTCACTTCCGTTTTGTCCTCAGCCTACTGCAGTCTGCATTGAACTCCCCCATCTCAAGCGAAATGATCGTTGCCAGCATCACCATGACTTCTGCTTCATCAGTCCACTGGTCATTTAATCCTGCCATTCCAAACTAGTCTCTCCAAAGCACTCGGTTTTTTGAGGAAAAAACTCCCAAAGACAATGGGAATCACGAGAGAGTGACATCCTAGCGGGCCTTCTCCTCGGGGGCCTCTCCAGGGCAGGAAGGCAGCTTCACTCAGGGTTCAGTCCCTGCCTCTGTTCTCTTCCGACTTATTAATTTCTTCTTGGGAGAGCACATTTAAAAGTTGTTTCCTAATTTTTAACATACAGGAGCCTGATAAATTTTACTCAAATAAATTGCTTAAGTTTAAATCTGTGTAGGTTATACTGTGTTAATAAGAGTAGGGTGTACCAAACTTTAAACTGCAATAATTCTGCTAGTTTAATACTCAATCTTCTCATTTGTTGGAATAACCTACTATTTTGTTGGAACTGCTGTCAAAACAATAGTAAATTTGTTCTAAGATGGTTTAATATTTGTGGTATTTGGCAGTATATCCGTAAGTCTTTAATTGCATCTGATAGAAATACAAGTTCCATCTGTCTCACACGTGCACCCCACTCAAAGCAACACACCCATGCAGATCTGTTTCCAATGCTCGTAAGTAAGATACCAACAAACCCACAATATTGGTACAGACTGTTCTGGACTAAGTTCTAAAATGTTAACCACAGGAAGTTATTTTATTTCTTTTTTAAAAAAGTCTCTTTTAACCCCCTCATCAGCTGGCCGTGTGTTCAGTGTGGTACTTTAGATTTCTTGGATCCTCAAAGTTCTCAAAAATACTGGAATAACCAAATGGAAGGTGGTATTATTTACTTACACAAAATGTGAATAATTAACTGCTAAAATGACAGCAATCTAAACTGAAATTGTTCTGATCATATCATTGAAACTGGAGGATTTAGTGAAGCACTTACTGGTTTGTGGAATGTGTGATCACACGAGTGTAGGTCTGTATGTGGATGACCCACAGTCCTGAGAACCTGTGAGGTCACTTGAGCTCTCAGAACCACACTTTACCTCATTGCGGCTCTTGGTCATTTGTATTTATATTATTGAGTTTTTAATTATTTTAAATATGTGGGAACCAAAGTACTGAAAGAGGAATTGGCATATTGTGACTAATAGTGGGCTCCGATTTTCTCAGTAGGGGCTTTTGTAATTAAAATAAATTTTATTAATTTTAATATGTTTGCATATTTAAGTATTTGAAATGTTTATGTAATTTATATATTACATATATGATTGCAATGGATTTATTAAAAACTGAGATATTTATTCATATTACTTTGGATAGGGTTCTAAATTTTCTGAACAATTTGAATTTGTCTGAAGAGTTTAAATGCAGAAAACGTTTCTACAATGTTTAAAGATGTTACCATTTTTATGTAACGTTTATTGCCCTTTTCAATGTAACACAATAGAAAAACAAAGCATCTAAAGTATAATAATTTGGAATTTTTTTATTCTTCAAACTGAGTTTTAATTATTCTAATGACTTTGCTAATTAAGGTTATACCACAGGATCTTAGTTCTGCTTAATTCTTCTCAGCTGCATAATATGGTACCTACTAGTAAAGAATTTGAATTTCTTTCATGGTTTGGGTAGTCCATTATTAACATTCATAATCAAGGATGATTATCTTTATAAAATGTTATTATATAATCACTCTCCCACCTTTCGTATGTCATGAAATAGCCTTGGATGAACAAGTCAAATTCGTGAAGTGTTGGCAAATCACAATTATATTCTAAACCCTCAGGGGCCAGCGTCTAATTTATCAGCGTTTGAAACTTGTTTTGAGGGTTTGTAGCTATGCGCGTCTCAGGTTTTGAGGGTTTGTAGCTATGCGCTTCTCAGGTGATCCGTATTATGCTTTTAACTTGGATAATGTAAGATAAAAATCATCAGCCTTGATGATTTTATCTCATATTGAAAACCAAAGCTGTAGGCAGGGCCACTTTGCCCATCAAATAGTTTACATTAATGCCATGAAAGGCAACTAAATTTTAAACATGTTGGCCTAGGTTTTGTATCATACACCAACTTATCTAGTGAGTTTCAGTTGCAGATTTTCCTTACTCAGATGGTCCTGTTCTCATTTCCACATAGAAACAGACATATGAAAGAGGTGAATAAGAGTTCTTTGGGGATCAGCCGCGTCTGCTGCTGTTTTGATCTTTGCTTACCAGACCTCTGTATGGTGTGTGCCCCTGGAGACCAGAGGCTCCGTGCTGTTACCTCAGCCCCCGGGTGCCACGTCACTCCTCCCCACAGAGTTCTTTCTGCTTCCAGGGATCTTTTCTGGACTATTTCTCATGGACCTGCTTCTGCTTACTATGATGGTCCTTTATGGGCATCTCACATCTGCTTCTTTGTGTTCTGTTTGATGTTTTTCTTGGCTTTTCTCATTTATTCCTGTGGCTTCCACTACTGGTGACTCTGTTTTATGTGCAGCCAAACCCTTTGTGAGCTCATGTCCCTGGTTCACCCAGGAAACAAGTACGAGCTTTGGTAAGCGTTAGAAAAAACTCTGGGGAGGGGGACATAAAAACGAATACATAATTGAAAAAAAAAGAAGGAACCTGAGCTAGTTGGTGAGATTAGAAAAGGCTTCCCTGAGGAGCTGATAGTTGAGGTGGAATTTAAAGACACTGGTGGAAGTTGTTGTGGAAATGCCGGAGAGATCCTTGTATTCTGCCTAAAACACAGCGTGTCAGAGATCTTTCTAGCGTGACAATGCCAAGACCTCATGAAATACCCTGGCCTTGAGTTCCTCTTTTATCTGACTTTTAGCACTCCCTCTGATCTGCTGGTGAGTTCCTAAATATAAATGCACACTCAAGACTCTGAAGTCTGTTTTCTACCGTTTCCCTGGCTTTTCTGTATGAGCATCTCTTAGCCGTGGTTCAAAGCCTCATGAAATATTATTTTGCCTTAACAAGTTTTCTAGCCACTGGATTTTTCATAGAACTTCTCACATGGCTGTAGTATGTTCTTATTTTCAGGAGAGGCAATGTCGTATTGATGGGAAGAGTAATGGTTCTCAACACAAATCTCTTGGAATTAGGATCCACTTACTACCTGTGTGACCCTGTGCTTTTTTTTTTCTTTTTAAATATCAAAAGGGAGCCCTGGGACCTTTCTCGCAATGAGGTCCCTGTACAAGTCAGTGATAGGACCTGCTGCATAGACTTATAAGGGTCAGAAGTATGTATCTCTCAGAATAATGGCTGAAAGATAGTAAACAGTCAGGTTTTAGTGATTGCAGTCTTTTTAAAAAATTGTATTTTCTGTCACTTTCAGGCTACCATAGGCTTTTTCACCTCTGTCCTTACCATAAAGTAATTGATATTGGTGACATTGCGTGGATGCTGACGGTTAAAGTCCAGGCTTTAGTTAGTTGATGAGTGACATTTTATGTTATGCATAAGAACCGTTCATTTATTTAACAGTTAATTTATTAAACATCTACTTTGCGCCAGGTACAATACCAGGGACCAGGGATCGATTGGTGAGCAAATAAATTGCTCATGCCTTTCTGAGTTTTACAGGATGGTGGTGAAGGATGTTAATTAAGTAATCATGCACTGGATGTGTGATGCAGATTGTGCCCGGTGCTATGGGGCGTTGCTTTTGTTTATTATGGGGAGGAGGTTGACTGGTTTGGGAGGCTAAAAAAGGCTTCCCTGAGGAAACAACCAGTTTTCTGAGGTGAGATGAATGAATAGTTATTAACTTTGTGGTAGAGGGAGGCTGGCGAGTGTGAGGGAAGCATGCCAGTGTGGGGATGTTCTGGCTCCATGAAAAACTGATAGGTCACTCCTGAAAATTATCCAGAAAAATCCTTAAATGCACATAAAGTAGCTGCCACGTGGAGAAGAGGCTTTCCTGCCTGGGATTTTTTACTTTAATTTTACTTTTAAAATTTTTTATATTTTAATTTCAGAATATTAGGTGGTACATATGTTTTATGTAGTTTGTTTTCTTGCACAAATTGAGTCAGAGTTATAAGTATACCCCAACCCAGAGAGGGTGTATCACACCCAGTCGGTGTGAATTCACCCCTCCTCTCTTACCTCCTTCCTGCTTGATTTGCACTGAGATTTATTTCTATACATGCACGTAGGTGTTTAGAGACATTGAGCACACATGTTAGTTTCTCCGTTCCTGTGATGCTTCGTTTGGAACAATGGTTTCCAGTTTTGCCCAGCTTGTCATGATTTTTCTTCATGGCTGAGTAGTCCCCCTTAGTATGCATACACCGCCTTTTACTAATCCAGTCGTGTGGTAGCGGGCATTTGGGCTGTTTCCATGTCTTTGCAATTGTGACTTGTGCTGCTATAAACATTCGAGTACAGGTGTCCTTTTCGTAAAATGACCTTTTGTCCTTTGGGTATATACCTAGGGATGGGATCTCTGGATCAAATAATGGGTCTGCTTTAAGTTCTTTTTCCATAGAGGTTGTACTAGTTCGCAGGCCTACTGACTGTGTGTTGGAGTTCCTTTTTCTCTGCACCCATGCCAGCGTCCATTGTTTGGGGACTTTTTAATACGAGCCACTCTCATTGGAGTCCGGTGACATCTCACTCTGGTTTTGATTTGCGTTTCCCTAATTAGAGACCATATCTCAACCTCAAGGAGACCATTCTCTAACTAAGCTTATCTCTTCAGCCCACTTACTCCACCACGTCAATTCTCAAGACCTCCCTAACTCACCAGGACTTGCAATACCCTTGTGTTATGACTTTCCCTGTCTAGGCATTTCCTCGTATTCCACTCATGTTCTCTACTGTAAGTTATCCACTTAGATTCTGTACTCAACTCTTCTCTCCCTTGCCTCTTTCTCACCCTTTCACGTTCATCTGGTAAAATCCTAGTCTTGGTAAAAGGTAAATATCAGCTTACTGTATGCCTTCACCTATGTAGCTAAAGACATCCAGAAAAAAACGCAAGCTGTGCCCAAACTCATCCTACATTTATGATCAGTAACCCAGGTGTATTTATTTGTTTATTTTGGTGGTACCAGGTAGTCCTGTTCCACTGACCTGGTCCATCTGCCCTCCCACTCTCTGAGATGACGTCTATAAGTCTTCTCCTCTCTGTTGAGGACGCTACTCCACTATCCTTACTCTAAGCCTTTCTTCCAGTATTACTGGGAAGATTGAAGAAATCAGAACAGAAATCATAAAAGCTATTACCCCTGACACTATCCAAAAACTTAATTTTTTTTTTTTTTTGACACAGAGTCTCAAGCTGTCACCATGGGTAGAGTGCTGTGGCGTCACAGCTCACAGCAACCTCAAACTCTTGGGCTTAAGCGATTCTCGTGTCTCAGCCTCCCAAGTAGCTGGGCCTATAGGTGCCTGCCACAGCACTCAGATAATTTTTGGTTGTGGATGTCATTGTTGTTTGGCAGGTCCAGGCTAGATTCAAACCTGCCAGCTATGGTGTGTGTGGCTGGTGCTCTAGCCTCTTGAGCTACAGGTGCCGAGCCCATTCACATAATTTTTTATATATTGACTATCATCCTGTTTTTTCAATGAACTCCTTGTCAATTTAAGGGTGATCTCAGCTGGTAGAGGTTGATCCCATCCCCTTTGGCCATCTCAAGATCATTGCCCAGACATCCTCTCTACTTTCACAATGAACTTTTCTCTCACTATTGGGCCATTCATGTCAGCAGAAAAGGAAGCCATAATTTCTCTCATTTTATAATTTCTCTCATTTATAAATCTGTCTTGAGTCCATATTTTGTTCTGGATATCATTGCATTTGTTTGTTCTTCCTTACAGCAGAACTACTTGACATATTTACATTTTTTTGTACCCAAGTACTCTTATTTTTTCTTAAAAAAATTTTCAAAGGTATTGATCAGCAGCTTGTAATACATAAGATCTTTTTTTATTTTTCATAATTTATTCCACCAGTGCCTTATATACATTTTGCCACTTAATAGTTTTGGCTTTTTATTGTCTTAAAAACATGGTTATTAAATAGTCTCCCTTTACTAAATTCTCAATGAAAATGTACCTAAATGTGACATTTCACCTTTTTGTTTTTGGTCCATGAGGCATTCTGGACCTGTATTTGTGACAATGACAATTACTACCCTTCTTTCCATAAAGGCTATACAGCTACAACTCAGATATTACCTTATAAATGCAAAAATAAGTAACTTAATCATATTTACCCTCAGATTAATCCAAAATAAATAAAAGAAAGTCTGAGTGAATTATATTCTTAACTACTTGGGAGGCTGAGGCAAGAGGATCACTGAGGCCAGGAGTTGGAGGCCATGTGTGCTATGATTATGTGAATAGCCACTGCACTCCAGTCTGAGATAGATGGTGAGATGATATTTAAAAAAAAAATGAAAATTTTAAAAGTCTTAGAGAGGAATAAGAGATGGTCCAGAACTTAGGTGCTATCTAGAACAGACTAGATAGTTAGAAGGAAGTGCCTGTCTGGAAAGTAGGAGTAATGAAGAGAAATTTACTCCCTACACAGTTACATCTTGGATGATACTAAATTAAAAGAAATTTACCATTCAAATGTATATAATCCTAGATGGGTTTTTCATTCAGACATTATGGGACGTGTACAGTGTGCCAACAACTATGCTAGATGATGGCCTTAGTCTGTTTGGGATGCTGTAACAAAATACCATAAGCCAGTAGCTTAAAAACAACATAAGTTTCTTTCTCCCATTCCGGAGGGTAAGAAGTCAAGCCTCAGGGCCCTGGCAGGTTCTGTGTCCAGTGAGTACACACTTTCTGGTTCACAGATAGCGTCTTTCCACTGTAACCTGACATGGTGGAAGGGGCGAGGGTCTCTTTTGTGGTCTCATTTATAAAGACCTAGCTCATACATGAGCCAGCCACTTCCCAAAGGCCCTGCCTCTCAATGCCTTCACTTTGGGAGCAGGATTTCCACATGAACTCTGAGAGGACACAGATATTCAGACTCTAGCAGTGGTGCAGATGAAGGAGTTAGGAAGACACTGTCGCCAAACTAATTCATGATTGGCTTACCCAGGAGCACCTAGAAGCAGAGCCTGGGATGAGGGTTGAGGTGCTTGTGTGCTGTTGAGGGAACGCGCACAGGGAAGGTGCAGGCAGAGGGCAGGGCAGGTTATGGTTGGGGGCCATGAGCCGCCAGCTCTCACAGCAGCTGGAAGGGTGGAGTGGCTTGTGAAAGAGATCTTGATGGGCCAACAGCACTGACTATACTCTAGTAGAGACTAGAAGCTAATCAGCAGGTAGTGTGATTAATTCAGACAAGTACAGAAAAAGCATGAAAAGAACAAATTCTGTGTAAGGTAGCTGAAGATTTTCCTGTTTAATTTTTGGGACCAAGTGCAATATGAAGATGTGGTATGCCTTGTCCAAATTTATTAAGAATTTCAAGAACATTAAACCAAGCATAGGCCTTGTAAAGGTGGGACTCTGAACTACGTGAAGCTGACCCTGAGGGCCAGGGGCCTGCCGAGTAGTGGGGAACCAATAGGATTTTGAAAGACATGAGTTACAAACTCCAATTCATGTTTTAGGAAGAAATTTTTGGCACTAGAGCCGAACATGGTCATAAAATCGACTTTATGATAAATTTGTGGTGCTTTGCAGCAATTTAGATGCCTCTTCGTGCGTTGCAATGAAGCAAAATGTTAAATCTTCCAAACAGAAGGCCATTTTCTGTCGCTGATTAGTTAATAATAACACCTGTAATAGTTATTTCTGTGTGAAGTAATGATTCTATATCCCTAATGAATAAAGTTCTTCAAACTATTTATGATGTAATAAATTCTATTGCATTACTGTGTTTCAGAAAGCAATTTGATAAGAGTATGATACAGAGTTCCCATAGTCACAGGCAGAGGCCCAGATTTAGGGCTGGAGTAAGGAAGTCCAGGATGAGGGTACAGGACAGACAGTGCATTCTCCACTACACACCACCTTCACACAGGAGGTGACAAAAGACTCTGGGTTTGCTCGGCTTTAACCTGGGGCCCACTTCACTAAAAGCACATTTCTGTGTGAAGCCTTTAATAGATACATTTAATTCTACCTTCTCTACTCGTTTGTTCTAAAATCCCTTCAGACATTTAACAATATATTTTTAGCATACTATAAGCTATTAAAATACAGAGTGCCATGCTGTTACTTTTTATAAGGTATTTAATACTAAAAATTAAACAATTTCACATATTTAAATATGTTTAAATTCTACATTTAATTTGTACCAGCCAGTTAGGCATCTGTGTTTAACCGCACCATAGCCTGTGGTTTAAACATCTTCCTCTCTCTTCCACTTCATTAATAACCAAGTTCGTCGTGGAAACATCTGGGGTCAGGGCGTTAACTCTAGAGTTTAGATTCAGGAAAGGCTAAACTTGGGGAGCTGCCCCTCTGCTCTAGAAGTCTGTAGTGCTGAATTTCAAGTGTTCTCAACCATGCCCCTGTGGTTCTGCTGGCAGCCTGTCATTCAGCCCATTTTGGAGTCCAGAGAGCTGCGTTCCGGAATAAACCTAAAAACACGGAGGGAGAAAGCCGTTCACTAGGAACTTAGGAATTACTCCGCGTTGGGTCTGGGCAGGGTGTTTAATTCCTATACATAATAGATAAGGATCTTGTGTACTCATGGTGCTTTGGTATAGATGATGGAGATTATATTGTATAGATCTCAAATGTCCCCAAGGCCAGGGAAAACCCAGTTCGAGAGTCCCTGTAGAAATTATTTTTGCCAGTCAGAACCTCACAAACTTATGTCACTTTGTCACTGAGTGGTCCCTGAAAATAAGCAATTATCAGCCCTCCCTGGGTGATGTGGCTGTCTATTGAGTGAAAGACACACATTTGCTACAATGTTCAGTATGTCGAGAAAAGAAATGTGTGAAACAGGTATGGAACTCCACTCACAAATTCAGTTATGCAAGAAAATAGGCCTATATTGTTTTATAATAATTTAATCTCCAAAGTCAAACTCCAGCTATTCTTGCTCCGGACTGAGTCTGTGCCAAGAGTCTTGTGCAGTGTTACAGTGTAGGGCTGGGGGTCCCCACGGTGCTGGCTCGCCATGCTTGCACCCTGCGAATCAGCAGGCTTGGTCCTTGGAAGTCAGACTCCTCTGTCACAGTTCTGCCAGACCTAATTCTCATCCACGAGATCCTGTCCAGAACATTCTCTGCTATTTTCATGACTTCCTTGGATGCCTCAAGATTTATTCTGTCACTATAGTGCCAGCTGGGCCTCAGCAAAGTCCGTGAGCCAGCCTCAGGTTAGTCCCCTTAGGGAAGCTTTGCAGCCATTGCTACCATGCGTCCTGGGTCCTGCCATGGAGGTAAGCGCTAAGTCTTTTCTGATCTGAGACCTCATTAAATTTGAGTTTCTGCTGCTGCTAACCTGAGATTCAACTAGTGGAGAAAGATAGTGTGTGGGGGCCCTTTCTCAGGGATCACTCGGGCTTAGTCAAGGCTTTCACAAAGATTTCGTGATGTGGGCTATTGTCACAGAAGTTAGGAGAGATCTCAAAGTAAGCATCCAATGTACTCAATACTAACATGAAACTGTGTAATCCAGTAATCACACTTTTGGGCATTTATCCCAGAGAAATGAAAACATGTTCATAAAACAACTGTACCCTAATGTTAATTGCAGTTTTACTCGAAATAGTCAAACTGAAATTAGCCTCGATGTACTTAGGTTGAATAAACTGAGGTATGTCTATTCTACGGAACACTTTCCAGCATTAAAAAGAGGGGACCCATTGATTCACACAAGTTGGATGAATCTCCAGGCAATTTTTCTGAGAAAAAAAAAAAAAAGCCAATCATTAAACATTCCTTATATTGATTCCATTTTTAGAGTATTTTTGAAATGACAAAATTTTATAAATGGAAAACGTGTTAATGAATGACAGAGCTTAGGGAAAGACAAGGACTATAAGTGAGAGAGAGAGGTAAATGTGATTGCAAAGGGCAACAGGAGGAGGTCTCGTGATGGTGGAAGTATCGTGTCTTGATTAGGCAGTGCGTACAGGAACCCGCACTTGGGATAGAATTGCATGGAAGTAGGTAACACGTGAATGAGTACAAGTAAAATGAGAAAATGAAATCACGTTAGTTGACTGTATCAAGGCTAATATTCTGGTTGTGATATTATTTTGTACCCAGTACTTACTAACGGGGAAAACTGGGTAAAGGGCATGTGGGATCTCACTAGATTATTTCTCATAACTTCATGTGAATCTATACTTATCTCCTAAAAATTTCAATAAAGGCGCTATCTCAGTCAGATGACAGAAAAAAATTCAGAAAATAATAATTGTACATTTTAAATTGTCTTGCTTAACATATAGGACAGATTAACGTATAATTTATTGTCTACAAAGTTTATTTTCCACTGAGAATTGGATGCTAACACTTCATTATAAGATATTTCTTGATAGAAATCTGATTTTAAAAAATACAGAGTATTTGCGATAAACACCTAGATGAAATGGAGTTGGTGTGCATGCCCGTGTGTGTGTATTCAATTCTTTTTGGCTTGATGCTGTTACCAAGAAGATATTTGGGAGAGATCTAGCACCCTAAAGAAAAGGGAAAAAAAGAAATCCTTGGGATCTTTAACTAGCATCAATGTATGCCCTTTCTAAGTGGGAAGGCTGTTCAGGAGAGTGCATATGATTTGGTAATAAACCTCTGCTTACAAAGCTGTATTAATCAAGACTTGCGGAGTGGGCAGATTCCAACTATCTAGCCTTGCACTGCTGCGTACAATGGTAGATGTGAAAACACGGCCTGGGTCACTGGCTCCTCACCTGTTTGGTGGTGCCTTGGAAAAATGGGCACTCAGTACTTTATCCCGATGGGTAACCGACGACCTCATATCATGCGGCTTCTTTCATGCCATCTGTTGAGGATGAATTTGGTGCTTCACTGAGAGGAAACTTATTCAGGTGCCATAATTTTTATCAGTCCTCTTTCTAATTTGTACTGTTCCTGTGTGTTGGAGAAGCAGTATGATGAGTTTAAGGGCACAGATGCTTCAGTTGTACAGCTGGGTTCAAGTCCTGCTGCTTCCACTTAACCCTACGTGACCTTGGGTAACCTACGTAAGGTTTGTGCCTCCCCTTAGCTATATTAAAAGTACCTGCCTGCCTCAAGGAATAGTGGCAAAGATGAACTCTGTCACTTTAGTATATGTGAAAAGACGAGGATGGGGCCGCACGGGAGCATTATGTCAATGTTGTTGATAGTTACTGTTGACATGAAATGGGAGGTGCACATAGCATCTGTCAACTTTTTGAAGTGTAATTAAATTGTATTAAGTGCTGATTTGTAAATGAACTTTACATTTACATTTGGATTATAGAAAATAATTACTTAGTTTGGCTGATCTGAGTTTAACCTAACTATCACATACTGAATATCCAAAATCGGTTTTTCATATTTTACAACTGAAATGAATATTACTGACGCTTTAATATTTATTTTTTTTTGTCACCAGTTACTAATAACAAATGTGGCGGCCATGGATGTGAGAATGAAGCGCTGAGGGTGTGCTGCTTTGCCTTAAACGCTATGAAGATGGGAATCTTTAAACAAACCAGACTGTGGCGTTTTATAGAACGCCATCACATGACCTAAAGAATCTTTACATCTTTTAACAGTGTGTCCGCTAGCTACGGCCAAACCAAGCACAAAAGGCAGTTCTTCTTCCCTGTAAAGTCATGTTAACTCAGAAACGCTTTGACCTGAATGAATTTCTCTTAGGATTATTGTAGAAATCACCAGAGGAAGGAGAGGATTTCATTTGAAATATGGAGAGATTCATAGAGACCTGGAAATTCTTTTAAAAATTCTTGAGTTTTGGACATTATTAATCAACTTTTATAAGATTTTCAAAAGAAAGTTCTCTTCCTTCAGTGTTTTCAGGAACGGAGACAGATCAAATCAATTTGTTTGACGGCAACTTTCAATACTTTCGTTTGTGTGAATTCAGACTAAAATGAATATTAAGTACAACCTTACAGGGTGAAAATAGTAAAAAGTTAATTCCACTTATTTTAGCTTTATGGTGATAGCAGTTACACATTTTACATAGTCTGTGTGTGTGTATAGAGACAGACAAACAGGGTCATATCTTTTTCCACTAGGCATCTCCCTGATTTCCCTAAATTCCTACTAAATTAAAAAAAAAAGTAGGGCGGCGCCTGTGGCTCAGTGAGTAGGGCGCCGGCCCCATATGCCGAGGGTGGCGGGTTCGGACCCAGCCCTGGCAAAACTGCAACCAAAAAATAGCCGGGCGTTGTGGCGGGCTCCTGTAGTCCCAGCTGCTCGGGAGGCTGAGGCAGGAGAATCGCGTAAGCCTGAGAGTTGGAGGTTGCTGTGAGCTGTGTGAGGCCACGGCACTCTACCAAGGGCAGTAAAGTGAGACTCTGTCTCTACAAAAAAAGAAAAAAAAAAAAAGTAGAAGGTGAAAAAGCATGGTATGCTAAGAAACACACCTTGCAAAAGAAAAATTGCACCCAACTTCTTTTAAATACGTGGAGCAACGTGCTTATGGAGAACATGTGGAAGACGTCTGTAAGTGGTGGTGCTCAGCGTGGTTGGATCCCACTGAGGACATGGTCTCTGGGGCTTCCATGACCAAGCTGGTGGTGGGAGCTGCCTCAGACGGGAACTAGAGCCATTTAGCAGTGAGGCAGTATGGGAAAGGAGTCACATGGGAAGCCTAAGAACTCACAGTTGCTGTGTTCAAATCCCAGTTCTAACATTTACCAGCGTAGCGCCGTATCCAGGCACAGAGAAATTACCTTAGAGCTTTTGTGCAAAAAGCATCTCTGGATGTCAAGATGAAAGTTCAATAAAATGTATTAGATGATTAATAATATTGAGAAAAACAATGTTTTGTATTTCCCTCTACAAGAGCAACTCCAATTACACGTGGTTCCTTATTTGGTATTTTTATAATTTCTCTGTCTCTTTCTCTGTATCATTTTCTATCTCCATATAGATAATTAATGATAATAATGAAAATAAATTAATACAATAAATTTTTAAAGTAATTTAGCTGAAAGCATAAAATAGCATATCAAGAATATTTGTAATTGTCATCTAAACTGAGTTTGAGTTTTAAGTTTGCCAAATTTTTATTTTGACAAAAATACATGAGTTATTTATCCCAGGTCGAGGAATGTTGAGACTGTGCACATGTGCCTCAGTCTGGAGGCAAGGTCGTCAGTCATCCCAGCACGAAAACTCGGAACCTTCTCTTTTACTCTCAAAAATATTGTGCTTAGGTTGATAATGCCTGCACGTATTCTGCCTAACATTGGGAATGTGTGTGAAGTGCAGTTACGACCTAACAAAATCTGGAACATGTCAGGCTGTATCTGTGAGCCACAAGTGGTAAAAAGAAAAAATGGGTCTAATCAGGCGGCGCCTGTGGCTCAAAGGATTAGGGCACCAGCCCCATATGCTAGAGGTGGTGGGTTCAAACCCAGCCCCAGCCAAAAACTGCCAAAAAAAAAAAAAAATGTGTCTAGTCAAAACAAACATCACCAAAGTTTTGGATAATCAGTCTTGTTGGTTTTCTGTATGATGCCTTCCTCTAAATGATTGTGCAGTCCACATTCTTTAAAATAATAAAGAACATTATGCTATTCTAGCACGTTTTACTCAAATATCTGAAACACCAGCTTGCTTTTTTTCCTGACATATTTCATCCCAGACAGCATTTTGATCTGTGTGTAGTACTCACAAGTCTGGATTATTACTCAGAAGAGGAAAAATCTTTCAGAAGCTATGCCCTTGGCAGATAATTTCATCCCCAAGTAAACTGAGCTTCCAGAAGGGTCCCTGAACGTAGGACAGTGTCGGCCGTTCAGCAGGCTACTGGTGGACACATGTCAAATGAATGAAGATGGAGGGACTTTGAATAGTTCTTAGCTTTAAAAAAATTAATCTGAATGTATTAATGTTACCGTTATACTTGTAAGGTAACAGTATTTGTTCTAGTCATCCACACTACTATGAGGATAATAAAATTCTTTATTTTTAAGTCATAACTATACATTTATGTAGTACAATGTACTGAGTTTATATACTCAAGGAATGTCTCACCATTAGTGATTTTACAATTATTAGGTTAAATGAAATATACGTATAGACTGAAGGAGAATTCATTAAATAAGAATATTTAATCCCAATAAGATATTAAGGGAGGGACTTTAATCCGTATATGTATAAATATGAGGGCGGGAGGGCGGGGTCTGTGTGCTGCCACCTATTGGGCAGAATGTAAGGGTACGTGGCGCCCCTGCTGGGCTAGGGACGCAACTACACCAGGGGCCTCGCCTAACCAATGCAAACAGTGTATCCCAGTCGTTTGTACCCTCATATTAATCTGAAATTTAAAAAATAAATAGATAAAAATAAATATGAAGGGGAAAAAGAGGACACAGAGGGACATGTGAGATAATTGAACACTTTTTATCGAGGTCAGTGATGTTCCACTGAATTTCTACTATAGAATTACTGTCGAAAGCCTATCAGTCATCATTCTGGAGTCCCGAAGTCCCTAAAAAAAATGTCCTTTCCATGTTATGTTACAAATTCCTTTCATGATCAGTGAGAGATGATTTTACCCTGACATCAATTCAAAAGATACTGTGTTATAGAGGAGGACATTTTGGGACAGCTGGCAGTGAATTTTCCTATGATAATTAGAAACCAAAAGTTGGAGAAATGTACTTGAAAGGCTTTGCTCTTTGATCATGTTATTAATCTTTTCAGGAATTTAATAACATGGGCCAATTGTATCATTCAACTAGGAGATAGCCAATAATTACAATAAACTTTAAGTGTTCATAATAGCATGATGGTAAAAGAGAAGGCTAACCATGGAGGGAGGTCAGAGTTTTAAGAGTCTTTAATTCTTCCAAGTCAATAGGAAGATAATTGGCATTAAAATGGGCTGATTTGGGTGGATTACCAACGACTGACTGGCGAGCCATTACTAAATTAAAACGCCCATTTAAAGCTCCCTGGTTCCTCTGTGCTGCAATTATAGCACATCAAAGACCTAAGGTATAGCCTGTTGCTGTGACTAACCACACCCTAGTACACCTGGTGATTGTTTCTCTGCTTTCTCTCCTTCCAGGCGTCCTCAAACTTTTTAAACAGGGGGCCCATTCACTGTCCCTCAGACCGTTGGAGGGCCGGACTATAGTTTTAAAAAAAAAATATGAACAAATTCCTATGCACACTGCACATATCTTATTTTGAAGTAAAAAAAACAAAATGGGAACAAATACAATCATACCACCTCAGGTGGCCTGCAGGCCACAGTTTGAGGACCCCTGAAAAGCATCCTTTTATCACCTTTTGGGGAAAAAAATCGATTGCAGATAAAAGCAGGGCCACTTTAATGTTCTTAATTATGTGCTGAAATTGTTGGAATAGGTACAAAAATAGCAATTTAGTATCTCAAGTTACTGTATTAAAGAATAATTTGTCTTATTTTTTAATTTGATGAGAACACTTAATACAAAGGTCACCAAATTTTAATGAGTCGCTTCAACCCAAAATATCAGTGAATAACCACATCCTTCAAAGAACTGTGCTCTTTTGAAACTTTTTTTAAAATTTCAGAATATTATACGAGTACACTTGTTTTGGTTACATAATTTGCTTTTGCACATTTTAAGTAAAAGTGATAAGCGTGCCCTTCACCACAGAATATGCGCGTTGTTACCAGTTAGGTGTGAATGTACCCTGCCCCCTCCCCACTAATTTAGAACTACTGAATCATCTGTCAAGTACATAGTTAGACGGACTGTGTTTATTCTAATAAAAGGGAACAAATTGTTAGTAATGCAAACTCCTTTGCTTAAATGTCTTTTGATATAGTGCTCAAAACTGCATGCTGAAATTTTAGCATCTTTATTCTACAGAGAAAGAAAAATGGTCTAAATTTCTTTACTTTAGAAACGTTTGTTTTCATTTTAATTTCCAGAGAAGCATTTTTAAATCTGGCCATAGTTGTTGCTATGTTCCAACCTTGTGCTTCTTCATTGAATAAGATTTCTTAGGACATGCAAGTGTCTACTTGAGGAAAACATCTAGAAATAGATTTGCAATTAGAGGCTCTCAGCATATAAAATTACTTTAAAACTTGATACTGTTTTTGAAATAAATGTTCCTCCACTCTATGTTGTAATGGAAAAGATCATCATTACTGTCCAAGCTGTCTGTCCTAATTGATCTAATTCCACGCTAATTGCTATACTCTCCATTTCAGTTTGTCTCTATGGGCACAATCTTTATCTTGAAAAAACAGGCAGAGCCTTAGCAGCATTCAGAATGCCCCGCATAAGTCTTTGAGAAGTTTGTATATTTTCTGTTTTGTTTTCTGATCAGAATGTTTATGTTCAGTTTATGTGCCAACAATTAAGGCACAGATTTTAAATTTATTTTCACTTAATGTTCTTCTTAGACTCCTCAATTTTATGAGGTAGGAAAGCTCTAAGATGCTTCTTCAGATGAGAAGAATTACAGACAAGTATGGAGATGTGAATCCAAGGAAGAGAAGATTCTTTGAAGGAGCTCGCACCGTGGGTGGTGACCAGGGAATTCTCGCAGGACTGTGTGTCATGCTGGCTTTGCGTGGCCACTGGGCCTGGGGAGTGGGAGGATGGGCCCTCAGGGTGACTTGACATTTGAGCTGGGACTTGCAGAAATGAGTGTGCTTCTTAGGGAAGAAGCCTGGGAGGGGGTAAGAGGCAGGAGGAAGCACACACGTTAAGACATACATGTGCAAAAGTATGTGGCTAGTGACGCGAATGCAACAGGATGTGAGGGCAGGGGATTAAATCAGAAGGCTCGACTGCACAGGAGTCAAACATTTTATAAATGCAGATGGTTAAATAAAAATCAATTTTGTCATCTTTATCACTTAGCGTATTTACTAGTGTGTAGAAAGTACTCAGTTAGTATGCATTAAGCAAATACAATTGCAGTGACTTCAAGTGTTGGAGAATAATTAACATTTTTGAATTGGAATTCAAAAAACATGACAAACTGGACTAGACCAAAAACAATGGGATACACCATAACAAAGGACCAAAGCAAAATCTTAGACTTGTTTTCAAGAAGTCAGCCCCCTCAGGGCAGTGTGGAGGTGGTGGTCTGCAGGGGAGCCAGGCTGAAAAGCAGGTCCAGGATAGAAAATGTAGGGATATTAATTGACCACAGCCGAATATATTTCAACAGTATCATGCAACTGCCCCCAAATCTGGGGCGCATAAATAAGTGTTGCATATTATAAGTTTCAAAAGCAGAATAGAGAAGAGGCCCCTAGCTGATGTACACCTGGAGCCTGATTTTGAGTTCTGAGCCCATAATTTCCTGATGTGTGTGTTGTCAGAACAGTGGTTAGTGAATGCTGGGATGGGCCAGGACGGAGACAGAAGCAGAAGGACGGCTTTCCACCTCTTCTCTGCCTCCCTCGTCTCCAATCTAGGCTAATACTAGTTGGGAAAGTCTGCAACAGGTATTTGGAGACAGCGTGAAATAAGTAGGCGATGACTTCTACAGGTATATTGTTTTCTATTTGTTCTTCATGCCTTTAAAAGCTGGTTTGGGTACTTACTATGTTAAAGCATGTCATTGCTGTATGCAGCTCAACCACACAGAAATAGGTTTGGCTTAAACAGTGTTCTGGGAAGGGCATTCTTGAACTCATTTTATCTGCTCTGAGCCCCGAAATATTGACTGTACCAGCTAGTTGGGGTGTATCCGGCAGCAGTATCTTAGAGGTCATGATCACTCTTTCTGTGATAACCTTCTCTGACACGATAGGGGGAGTTATACTTTACCTTTATCCCCGTAATAATCCACTTCTTGTTTAAGTTTCTTTTTTTTTTTTCTTTAATGTCCCCCCCCCCCCTTACTTTCAACCTCAGGGCTTCAAATGTCAGAGCGTTTCCCAGGTATCATCATTAACATCACGACTAGCGGTAGCTCAGTGGTGATCAGCCTCACCAGATCCTGCCCACAGCATCCAAGTTCACAAGGTCCTGTGCTCAGCCTGGCATGTGACAGGATGGAGTTTGAGCTTCTCTCTTTATTCAGGCAAACGCAGGGAGGCAGGAATAAACTCCTCAAACTATCTATATAGTTAAAGTATAGCTTCACACTTAGAATTGAGGACACATTTTTTAAAATTAAAACTATAGCTGTATTTATGTTCATTTAGCAAAACTTTATGCTAGCTTTTTAAATTACAAATTGGTTATACCCTAGCTTATTTCACAAATGACTTAAGGCAATTATAGCAAGCAAATATAAATTTATAAATGTAAATAATATATTTATAAATTTATAAATATAAATTTAAAGCGAGAAAAAAATAGAAGTAAGGGATTAAAAAAAATAGGAAATCAACTGGAGCTTAGAACATGACACCCATGAGAATCCATTCCATGGAGCACCATGCACGTCAACAGGCTGCAGATTAGCTTCTTAGTGGTCAGTGAAAAATGGAATTATGTAAGTAGAAAACGTGGAGAAAGCTTTTGCCATTAAAGCAGTGACACCAAATATGCAGATAAAAGAATATCTTAGAATCACTTAAAAAGCCTGATGATAGTAAAGTAAAAGTTAAGTATGTTAAGAACTAGAATGATGAAGATTTTAGGTTCATTTCTGTGGGATTAGACTGACAAAAACAGTCATTCATATACAATGTTTGAAGCAAAATTTTGCCCAGATGGTATCAGATTAGGCACATTTTCCCAGGCACAATAAAAGGATGATTTAATTCTCATTCTTATATGGTTACCACAATCTTGATGTTCATATTTTAATGTTTATAATATGGGTTTTGGCTATGACAAAAGTAGAAGATAGGTTTTTTACCTTTCAAAGATTGTAAAAATCACATACATGAAATCTGTTTTCACTAATATTCCTAAGTGTATATGTTATTTGTTAGAGTAACGCCCTATAATGCTTTGTGAATAAGGTTCCAGTTGCACAGGTTATTTTTGAAAGCAGGAAGGAAACTTCACAGAGCTGGAGGAGAGAGCACAGATCTGACGCAGCTCCACAGAGGGTACCAAAGTCCTCCCCAGAGGAGAAAGCTGTGGATGGATGGCTACCTTTTCTTTCTCATTACTCTAATGTCATTGGGCCAAGCATCTCAATACTAAACCGATTTTAATAATTTATTGCACTTTTCTTCCTTTTACTTCTCGTCTGACAATATCTCAGCCTTATGGATGCTATTCTTGATTGAATTCCTTGAAAGTATTGTCTCCATTTGAAAAGGTTTTCACCTACTGTACTGTAATCTGAGTTGAGCAATCTCACATACGTGTCTGCAGAACAGGATTTAAGAACTCATTAAGAATATTAAATCCAGAGGCAAGCACAGTTGCAGGGCTTCTGGGTTCAATATCATTTGCATAATAGTAGCTGGGTAATTGAAGCTGTCAGTGGTTACTGGCTAAACACAAAAGATAAAAACACTGTATTCAGGCATGGTTCCCTAAATCTGTCTAGTGTTTACTCTTTAAAAAGTTGAATGAATGTTGTTAACATTTACTAGTATACACAGGTGTGGAATCCAAGGATTCCTATTTATAAACTCTTTTACTGGAATGTCCCAGTCTCTTCTTTAAATCTTATTTTTGATTCTGTTAGCTAGAAAGGAAGTTTTTACCACTAAATACTTTTTTCTTTTCAATGTGGGTACCTTTTGCAATTTTAATTATAGAACAGGTTTAACTGTTGGCAAAACAAAGCTATTTGGTTTCCTGGCTGAGTGAAAGTTTACTTCATTTCCCAGCCAAATGTTGGTGGGAAAGTAATTTCCCACCAACATTTAATATTTGAAGGAAAAGAATATATATAAGCCATATGACAAAAATAACATATCAGAAACCTTTCAATGAAAATAAATTTTACATCATATATACACATGCTCCAGAGATGTTCATCGTGGAATTGTTTATAACACTAAATATCTACTTGCTGGAGAAAATACCTTTTGCAGTAAAATGAAGAGCCCACATACAGTTGAATACTAAGCTGTCCCTTAAAGTAGTGTTGTAAAAAACTGTTTTATGATCTGGGAAATTATTTTGAATTTCTTAAGAAATAAAAGCAAGAAATAGCTTGCATGTACGAATAATGAGAATCTATACATAAATATTGATTAGATCCAGAACTGTCCTCATATTGATCAGACAACTACTTTTGGAATAGAACACCATGATTAATTATCAATATCTACTGTCAGTAAAATAATGGATACTAACATCCTGAAGGTTACAATTTTAAATTCTTGCAAAAAGCGGTTACAAGTGATTATTTATGGGAGGTGGGATTAATATTTTTCTTATTTTTGTATGCCTCTGGTTTTTAAATCTTTGAGAAACAAATTTATTACTTTTATGAAATTAAAAAAAACATTTTTAACAATCTTTTCTTGTTAAAACAGATTGATAAAAACAGATTGTCAACAAAACGTTAAACAAAACAAAAAACTCATTTTATAAAGAAATCAACCAACATTTTCATATTATACTTTTGTGAAGGTTTCCAAAGTTTGAATACGTTTATCACACTTCCATATAGAATTGTTCCATGTCATTTAACTTTTGGCCAATTTATGCTGGCTTATTTATAGTAGTTATATGTATTATGCATAATTAATCTTGGTAATTGGAAACCAAAAATTATCTCAACATTTTGATGATTTTCTTAGAGCTTAACAAATTTACTTTTGTTCTATTTATAGAAATGAGACAATTTTTTTGTAGCAATGAGTTGGATGTTAAGATTTTAAATTTTATACTTTTATGTCTGAATATAAAGAAATTTCCTTCTTGTTTCAGAAAGTAAGCCATAGGCTTATGTGACACTGGAAATGTCACAAAAATATATTTCTTTTACTAACACTTTTCTAGGACAAAGATCTTTTAAGAGTTACACTGAAAATTTTTAAATGATATCTTCCAAATTATAGAAAGAAAATTTCCTTATCATTTTTAATCGAACATAGACTTTTTTTCTTTTTCTTTTTTAATATGTAGGAATGATTGAAACCATTGGACCACAGGAATAAGCAAAGGTGAATTTCTAAGACTATCAAGGAGTCTTTAAAATTAAGATCTAGCAGAGTAGTTACTTGGCTTCTAAGCCATAAAAATAATAAGGATCAAAAGAGAACTGTCCTCCCACTCCTGGGCCTGTCCTGGACAAGATAATATGATATTTACATGACAGAGAGGAGAGACTCATAGTTGAAGCAATTTTTCTGTGTAACTCTTCCATTCAGGAGAGTCGTCTACCCTCTGGGTAAGCAAAGCACCCATCATGTAAATATAAGAAGATAAGAGTAAAACTAGTTCCCCTTTCTCAGCCCCAGCAACTGACCTGATAGGAAGCTGAACAGAATGACCATTTTGTCTGTAGAGCCATTTTGTTTCAGAGCCACCCCCAAGCATGGGAAAAATAACAGGACACCTGAAAGGGGACCCATCCCTAGTTTTCCATGGAAAAAAGTGATTGATTCTATAAATTCTGGACTGAGAAGCTTCATGGGAATCCCTGGTCATGTTTCGGAATGGATGAACAGATAGCTGGTGAGAACTTAGGGAAGAGAAGACATGAACACTGCAAGAGAACCTTGATCCTCAGGAATCTCAACAAACTCTTTTCCTGTTTTTGACAAATTTACTAGCTTGGTAGTCATTCATCTACTCTGTGCTTTAATTGGGTGTGGTTGAACTTTGCAAATGCCTTGGGCAATTAATAAAAAATGGCTTTCGGGCTTGTTAAGATCAGTGTGTGTCAACAGCATGATGTAAGTGCATTGATAACGAAGAGTGCAAGTGATCCTCCCATAATTCATAAACCTCCTCTGTTAACCACCTCTAGAGTGTGAAGACTGTATCTTGTAGGAAATGTGTACAAATTGCAGTGTGTTCAGAGGAAGGTAAGACCTCTAGAACCACCGTGTGTGTTAAAGATGTTAAGGATGTAGTTGTCTTCAGTATAAAGAGATGAGGATAAAGGAGGTCACATTATACCAGCCTCAAATTGTTGGAGGTCTCTCTGGTGGTCAGATGTAATTGTGAGGTTTAGCAAAACATAATTAGAAGCAGTAGAGTGTAGTTACAGGGAGGAATGTTTCAACGCTGTATAAGGAATTTTTAATCATTAGTGGAATACAGTGCTTTTAAAAATCCCTGCTATTTAAAATATTTCAACAGAATCTGAATTACTGACTTCCAAGGATGTCACTAAATGGATTTCTACACTTGGTAGGAATCCTTAGATTCTCTAATTTTATGATTTTGTTATTTTCTACATAAAAAAATCTACATAATTGTTCCACCAGGTCATTCTGAATAATGGTGTGTATGTATCATTGTCAACCTGAGCAAGAGCAAGACCCCATCTCTACAAAGATTAGAAAAATTACCCAGGTGTGATGGTATGTGCCTGTGGTCCCAGCTACTTGGGAGGCTGAGGTAGGAGGACGGCTTGAGCCCAAGAGCTTGAGGTTTCTGTGAGTTGTGATGACGTTACTACACTTTATCCCAAGCTACAGAACAAGATCTCAAGGATCTCAAAAGAAAGAAAAAAACAATCTAGAGCAAAAGAACAAAGAAACAAAGCTTGGAGGCTGATTTTAAAATCAACTGCAAAGCTATACTACTAAAAACTGCATGGTACTGGCATAAAAACAGATATATAGACTAACAATGGAGAGCCAATAAATAAATGTACTCATGTAAAATCAACTGATTTTCAACAAAGGTGCTAAGATCACACAATTAAGAAAGTGATCTTTTCAAAGAATGATGTTAGAAATTTGGATAGCCACAGAAGAATGAAATTTCATCCTTATGTCATACCATATGCAAAAATTAACCCAAAATGGTTTATAGACTTAAATGTGAGACCTCAAATTGTAAAACTACTCAATAAAGGCAGAGGGAAGGTCTTCTTACATTAAACTGGACAGTGATTTTTGGATATGAACCCAAAAGCACAGGCAAGAGAAATAAAACAGACAAATGAGACTACATCAAAATAAAACGTTTCTGCACAGAAAATGATCAACAGAGTTAAGAGATAACCTAGGTGATGAGAGAAAATATTTGCAAACCATGCATCTGATAAGGGATGAATGTCCAAAATGTATAAGGAACCCAAGCAACTCAATGGCGAGGAAATACCCAACTTGGTTAAAAAACAGGCAAAAGACGTGGACGGAGATCTCTCAAAGAAGACATGCAAAGGCCTGCAGGCTTATGAAAAAAATTGTTAACATCATTATTTATCTGGGAAAGACAAATTAAGACCTCAGTGAGGTATCATTTACACCTTTTAGGATGGTTATTTCCAAAAAGCAAAAGTGTTGGTGAGGGTACTGAGAAAAAGGAATCCATGCACCCTGTTTATAGAAATGTAAATGGTACAGACATTATGGAAAACAGTATGGAGGTCCCTGAAAAAATTAAAAATAGCATTATCATATATACTACAGCGATTCCACTTCTGGGTATACACCCAAAAGAAATGATATCAATATGTCAAATAGATGCCTGCACCCCTGTGCTTAGTGCAGTGTTATTATTCACAGTAGCCAAGATACGAAATCAACCCAATGATCCATCAACAGACAAACAAATGAGTCAAAAGTGGTGAATATCTATACACAGCAATACTATTCAGCCTCAAAAATGAAGAGAATCTTGTCATTTGCAATAGCACGGATGACCTGAAGGATATTATGTGAAATGAAATAGGCCAAACACAGAAAGATCCATATTCCACGTTCCAGTCGCCTACAGAATCACTACAGTAATATGCTATACAGTTTGTAGCCTGGAGCAACAGGCTTTACCATATACCCACAGTGTGCAGCAGGCTGTACCACCTTGGCTTGTGGAAGTATATTCTGTGTTGTTCACACAAGGACAAACTAACTTCGTTGTACATTTCTCACAATGTGTCCCCATATTAGTGATGCACTTCATTAAGCAAAACTAATAAAAGAGTGCTACATCTTCCACAAATGTCAGTTTAAGACACTCTTTCTTTGTGAATTCCTTAATAGGGTTTTAGCCCCCCATGCCAACTCCAAAGCCATCTTCAGAGCCAGGGGCCAATTTTAAGGATAAAGTGGTGATTTCTCTGGGTATGTTAAAGTGGTATTCAGCTACCATTGACCCCACTAAATTTAATTAATTGAAAAACTTACCATAAATACAAGCTTCTCATTTACCTGGTAGAATGTAAAATGTAAAAATGTAAATGTTTTTTACATCTGGAGCTGTACAACATTTGGATTATTCGCCCTGTATTTGAACAGTTCCTCAGGTTATATATTCTGGCTTCATGTTCTAAAAACTGTACCCTGGATTTTGTTTTAATCTGGTATAGTAAAGTGACAGACATGGAGTCTTTGAAAGAATAATTTATTACTTACGTTTCCCAAGAAAATGTGGTGTGTGATGCCAGGCAGGGCGGCGTAGGGAAGCGCCAGGTTTGGTCAGGAGGCAGGAGTGGGAGGAAGGGGGCAGCACAGCCCACAGCCTTTGCTGCCTTGTTCTGGGGAACTCAAGGCAGGGAAGGGAGCAGATCAGATGCCAGGGGGCTCTGGGGGTAGACTCTAGTTTTCTGGTACTTGGGCCTGGTGATTTAGAAAGGCCGGCTTGGTGTGTGAGAGTTAATGTAGAAGGTGTTTGAAGGCCATAGTGTAAGACTCGGAGGGTTTGTAATATGACTTTCATATTCCTGTGAAAGCTGGATCACAAGCTGGATGTAAACAAGTTGGGCTGTTAGTATGGCCGTCAGATGTATAGAACCTAAGACAACTCAGATTTGGACACTTCCCCAAAGCGGAACATAAAGACCGCAAAAACACAGTCCTGTGTTTACACCCCATCCTCTCTTGCTGCTGGGATGTAAACACAGGACTGCGGCTTGACTTGAAATATAGGTAGCTATTGTATTATATGATGGTAAGGAAAAATTTTAAGTGTATTAAGTAAATAATGTTGCGAGACTATATAATTTGTAGCGAACCTGGATTTGGTGGAGCACAGGGTGAGGGGAGCAGGTGCATTGTGACTACCTCAGGGGCCAGCAGTGGAGAATCTTTTGAAATCTAGTGTTAGTAATTTTGACATAAGCTGTGGAGTCTGTAAATGCTGTAGTGTCTTGACCAAGTGCAGAGACAATCATTTTTTTGCCAATGCAATTAATTCCCTGTGATGGAGCAGTTTCTGAAAGCTGCAGATTCCTTGTCTGGCATTCTAGCTTTCTTGGAAGTGTTGTGAGCTTCTGAAGATCTTTTAATAATTTCTCTTCATGTGTAACCTACACAGGGTGGATTCTGTTGTTTGTAGCTAAGAATATTGAGATATACATTGAATTTTTAAGAGTTTAATTTTTTTCTGAGTTTTATTTTCATCAACAGAATACACATAACCAAATACTTGACAATACATGTTAGCTGTTTTAATTTCAGTATGAATATCAATGAAAATTTTCTGGTTTGAAATATAGGTAGCTATTGTATTATATGATGGTAAGGAAAAATTTTAAGTGTATTAAGTAAATAATGTTGCGAGACTATATAATTCCAATATCTCAAAGACAGAAAACTAAAATAGGAAAATTAGCTTGTAAATTACAATTATAAATATAGAGTTTTATGACTATTTGATACAAGGAGATTTAGAGAAAAATGATTCTTTATAATGAGCACCTGTAGCTAGAAACAAAATAAAGTCTGAGTGTGGAGAGAAGAAAGATAGGCTTGATTATGTATCAGGATATCCAGTGCACCCCTATACAAGGATAAGAAGTCAAAAACCTCTCATTCAAAGAAGAATAATGATGTTTGCATTTTCCCATATGTAGGTTATATTTCAATGATTTAAAGTGAATATTGTATGCTTTGAGATGCAGAAAAGACAGAGATCTCAGCATGCCATAAATGGCACCAAGTCATTTTTTCTGCTGCCATATAACAGATATTTGTAGTGATTAGCGGGAAACTATCTACCAAACTGTTTCAAATTTTGCAGAGCTCTCATCTATTCCTTTGATGGGGATTTTTTTTTTATTCTTGATAATTATTAGAATTTCTAACCACATGGAAGAATCAGAGAAGCAGATGGTTCAATTTTTGCTCTGATCTCTGTGTTCTTATTAAATTAAAATCTTGCTACAAAAGAGAAATTCACTCCCCCTAAGACATTTAGTAATATATTTTGCTTTTTCCAAGAAACAAAGTATAGATACTATTTTATGTGATTTAGATGTAACACTAACAGAAAATAGATGTTTCATATAACAGCATAGATAATTGTGAGAAATACTGTAGTATGCACATGCAATTTTTTCTTTCCTTAGACATTGAAGAAAAATAATTTCTCTGTTTATGAATTCATATAAACATGGTTAAGTTTATCTGAACTCTCTATTTCCATACTACTTCATTGTGGTTGGTAATTCTGACCATTATACGGATTAAATATTCCTTAAAAAAGAAAAGAACAGATGGATTAATTCAAAGTTGTAAATGTGTTAAAGTTATATGTATCTGTATTATTTATAGCATTATTATTAAGAGAATCGTAAAATATTTTTATGCATCATTATATATCAATTCCATTTTCAGTAGCTTACTTAGTGTTCATGTATGTCTTACTATATACCAAATTATTTTAATAATCTGTTTAAGGTTGTATTTTAGCCTTTTGCTCTTAAATCAGCTCTTTAAAGGTGGGACCTATATATTATCTCATTTCTATCTTTAGATTTATGTCAGAGTAACTGATGGAATAGATATAATTATTTAGTTCACAACCGTGTTGTGAAACACTGCTACTCATCATGTATATAAAGATAAACAAAATAGGTGAGATTCCTGTTCTCATTAGGTTCAGCTTAGGATAATGCACATCTAACAATTAAGCACAAAAATAGATGCAATAAATGCTATGAATACTATGAAAAAAGAGAAAAGAAAAGGACTCTTTATGGCAATCCTGAAATATTATGGTAGAAATTTCAAGTTATTTACCTGCTATCATCATACTAGGCCATTCCTGAACTATTACCAAGAATAAACAAAGGTATCAGGGGCAGAGACATATTCAAAAGAGAATTAATAAGACTCACTAAAACATAGGAACCAGGTTTTTAAAAATACCTGTTTACATAAGAAATTATAAAAACTCTAAGATAAGAAGCTTGGGTCCTGTGACTGCAGTCTGCTTACATAGTAAGTGTGGGAGCTCTAGGATATAAGAAACTTGGGCTCTATGAATGTAGATGTTTACATAGTAAGTATGGGAGCTCTAGGATATAAGAAACTTGGGCTCTATGACAGCAGATGTTTACATAGTAAGTATGGGAACTCTAGGATATAAGAAGCTTGGGTTCTGGGAATGCAGTATGTTTACATAGGAAGTATGGGAACTCTAGGATATAAGAAAGTTGGGTGCTAAGAATGCACTAGCATGTTTACGTAGTAAGTATGGGAACTCCAGCATTTAAGAAGCTTGGGTTCTATGAATGCGTTTTTACATGGGAAGTATGGGCACTCTAGGATATAAGAAGCTTGGGTTCTATGAATGCAGTAAGTATGGGAACTCTAGGTATAAGAACTTTGGGCTCTATGAATGCAGTGTGTTTCTGTTTTCTCCCAGAGAGGTGGCGGAGGCTCTGTCCCTCCTGTCTCACTCCCTGTGAGTCTGTGTGAGATGGGCCTCTGATCAGCATATCTTTCTTTTGCTTTAACTCCTTCTCCTTGTAGCTTTACTGACTTCTAAAATAGGCTTTAGTTTTAACCTGCTGTAGTCTTGAGTTTTATAATTGTCTTGCTTTGACATTGTTAAGTAATGTGACCTAAATTAAGATTCAGATCCCCGAGGGCTCTCTGAGGATACGGCAATTAAAGCAAACATTACACATAAGCAGACATTAGGGAGATGAGAGAATTCTAAGTAGCATTCTCAGAACATGAAATGGCTTGTGGGGAGACTTCAGGTGGGAAAAAGCATCACGTTTTAAGAACTACATAGTCATGTGTGGTTGGAAAGTGGTGAGGAGAATGGCAAAAAAAGTCTTGCAGAGTCTTTTAAGAACGGTTTGTGATTTTTCTAGTGTTTGATTCTAAATACTATGGGAAAAATTGATTAAAAGGCATTTAGACAAGAAACACACACACACACACCCCTCTGGCTTCAAATGAGGACAATTGATTGGATAGTAACATGGAAGAGACTATGGTTTACCATATATGATGATGACTTGGATTTAGGATAGTGCTGGAAGAGATAGAAGAAACTGAATAGAGATTCTAGATACATTATAGGGGAGATTTAGGAAGACTTGGTGCCCCATGAGAGAGGGAGGCGTCGGCACGAATTAAACTACTGAAATGCTTAGGACAGCATTCGTAGCAACATTCTACAGTATACTTGTTACACTTGTGTTAATAATGTCCTGTGAAATGAATGAAAAGCAGTTCCGTGGTTAAATAAATTCGGGAAACACTGGGTGCCGACAAAGTTAAAGAGTGCCTTTGCTGTAAAAATTTTCAGTGCCTTAAATAATGCAACTGTGCATTCAGATTTTCAGAAGAGTATGGAAACTTTTGGTTTTGATGAAGTTGTTGTAGGCTCAGTCTTTTATTGAACGTACTCTGTGATCTGCTGTTTAAAGGATCATATGACCTCCTTTAAAAGAAAAAGTAGGAGTAGTAGAAAAGAACTTAATTGTTCATGTTAATTTGAGTGAATTTTTTTTAATTGACTGAGAGCACTTATGTATTTTATGAATTGAGAGAAGAGATTTTGAAAAAATGCTGCAGAATATAATTTTTGATGCCTTTATTAAACAGAAAAAATTTATTTGCACATTATAAAATTCACTTTCTCATTGCTGCAAGGCAAAAGGAAAATATGAAAATTTTCCTACACAAATTACTTCTTGTCAAAGTTTTCCTCTGCTCATTCAAACCCCTTAAATATTACCAGCTCATTATCTAACAGAGTAACTCTTACATCATGCTATATGATAAGTTAAAGTATATTAACTCAACTATCTACAAAGTCCAATTGTAATTCTAATATTTGATAATACCTACATATGACTATAGAGATTAAAATATGTAGCTACTTAAAAAAAAATATGTAGCTACTTAAAGTTTAACACACGATAGCTCAAATCTACCAATTACTACAGACTTTATTTCATAATTTAATGATCATTTATTAAACTCATACCTGTTTGAGGCATGTGTGGCATACAAAATTATGAATGAGACGTGGTAATTATAGTACCTTTTATAAGCATTTAATTTTAATGTTAATATTAACTTTTGTTGATTTATATTAAGTGCAGGTTATCATTTTATATTTTGAGTCAACTGAATCCTGAGTCGTCCGCCTCTCTTTCCTACATTTTAATACACCTTTATCTACACATATTTGGCTGATCCAATGTAGGCAAAGTATACACTGAATAGACAAGTCTTAATGTGCAAATACCTTTAGGTCCTCAAATGAGTAATATTATCTCCTTAAGTAGCTTAAAAATAGACTTTTATTATTTACCATTATTAATTAGTTATATGATGTCAGAGTATATCTTTTAATCTCCTGATATATTTTTTTTTAATTTCAGGTTAATGAGGGTACAAAGAATGAGGTTACAATGTTTGCATCTGTTAGTTATAGTCCCTGTTGTACTTGTGTCCCACACCCAGGAGGTGCGCCGTATACCCCCAGATTATGTCCATTAACTGGGAGCACACCAATGCCCCTTCCTCCTCAACTCTCCATCTCAAATTTAATTGAGTTTTTCTGTTATGTGGACATCTATTAGATCGTCTACTGGCTTCATCTTAGTATTGAGTACATTGGATACTTGCTTCTCTGTTCTTGTGATACTTTACTAAGAAGAATGTGTTTCAACTCAATCCAGGTTAATAGAAAAGATAGATGTAAAGTCTCCATCTTTTTTAATGGTTGAATAGTAGTCCATGGTAAGTATGTGTGTATGTGTGTATATATACATATATATCCTCCATACCTCTTTCCGAAGAGACAGTATTAGTTTTCAGTCCCACCAGCAGTGTAAAATGTTCCCTTCTCCCCACATCCGTGCCAGCATCTGTCATGTGGGCTATTCTCACTAGGGTTAAGTGATATCTCAGGGTGGTTTTGATTTCATTTCTCTGATGATTAGGGACAATGAGCATTTTTTATATGTTTGTTAGCCATTTGTCTGTCTTCCTCAGAGAAGGTTCTGTTCATGTCTCTTGTCCAGTGATGGGGTTCTTTGCTCTTTTTCTGTCGATTAATTTGAGTTCTCTGTGGATTCTAGTTATCAACCCTTTGTCAGATTCATAGCATGCAAATATCTTTTCCCATTCCAAAGGTTTCTATTTACTCCTGCTGTTTTTGTCTTAATGCTAACATTGTTTCTAATTTAACTTTCCATATGGTTCAGAGAGTAGCTAAGTACATAACTTAGAATATTTCTAAATATTTAAAGGTATAACTCACACAGAGACACATGCACTTCCAAATATGAAATATGAAGGACAAAAATTGTCTTTTTTTAATATACCAAACTATGCTTTAACCAACATAAGGAGAGCTTTTTTTTTTTTTTTTTTTTTTTTTTTTTTTTTTTGGCCGGGGCTGAGTTTGAACCCGCCATCTCCAGCATATGGGACCGGCGCCCTACCCGCTGAGCCACAGGCGCCGCCTATAAGGAGAGCTTTTTAATTATATTTTGCACTTTTCTAGAAATGGTGGGTTTTACAAATTTAGCAGAAAGCTGATAAAGAAACTTAAAAAAAATATATTGTTAATGCTGGATAAGTGACATGGGCCACACTGCTGGTAGCTTGGCTCTTTGAAACATTCATGCCAATATTTGGTCAGGTGTGGACTTCAAGTGTAAGCCAAAACTCTGATAACCATGGAAACTGTTCCACTGAAGTATATGAGGAACAATAATATTTTTTTTTAAATCATTTACTCTGTGGAGTTTCAAATATCATATAGTAAGTATAGCTTTTACAATTACTTGTTCATTTTATTAAACAATAAAATATGCAGCATTAAGATCCTTACAAAGGCATTTCCTGTACATTAGATTATGTAAGTAGTAATCAATTTTTTATAGTAGATTTTTTAGCTGACAGCAAGCCAGCAGTGTCAAAATGACTAACAGCCTATGCTTAAAAAAACGACTCCCTAATCCAATTATTTCTTGTAAAAGGATATTTAAAAGTTCTTTAACTTAAAAACAAAATACATGATAAAAATAAAGGGAATACATAAATAAAATATGTTTATTGTGATAAAATGTACACTGTTATTTCTAATTCTTCTATTTTAAGTCTACTATAAAAAGGGTCAAATATGCCAGCCTTTTTTCCCCCCTTGCAAGGAATTTTATTTTTATATATGAAAATTTATGTGTATAATTCCTCCAATATTGAAGGTAAGATTTTTTTATATGACTAATATTTAAATTTATGTGCATAAAAGCTTTACATGTAAGTAATACACTTTCTAATGTTTTTAAAGCAGCTGAAACCATTAATTGACTTAAAATACAAACATTCTATGCCTTTCAAGAATGTATTTAGATACAAATAGTTGAAGAATAGAATATAGTTTGTTTCCTTTATCGGGGCAATGTAACAAATAAATGCTGCCTTGAGACCTCGAATAATAAAGAGTATTAAATTATCACTAGTTTAAATGGGAGGCATGGTGCTAACCAACTCAGGTTGTTATTCACCATTGTTCGTGGAATTAGGAAAATATAAGCAGAGGTTCTTTTTGCCAAAATAGAGCGTGCCCTCAAATGGAAATGAAAAAAGAAAATGTCTCTTTCCTGGCCCTGCCCTGTTAGATGCTTTTATAGATGTAGTAATTTTGCCACTAATCCTGAAACTGCCAGGTGAGATTCTCAACTGGACTAGCTTGTGCCTTGACGCTTTTCATTGCACATGAGTGGTTTACTTTATTATCTGAACTTTTAAGTCTTCTATTATGTCTCCTAAGTTTTCGTATGGTTCAGAATATTACAAAGGAAACTATAGAGAAGAAAAGGGTTATAGAAAAGGCACCGTTTTGCTAACATGAAAGCGGTCTTTACAAAGATATAAATATATTTGGAATACAAGTTTATTACTACATCCAGTAGTTTTATTCTTAAAGTATGTATGAATGAATAGCTAGTCACGAATGATAGGCACATTCACAAAATGAAAGATAAAATATGGCTTTCTGTTTTCCATTTGGTACATGTGAAAATCATTTATTTGGGGCATAAAGAAAAAGGTTTATAATTTTTATTCCACAGTAAATAAATTTCATTGCACATCTTCTGAGTTGGTATTTGTTTAAATACCCATGTTATTTTGCTCCCTGATGTGTGGGTCAGGACTTCAGGAAGGGCTTTGCGGGGGAGCTGCCATCTGCCTGGTTGGTGTGATCTGAGGGCTGGTGTGCTGGAGGCCCTGCTTTCGAGATTGGTCCTGACTCGCCCTTCTGGGGCCTCACTCCTCTCCTTATCAGTCTTTCTCTGTCTCCAAGTGGCTGCTGATTCTTCAGGTCCTTGGGCTTTTCACAGCATGGTGGTCCCAGTAGAGTTGCTTTTCTTTCGTGACAATTGGCTTCCAGGAGACCACGTTGCAAGAGGAAGAGAGAGAAGATGTCAATTCAATTACAAGCTGACCCCAGAATTGGCACAGTGTTATTTCCCAGGGTTCTATTCCTCAAAGAAATCAGATTCAAAGACATGGAGAGAAAAAAAGACAGCTGCTCTTAACAGGAGAGACAGCATGAGCACAATGCCTAAAAGCATTTAGGATGAGAGAGATGGTTGCTGCCGTCTAGCACAATGTCCAACAAATCTTTGTATAAAAGTTTTAGAAGGACTCTTTCTGATTAGCTAGCAGGGGTGCATGCCTAGCTCACTCATCCTGGCACAGGTGAGACAGGTGAAGATAAAAGGGACACAGAATTTAAATATCAAAGTGTATCACCCAAAACTTTATTTGACCAGCGGTCTCTAGAATTTTTTGATAAATATTAGATAGTAAGAACACTTTTATTACTAAGCATATTCTGTGTGCCAGACCATGTGTTATATTCCTTTCACGAATTATTTTGAGGCCTAAAACAATCTGTCGCGTTATGTACTATTGTTATTAATACTTTTTCATTCTTGGTTCATTCTGGTTTGCTGAGAATTGCTAAAAGGTAGTGATCATAGACATTGTCATTAATGTTGCATTTGTCTACATTTTTTTTTTCACTTGGCTATGACATCAATTAGAGTGAGTTCATCTTATATATAGTTGACTCTTGAACAAAACCAGGTTGAATTGTGTGGGGTTATCTGCAGATTATTTTACAGTAAATATATTGGAAACTTCTTGGAGATTTGCCATGAGTGGAGATTTGTGATAAAAAGATTCGAAAGAAAGCAATAGAAGGTATGTAAAGAATATACAAAAGAATATAAATCATGGATAACACACACTCTTCTGCATACACACAAACACACACACAGAGGAAAACCAAGGCAACAAAATAAAATTAATGCCAAGTATTGTGGGCTGGGTGCAGTGGCTCATGCCTGCAATCTCAGCACGATGTGAGGCTGATTGCTTGAGACCAGGGTTCAAGACCAGCCTGGGCAACATAGCAAGACTCCATCTCTATTAAGGAAATTTTTAATAAAGATAGCCAGGTGTGGTGGACGAGGATACACTTTGAAGTGCTAGGTACTCAGGAGGCTGAGGAAGGAGGGTTGCTTGGCCCAGGAGTTTGAGGCTGTCACGAGCCATGATCATGCTATTGTACTCCAGCCTGGATGACAGAGCAAGACCGTGTCTCAAGAACAAGTAAACAACAAAACTAAAACTCAGCATTATACTTTGAAGAAGCTTTTCTGAAATAAAAGACCTGAAATTACATATTGGGAAAAAACACAGAACTGACGACAGGACACAGTTTAGAAAAATAGAATTTGAGGAAAAAGAAAAAAGTCCTCTGGGAAAACAGGCAAAAACTCCTTCAAGGCTTACAAGGGAAACATAATCATATTGTTAATCCGATTTTAAGATGTTTTATGCTAGCAGATGATGGAGTGACATTTAGAAAACTCAAGGAAAGGTAATGTGAGCTGATAATTTTATATCCAGCCAAACTAAACTTCATATAGAAAGACTGCAAAAAATATCATGAGCACAGAATTCTCATCAGTCTTCCTGAAAAATTAACTAAAAAATAATTTTCAGGTAACAAAAGTGGCATCAACAAAAGGACTCCTGGCGAGCATTAAATATAGAATTATGTATGAAACTAAGACCAAGTGAGATGTAATGGAGATAGCATAGCAAAGAATAATTATGTGCCCTAACAATACAGATATAGGATCTACCAAAAATAACAAAAAGGATATGAAAATAGAATAAGTTCACTAATTTAATGTAGGTATAACTGGGAGCAAAAGGCATATTATTTCAAAATTTGATATTTAGGGATACAAAAAAGTGGGGCAAAGAGGCTGCTAGGGGATTTTAATGTTTTTCATCATAGGAACAATTAACATTAGTTTAAAAAATGGAAGTGCAGTGGTTCACACCTATAATCCCTGTGCTTTGGGAGGCAGAGATGGGAGGATCACTTGAGGGCAAGAGTTCAAGACCCTCCTTAGCAATATAGCAAGACTCCATCTCTACAAAAAAATTTTAAAAAACATTTGATGGATTTGGTGGTTTGTGGCTATACATCCTAGCTATTGGGGAGGCTGAGGCAGGAGATATGCTTGTGGTTACAAGTTACAGTAAGCTATGATTGCACCACTGCACAACATATGTGACAGAGCAAGACCTCAGCTCAAAACAAACAAATAAATAAATAAAAATTTTCAAAAATCTACTTAAGATATTGTTATCTACTGACTGATTTCACTTAAAATCTAATACAGAACTTTATGGATATAATACAGAAATCAACTTATGAATATAACATGGAAATATTAAATTATTTTATTCCACTAAAACATACATCATGGTTTGTTATGTGAGTAGAAGTATAATACACAAGAGGAAACAACATAATACATCATATAAGTAGTGCTAAGGAGATAAAGAATACTTTCTATTTTGGTTATTTATTACTGCAATCAAACCGTCTCAAAACTCAGTGGTCGATAATCATAATCATTTATTTATTTTGGAGAGAGTCTCATTCTGTTGCCCTTATGTAGAGTGCCATAGCATAATAGCTTACAGCAACCTTAAATTTTGGGGCTCAAGCAATCTATGCCTCAGCCTCCTGAGCAGCTGGGACTATAGGTGCCTGCCATGATGACTGCTAATTTTTGTTTTGTTTGATTGTTTGTTTTTTTGGTAGAGATGGGATCTCACTCTTGCTTAGGCTGGTCTTGAACTCCTGAGCTCAAGCAATCCACCTGCCTCGCTCTCCCAGAGTTCTAGGGTTACAGGTGTGAACAACTGCATCTGGCTGATAATAATAATCATTTATCTACAATTTTCTTTTTTTTTTTTTGTTTTTTGGCCGGGGCTAGGTTTGAACCCGCCACCTCTGGCATATGGGACCAGCACCCTACTCCTTGAGCCACAGGTGCCGCCCCATTTATCTACAATTTTCATAGGTCTTTAAGGGATAGCTTGTTTGGTGAAGAGTTGCCTCACGGAATTTCATTTTATTAAATTGTCCACTTGTATAGAATCTTTCAAAAATCAGAAAAACAAGCGAGAGAGACTAGGCATACACAGAATAAGGATGTTGCACCTAAATCTGTTAAGCTTTCTCAAACCTCATTTGCTCACGACCAGTGTCAGCTTTCTGTGGAGTAATGAGACTGATTCCCACAGGCAGAGAGGAGTCTGGAGGCAAGCATACTAAACAGTAGGACATTTTCCTTGCTCTCTCCTCTGTCACTGGCTTTCACGGTACAGAAGGTCAGGAAATACATTCTAAATCAGGATGGAAGATGTAGCTGCTCCCAGAAGAGAATGCATGTAAAACTTTTGATGGATTTGGTGGTCTGTGGCTATATGTCCTACCTACTGGGGATGCTGAGTTTTCAGAGTAAGATCAAACATATTCAGAGACAAAGAGCGTTATTTCTTCTTTAATCCTCCTTCCTTCCCCCAAAGTGTAAGAGCATCTGAACTTACCATATTTAAGAAATAACTAGAGGTAAACTGGCCAGATGTCCAAAAGAAGAGGCGCACACAGAAGCCAACCCGTTTTGTCCCCTCAAAGAAGAGCAGAGGTTTTCATCCAGAAGAGTAAAGTCTGACTGATTTAAGAGACCACAGATCTTAGGACTGCCACCTGGGTTTTCCTGAAAATAGAAAATGGAAAGGAACAGCTGTCTGGCGCGTGCGTTAGAGTTTCCCCTTCTTTCTTTTGTGTGCTTCTGTCCCTGGAAGTTCTCCCCAGAGATGCTGATAGCTTTACTGTACATTTGATAATTTACAAACTCTCTCATGTAAAAAACAATGGGGAAAGTTGTGCCATTTTTCTTTTCAGTGGAAATTTGATCCACGTGCCTTTCTACCGATAAATGAATCTCATTCCTCAAGTAATCTCCTTGAGATTATAAATTTATTAGAATAGAAATTGATGACCTCTTGGAAATTCCATGGAAATCACAGTAGGTAGCATAAAAGTTTCTAAACCATAAATCTCTCTAAATATAATCCTGACTGATCTCACGCCTAAGGAACATTGCTCCAATTACATTAAAAGGAAATAAAAAAGCCACTGAAAATGGCTTACGAGAAAAAGATAGGAGTTTCGGAAGGGACACTGGGACACTGACACTTTCTCCCTGTTAGATCTTTAAAAATAATCCCTCAGAGACTGAAGGTGGAACATCTTGCAGAATTGATGCTCAGAGAAAGGACTTAAAATTGTTCATTGCTTGCTTATTTATTTTAAAATGGGGTCTTGCAAGATTGCCCAGGCTGAATTCGAGCTCCCACCAGATAGATAGAAAAATATACCAAAATAGCATTTTTTAATATTTTTCTCAGCATTTTAATTTTAATTTTTTTCACCTGAAGTAGCATTTTTAAGCCAGAATTGTATAAAACGGGAAAGTAACAAGTAGATTGGGCATGGTACGGCCTTCCTGCCATGGCCAACTCCTCTGTGATTCTACCATCTCTTGTGAAGTTCTTTAACCCTGCTAATGTCCCCTTTGTTATATTCTTCCTTATATTATATTCTCTTCCCACAATCACTTTGAGTGTTTCTTTTCTTTCTTTCTCTCTCTTTCTTTCTTTTTGAAGTAAAGAAAAGGGTGGGCTTTAATCTTTGTTTATAGAAAGATATGAAATTCCACGTAGAAATAAGAAACTTTGAGAGGACAGGCTCCATACAGCATGTGCAGTATGGAACTGTTCGAGTATAGTGTCCTTGTAAAAAGCGCTACAATAACCATTTTTAAAAAGAGTTCTTAGTGGAGAAATAGTACAAGCTAATACCAGACATAGTACACGACAACTTTGTGCCTTGGCTGTACAATCTAAAAGTTGAACTTCCTAGGAGTTCCTTCTTGAACTTGGAAGGTATAGGCTTCTGAGCTGGTTTCTGGTACACTTTGATCTTTCTTTTCCTTTACAGAGAAATACTTCTCAGTCGAGTTTAATGAAGGCTTGTATACAGATTCATTTTCATGGTTTTACAGAGCTTCAATTTTATCCAAACCTCTACATTCTTTAATCATTATACTAAGTTTCTCAGTTTCACCTAGTTTCTTAGCAGCCTGAAAGATACTTGAAATTCCATCCAGAATAACTAGAGTAATTTGGGATCTTTTGCAGTTAAAAGGGTCATCAGTGGTTCTGTCATGCCCCAATGAACAAGGCATACAATCTGTTCAACTATTCCATGATGTATGTAGTTGGTCACAGCCCACAACGCCTTCCTTTTGTGCTTTGAAGTCTTAGAACACCAATGAGTAATGGGACTAGTCCCTGATCAACAACTTGCTGTATCTGGTCCAGCTGTGATGTTTGAGATGGTCCATGTAGCTTCCTTTTGAATGTTGGTTTTGGGGTTGGTCAGCAGGTGGCAAAGGCAGCAAGTGCTCCTGCATCAATTACAACATGAGCCTGTTCATCTGTCCCTGTGACAATATTCCCTAGGGTTCTTAGCGCGGGAGTCACAGTTGGCTTTTTGGTTAACTCCTGGAAGCTTCACAAGTTGGGGCACAACTCCTGTTTTCACAACCATTTCAATCCGTTCATTTGGACCAGTGGTTCTCAACCTTCCTAATGCTGTGACCCTTTAATACAGTTCCTCATGTTGTGGTGACCCCCCAACCATAAAATTATTTTTGTTGCTACTTCATAACTGTAATTTTGCTACTGTTATGAATCGTAATGTAAATATCTGATGTGCAGGATGTATTTTCATTGTTACAAAGGGGTCACAACCCATAGGTTGAGAACCGCTGATTTGGACCATCACTAAGGGAGCAAATAGCCCAGCAGGTATTGGCTAATACCTCCGGGCCATCCTGATTCAGGAGACGCACTGAAATGGGAAGACTCTGCTCCACAGCATCTAATGGGTGCAGGATTCTTGTTGCAAGAAGCTTTGAAAGTGTCCAGGCGAGATCACGTGAGTAACCACATGATAGGCATGACACATCCGGAATAGCTAGTAGAGCCAACAGTGGTCAGCTGCACTGACGGTGCCCACAGAGGTGTGGATGCAGGGACGGCACCTCCCTCTCCCACAGCCTCCGTCTGGTCTGACGTCCCAGAAGCAATGCCAGCTAGTGCCCGAGCAGATTCAAACTGGATGCAACTACAATCTGTTTGCCCATGAACGACTGCATTATGTTGTCAGTGCGGGGCTGTTTGTTCTAGATGGTAGTTTCTGGCAGCTTGAGCAGCTCAGAGGTGGCTTTCCACATTGGTTCTGTTTATGCCTTGACAGCGTCATCAACAGGCTGGTTTGCAGTGTCCCAGCTGTTGTGGTTTTTCTGCAGTAGAGAAGTAGCATGATTAGGAGACAGACTTACATTTCCCCTTCTCAGCATCTGGTCATCGTAGCTTCCTTCAACTCCCCAATAACTTCTGCTCAGCGCTGCCTCATTTCCCTACTGTCTTTCCCCTTGTTCTTGAATCTCTTAAGTTGGGCAACTGTGCATTCACATTCTCATTGGTGGAAATGGTTATGGATGAGACAAAGGGAGAAAGCTGTATAAGAGCTGAAGCCTACCCGGGAGGCTGTGCCAGACGCAGAGGTGGTACGGGGTGCAGAGGCCATGCTGGGTGCAGAGACTGTGTGAGGGGCAGAGGCAATGTGAGGGGCAGAGGTGGTACGGGCCATGCTGGGTGCAGAGGCTGTGCGAGGTGCAGAGGCAGTGCGGGACCCAGAGACAGTGCCGTTGCAGAGGCTGTGCGAGGTTGCAGAGGCTGTGCAAGGTGCAGAGGCTGTGCGAGGTTGCAGAGGCTGTGGGAGGTGCAGAGGCTGTGGGTCGGCTGCTCTGGAAATGTCCCCTGTAGCTCAGCATCTGTTTATTTTCTTCTGGGACTCTGATAGTGTGAACTTCTGAATGTGAGCAATGTGGAATGAAGTCTCAGAGGAGTCTATATATTTTGGCTAAGCTGTATAGGTAGGTGGTGTACAGTTGAAGATTATATAAGAAAGGTAGACTGATTTCTTTTACAATAATTATCATGTAGATTTGTTCAAAAATATTCTAGTTCATCAGTTTTTTGTTTGTTTGTTTTTATAGTCTAAGATGAAAGAGAAAAAGTTTTGAGAAACTTCCACTTAGTTTCATGTTTGGGAGATATCTGGTGATTAATTAGAAAAGTGAAATGTCTAGTGAGAAAATTAAAATATTCATGTTAGGCCAGTGTGGTGGCTCACGCCTATAACACCAGCACTCTGAGAGGCCAAAGCTGGTGAACTGCTTGATCTCCAGAGTTTGAGACCACGTTTCTAAACAAAAAACAAACAAACAAAAAAATAGCCAGACACTATGGCTGGTGCATGTAGTTCCAGATACTGGGCAGGCTGAGGCAAGAAAATCACCTGAACCCAGGAGTTTGAGGTTGCTGTGAACTATGATGCCATTGTGCTCTGCTAAAGATTACACAAGTGAGACTCTGACTCAAAAAAAAAATATATATATATAAAACATATATATGTATATTCATGTCAAATGAAAGGGAACTAATAGGTGGGAATTAAAATTAATAATAATAAGAAAGTGTTTAGTAAAATTGTGTGATGCAAAATAATACGTAGATTTTGTTTTATTCTACATACAGTCAACAAAAGAAAATGAAAACAAGCTTTCCACATTAACATTAATATCCTGTTGCTGGACATAAATTAAATCTAAAATATATGTAAAACTTAGAAGGAAAAGAAATGCTATGAAATCTTCAAAAAGCATGTGTAAGTAGTGATAACTGTGTAAGAACTCAGTAAGAAGGTGGCTATCTGAAAACCCAACCCTGCTGGCCCCTGGTCCCTAATGTCCAGCCTCCAGAGCTCTCTGGTCCAGACTGCCCAGTAGAGGTGTTTTGTTATGACTAATAACGACCAAACTGACTAATGCAGAGCAGATACCTAGTGATACGTGGAGAGAAAGAAGGTGGAGATTTACCAATGTGACAGATAGTTGAGAAACATTTTATTTGAGGAAAGGTGGAATTTTTCTCTTCTAATCTGTATAAAAAGCAAAGCAGAAGGGTATTATGTTTTCCTATACAACAAAGATTTCCATATCTGCCTACTAGAGCAATAAGGGCTTTACATCAAAACATTTACTTCTTAGATGCATTGTTTAATTTATATATCATGGCAAATAAAATCATATTTTATCACATTTGCAGATTATTTTCCACGTTGTCTTCTAAAAATTAAATTTAAATTATTCCAGATCGTACAAATAGTTGTTAGTAAATTTATCCATGAGAAGTAAAACTATTTCTGAAAATTTCTTTTTCAGAAATTGTTTAAGAAGATAATATCATAGATTTTTAAATAATACACTTTTACTTACCTACTATTTTTTTACTTTACTTTGCATTACATTTTCCTGAACTGAGTACACAAAACATTTTCAGGAACAGAGAGGTTGAATTTCATGTTCAAACAAGTGCTAAGGAGTTGGATGTAATTTCTATAAACGTGAAATGTAGGGTATGTTGGCATTCACTGGCTTTAATGGACACCAAATATACCCCTGAACAGAACAGTTAATTGGAATTTCAGTCTAGACTGGAATGATAATTATGGCTGATTGGATTTCCATAGCAATCTCAAGACCACCCTCCTCTGACAGCTCCCACAGGTACCTACCTCCAGGTGAAGGTTGCTACTCATTTGCCTTCCCCAACACTCCTGCTAATTCACATTTTCTCCCAGTGAATTCTCATTTTTTCATGATATAAAAATATTATGATATAAATATAATGCATTGATGTATTATGAGGCTTCTGCATAGTATTGTAGAATAAAGACTTAGGATCAGTGAAATCTGGTCTAAGAGCTTAATACTAGATGATTATGACAGTTAATCTCACTGAGTCTCACTTCATCTCTAAAGCAGAAATAAACGTAGACCCTTTGGGGCTTGATTTGAGCATAACGGAAAGTACAAAATACTGTCCTAGAGACAGCACAAAGACAATAGCTAGAACATGTTGCTGTTCAAATAGATGCAATCCTACTTTTTGACTTGGTGATTATGCAGAAACTGCTTAATAGAACACATCTTAATGATTGATTGAACCTATTTATTAAAACCCTCCCAATTATACACTTAAAATTTTAAGATAATTAACGTCACAAATATGTACTGAAACAATTTATCTTCAAACTAAGTGAACTCAAAAGAAAATAACTCTTGAAGATAAATTTTCTACTTTAATAGTTTTTCATTTCTTTTTTCTTTCGTTCTTCTCTCTCTTCTGGTGTTTATCACATAGTGTGAACATGAGTCATCTGAGACGCAAGTTAAATCATAAAACCAGTAGCTGAATTGTTGATGATTAAGAATATGTTTCGAATCATTCATGCAGGATTCTATCATATACGGCTGGTAAACGTTAACTCATCCGTATAACTTTCCCCCTCTTTTGAAAGTGTGGTGGAGTCTAAACAAAAGATTGAGTATTTGCCTCTATAAAACTTATAACCCTAAGATTTTGTAATAGACCTACTTCACGTCTTGAGGAAGTAACTCCTATTGTAATATTTATTCAAGCAAGCTTTCTCAGGTCACTGAGTGCCAAATAAACTTAGTTAAATAAGAGTAGTGCATGTTAAAGATTTAAAAATTCCTTACCGCTCAGGCTGGATTAACTTTTCTAGTTTTCCAATATTTCTTCTTACTGAGAAGTTTCAGGTTCTCAGTGTAGCATGCTGTAAGAAAGATGATTTATGTCACATTTTTTTCTCTGCTACAAATAACTCTGGGGCCATAGACCATTATCTTCTCTGCTCCTAATTTATGCAATAAAAATACTTATATCTTCCTTATATAGTTTATAACAGGCAACGATGTACATCTGTGTGTGTGGGACTTAAATAACAGTGAAAGGGTATAGAATCGTCTTAGTGTATTATTGGTGTAATAGTCACATTTCTCAGACTGATTATGCATTGATGATGCTCGGTGGTCAATGATACAGTATGATCACTTTAAATCTCAACCTTTATGGTTGCTAGGGGCTTATATATTATTTAGCCCATTATGAAACTCAGGGTCAGAAAAATGCAGTAGCTTGGACTAAATCAGTTGGAAAATGAGTGGAAAATGAAGACTGATGTTCCATCATACATTTTCATTACCTTGTGCTTCTGTTGAAAAGACTCAGCCACTGACTGTTTAAAATTTCAATTACGTGAGTAAGATAGTCTCCTGGAAATCCTCAGGATATTGCAGATAAAGTTAAATTTTAACTTGATCGCCAAGCCTATCACGCAACATCTTTTCCAGAGGGTGAGCAAATTTCACATGATGAACTATCTGTTTGGATTAGGTGTGGTTAAAAATAATAAAAAAGAAAAAAAATGACTGTGTCTGAAGCAAAATATAAGTTCTGTTCTCCCTTATATTCAAGGAGTCCAGATAGTGCCATTCGAGGCTGTGTTCAGGCTCCAAAGCATGAGGGGCCTGCTCCTTTTCCTTGTTTATCCAAAGCCTCCGAGTTAAGTCCAGGCCTCTGAGTTAAGTCCAGGATGGCAGTTGGAGCTGCAACGGTTGTATTGCATTCTCGCTAGAGGGAAAAGGGATCATCCTCCTCCCCACCCTTTAAGTGTGTTCACTAGCAGCTGCACAACATTTTCACTTGGATCCCATTGTGCAAAAGTTAGTCACATGAATATTCCTAGGTACAGAGAGGCTAAAAGATGTGTTCCTTATTTCAGGTAGCTCTATGTCCAGGTAAAGATGGAGGTTTTCATTTTTTTGTGGAAAAAGGAAGAACAGCGTCTGCCTTAGTTAAGTGTTCAGGGGCAGCACCAATCCCCCTGCCGATTCCCTCTATTTTCCTGTCTGACCCGGACATCTGCTAAAAACCTCAGCCAGGCGAGATACCCACGCTAGACAAACAGAATATCAGGAGTTCTTTACTTATTAGTGAGTGGGACCTAGAAATCTATTCTTCTGGTATTTTGTGTGGCACTCTCATAAATGTTCATTTCCAATAACAACAGCAGCAATAAAAGTCAGTTGCAAAATATGTAATATAGTCAACAACTCACCTCACAATACTATGTATGTAAAAAATAATTTGTAAATATATGTGAAAAATAACCTTACGGGACCCATACAAGACTGATGATGTTTTTCCTTTTGTGCTGTGGGATGAGGGATGGCACATGGAAAGTTCTAAAAGTTCACAACAAAACAAGGTGTATCTGGGAAGATGGCCGGAGTGGAAATCCTTCGGAATCCTGTAGTGTTCTACCTAGGTGGCCATTGTCTCAATTGTATGTTTTGGTTGTGAGAAACAGAAACTAATTCTCATGAACTAAATAAAAAAATGGAATTGGTTGGAAGAGAACCAAATATTACAGATTCAAAGACAAAATTGAATTAGGGTATGTAATAGGAGGGCAGAACAGTCACTGCAGCTCCAGCTGTTTTTCATCCTTGTGTTTAAGATTCGTGTTCTCCTGAGGTTAAATGGCGTTGGTAAAGCTTGAGGCGTATGTATGAGATGAGGTTCGCTAGTGAGAGTAGGTGGGTACCTTGATTCTACCAAAGCATAGAATGTGGAAAGGGCAATTACGCAAATAAAAGTTAGTGTTCTCTTACCAGTAGGGTAGGGAATTTAAGAGTGCCAAAAACAGCAGGATGTCTACAGCCATCACAGAAGGCCATGTCACCTTCATTTCTTCAACTAATTTTTAGGATGTTCTGTGTATGAGAGCAGGTTCTGTTTTGGTGCTAAGATTAGTGAACCGAATTATCAAAAAGGTCTTTACTTGTTAATATGGATACTACGATGAATCACATTGTTTAACATTTTTTTTGTTGTTGCTCTTTTAAAATTCACTCAAAAATTATTTGCTTTTGTTTACTGAACAATCTATTCTGTCAAACTTTTTTTTTTTTCCTGGAAGCCAGAGGCATATAAGCTAACCTTCACAAATACTGCTGCAACTCCCTGAGCAGGATTGCATTTTCCCACGACCTTGATTTTGGGTTGGTCATAGCACTTCCTTTGGCCAAGAATGTGCGACTGGAAGTGTCATATGTAGCTTTGTGGCCATGTCCTCTTTTCCCTCTGCACAGTGACCACAGGTGTATCTGACAGAGGCTCTTTGGTCAGTCTCTCCATTACTCCCTCCAAGATAAAGAGCTGCAGAAATCTTGCTATTAATGCCCGGCATTATTGAGAAACAATCTCTGGTAATTGTAATGCTATGAGATCAGGGTCATCTCTTACCAGCATAACCTAACCCATCCTGATGAACACACTCGGAAAAATAATTCTTTGTTCAAACTTCACAAGGGATTTCTAACAGACCGTAGTTTTAAAATGCACCATAAGCAGAAAGTTGGGTGGAAATGTCCCAAGTGACTATAAACTTGTCCTCTGAGCTGTAGAGAAACAATACATGTTTTGGAGCAAGCAGCTGACAAAATCAATTTCCTAATTTAGAGATTTACTATGAAATCGGTGTCCAGGAAATATTGTAATATGGAAGACTCACAACTAGACATAACAGTGGATTAAAGCAACCCTCAAATACAATTCTCTCCACTGGTACTAATTAGTAGTTATTTTCTATGTATATTTCGGTATTTGAATTATTAGTTAATACTCATAATACAAGCCCAGGAGCTTAAAGCCAGAAAAGCAAAAGCAGACATGAAGGATCACATGTCTAAACCAACGAAATAATCAGTAGAGCACATGAATTTAATAAAACTGATGGAATACTATGCAGCCTTAAAGAAAGATGGAGACTTTACCTCTTTCATGTTTACATGGATGGAGCTGGAACATATTCTTCTTAGTAAAGTATCCCAAGAATGGAAGAAAAAGTACCCAATGTACACAGCCCTACTACGAAACTAATTTGGGACTCTCACATGAAAGCTATAACCCAGCTACAACTTAACAATAGGGGGAAGTGGGAAAGGGGGCAGGGTGGGTAGAGGGAGGGGGATCGGTGGGATCACACCTGTGGTGCATATTACAGGGGTATTTGCGAAACTTGGTAAATGTAGAATGTAAATGTTTTGGCACAGTAACTGAGATAACGCCGGAAAGGCTATGTTAACCACTGTGATAAAAATGTGTCAAATGGTTTATGAAGCGAGTGTATGATGCCCCATGATCATATCAATGTATACAGTTATGATTTAATAAAAAAAAAAAAACTGATGGTAATGTCTTCTTAACGTTTTGTGAAAAGCAATCACCAGTTGCATTTTATGTTGAAACATTTCACAAATCTATCCTTTTCTTGCTGTTTTTACCACCACTTCCTTAAATTTTATCACGTCTTGCTGAAATTTTATAATAGCTTCCCAATTAATCCCTCCAGTGTTGCTCCCCTAAAGACGGTGAATATTCCTTCTGAAACATGTCCTTGACCACCTTATTTATTTTTTCTTACACACCAACTTCTGGTCAGAAGACACGGTCCAAGCTCTGTAGGTAGCACTAAGGGCCTTCCCTGGAAGGCATCACAGTGCAGGGGTTTCGTGAATGAGTCCTAGAACCAGGCTGCCTGAGTTTGAACTCAGGTCCTGATCCTACTTGATGTCTGGCCTTACTACACATTTGCAACAATTATGTCTATAAAAATATTAACCTGTATAAATTTTACAAGGTTTTTCCCTCACTTGTTGCATTTATTTTCTGACTGCTTTGCTATTACCCAAGGTTGCCTTGCAATTTCACTTCTGTGTTTATAATTGCCAATGAATTTAAGATTGACTTTTCCTTGAATAGAATATTTCTCTTACGGACTTTTCTGATCCTTTGTCATATCTCTATTATTGCAGTTATCACATGGTTGGCCTTTATGTTAATATATCTGCTTACTTCCATAAGGCCACGTCCAACCTGTCTTATTTACCGTTGCACCCTGGTACATAGTAGATGCAGTGAAAAAGCTTGTTGAATATGTTGGAAATTGCCATATGAAGAATTATTACTTCACAAATCACTCTTGAACTTATTCTTTATTGTTTTGTTCAATGTTGTAATTGAGATCTTTGTGATACATTCCTTTTAAAATTTATTTCCAGAGAAAGTTATTTCTCTCTCAAAAAAAATTTTTTTTAATAAATTTTACCCTTTGGCAGATTGATACCCTGCAAATATCTTTTCCCATTCTGAAGGTTGTTTTTTTACTTTACTTGTATCCTTCGCTGTGTAGAAGGCTTTCAGCTTAAGTCCCATTTGTTAATTTTTGTTGTTGTGGTGGTGGCAGCTGAAGTCTTTTTCATAATTGTCCCTGATCATTAGAGAAATGAAAATCAAAACCACCCTGAAATATCACCTAACCCTGGTGAGAATAGGCCACATCACAAAGTCTCAAAGCTGTAGATGCTGGCGTGGATGTGAAGAAAACACCAAAGAACTCAAATCAGACCTCCCATTTGATCCTGCAATCCTATTATTAGGCATCTGTCCAGAAGAGAAAGAAAATTGTTTTATCATAAGGACATTTGCACTAGACTGTTACCACAGTTCAATTTACAATTGCCAAAATGTGGGGACAGCCTAAATGCCCACCAACCCAGGAATGGATTAACAAGCTGTGGTATATGTACACCATGGAATACTATTCAGCCATTAAAAAGGTGGAGACTTTACATCTTTTGTATTCACCTGGATGAAGGTGGAATACATTCTTCTTAGTAAAGCATCACAAGAATGGAGAAACAGGAATCCTGTGTACTCCATCTCAATATGAAGGCAGTAGATGAGCTAATAGGAGTAGGGTAGAGGAATGAGGGATTGGGGAAGGGGAAGGGAATGGGGGTTATGGTGTACAGCACACCTCTTGGGGGCGGGACACAATTACAAGAAGGACTTTACCTAACAACTGCAATCAGTGTAACCTAATTCTTTGTACCCTCAATGAATCCCAAACAATAAAAAAGAAAAGAATAAAAGAGTTCTGAATACACTACATATGGTGAGAATAGGTATTGTTTATTGTTTTATGAAACTTTTGTTTAAGATGTATGTATGTGACAGAGAGAGAAAAAATGTATTTGTTATTGTAGTTCTCTGTTAAAAATTGTGAAAACTATAGCGCTACAGCTTAGGCTCTAAAAATAAAATATTTCTTACTTCAGGAGCCTTGTTGAACTATATTGTTTGGCCTCACAAAATATGGCTCCGTGTGCTTTTACAGCTTTCATACACTCCAGTAACAGTCAAGCTCAGAACCAAATTGAAGATGGGATACCTTTCACAGTAGCTTCAAAGAAAATGCCGTTCTCTGAAATTTTTAGTGCTTCCTTTCATCAACAAAGATGATTCTGCCTACTTTCCCTTCTTGCCTTGATCATCTTCACTTATAGAGCTAAAATTATTGCTCTTTTCCAGTAACTGTGTGGGCTTAGACACCTAGTATTTTACTTTCCTTTAATAAATACATTGTTCTTAAATTATAAATGATTTATAATTTTATGGGAAGTGAGGGGGATAAGTATGTTGACTTTTATGGTATAAAAAAGAGAAGAAAATGTACCTGTAAATGGAATTAATTGCGGCATGAATTTGGATATGAATATGCACATTACTTATAGATGTGGTTCCAATTATTTATAAACAAAGATGCGGTAACTGCATGAAATTAAAGCATCTAGCAGAACATGTGGATGTGTGGTTTTCATGTTATGAGGAAATTGTAGCTAGGGATAAAGAAGCATGGTTGTTGGCCGCAGAGTGTTTTAAACAAACTTGTATTGAGTATATTATGACTGAAGATCTGCTCTTAACAGGACACTCACCAGTGCGGGGAAAGACCTGCAGGACAACTTTCTGAAGGCCTTGGCGCTGAGAGAAGAAGACAACCGCGGCGGGAAAGTGAGCGTGAGTACCTGTGAGCGCGCAGCTGATACAAAAGGCAAACCTTGACACCTTCCCTGAAAAGGAAGTCATGAGGCATAAAATGTGGCTCTTTATTATTTGTGTTATAGGAATAGATCTAGGATTTTTTTTTAAATTTCCATTTACATCTATAGAAGCAGCCAAATGTGGGGGAAAAATTAGGATTTAAACATCTTTTGCAGAGAAAATACCTATGCTTGCCAGATTGATTGTCGTCTTCAACTTCGGGCTTCTCCTGGGTAAAAGCTTTGCTTCTTTTCAGCCTGACCTGTTATGTGCCCCTTGCTTTCCTAGTTTTATGTGATTCCTAGAAGATAGTCCCCTAGACTTCCTTAGACTCCTACGTTAGGACATGTGATAGAAACTGCATTAGAAAGGTGTGATTTAAAGAAATGCATTATTGGCATGGCGCCCGTAGCTCAGTGAGGAGGACACCAGCCACATACACCAAAGGTGGGGGATTCCAGCCCAGCCTGGACCTGCTGAACAACAATGACAACTGTAACCAAAAAATAGCCGGCTGTTGTGGTGGGTGCCTTGTAGTTCCAGCTACTCAGGAGGTTGAGGCAGGAGAATCGCTTAAGCCCAAGAGTTTGAGGTTGCTGTGAACTGCACCACGGCACTTTACCAAGGGTGACATAGTGGCCTCTGCCTTAAAAAAAAAAAAAAAAGGCGGAGAAAGGGAAAAATTAATGGACTATCTAAGGAGAACACACTTTTGCTTTTTAAAATTTCATGCTAGATCAAATATGTAAAAATTGTCATTATTATTTGTAGTAAAAATTTACTTCCACACTTTGTTAATACACTTGTGCTAACAGTCTTCTTAAGTCTTAAAATCTTCCAAATCCTGTATAATTAAATAAACAAATACTTGTGCTGAAATTGTAGTAAGTGATAAAAAATGATCAGAAATAGTGTGATGAAAAATTTAGAGCAAAAGAAAAATATGTGTCTAAGGGGGTCTATTCTTTCAGTATTTTCTCAGTTAAAAATTTTCCATTTTTTTCGTTGTCAGATCCATTGACAATATCATGTTTAGAAAAGACTCTCAGTGTATTTCAGAGCTTGGTTAAATAGTGAACAGAATTAACTTGGAATAGGGGGAATTTATTGTAGGAACTAGGCTGAGAGAGATTTTTAAAAGGTGAAGAGGGAGATATGAGCAGAGACTAGACTTTGAAGGGCCTTGTCAATCACAGTAGAAAGATTGGAATTTATCTAACTGTTAAATAGAAAGAACAGTGAGAGAGGCAAAAATGGGAATCAGCATTCAGGACTTCCAGGAAGGAACGAGTGACCGTCAGTGATCAAGCAAGGTCAAGACTGAAAAAGCACCCCTTGTGTTTGGCTGCTTGTAGTTTTTGGTTTGGTTTGGTTTGGTTTTTAAGATTTGACAAGAGCAAATTCCATCCATAGTAAAAGTGAAAGTCAGATTCTACAGGATTGAAAAAAAAGTCCATATTGTACAGCAGAATCAGCAAGCTTTAGAGACCCCCAAGTTCATGTTAACCCCAGAGGGATACTTCCTCTCAAAAATATCTGTAATCTCGTTCTCCCGTTGGTGTTTCCTTTAATGATAAACTGTAGCACCAGACACCCATTCCCTCAGAGCAGAAGCATGTCACTGAGCTTCTCTCACCCACGGGGAATGAACTAGTAAGTTCTCTTGAGTATGTCCAATCAATTCATTTTTCAGTATTCCAATTATCGTCTAACTTAATTCTCACAGCCATTATATCCTAAACAAATGTTCGTGCTAGCCTCCTAAATGATACCCCTATGCATTGTCTCACTCACCTTCTATTCACTTCCTAATAACTCAACATACATTTCTTGTGCACCTGCCCAAGCTTGGCCTGGTTCCAGTTACCTACGATTTGGAGGCAGAGCAGAAGGAGTTCATTGGTGGGCTGGATATGGAGTATTGAAGCAAGAAGAAATTAGAATGACTTCTAAGTCTCTGGTGTGAGCAAGAGGGTGGCCGATGGTGCTATTTACTGTGACAGTAGTACTCTTAAAGAACGCCTATTCCAGTAATCAGTAATGAAATAGTTCTGTTTGGGCTGTATAAATTTTGTGATGCCAATTAGATATCCAAGTAGAGAAGGTACTTGGTTCATTTGGGTCTTAGGGGACAAGTCTTGGCTAGAAATAAAACTTACCAACATCTGAATGGGACTTACAAGAGTTTACTAAGCAGAAAGTATCATTTAAAAAACAGGAAGTTCTATGACTGATTTTAGGACACGTCAGCCCTCAGTGATCTAGAATGTGTGTATGAACCAGCAAAACATACTGAGAAGGAGCATGTAGGAGAAAAATCAGGGAAGACCAATGCTGGAAACACTGGGAGAAGAAAAAATTCCAAACAATAATGCTCATCCCATCAAATGCCGCTGAGGAGTCGAGTCAGATGATCTAGTAAAACGTGGATATATTACTCCACATTTTAAAACTTGATATGTAGTCATGGTACAGATTTTGAGGGTACATGTGATAATTTGATCCTTGTGTACAACATGTAATGACCAAATCAGGGTAAATGGGGTATCCACCACCTCAAATATTTAATTTATTTGTGGGGAAGCAACTAGCTTTGAGCATTTTCACAGTAAAGTGTAGCATAGACATTGAGTGGCAGCTGGTATGAGGCCTGGGGTCAGGGAATTTTGTTTTGCTTTGTTTTAAGAGGAGTAATAATAGGAATGACGCAGTAGAAAAGATGGCATTGGTGGTATAGGGGAGATAGAGAATGGTTGCTACAGTGAAGTCCTGAAAAGGACTTCTTGTTATTTATTTATTTGTTTATTTATTTATTTTCTTTATTAAATCATAAAGGACTTCTTTAAGGAAGATGAGATTCAGAGCATCAGGAAAGGTTTTGCTTTAGATAGTGGCAGAAACTAGTCTCCCAGTCTCACAGGAAGGGAGACAGTGCGTAGCAAACCTGCCGGGCGGGCTGGTGGGTTTGGGTTTGGGAAGATGAATAGCTCTGCTTTGAGTGTATTATTCTCTATGCATTGTTGTTTCAGTGATCTTTAGTACGTAAGTGTGATTTTTTTCCTTAGAAAAGGTTTTAAATTTAACTTTTATTGAGTATGTATGCTGAGTAGACAACATTTGTTGGTGGTTTGGAGATCAATGATTTACAAACTGGCATCTCATCAGACCCACAGCTTACTGACTCTTAAGGAACTGCTGGTCATTTATTTGGGGCTTTGAATTTGCAATGTTATTGTAGAATATGTACCATTGTATCAAGGCTTCTTTTTCAAAATCTGAAAACCACACCCCAAATGGTTTCATAGAAAACTGTTTACAACAGAATGCAACATTATTTTAGATAGATTTAATTATTCCTATCATAAGCTTACTTAAAAGGCATTTGCTAAATGGATAGGCATTTTAAAAGTAGTTCTATAAAATATACAATATTTATGACATTTGTTTCGATTTTAATTCACTATCAGCAAAACTTACATGTGAATTTTATGAGGTCCACAGCTACATATGGCCAAATAGTCCAAACTCTCAAGGGAAACGACTATTTCATAAGCATTGGGTTTTACTACAAAACGTGTGGGTGCAAAATAACTGGAGAACTTCATCCCAGAGGCACATTTGCTGTTTTTTTTTCATCTTGTTGCAAGTTCATGCTGGACAAATTATGCTGCGTTTTTAGAACTGACATGGCTAACCTGTATAGCCTACCAGGACTTTAGGAAATCCTAATTCCATAGCAGTTTTCTAAGGTAATTTTCTTGAAATGTTGCTAGAAAATTATAAGATTAGATTGATTCCCCCATTCACAACTTTTTAATTTATTTTATATACTAATTTTTTTTTGAGACAGAGTCTGTCTTTGTTGGCTGGGCACGAGGAATGAGGTCAGGACATGATCATAGCTCCCTGCAACCTCAAATTCTTGGGCTTAAGTGATCTTCCTACCTCAGCCTCTTGAGTAACTAGGACTACAGGCACACACCACCATGCCTAGCTAATTTTTCTATTTTTTGTAGAAATGGAGTCTCTCTATGTTGTTCAAGCTTGCCTCAAACTCCTGACCTCTAGTGACCCTCCTGCCTCAGCCTCCCAAAGTGTTAGGATAACAGGTGGAGCCACCATGCCTGGCCACAAATTTTAGTTTTGTTTTTAACTTTGGTTATCCCAGATTTCAAATGCTATTTAGTACTACTGATTTTTGTTCTAAGTGTCCTATTTCCCCCTGTGGTCAACCAATTGCAAAATTGATGTACTAGTTTTCTCCATTTGGGCCTTGAATTTACTTTGCTATAGAGTCTGGAGCTCTGGAAACAGCATTTATCTGTCTCCCTCATCCCCATGGGCTCTCTACCCCATAATTTCCATGTTCGATTTATAGTACTATTTGCTTATTATATAACATTCATGTCATTGCCACAAAAATACCGCTTGGACATGTAATCTTAGGGCTGTGCCCTGGGAGAGAATAAGGTTTTAGGAAAATTAAAACTTCATATAATTTCTACTCAAAAAATAAAAATTCTTGTAAACTATACTTCCTTTAAAACTTTTGGTGGTTCATTGGTCAGATACTGTTGGCATAGCTTTTAGGAAAGATTGTATTGATCCAGTGGTAATCTGATTTAATCCAAGAATCAATATAATTTCATGAATGCCTTAGAATTTCATATATGTGTATTTGTATTATATATGTGTGTGTGTGATATATACAAGCACATATATAAACATGCACATTTATTTCCTTACATCTTTTCTAAAATACTCTTATTCCAAAATACTATTCTGTTACATCATTTAGTTCAGATAAAACATTGGACTTTGTGCGGTTTTAAAAGATTAAAATGTTTTAAAAGATTTTTATTAATCGTATAGTGCTTCAAATGAGTAGTTTCCCTAGTAATATAGCTATTTAGCTTTATTTTAAATGTGAGCCATTCGTCTAAGAAACATTTTTACTTCATGCCTCATGTATTTCAGATTTAAAACTTCTTAAAAGATGAAAAAGAATAATTTACCATTCCCTTCTCATTTGTAAGCAGATTTATTGTTTCCTGAATAAATGTAGTTTTCTGATTGCTGCTGCTAGGAAGCTTTTAACACTACCACAACAGTGAAATATTTATGAAGTGTATCCTTATTACTAGTGCTTGGCAAAGCATACTAAATAGGTTGGGTTTTGAATATCTGGAAATTCACATGTGAGACAAATGACAGTGATTTGAGCAGATGTAAAAAATTCATAGAGAATTGAACTCATTGTGTGAATACATGAGACATTACAAAATTCATTTTTCAGAAAAATTTGTAAAAAATGTTATGGGAATTAAATATTTAAATGAGATTGAGACTAAGAGGATTTATTTCCTTTTAATTTTCAGCAGTATTACAGTAGGAATGGTAGAGTTACAGAGGAAGCTTGAATGAAGACATACGCCTTGGGAGCATTTCATGTGTGTGTTAGAGGTTAAGGAAAATCTTCGAGGTCAAGATGTGATAATTGTACAAAATCATGACTATATTCTTCCTTTTTTAATGTCTCCTGCTATTTCTTTTCTCAGGGTTTCATACTTCTCTTTGTAGTGGTCCTTTATATCCTTTGTTAGATATATTCCCAGGTATTTCATTTTCTTTGAAGCTACTGTGAAAGATATTGTGTCTTTGATTTGATTCTCAACTTGACTGTTATTAGCATATACGGAGGCTACTGATTTGTGGACATTAATTTTTGTATCCCAAGACATTTCTATATTTCTTGATAACTTCTAAGAGCTGGGATTTTCCTGATATAAGGTCATATTACCTGCAAAGAGCAGGAGTTTGACCTCCTTTGTTCCCATTTGAATACCCTGATCTCCTTCTCTTGCCTGATTGCAATTGCATTGGCTAGGACTTCTAGTGCAGTGTTGAATAGCGATGGTGATAGTGGGCATCCTTTTCTGGTTCCAGTTCTAAGTGGAAACGCTTTCAGTGACTGGGAAGAATCAACATTGTTAAAATATCCATACTACCCAAAGCGATCTGCAAATTTAATGCAATCCCCATCAAAGCACCAATGTCATTCTTTGAAGAACTTGAAAAAAATTGTATTTCATTTCATATGGAACCAGGAAAAAGAAAACTGAACATCCAAGACAATTTTAAGAAATAAAAATAAATCTGGAGGTATCATGTTATCAGACTTCAGGTTATATTACAAGTCTGTAGTGATTAAAATTGCTGGCACAAAAAATAGAGATACAGATCTGTGGAATAGAATAAAGAATCTAGAGATGAGCCCAGCTACATATTGCCATCTAATCTTTGATGAACCAAACAAAAGCAGGAACTGGGGAAACAAATTCCTATTTAATAAATGGTGCAGGGAGAACTGGTTAGCCACATGTGGAAGACTGAAATTAGATCCCTACCTCTCACCACTGCCAAAAATTAACTCTTGCTGGATAAAGGACTTAAATTTAAGACACAAAACAATAAACATTCTAGAAGAAAATGTGGGGGATACTCTTGACAAAATCTGCCTGGGAAAAGAATTTATGAAGACCCCTTGGCAATTGTAGCAACACCAGAAATAAATAAATAGGACATGATCAAGCTAAAAAGCTTCTGCACAGATAAGGGCACCACAACTAAAGCAAGCAGACAGCCTTCAGAATGGAGAAAATATGTACATGGTATGAATCTGATGAAGAACTGATAACCAGAATCTACTGAGAGTTCAAATTGATCAAAAGAAAAGAGCAAATTAACCCATTTATAAATGGACAAGGGACTTGAACAGAAACTTCTCTGAAGATTACATATGGTGAACAAACACGTGAAAATATTATCTTCGGGGCAGAGGCAAGATGGCCGACTGGAGCCAATTTTCCACAGAGGCTCCCGTCCAGAAGGAGAGTTAAAGGATAGAAGTTTAGCAAGTAAGCAGATGGTTTGGAGCTGAGCCAAGAGAGAATGTTGAAGAATGCACATCAACCCTGCTGAGGTGAGCTACAACCCCAAGGAAATAAACAATAGGTACGAAATCCATCATGAAGCGGATGGGAGTCCCCTCCCTCATGAGAATGGCTCACAGTATACTTTCTACAAACAAGCGAGCAGAGCTCAGATCTCCTCCTATTTTATCCCACAGGAGACACCCTCTAAAAACCAGAACTCCTTTCCCAGAGACAAGCCACTAGTGGCCATGGCACTCTCCCATCAGATATAAAACTGTATATATTCTCTACCTTCAATTCTGAACTCCCAGCACTCCCCTCCGCTCTCATCCTGAGGTCTGGAAGCCTGTCCCCCTCGGAGTCCAGATTCTTGGGCATTTTCTCAAGAGGTGTGGACAAGGTGTGGGCTGTTGCAGGTCTGTGCTGATTCTGCAGCATAGGGGTAAAGAGAGGACTGTGGACCTAGGGAGCCATATGGGAGAGGGAGAAGTGGTGCCCCACAGCATGGAGCAGCAGCAGCAGTGGCAGGAACAATAGGGCTAACACCCCTGGGGATGTTTTGGAGAGACACTCCCCACTTCTCTTGGCAACCAGAGAAAGCTGGGCCTCTAATCCTGTAGCAGCCACTGGTGGAACAGATCTGGGATGGAAACGCAGACCCTGTGAGCAAAAGGTATGCCTGAAGCGGTACTTACCTGGGCGCGGTGCAGTGGGGACGGAGACTAGAATACTTATGTGCAGAGACAGCATACTACCAAGGCAGGGCTGAGTCAGAAGTGCTGCTTTAGTGAAACTAAGATGCACCCAGCCCCCGGGGGATCATAGCTGAGACAAAAGCAGGTGGAGCAAGAGCACCAGCCCCTGGAGAGGCAGGAACTGAGAGCTGTGTGTGAGCACCAGCCCAGGGAGAGTCAGGAACTGAGAGCTGAGTGTGAGCTTTAACCATGCCCACCCCAACACAGAGTGCAGCAGAGACAGAGATGCTAGCTCCAGGCAGTGGCAAAGGACAGAGCTGAGTTGCAGCTTCTGTGAACTCAAACAGCACCTGGCCCACAAGGGAATATAGCTAGGACAGAAACGCAAATTCTGAGAGAATTTAAGTGGCAGCAACATCAATCAGAGAGCTATGTAGGAGTCAACCTGGCAGGATGCAGTACCAGTTAGGAAATGGTGAAGGAGGGTGTTGGGGACAAAGGGAGTGTTGCTCACAGCTGGATAGAGATGCTTCTTTGAGATGTGGTACACTGAGAGATCAGGGATGTGGCATAGGGAAAGCGGTTTTCCGGACATAATGGAGTCTGAGTTGTCTTTGGGAAATAAATATGTTCAAATGTTAAATAGGCAGCTGGAGAAAAAGGTCTCCTGAACCCTATGTCTGTGTTTATCTCCACATTGCTAGACCTTGGATACTTACATTTACCCTGTTACTGAGCTAATTTTTTCTTCCTCCACTTCGCAGATCTCCCCATGGCACCAAGCCAAGTCAATTCTACCTGGTAAATACAGGGTGGATATAAAGTTCATTTAATTGCACCTTGTATTTTTCCAAATAAATTCAGGTGAGGAAACAAGGAAGCCAAAGAGATGGGCAGTGGCCAAAGCTGGGGGCTCCATTCTATGCTCAGTGTGTGGAGGATGCCACCAAGATGAGAATGTTGAGTATCCTTGAAAGAACTTAGACAAATCATTGATGTGATCAGACATGCATTTTAAGAGAACATTGGCAGCAGTCTGTGAGGGTAATAAGTATGTGTCCATAGAAATAAGAAATGCAATACAAGATGGGGAAGTCAACTAGAGAACAAGGCAATAGTTCAGACAATAGATAATGAAACATTGTCATAAAGAAATGACAGGATGAATTAGAGAAAAAATAGTGTTGAGTCATATGTCCTGAGAGATGATTTAGGAGATAAAATCTGCAAACTGTGCTTTGTTTTGATGTAGGAAATGGTGAGAGAGTTGGGGACTGTTCACATGCTTCTATTTGGTGAATTCAACAGAGAGTGAGCAGCAGATGACAATTTTATTATAGTAATGGGAAGAGAAGTACGATACAAGCTTTAGAGGATTTAGTATAACCGAGAAGATAGAAAACAGAATTTGAAGGTAGGTAGTAACTAGACTAACTTCCATATTCACTCCCTACCCAGTACTGCAATTCACAAAACACTATACTATGTTTTCTAAATGATGGCATCCTGCTTTTCCTTGTGGGGATTAAACTAATATCCTCATCTTAATATTGAGTATTAAAAAATATAGATTAAACTCTTGGCACATTGCATGAGAATTATTTAATAAATAATATGATTTGTGCAACAAAGGAGAATTATAACCGTTAAAACTATAATCATGTATAAAATAGATGTAGAAAATATGCAATATTTCTGGTGAGTTTTTTTTCTTATACATGGTTTGGGATTTATTTATTTTTATAATTTTATTTCAAAATACTATGAGGGTATAAATGGATTATAACTTTATTTCAAAATATTATGAGGGTACAAATGGATTAATTATATAATGGTGAAGTCAGGGCTTTTGGTGTGCCTGTCTCCAGAGTAGTGTACATTATACCCAGTAGCTACATTTTTATCCCTCACCCTTTCCACTCTCCCCACTGCTTAGTTTCCAGTGTCTTCTACGTCTCTTTGTTCCCGTGTGTACCCATCATTTAGCTCCCACTTAGTGAGAACATGCGGTGCTTGTGTTTCCATTCTTGGGATACTTCACTTAGGATAATTGTCTCCAGTTTCCTCCGAGTTGCCAGAAATGGCATTATTTCATTTCTCTTGATGGCTGAGCAGTACACCAAGGTATGTGTGTGTATGTATACACCCCACATCTTCTTTATTCACTCATCAATTGACGTGCACTTAATTGACTTTATATCTTTGCAATTGTGAATTGTGTTGCAATAAACATTCAAATGCAGATACCTTTTTGATATAATGACTTTGTTACTTTGGTTAGATACCCAGGAGTGGGAGTGCTCAATTGAATAGGTCTATTTTTAGTTCTTTGAGGAATCTCCATATGGTTTTCCTTAGAGGTTGTGCTACTTTACAATCCCTCCAACAGCATCTGAGCCTTCCTATTTTGCCACATCCATGCCAACATCTACTGTTTTTCATTTGTTCATGCTGATCTTTCTGGCAGAGGTAAGGTGGTATCTCACTGTGGTTTTGATTTGCATTTGGCTGGTGATCAGCGACGCTGAACATTTTTTCATCTTTTTTGATCATGTGTTTATCTTCTATGGAACAGACTCTGTTCATGTCTTTTGCCCACTTTGTAATGAGGTTATTTTATTTTATTTTTTTTCCTTGCTGGTTTGAGTTCTTTGTAGATTCTGGACATTAGTCCTTTGTTTGATGTACAGTTTAATTCAGTCCTGTTTATCATTGTTGTTTCCATATTTGCCTTTGGAGTCTTAGTCATAATTCCTTTGCCTAGGCCAATAGCTAAAAGAGATTTTCTTATGTTTTCTTCTAGAATGGTTATGGTTTTAGGCCTTATAATTTAAGTTGTTTTGTCCGTATTTCATATATGATAAAAGATAGGGATCCTGCTTCACTCTTCTGAATGTGGCTATCCATGTCTTTTAGAAAAGCCAGTTTGAAAGACTTTTTTAAGGCAATAACTTGTTTATACATTTCATTAGGGACCTAAAGATTGTTAGTCATCAGAAAGATACAGCTATCAAAATATTAAAAGAAACACTTTATGGAATTTTTCTTGGTATTATAGAAAACCACAGTTCATTTTATTAATTTTCTGCTTTATTCAAATGACCTTGATATCTGGCCAGAACAAAGATGTATTAGACATGGGCTCTCCCTACGTATTTCTAATGTATAGGATAATGCAACTCTTTTAAAAGTGGCTAAGTAGCTGGTGGGGAGGGGTTGTCATTTTTCAGATGATGGCAAACGAGATTCCTTAACTTGTTTGAATGGAAAAATATAAAAATAAAACATGCCTTTCCTAATCTGGTGAGATTGCAATGAAAGGTCACATGCTGTTAATGGGTGGGGAAAGTGGAACGTACTGACACTTAACTTTCCCACTGAATGTTGACTATGTAAATAGTTACGTGGCTGACTAGTTTTGGCTTTGAACTATGCATTATTCAAGCTAGTAAAAAAAGACTGCTTACAGCTTTTCCTTCATGGTAATTCAAAGAAACCACTGTACCTGGGTCAGGAAAACCTATGAATTAGTCAGTCCCTAATATACCCATTTCCTGTGTTGAAATCTCTATGAAACATAAGATTGCGTTGTGTGTGACCAATAACATTGTGCTGACATGATCTTTTCCCTCCTTGCTATTTTCCAACTTCTATAAAATGTTCTCTTTCAAGAAAATGAAGGTATTATATAAATGTTTATTTCCCTTTCAATGGAATCCATACTTGTCCACTAATAAGCCCTTATGGAAATTACATGACGCACACAATCTTGCCTTCATTTTAAACAAATTATGTAATGTTTAGAAAACAAGATGTGTATCAATTTTCATCACACTAGAAAAAGTTGAATAGATATTTAATTTTTTATTTCCTGGATAAAAATATGATACAGAGGCAACAAGCAGCACAAAAAGAGCAGAGATTATGGAGCCATATAATCTGAGTTTAATTCTCAGATTTTCCACTTATTACAAGCTAAATGCAAATTCGTCAACTCTACACAGCCTGAGTTTCCCCACCCGCAATATAGAGATAATAATTTTCACAGTGCTGAGTATCTTTAGAATAATATTATGTACTGTGTAAAGAGCACAGAAGTCCAACTCTTTGTAAATATTTACTACATTACAAATACTATGTGCCATGTTAGTTTCCCTAAGAGAAGAGCCTAGAATGCAGATTTCAGGGCAAATGATTTATTAAGAAGGCACGCTCAATACCGTAAGGCATGAGGGAAGCATGATACTGGAGGAAGAAGCCATGACAGAGATGTCATTCCGCAGCAATCTAGTCTCAATGTGATCACACAGAGAGCTCTGGAGTAAGGGAGTTTGTTTTGCCCCGGGGCAAAGGGAATATGCTTGTGTACACTTACCTAGCCACTTTCTTTCTCCATCAATTAATCATCAGCTGCCATGGAGGTGGGGGTGGAGAAGCGGCTCCTGTCAGCCAAGGGCAGGCTTTTTGAGGAGGGTTGCAGGTGGCAACCATTAGCATTAACACCTGCAGGATCTGGAGCTGGGGCACCTGACTGGGAAGGAGGATGGAGGAAGGGAAGTCACCACCAACATCTATGGCAGTGCTCTAGTACGGCAGATGCAAAAGCTTAGTTTTAGCCATTTTGGGGGGAAAGGAGGAATCACTGTTTTAATAATGTAACCTCATGTAGGCAAAACATATTTTTGTTTAAGATATTTAAATTCATCAATCATTTTATATGGAAGTTTAATGGCATCTTTAGTGTTCCATTTCCAACATGAGATGGGGTTATTTGAATTAAAATAAAATGAATTTAACTATGAGATCACCTTCATTTACAAATAATCAGAAGTCCAAAGTGATTTTTAGTTTCTAAAACTTTGCATACACACATAAGGTGTCTCACTTAAATCTTACATCTGCTAGCGTATGTCTCATATGTAAGAGGTTCCAGATTTTCTTTACTGACAAGACAAAGGCAGTGAATGTTCTCATCAGTGAACAACTAGTTTCATGTTGCAGTACGTGAACAAAAGACATATTTGTAAATATAAGTAATAATTATGATCATGATGAATGAGGACACAGTTTATTATTTTCTAAACACTGTGTATTTCCATATACACTGCAATATTTGGGGGATGCTTTTGGAATAAGTAACAGTGAAGTTGACGAAGGTCACCAAGATTTGAAAAATTGATCACTTTGCCCATTACGGAGATATATTACCAATGTTCTAGGTAAAACATGTGCTTGGATGTTTGTCTAAAGGCAAAATGTGGTAGGATTATGGTGGGATTAATACAGGTATTCATACTAGGGCTAAAAATTATAAAATTTCCATCATTTTACTTATGGTGAGTAAAGGTATGCACTGATACAGTGGTACACACGAACTTTCAGGTCCTTGATCCCTTAGCCACTAATCTAAATCCAAAATGTTCTGAAAACTGAAGGTTTTTTTTTTAAGCAGCTGGAATAAAATAATCTGGCAATGAAACTTGACCTGATATAAGGCTATTTATTAGCTTTATCACATTTTGTGTGACTATCCCTTTAGTTCGCTGCAGAAAAATTAATGTGTTTGTTTATAGGATGCTGTCCCCAGCTCACCTGGGAATGTTGATTGATATATGTATACATGTCACACTACCTTAAGTAGAACTTCCATTTGACCCTGCAATCCCCTTACTAGGTATCTACCCAGAAGAACAAAAATCATTTGACCACAAAGGTATTTGTGCTAGAATGTTTATTGAGGCTCAATTCATAATTGCCAAGTTGTGGAAGCAACTTAAGCGCCCATCAAACCATGAATGGATCAACAAACTGTGGTATATGTATAACATGGAATATTATTCAGCCATTAAAAATGATGGCGACTTTACATCTTTTAAATTTACCTAGATGAAGTTAAATATATTCTTCTTAGTAAAGTATCCCAAGAATGTAAAAATAAATATCCAATGTATTCCATACTAATATGAAATCAATATATAAACAATTACGTGTTCCAGTGGTGCCTGTGGCTCAGTGGGTAGGGCGCCGGCCCCATATACTGAGGGTGGCAGGTTCATACTCGACCCCGGCCAAACTGCAACAAAAAAATAGCCGGGTATTGTGGTGGGCACCTGTAGTCCCAGCTACGCGGGAGGCTGAGGCAAGAGAATCGCTTAAGCCCAGGAGTTGGAGGTTGCTGTGAGCTGTGTGATGCCACGGCACTCTACTGAAGGCCATAAAGTGAGATTCTGTCTTTACAAAAACAAAAAAACAATTACATGTTCATAAGCACAATAAAACACTAATATCGTCCATTTGGGGTTAGAGGGAAGCAGGAGGGGGAAAGGGGAGGATGTTTGGCAGAAGGAGACAGGGCAGCAGGTGGAATCTCACCTACTGTGCGCATTGTGAGGGGTACAACACGCCCCCTGGGTGAGAGGCTCTTCTACAAATGGAACTTTACCCTGGAAGTGAGAATAATGTAACCTAAAAATTGTGCCCTCATATTAATTTGAAAAAATAAAAAAATACTCAAAAAAAAAAAAAAGAGTCAATTATGGGGGAAAAGAAAACTATGCTCAATAAATGAGGTGTGTATAAAAATAAATGAATAAATAAATATTTAAATACAAAAAATCTAAATATGAATTCAGAAACTACTTTAAGTGCATAGTTTTCAGTTACAAAAATACAAACCTGTACGTATATATTGTAAATACAGAGAATATTAATTCTGATATATCAAATTGCACAGGAAAACAAAATAACTCAATAGTTTAATATAATAAATATGTCACGTTTTCTCCCCATGTTCTCAGTTGGTTATCCACGTTAGATCCACAGGAGGGCTTGGTATGTTTCATGTGCTCTCCATGGTGTGAGATTGATAGACATGCTCTATTACCTTTATCGCAGAGCTCTGGTAAATGCTGTGGATATTGTTTTAAGCTTTTTTCTCTCTCTCTCTTTTTTTTTTTTTGGATTAACATAAGGGAACATATGATTAGGCTCCATTGTTTACATTTGTAAGGTAAAGTCTGAGTTGTAGCTTAGTTCCAAGAGATGAGCCCTATACCTCTACTTTGTACCCACAAGGTGAGTTCTTACATGGTACAGTTAAACTGTTACTTAGAAGAAAAATCCATATGCATTAACTCAAATAATAATAACGACAAAAGTATGAATAATCAAATGTGAGTTTAGAAAGCTAGAAAAGATTAGAAAAAATTAACAAAGCTAGAAAAGGGTTAACAAAGTAAAACTAATTTAAAACAATGAACATTTTAAAGATGAGAAATTAATGAAATACACATAAAAGACAAATAATAAGATTGACAAGATTAGAGACATAACCTGCAAATATCTTCTCCCATTCTGAGTGCCGTCTGTTTGCTTTACGTACTGTGTTCTTGGCTGTGCAGAAGCTTTTTAGTTTGATCAGGTCGCAGTAGTGTATTTTTGGTGGGGATCCTCCTCATAAAATATTCTCCCAGACCGATTTCTTCAAGTGTTTCTCTGCACTTTCTTCTAGTATTTTTATAGTTTCATGTCTTAAGTTTAAATCTTTAATCCAGTGAGAGTCTATCTTTGTTAATAGTGAAAGGTGTGGGTCCAGTTTCAGTCTTCTACAGGTCGCCAGCCACTTCACCCAGCACCATTTGTTAAATAGGGAGTCTTTTCCCCACTGAATGTTTTCCATTGGCTTATCGAAGATCAAACGATGGTAAATAGCTGGGTTCCCTTGGTTTTTATTCTGTTCCATACATCTACCTCTCTGTTTTTGTGCCAGTTTTGATCACTATCGATTTATAGTACAGTCTCAGGTCTGGTAGCGTGATTCCTCCTGCTTTGTTTTCATTTCTGAGTAATGTCTTGGCTGTTCGAGGTTTTTTCTGGTTCCATATAAAATGAAGTATTATTTTTTCAAGGTCTTTAAAGTATGACAGTGGAGCTTTAATAGGGATTGCATTAAAACTTCTCTGAAGAAAACAGGCGCACAGCCTACAGACACATGAAAAAAAATGCTCATCATCCTTAATCATCAGAGAAATGCAAACAAAAACCACTTTGAGATATCATCTAACTCCAGTAAGATTAGCCCACATCACAAAATCTCAAAACCATAGATGCTGGCATGGATGTGGAGAAAAGGGAACACTTCTGCCCTGCTGGTGGGAATGCAAACTAATACCTTCCTTTTGGAAAGATGTTTGGAGATCACTTAGGGATCTAAAAATAAACCTGCCACTTGATCCTTCAGTTCCTCTACTAGGTATATATCCAGAAGACCAAAAATCACTTCATAACAAAGATATTTGCACTAGAATGTTTATTGCAGCCCAATTCATAATTGCTAAGTCATCGAAAAAGCCCAGGTACCCATCGACCCACAAATGGGTTAATAAATTGTGGTATATGTACACTATGGCATATTATGCAGCCTTAATGATGGAGACTTTACCTCTTTTATGTTTACATGGATGGAGCTGGATTCGTAGCAAAGTATCTCAAGAATGGAAGAAAAAGTATCCAATGTACTCAGCCCTACTATGAAACCAATTCATATATACCCACACTTCCATATGAAAGCTATAACCCAACTACAGCCCAAGATGAAGGGGAAAGAGGAGAGGGAGGGGAGAGGGGAGGATGGGTGGAGGAAGGGTACGTGGTGGAACCCCACAAGGGTACATGTTAAGTCTACTAAGTGTAGAATATAAATGTCTTAACACAATAACTGAGAACATGCCATGAAGGCTACGTTAACCAGTGTGATGAAAGTATGTCAAATTGTATATAAAACCAGCACATTGCACCCCATAATTGCATTGTTGTACACAGCTATGATTTAATAAAAAAAAGATTGGCAATATTAAAAGTTGCTTCTTAAAAGACTAATCTATTGCTAAAAACTTGAAAATGATAAAAAAGTTGAATTCCACACGTCCAGTTTTAAATGAAAAGCAAGCGACATAACTGTGGAGACAGTACTGTCTTTAAAGAAGTGAGACGTGTTAGTATAACTAAAAATCGGATGAGGTAGTCGGACACTTAGAGAAATACGGACCACCAAGAATAATAGTGGGAGAAATAGAACAACTTCATTTACTAGGAATTGTTAATAGGAAAAGGATCAATAGAAAGTTTTCTCTAATTCTGTTAAAGATTTTTAACTTGTGGGGATTAAATGAACTAATATGAATAAAGTGCTTAAAATAATATTTGGAACATAGTAAACGTTTAGTAACTATTATCATTTAAATATAAATTTTTAAAGTTTGAACATGCGAAATAATTGGTAATTTTTATGGATACTGTCATGTTGTGATCTTGTAAAAACTACATAGTACACACTGAAGGATGATATATCCTAAGTTTAAGTTGGATTCAACGTAAGGTGGTCGTTGAATCTATCTTACTTTGTGCAAGTAGGAGAAGATCAGACAGAGAGGAGGATGAAGTTGCAGGCTTTTATGTAACCTTGAGAGTGAGCTGCTAAGTCACGTGTTGGCTTCGTGAATGTTAACTGTGTTATTTATAATAAATATCTGTTACATTACTCTCCTTCTTAGTTTATGTTCGAAATATTTCGAAGTCATAAAGGGAGGCAATTAACAATGATTATAACACTTAAAGAAAAATTTAAATGAGCAATGACTGGTGAATTTATTGTGTATAGTAAAATATCTGTTAAGAAATAGAACAAGTACAGCCAAGAGGTCAAACCTTGGGGTGGCTGCTCTTAATTCTTTCTTCTCTGGCAATGGGACCCCGATTCAGAAAGTGTCACCAGAGGCCATGAATGTGCTCCCTAACCCTGCCCACCGAGGTGACCATCCATGTTGGGCCAGTAGGAAGTGGTATTAGAAAGGCAGTGATGGAGCCAGGAGTCACCGAATCTAACCCTTTAACAAGCTGGTTGTGAACGACTGCAGCTAAGGTCCCTGAGCGGCCTGCAGATCTGTCCTTTTGTCCTGAGTATTCAGTGCAGCCTTCGATCTGGAAGATATGGCAGGACCATTCCAATAAATCCATCTTTCTTATATTAGGGTCCAGTTCTTGATTTACAGCAAAGGCGACCTTAATCTAAACCTTAAAATTAGGAAGGTTTATCTTTAATGCTTAGCATTATAATTACAATGATAATTAGAAGATTATGATTCAGCAGAAGACTTTCATGAGAACAGATTATGAATGATTCCATCCTGAAGAAGCTTCTGAATATTAGTAAACTGGAGTTTATGGATTCATGTGCATCTAAACCCAATTCTATGTGCTTTCTTTTCACATTTCAATTCAAATGTTATTTAAGAAATATTGAAAAATTGCTACAGATTTTGGAGAAATGCAATGCAAAGTGAGGTGTTGTCCAGTGCAATGTAAAATTAGTTTATATCCTGATTGTGGTGATGTACGTGAGGGATTTTACTTTTTAGAATTTTGTATTAATAAAATTATAAAAATTGCTATTCTTTACAACTTAGGAAGCATTTACAGATTGTTTTACATTGGCACATGTGGAAGGAGGGCCAAATATATCCATGAGACTATCTGACCTTCCATGAAACGTAATAGTAACATTTCTTCTTCCGATTCATAAAAAAAAAAAAAAAAAACTTTTGGCTTTCAATGTTGTGAATGATAAAAGTCAGGCAATGAGATACATGAAATATGTTATTAGAAGTTGATGAATTTATTGGCTATTCCATTAACAAATAGTTTTCACTTTCTAAAATCAAAAGAAGGTCCCCTAAGAAAGATTCTAATGAAAATCTGTTGTCAGGAAAAATGTTGAGTATTCTATAATGAGCAACAGAGCTGACCTTCAGAGCAATAAGAGATTGCTCTGTTGTGGATAAAACAATCTTTAAAATTTATGAAAATTATTGCTCAATCTAATTTACAAAACATGATGGTGAATTTGGTAGAAGAAACTGAGGTTGTAGTACATAACAGTTCTAATTCAAGGGTTATACTATTAGGGGAAAATTATATTGCATTACATTCACAAGTTTTTTCTTCTCAGTTTTTTCAACTGGAAAGTTAAATATAATTTTGTACTTCAAAAGGTTGGTGTGTACTTTCAGAATGGCTTGTTTCACAAACAGAAATTGAGCAATCGTGTTGATTTCTCTCTTTCTCTTTAAGTCAAGTACATGGTGGATTAATTAAGTGCACTTGACAGTCTGGCTTTTGAAGCAGCATTCTGTTTATTTAGATGCAGTAGCTAAAACAGGAACACTGTTAAGCCTTCTCTTTCTTTTTTCCCACTTCTGAGTCCAGGGGACAGATATATTTCACAGCTGGATATTCACAGGGTTCTGATCCCTTAGATGAGAAAACCAGTGCATATATTGGCAGGTGCTCGTCTTTGGACCCTTCCAGATGTCTGACCGTTGTTGGTCTCCATATTTACTTATCCTGGGTAGAGTGGTTAAAACGGTAGGGGCTTGATCTGATGATCACTGCACTCCAGCCGGAGTGACATAGTGAAACTCTGTCTCAAAAAAAAAAAAAAAGTATAGTATACATATAAATAGTATACATATAAATGTATCCAATGAGCAGTTTTTTAAATGACCACAAAATGAATAAATGACTTGATTACTACCCAGAATAAGAAAAAGAAGTTAAAGATAACAAATAACCTCCCTTGTGTACTCATTTAGGCATGATTTGACTTCCCTACTCCCAAAGATAATCGCTATTCAGATTTCTAACACCACAGAATGGTTTTGTAATTTTTGAAATGTTATAGAAATAGAACCAGGTAGTTTGACTTCTTCCTCCAAATATTTTGTTGATGAGAATCATGTGTGTAGTTGTGATATATACTATTTCATTTTGTGGTTTTCCATTTATGATAACACAATTTTTCTGTTTTATTATTTATGGACGGTGAATTGTTTATAGTTTTTGGCTGTCATTAATGAACATTCTTGTAGGTATTTTTGTACGCATGTATGTATGTATGTGGGGTTTTATCAGGTATATGCATACAAGTGAAATTGTTAGGTCATAAATATACACAAATGTTTAGCTCTGTCTAGTTGCTTTTATTCAGCCCCATTTACAAAGAAAGTCCTCAAGTATGCATTCATTTCAGTTGCAACCTTTCTGGAATGCCCGTTTTATACCATGTGCTATTTATGAAGACATAGTGTGAATTGTGGCTCTCCATCCTCACACCTTTTATCTGATTCTGTTCCTTGCATTGCTTTTGAATCCACAGCTCTATAATCTTCATTTTCTGCATGATTTTTCACAAATCATATTTTGTAATGGCACTATTTCTAAGACATAGCCATAAGTTGTTGCAAAGAACTTTCTTAACTTCCTTCCATCAGTGGCACTGATCGGCTCTTTACTATTATGTGCCTAACATTCATATCCTGTGAACCATCTTTTTTTGTTGTTGTTGTTGTTGTTGCCATATTTAGGGTAATGACAGATAAGAACACTAAGGCATGTAAAGGTTAAGGCATGTAGGCAGCAACCCAATGGGTCTGGAATATGAGTTTCCCATCTCCAATCCTATTATTTTTTTACTAGTCCACAAAGCATGACTTCAAAATTGCAGAAGTTTTGAATTAAAAAACCCACATTAACAGTGGTCCAAATTCAAAACTCTCTCAGGCGCATCTCCCAACTACTTTGTCATGAACTTCATGGAAAATGAAGGGCTACTGCCTCCGACCTCGCTGGCTACTGCTGTTACACACCCAGAAAATCTTTAAGTTCTGAAACTTTGTTTAGGTTGTAAGGGATCATTTATTTTTGAAACATTTACAGTAGTGCTTTTATAAAGCATGTGACCAAATCATAATATGTGACTTTAGCAATGAAGCAATGGAGGTTGTTGATTATCAGTAGGAAACTTGGATGTTACACACTTGAAATTGGGATATGAAACAAAGCAATAAGCTAAAGCTTGCCAGCTCTCAAAAGGAAAAATTAGTAATCCATGAATAATGAACGGAGAAAATATTTTTAGAAGGTAGGGTGTCCGAATACCTCAGAGTTCAGTTTAACATATATGGTCCACAGGTATACATAGCAGATTACCAAAATTCAAACTGACCTTGGCCACTGCGTGAGCACAATATTTTTGAAAGAGTGAGCTGAACTGAAAGAGTTTCTGCCATATATTAGGTACAGATCTGCTTTCCTTCCATGTAGGCATGCAGAACTATTCCCACCTATTTATTTTTCCTTAAACAAACATGTTATCCGATATAACTAGTCCAAGGAAAATTTTCTCTTCCCCTACATGAATGAACCCTGCTCTTACCCTTTTGCTAAATTCTGGAGTTCTGATATAGTTCAGGATCTTATATTACATCCATGTCACTTTTTGGAATCACTTCAATGGTGTAGTGACTTGAATTACTAGTCTCAAGCATTTAATCAGCTTCTGTTTAAGTCAGTTTTCTCCTCTGACAGTGTACATTTATTTTCCATATAAAAATGTATCATAGTACAGATTGGAAGCCCTGTGCTGTTGCGAGGTTTTAAACCAAAAAAAAAGAAAAGAAAACAATCTCTGTCTTAAAGTCTTTTATAGCTGAAAAAAAAAAAATGGCGAAATTAAGAATGTAGCTTCCATGATGATGATAGCATGTCCTGACAGTTCTTTCCACCATTAAAAATACCAGATTTTATTTTGTTATAGAAATGGACGGCTCCTGAAGGAATGGTTCTGGATATCTGAAACACAAGAAGGTTTCTGATGAATGGATTTAGACATATTCTATGATGAGATAGTAGATTTATAGTTGAGCTCTTACTCTTACTAGTTGAAGAACTTTGGGGAAATTTTATGCCCTTTTTGTGTCTCAGTTTCCTTTTCTGTAGAATAAGCAGGACTATGGACTATGGCATCTATTCACTGGGTTACAGAATGACTTAAATTAGATAGAATAAGTGATGCACTTAGTATGTGTCTGTACTTACTGAAAGCTCCACAAATACAGCAGAATCTCCATAGTTAACCACCTCCTTGGGGTGACCTAATGTTTACAGACTGTGCACGCATCACGTGTATGTATTGATACGGTAGGCCTTGTTCCTCATGTTGACCACCTCCAGGTGTTAACCAGTTTATTACACTTTCTTGGGTGGTCAACTTACAGAGGTTCTACTTATTAGTTATAATCATTAAGGCTTAAATATGAGATGATTATATAAAGTAGCAACTTTACCAGATGGTTAAAGAGAAGAATCACTAGGCTTGGTGCCCGTAGCACAGTGGTTATGACGCCAGCCACATACACCGAGGCTAGCCGGTTCAAACCCAGCCCAGGCCTACCAAGCAATAATGACAACTGCAACAGAAAAATAGCCGGGTGTTGTGGTGGGTGCCTGTAGTCCCAGCAACTTGGGAGTCTGAGGCAAGAGAATCGCTTAAGCCCAAGAGTTTGAGATTGTTGTGAGCTGTGACGCCGTGACACTCTACCGAGGGTGACAAAGTGAGACTCTGTCTCAAAAAAAAAGTGAAGAATCAGAAGTTTTATTGCTTTTAGTTTACAGAGGATGAAACTCTCTTAATTATCTCAGAAGATAAACTGAAAAAGTTAAGCTTTTGCTTTACTCTGTGGCATTATTTAGAGTAGAAAATTTATACTGCTATGACTGATTTTTGTCTAAATTTTGGAATTTATTTGATTTGTATACATTTTAAAATTTTTCAGGTGATGAATTTTCCTTGACTACATACCATATTTTGTGCATTGTAAAATGCAAATAGTATGAGTAAGAAAACAATAAATACTTTTGGCGTTTAAGGACAATTTTATAACTTTTCTTTTCCCTACCTAAATTTGGGATCCAACTGAGAGAAGATTTTAAAGTCAGATAAAATGAAAAAATGATATTGCCTCTTAAACAGATTATCTATACTGACATGACAGCTTAGGGTGAAGCCAATGGACTGGTTGTTGCCGTTCTTTTCTTGGGTCTAAATTTAGCCATGTTAGCCAGCCTGAAGGAAAGTGTGTTGTGCATAGCAGATATTTACTTGGCGCCATCACACCACCTCACACGTAAGGCTTTTGCTTGATTAACTACTTAGGTGAGAGAAGCATGGACTGCTGACTTGTCTGTTTCCAGGGAGAAGAGTAAGGAATAGAAAGAATATAATTTTTTTTAGAAAAAGTCTCAAGCTGTTGCCCTGGATAGAGTGCTGTGCTGTCATAGCTCACAGCAATTTCCAACTTGGGCTCCAGTGATCCTCTTGCCTCAGTTTTTCTATTTTTAGTAGAGACAAGGTCTTGCTTTTGCTCACCCTGATCTAGAACTCATGTGCTCAAGCTATCCACCTGCCTCACCTTCCCAGAGTTCTGGGATTATAGGTGTGAGCCACCATGCCTGGCCAGAAATAGAAAAAATATGATTAAAATGAAAAATCCAAATAGGACTTGGATTTGTGCCTCTACTCCACTCCCGGTGATTTTTTTTTTTTTCCCATAGAGACAGGGTCTCCCTATGTTGCCCAGGCTGGTCTCAAACTCCTACCCTCAAGCAGTCCTCCTGCCCCAGTCTCCCAACACGCTGGTGTTACTGGTATGAGCCACCATACTCAGCCTACCTATCAACTTCAGTTTTGAAAAGGCATATTCCATCGGTCACCAGATGGCCGAGGGGAGTGACTGCAGTGATATTCAGCATGAGGTATGTAGCAATTTTTCTATGAACTTGCGGAACGTAATTGTCTGTGATATAGGATAATAGACCTCGATATATGATAATAGCTATCACTGAGTGTTGAGAGTCAGAAGCAAACACATGGCCACGTTATACCATTAGCAGCAGCATTTTACCAATGTGTGGTAATAAGTAGAAAATGTGTATAACCTTTAGCCACTTACAAGAATGGTTTCTAAGGAAATGTTCATGGATAACATTTAAGGGCTTAGGGCGGCACCTGTGGCTCAAGGAGTAGGGCGCCGGTCCCATATGCCGGAGGTGACGGGTTCAAACCTAGCCCCGGCCAAAAACCAAAAAAAAAACAAACGAAAACATTTAAGGGCTTAGCGATTAGAATGTACGTTCAGTACATTGTTTTATAATTAAAAATTGATAACAATTGTAATTCTGACAGCAAAGAATTTCTCAAGTCATCCATTTTCATCTACATCATGGAATATTGTACAACTATTAACGAGGTTTTAGAAAAACACATGGTGGCTTTAACATGTTGTTAATATGCAATTCAAGAATAAAAGCCTCCATCTCTCTTGATATCTCATCAGGAAGGCTGTCCAGAGAAGTCCCCTCATCTCACAAGGGAAGATAATTTCTAGGATTATCTCTGGGTGATAGAATTTTGGGGTCTTAATTTGTTTTTTTGTATTTATCTTCCCCCCCAAAATTTAATGCAAAATTTTACCTCACCTAGTCACAAAAGCAAAATTTTCACTACAAAAGGAACATGAGTATAAAATTACATATTAGATTAAAACTTAGAGATTCTAAACCTGGGATTTTTACTTGGTTGAAACCATTTATGTTTAACCTTAGGTGACTTGATTCCTTCAAGAGTCTGCCCCAAGGAAGAGAAGATTCCAATTTAAAGAAAAATGTAAAGCCGCATAACCAGGACAGTGTCTCAAGAGACCTCATGTTTCAAAAGCTGGGTTTGGGGGAGAAGAAATATCCTTTGCATGTCAAAGGATATTTGACACTAAATGCTTGAGTTCACAAGGCAGATACAGAAAATAAAGCAAAGGGAAATGCAAGATGATGCACTTATTTTTGCCCCGTCATCCAATAAAACATGGGCCAGTTGGCAGTAGGAGAATTGGAAGAGTATTTCACTGAAACCTGGACAGTGGTGGACCCCTGAGAAACGGTTCAGGGTCCCAATCTCTAGGTAGATCTTTTATTTCCTTCCTTCCTTCCTTCCTTCCTTCCTTCCTTCCTTCCTTCCTTCCTTCCTTCCTTCCTTCCTTCCTTCCCTCCCTCCTTCCCTCCTTCCTTCCTTCCCTCCCTCCTTCTCTCTCTTTCATTTTTTAATTTTTATTTCTTTATTTATTTTTGAGACGGGGTCTCACTCTGTCACCCAGAGCAGAATGCAGTGGCATGATCATAGCTCCATGGCTTAAGTCACCCTTTGGCCTCTGCCTCCCACGTAGCAGGGACTACTGGCAAGCACCACCACACTTCGCTGATTTTTCTGTTTTTTTGTAGAGCTGGGGTGGAGATGTAGAGATGTAGCCACTATGCATGGTCTGTAGGTAAGTCTTGACACAGGGTAATAAGCCGAGACAAATGAAACTGAAATCCCAGAGAAGATGGATCTTTACCATCTTGCAGAGTGTAGCTTGGGATACCAGCCCTAAAGAAACACTCTGTGTCCAGCGTGGTGCCAGGGGAGCATCAGTGATGCCTGAGGTGCTTGGCCAGTGGCCTGAGGGCAGCCTCAGAAAGTCAAGTTCATGAGAGGTTTTGAATTTATGACTTGAAAGTGTCAACTGAAGAATGATGAGGTTCAAAAACTTGGAAAGGAGAACTTTATTTCTCATAAAAGGTTACCGCCTGCATTCAGGCTGCCCATCCTGCAGGCAGGGAACAGAGCCTGGGGCTGTTTGCAGAAGCCTCGAGCAAGCACTTTGAAGGAGGCATAAGAGAACAAGAATTTATGCTAAGGGAATGGCAGAATATACGTACTTAATAAACTATAAGAGGAGTCATGAATATTCATGAAAGAAGAACCACACTTTTGTGCATCCATACTTTGTATTTGACACTATTTGACCTAAATGTGCTTATGTAATTGAGCTTTGTGTCTCTTCATGGGTCATGGGAGTGTTAGTATGATCTGAGGGTCTCTTCAAAACATGGCAGTGTTAGTATGATCTGAGGGTAGGATTTGGGGCTTTTACCTCAAACTGTAATGCAGAGGACACAAAAACCCTCTGGTGCAGCCTCCCTCCAGGGAAGTGCCAGGGTAGGTGGTCTGCTATCAGGAAGGAATGCTGGTTGGTGGGTGTGTTGAAACTGCACAAGGTGGAAAGAGCTAGTCCCAAGATTGGTTGAAATCAGGGAAGTAGCAAGTCTTTTCGAAGGGCTGGTTTTTGTTTAACTCTTAGGAAAGAAGCTTAATGGTGGTTAACAAAGAAAGGGGGTGTAACAAGGTGTGCCCGACCTTCCATCCAAGCATGGTGGGGCTCGCAGTTTTAAGGTTTCTCTGAGTTCCCCTTGGCCAAGGGTTTGGGGGGGCCCATTCAGTTCATTGAGGGGCTTAAGATTTTATCTTTATTCCTCAAAGGAATGGGCTGCTTAGGACTGGCAAATGGAAAGCAAAGTGAGACGCCCATATGGTAAGGTGAATGCGGGGACAGCAATCAAAATACAAAGTGTGGATGCACTAAAGTGTGGATTGTACTTCACGTCAGAAAAGTAGGACTACAGACGTCAGCAACCTGGAGTTAGACACTGTCCGTATAGGCAAGATAGGAAAAGGAAAACTTAGCCCCAGGAAGGCAAAAAGAAGAATGAGAGGAGGAAGATTCTAAACTGACCAAATACTTTTCTCAAGGAAAGTACGTTTGAGCTAGGAAAAATAAAAAAAGTAACTGTTTATTTTACATTGGCAAAATGGCCTGTTTTGCTACCAGTGAAAATGGAGGCTCACAAGGTAAGTTAAGTTCAGTTGTACAGAAAAGTTGAGAAAGCTACAGTTTTCATTCCTGAGTTATGTAAAATTCATAGCCCAATTAAAAAAGAAATGGTTATTTGTAATTCTACTTGAGGTCATGTCAGAATAATTTATTCATATTTTAGAAAGTGAGAGGTGATTTTCATTGAAGAGATCCTTTTGTGCAGATCCTTTTGCTTTTGAACAACATTGACTTTTCAGCCAAATGCTTAACAAGCACGTCTGTGACTTTATTTTCCAAAGGTAGAAAGTGGCCTAGTGGGAGGAGAAGGAAAATACCAGAATGATTTTCCCAAAGTGTTTTCATAATAATCACTTTTCCTTAAACATGAAAATATGACACTAATACATCTTACTCTAAATACAGACTGGAAAACGGAAAACTAGATTATATAGCCAAAGGAAATGACATTATGAAATGCTCTTACTGACTTCACTATATCTAAATAAAAGAAATAGAAACCAATGTTAGGAATGTGCTTTTGGGAATGAGCTTTTGCTTATGGCATTTTGATCTGGCTCTAAAGATAACCTGAAAATAAAATTAAAAGAATATGTTTATTTATTTTTATAAGAACCAAATGGTTTTTAAGTCACCTATTTAATATCACTATGGCAGATTTTGTTCTTTCATCCTTTAGATTTTCCTATTCAGAACTGATTTCAACTGTTGACAAAGCCCAAGAATATTTGCGTACCTTTCACCTCTTATTACTCATCACAATCAATAGAGCAAAAAGAAAACCTACAGAATGGGAGGAGATACTCGCATGCTATTCACTTGATAAAGAGTTGATAACAGAATCAATGAAGAACTCAAGGAAATTAGCAAGAAAAAGGCAAACTCCATAAAAAGTGGGCAAATAACATGAACAAAAGCTTTTCAAAAGAAAATAGACTAATGGCTAGTAAACATGAAAAAATGTTTGACATCTCTACCCATCATGGAAATGCAAATCAAAACGACAGTGAGGCTTCACCTAACTCTAGATTACTTTTACAAAGTAATCCCAAGCAACAGATGCTGGCATGGATGTAGAGAGAATGGGACTCTTGTACACTGTCGGTGGGACTGCACACTAGTACAAACTCTGTGGAAAACCACGTGGAGACTCCTCAAAGAGCTAAAAGTAGACCTACTGTTTGATCCAGCAATCCCACTACTGGGTATTTACCCAAAGGAAAAAAGTCCTTTGATTAAAAAGACACATGCACTTGAATGTTTATTGCAGCAAAATTCATAATCACAAAGATGTGGAACCAACCCAAGTGCACATCAATGTCTGAGTGGATTGATAAAACGTGGTGTATGTATACCGTGGAGCACTACTCCCCCCAAAAGCACGGTGAACTAATACCTTTTGTAACAACCTGGATGGAACCAGAGACCATTCTTTTAAGTGAAGTATTGCAAGAATAAGAAAACAAATACCACGTGTGCTCACTATTAAACTGGATTTCATCCATCAATACCCATGTGCACATCTGGTAGTAAAACTCAACTGGAAGCAAGCAGGCAGGAGGGGTGGGGAGTGTGCTAGTCACTTGATAAAGGTTGATAACCAGGATCTATGAAGAGCTCAAGGAAATCGGCAAGAAAAAGGCAAACTCCATAAAAAAGTGGACAAATAACATGAACAAAAGCTTTTCAAAAGAAACTAGACTAATGGCCAGTAAACAGGTACAACGCACACTGTCTGGGTGGGGCCACACTTACAGCTTTGACTCAAACTGTACAAAGCAATTCATGTAACCAAAACATTTGCACCCCCATAATATTCTAAAATGAAGATAAAATAACATACTACGTATAACAAAATACCACTTAAACCTTTTTAAAGAACATCTTGAGTATCTTAACCAAAGTTAATTATCTGCATTGTTTCTTGTGTTACAGGCAGCACCCCTGTCCCCACTGTTTGGGGGAAGTGCAGCTTGGGGCAAGAGGGGCCAAATTGCCTTTCTTTCATATTCCTACGAGCTGCCAATCCACTTGCTGTGAGAAGCACTAAGGAAGCTTCTAACTAACGTACATGCAGATATAAAAGATAGTAACAGGCAGATGGAAAAGTATCAACACATCTGCATCATACATTCCAGATACTATTTTCTGCACATTACCTACAGGGATTACAGTTGACACATTCTCCCGTAGCTTCCTCTTCTCAGCTAACAATATGCCTGAATTAGCTGGTGATTCTAGTTCATTCAGATCTGCCTCAGTCTTTTCAAAGGCTGCTTAATATTTCATTGTCTGGATGTGCCATAATATTTTAAACCATATCCTAAATAACAAGCATTTTTTTCCTTTATACATATTTTTTCTGTTACAAAACTAACAAAGATTTGCTCTGTATATTTTCTTCTTAGGTGAAGTTTTCTGTAAAATAAAATTCTAAAGTATCTGTACATTGTGATAATTTAAAAGTAATTTTTATAATCATTTGGAGTTTTTTGTCTTTGGTGCATTCAGTAAATATAGAAGGAAGGAAGAAAAAAGAGAGGAAAGCTGGGTAGCCTAGTTTTGGGGGGAACAGCAGTTCCCTTCATGAGAAAAAAAGAAAACAGAGGCCTTGTAGTCAAGATCAAGATTGTTACCGAATTCTACTGGGAGCTTTTAAACCTTTCACAGGCCAGCTTACATTTTAGTTTCTCAGGAAAAATATAGCAAATAGAATGTGGCATATTTTCATCGTATGACCCCATGGCAGTCTAAACTTGATCGTATCTGAAGTTTCTTCCTCCCAGTAGCTGTCCCTTTTGATAGGCAAGAAACAGGAAGTACTGTGAAGATGGTCTCTTGTTTGTTACGTGTTCTCTACTTGATAAGTGCAAAGAGTACGGGAGGGAAAGAATGAAGCCATGGAGAGACAGCGAGAGGGGCAGAGAGAGGGGCAGCCGGGGGAACGGAGAAGTGAGGAGGGGGAGGAGGCCAGCGGCAGAGCTTGAAACATCAGAAACTTTGGAAAAACGGACTGTAAAACAGATTATAAAACCATGCCAAGGTACAAGAATTTCAAAGTTGTTTGAATTCACAAAGCAGGGAAACACTGTGTTCTTTTCCATACAATGAAAGGCGTAGATGACGCCAGCTCTTGCTTCTGGTTGCAGGGTGAGAGCTGGGAGTGTTGGAAGGGCCCAGGCTCAGAGTAAGCAGGACTGTTCTGAGGACTTGCATTGTATCTATGTTATGCAGAGAGAACCGGGAAATGTGTCACTGTAAAGGCGAAATACCTGCTTTTTATTACTTAATGCCATGGGGATAGAAATTTAATCATGGTCATGAATCTTTCATAGCGGGGCCAGCTTGGAAATCACATTGAGCCAGGAGCCCATGCGTTGTAACAAGTTGAGGGTTACACGAAGTGGTTTTCTTATTTCTATTTGAGATTAGATGGTAATGTAGCGGAGACATATACAAACTGTTTCCTAGCTAAGGTTTATTTTGAATTCTATTACATTATAAGTACATATGTTATTATAATGTATGAACATGTTCATATTAAAGATGCATGCTACCTTGATTATTATAGCAGTCATGAATGTTGTCAAAGCTAAATAATTAGGAAAGAGATTGTTCAATTTACGAGCTTCCGATTTCTTCTGTCTCACTATCTCCTTTTGGGCCATGTGTTTCTTGATTTCAACATTAGGAAGTGGATTTACGAAAGAAACTCTGGGCTGGGCGAATGCCTTGCACCTATAGTCCTAGCACTCTGAGAGGCTGAGGCTGAAGGAGTTTGAGACCGGCCTGAGTAAAAGGGAGACCCTGTCTCTACTGAAAAATAAAAAAATTAGCTGGGTGTACTGGCAGGTGCCTGTAGTCCCAGCTACGTGGGAGGCTGAGGCAGGAGGACTGCTTGAGCCTAAGAGTTTGAGGTTGCTGTGAGCTAGGGTGAGGCCATGGCACTCTAGCTCAGGCAACAGAGCAAGACTCTGTCTAAAAAAAATTTTTAAAGTACAAAATCTTTGTCTAACAGGCTTCAGATTTTGTTGAAGCCTGCAGAATCTGCTATCTCTGAGAACAGGAACCCAGACTCTATTTGTGGAATATAAGGGGACAAGATAAACTATCTTTGAGAAAACATCGAAAATTGGGTAATAATTTTAGACAAATGTAGACAGAGCTTAGGAAGTAATTGTGGGCCATGCACAGTGGCTCACACCTATAATCCTAGCACTCTGGGAGGCCGAGGCAGGTGGATCCCTCGAGCCTAGGAGTTTGAGACCAGCCTGAACAGGAGCAAGACCCCATCTCTACTAAAAATAGAAAAAATTAGCTGGGCATTGTGGGGTGACTGTAGTCCCAGCTACTCAGGAGACTGAGGAAGGAGGAATCTGAGGTTGCTGTGAGCTAGGCTGACGCCAAGGCGCTATAGCCTGGGCAACAGAGGGAGACTTTGTCTCAAAGAAAAATAAAAAAAAGAAAGAAAAATTCAAATGATTAATAAAAGTTTGTGTATTTTTGTTCATTTCACTTACTAGTCTCATACTTACGAATATGAATGACCGATAACTGATTCCAATAGTTCCATAAGGTGGTGTTCAAACTATACTTTAGTTAGAGAGATTTGCTAATATGTGGGATATACCTTATTTGGATCTCCTCTGTCAGTTTATTAAAGTTAAATTAAAGGAGCGTGACACTGCTCATACCTTGAAGAAGCGACTGGCAGACAGCACTGCTTGTGGAAAAGTTTCCTTCGCAGGTTAGAAAAACATTTTGACTTCATTTTACATATATACTCCACTCTAAGGTCTGTTGCTACTGTTTTCCGAATTACTCACTGGCTTGATGAATGGCAGTTACAAGTGGTGCTTTTATTGCAACGTACAGATGTTGATATTTTCCATGATTTTCTTGGAGTAAATGGAAGGCTTTCATTAAAAAAAAAAAAATCTCAATTTAAATGTAATAAAAGAACTTAGATTTTCACTTTTCAAAGATCTATACAACTCTTACATTTTTATTCTCATTTTTAAAAGAAAGTTAGTTTAAAACAAACACTTGTCTTCTTTGCCTTTGATAGAAAGCAGATCTTACCGACGGGATGAAGCCAGGAGGTTTAATGAGTAATAACAGAGAGTTAGAAACTGAATAATCATGTTGAGGGTCAGAAATGGGTTACAAACCTTGTGTAAAACTGGGTAACGCTTGCAGCGTGTGTGTATGTGTGCGTGCAGAACGAGAGGATGATTAAAAGGAGATGAAAGAAGGAAATGTTGGATGAAAATGTTTCATGATAAAATCCAACTCTATCAGTGACTTGGGATTACCTATATCTGCCTTCATTGTAACTGGGTATTTGAGGTTCACGTAATACGTGAGACTGTTAAATTAGGGCTTGTAACTCAATGCGTAGTACCAAGGAATGTGTGGAGGAATTCCTTGGAAAAATTTCCAAAGGCTTTAGTATACATACATTTGTTATTGAAGCACCTTACTGTATCCAGAAATGTAAGGTATTTTTAAAAATTTACATTATATTAAATATTGGGCCTTTGCAAATAAATAGGACTCCTGCTTTGTGTACTAGCATAACTTTACAGAGAAATCTGAATAATATTCACAGCTACTACAGAGTTTTTTTCTGTGATATTATTTAGCTATGACAAGAAATCTTGGTAACTATGTCATGCTGTTCATGAAACTATTTCTAAGGTCAAGAATCTAAGTAGGGAAAGAAAAAACCTATGTTGGGAAGGGTGCTTTTATTGCAACGTACAGATGTTGATATTTTCCATGATTTTCTTGGAGTAAATGGAAGGCATTTCTTTGAGAAATGTTTCAGTGTCTGGTTTATAGGGTTCATTTATTAAAGTGTAATGATTACTTAGACATTTCTTTTGACTTGGGTAATATCAACCAAATATTTAACATCACTTAATTTTTAGCAATCCAGAGTAATAAATGCTAATTATATTTTTATTTTTTGTTTTCTTTTTTGTAGCATGGAATGGATAATTATTGTTTCATGGAACACTTAATGTTTATGACTTCTGTTTTTTGTTTATATTCCATTTGCAGAATTTTTTATAATAGCTATTTTATATGTAAAAATACATTTTGGTGGCTTTCCCGTGATATGTAGCCTGTCTCTATATTGGCGTGTTTGTATGCTGCATTCTGTAAGTTTTTATGCTCACATACTTGTGCCCACTAACAGATTTCATCTGGTAAAATATTAATTTTGCTTGAATAGTCTATAAACTGTGATAGAGTGAAAAGAAGCCAGAAGTTCCTGAACAGACCAAACACACTTCAGTGATTCTAGCCTCCAAATTATACGTGGGCACTGCTTTACCCGTGTGAAGTTTCTTAAGACTTTTACAAAGGTGTTGACAGGTTTTCACACCATTTGCATCCTCTCTCGCCTTTATACTTTGTACATTTTTAAGTAATGTATTAATTAAAGAGATTCCAGACTCCACTTGGATCTCCTCTTTCTAATCACGTGAACAATTTATTTAATTTAATAGAAGCTGTAATAAAAATAAATGATACCAGTGAGGTGTGGTAGGACACTTCTGAATTCACTGGGGTGAACCCCTGAACTCACTAGCACCCCTGTGACTCCCTGGACCCCCAACCTGGACTTAGTGCTGAAGTGGTGTGACAAGATCCACATTTAGGCAGAAGAGAGCAGCTTCGACAAATACACACATTTAGTGCCGATAGAGAAATAGCTACTTCTTGTTTTTCTCTCTCATTCTACCTTGTTTCTTTCCTGTGACACCATCACCACCCTCAGGTTATAGCAATGCACACTTACATCTTCTCTCTTAAACGTAATGTCTTAGCCTACCACCTTAAAAATAATAATACAGAATGTATAGTGGTTTATTTAATCAGTATAATTCCAAGAACACTTATGTATGTTAAGGTTCCATCAGAATGAACCTAAAGCTAAAAGTCCTCTAAGACCTTATTTTGATACTATAAAATATACAAAGCCCCTTTCTAAATGCAAACCTATCATTGATGTTCAATGGTAAGAAAGCCTTTATGCCCAGCTTGCTACTTCAGATCTGGTTATTCTCCCAGAAGCTTGCTGGCAGGAGCATTTCATCAGTCATGGTTAAACTGCTGTGGGTGGCCTTTAACCAGTATGTTATTATCAGTTGTGGGACGAGCTGGTCACTCCATTTGCAGTTTCACGAAGTTGTTCTATCAGCTCTCCAGAAGTAAATGCAAATACGTGGGTTCCAAACTCTTTTGGCGCACACGGTGTAAATCTCTGAAACTTCATGGCCAAATGGTAAACCGCAGGCCCACATGACTCAATTCCCTGGAGACAGTCATGTTATTTCTGTCAGACTTTTCTTCCCTCATTCATCAGCTGGAACCTTTCATTTCCTTTTAAAGTCAGGGCCTTTCAACTAGGGGTGAAATTACACCTGTCAGTAATGAATGTGCCCCGTGCTCTCTGTCATTCTGTCATTTTACAAAAGCAATTAAAAGGGAGCACAGCCTCTTCCACGTTCAGTTAGCAACACCTTCCTTCCTCTTCCTCTGCAGTTCTGTTGAATACCTTCCAGTTACATAATTGATGAAAAAAATTAAATATTCCCTGAATCAGGGAATATATGGGAATGTTGGGCAAATCAGCTTCCACATGAGGCAGACATTATATTCAATAACTGCATTAAATGTATTTGAGAGAAAGGCTTAGCTATGTATGCAGTCAACAACGGCGATCAAAACGTGCCCTTCAGCACACCTGTTCTGTTTGGTTTTTCTGCGTTACAGTCTGATAACTCTGTGGCTGCCCATAACACCATTCAGCAGGTGCACCTGTGCAGCCACTTTATTTACATAGAGAACAAAGTTAATGTTTTCTTAAATTCAGGCCACACCTGGGTAGGGACATTACTAGGAAGCAGGGTTCAAATCAAAACTGCAACTTACTTTTAGCCTGACATTGAAACCCCGCTGAGCAAACTCTCCTGAGTTTTCTTGGAAATGTTGAGGACCTGCTCTCTTAACTCCCAGTTAACCGAGAGATGAAAGGGGAACTGGAAGAGTGAAGATGTAACCTCTACACCCTGCCATTCTCCATAGTAGGTCCAGACTTAAGTAAGGAGAATACCGGAACTGTCTCATCACCATCCACACCTTCTGTTGTCCCAGGCAGAGAATTCTTTAAATACAAATGTTTTTGAGGGTGAAGGCAAATGTCCTCAGACTGAACTAGATGAGTGAGTGAATGTTATGTGAACTTCAAAAATCACCCATGACAGCCATACTCTGAAGCTTTGCTGTTTTGTTTTTACTGCTCAGACAGAAAGTACGTTTGTAGATCAGTGATACAGTGAAGAGCACATGAGAACAATTAACCATCCACAATTGTTAGCAAAAACATCGTGTCTTAGATTTCCAGGACTCTAAGGAAGTATATGATTTCTCTATTTCTATACCCTGTTTCTTATTCTCTATATTTTCTTTTCTTCTTCCTCTTTAGGCAAAAAATAGACAGTTAACTGGAAAACACAGCCTAAAACGTAATGAGAAAGATGGGTTCTCTCTGTTACTAAAGAATTTATCTCAAAATCACATGGTTAATTAATTTCTCTGGTAATGATTGTATGTGCTCTCATGAGAGCTTGATAAGAAACAAGTTTCCATTTTGAGCCTAATCAACTAGTATACTTAATTATAGAAACACCCCCGTCCATATATAGGGCTGGGACTGAATTAATATTATTTAATACTATGTTTGGTGAAATCTCTGTGTCTATGTAAATAAATGATTGGAAAAATGGAAATATTCTTGTTTGTATACTTATCCTTATATTAAATATTTTTGATTTGAAGTGAGCCCATACCATTCCACTTAGAGGTTACACTTACCACTGTGAACTCTCTGAATTAAGCATGTGATTATTAAGTGGCTCAAAATGACTATGGACATTCCAAACCCTAATATTGTGGTCTAGGGCTCTCACTTTCACTTAGCAAATGGGTCTTCACCAGTTTGATGACCAGTTTTGTTCACGTTCAAAAAACAGGATGCATTAGCCAGGAGTTGTGGCAGGCACCAATAGTCCCAGCGACTTAGGTGGCTGAGGCAAGAGAATCATAGTGAGATGACATAGGGTGACACAGTGAGATTCTGTCTCCAAAAAAAAGGAAAGGAAAGAAATAGGACACATCAAGCAAAGAGAATCAAGTGCTTCTGTAGGAAGGCAAAGTGTAACAGCCCAGGGAAGAGAGGAAGAGTAACCAGAGTGTGCTGGACAGGTTACGAGCCTCTTTTGATGTGAATGAGCACGTCTGATTCCACAGGACCCTATGTGGTGTGTGTCCCTTATTTCACAAGCAAGCAAAGTTCAAGGAGTTGTGCATTTTCTCCAAAGCTGTTAAGTCACAGAATTGGGACGTTCACTCAAGATATTTGATCTAGACTCAGGAGTGAGTCTTTTCAGGGATGACATGAGTCACCTAAACAAGTGAAAACATATTATGATGTATTCTGTTGGAGCAAGAAATAGAGAAACATCTCAGAAAGAGTCCTCAGAAGTGTTAAAATTTGCAGAGCTTTGACTCCTATAGCTATTGGCATCACATCTTTTGTGGAACCTCTTATTTTCTAAGGGTAATTAATGCATCATTTTACGTATTTTTAATCAATGTTCGAATCATGTAACTCTAAAACTGACATAGTACCTCTGATATCTTAAGCAAACTTAAATTACTTATTTAAATAATTCATTATAAACAAAAAATAGATTCTTTATCTCTCAAAAACTAGGTCACTCATACAATGCCAACCAAGACAAATAGAAACGCTTGTTCCTTCCCCATCCCATCTCCTCCACGGCAGTTTCTGCCAGCTTTATGTTTGGCTGGTATGCACGAGTCCACATAGCAGTGTTTTACAAAATGCAACCCACCTGTCACATGCCTCAGTCACCTATGTTGATTTTGTAGAAAGCTGACCACTGAATCATGTCACCTGGAATTGGGGTGATTAAAGTTTGATACCCACCGCTTTTCTGTTTAACATCATTTCCCTTTGTACTCTGAGGTGGCTCCACTCAGCAACCAACAGACTAGGTTTCACAGTTCATCCGTACATGCAAAGACTAATGTTTGACTGAGACAAAAGTGATGGGGAAACATGTGTCTCTCTTTATTCTGATCACTCTTGGATATGCTCCTTTGCTACAGAAAATCAGCGAGGCCCATATTTGATTCATTCTCTGTGGTTTATTTTATTATTACTATTTTCTAATTAGTATGGAGTTGGGTTTTATTATCTGACACTGTGGTTTGTAAGTACCTGCTTTATCTATTAAGTACACTTGTAGTTTTATATTCCATTTTTCATTTATGTATACGTAACAAATCATCCATTTTCAAGTTAAATTTACTCCAATAGAATGTTGATGTCAGTTTTCACTGAAATTATTTTTATCATAATGGGAAAGTATCTGATTAATATGAACTGCTACTTGTAATAATTTAAGTCTTTAAGGAGTAATTTGAAACAAGTAGAAAATGTGTTCTTGAGAGAAAGAATCCTAAAAGGAGTATGTATCTGTGTGACTCAGAATGACCTGATCCCCCATGGCTCTGTATTTAATAGAGATGACAGACAGTTCATGCCAGTGATGAGGCACTAACTTTAAGTGAATGTACTTCGACTGAAAAGGAGGCTTGATCTAACAGGCATCACAGATACTATAATTAGAGACAGTGGGCCTGATGGGATGCCGGTAACGGGGAAGAACCAAGACCAGGTTCTGAGCTGGAAAAGCATGTGATGCGATGTGTTTGGAAGCCTGGCTGCCCACTGAAATGTTGGGAGGCAAAGTTAATGTAGTTTGATTGACAGAGAATTTAGAAGACTTGTGACAAAGCTTTTCCTTTCCTTTTCTTTTCTTTTCTTTTTGTAACTTGAAAGATTAAATGACGGTAATGGGTGGCAATGTGGTGCCTTCAGGATGTGGTACAAGTCTTGAATTTCAGTGAGTTGGTTCCATCTATTAAACATTTTGTGAAAACGTGTGTTGTTAAGATGTTGTCTGAGGTTGACATGTTTTGCAGAGGTATCTGATCAGAAGAGAAAAACACAATTTTAATATTAACATGCAAGGGCATTTTTGGTTACATTTGTATCCAAACACTGTAGATCAGTGTATTTAATTATTGCTATGGGTTTCCCATTTATTCATTGATATATTTAAATATTTATCAGCTAATTACATTTTAAATATCATATTATATTGCATATTTAATATAATCTCAGTGGTAAAGAGCTTTAAAGCTTTATTCCTACTGAAACACTATACTTTATATGAAAAATCTCTATATTTTTGCTACATTTACTCTGGCCCTCTATGAAGTCACTACATTTGACTGATACCAAGAGAGAATTGAAACTGCTAATATTTACTAATCTGGACAAATTAGTTTACTAGACTTGAGGAAACTCTGATTTGAGTTTAGGGAACTACAAACAATTGGAGTGCAGAATTTAGAAATCACTGGCTATCTACCGGGCAAACAGTGTTCACTGGTTGGGTAAGCAGTGAGGTGAAGGCCAGCCTGTACAAGTGCAAAGCAAATAACAATGCGTTTACTTTTGCTAACATTTCCATCTATTTATAACAAAGTAATATGGGTTACTGGAAGTCAAACTTATGTACAAAGTAAAGCTTTAAAAATATTTTAATACCTAACTGCAATATATCTACCTTGGATTAGAAAGCTGACACCACTGATTCACTCTCAGGTAGGTGTAGATCTTGATACTTCAAGCAGAATTGTTTAGAAGTAACTCAGCAACTTCTATAGGACCTTCAGGAAAAATGAAGACACTTATATTGTACAAAAGAACATTTTTCTAGCAGCCCTACAGTTGAGTGGGTTTCTGGCCCTCAGTACCTCCTTTAGAGTATAGTACCTTGGGATCGCCCATTTCTTCAGCTGTTAGGAAGTTGGTAATTAGCCTTAAATACCCACTGCTTAGTTTTGAACCCTCTCCAGGAAAGGGGAGCTCTTTCCTCTCACTGGTCAATATAACCTCAGATGTCTAATTAACTTCCCCTAAAATGTTAATAAATATTACATCGTATCATATCATATCCTAGTCCCCTGTAAGTTTTTGCCTATGTATCTTCCCAACTAAACTGCAGAGTTTCACCTGTGTATACCTGGTGCCTAGGGCTGGAACCAGCCTAAAGTGAGTCTTGTTCCTCTGCCCCAAAACATAGCAAAAAAACCTAGCCTGAAGTTGAACTTATGGGCTGTGTATATGAACACTCTATGTAAGAAAAGGGCTTCAAAAACCTCTATAATTTTATATATAAATTTATATATGTATACTTTTATATAGATAAATGCATGTGTTATGTTATATATATTTATATATACTTAAATATATCTAATATCCCCAAGCCAAAAGGACCATAGAGATCATCTAGTCCTAACATTATTTTACAGGTGAAAAACAACCTCAGGCCGAGTGGAGAAAAGTGACTTTGTCAGGGTCCCAGTTCAAGTTCACAGCAAAGGTGGTGTGGCCAGGACTCCTGACACCCAGGCAGTGCTCCTTTATCCTCAGCACATCCTCTCCTGGGGGCTCTAAAATGTACATTCAGGTTAACACTCAGGACACTTCTCAAAGTTTTGTGAGGTACTGATATTCTTAGCACACTATCTAGATCAAAGATGTTAATACTTTATGGAACAAGTGTATACAATTCAAAGGAGAAAATGAGAACACAGGCCATCCTTATGGAGGTATAATTAGACACGTAATTGTATATACACACGTACACATATACATTTTATATATTCACTTGTTGAAAAATTCTAAATGTTAAATGTTTAAAAAAATTGATATACTAGAAAAGATGCTGAAATGAATTGCCGATGGAAGCATACCTCAACACAATGTTTTTAGAAAGTTATCTATCTCTGTATAAATTAAAATGGACATAACTTTTGATCTAGAAATTCCCTTTATATAAACTATCCATACATACAGAATTTTAGACAGAGAATGGTGAGGGTATTCAACCATTACTTATAGTGTCAAAAGTATAAGGAAAATAAAGAAAAGCTAAACGGTTCATCATTAATAGTATGGTGTTTTTAAAAAGGAAATGAATTCTGAATATCAATTAGGCCCTTGGAGATAAACAATTGGAGATTAAGCACAAAATGGGAGAGTTTGGGAGTGCCTCTATTTGGTGGCCATGCTGTCTCTATGAAACATGTCTTCTTCACCTACGCTGGCTCAAAATTATGGCAGATGTTTTTGTTAAGAGAGAATCTGATTTTCCTTGGCCCTGATGGCTAACCCCAGCTTCCTGTCTGTGAGATGCTCAGACATTAATGTACCTTTTTGTTCTTAGGCAGAGCAGGAATGAGTGACTTGCCGTGAACTCACTACATGGTCGCTCTGACTCATGGTACAGCCTCGTCCCCTTCCCTAGTATCATTTTAGATAGCTCAAGGGATCTGAGTTTTTTTTTTTTTTTTGTAGAGACAGAGTCTCACTTTATGGCCCTCGGTAGAGTGCCGTGGCGTCACACAGCTCACAGCAACCTCCAACTCATGGGCTTAAGTGATTCTCTTGCCTCAGCCTCCCAAGTAGCTGGGACTATAGGCACCCGCCACAACGCCCGGCTATTTTTTTTTTTTTTTTTTTTTTGCAGTTTGGCCGGGCCGGGTTTGAACCCGCCACCCTCGGCATATGGGGCCGACGCCTTACTGACTGAGCCACAGGCACCGCCTGGGATCTGAGTTTGAAGGGTAATATTCTTTTCTAATCCTATCATTAATATTTCACTCTAGTAAGAGTATTTCAAACATCCATTGAGTGGCAGACATGAATTCCCACCCGATGATAAAGGCATTCCTTGCCTGAAAATGTTCATCATGATGATAACTGAATCCTCAGGAATGAGTCGGCACGTATGGAAGAACTGGGGGTTAACGAGAGTATGTTTCAAACCATGATAAAAAACGTAGGGTAAGCACTTTGATATGCTGTTTGCTCTTGTGACCAGCACTTTTAACAGAAGGAGTCATTTCAAATTGCTTTGCCTTGTCTTATGGTCCTGTCAGCTCAAAGTAATTAAAAACATGTAGGCACACTTTTTCTTACTTTTGACAGGGAACATATAGCCATTAACCCAAATAAATTATAGAAACAAAAGAAAGTAATACTTAAAATTAGAGAAAAAAAGGGAAAACTGGTGACTTCTGGTAGTCTGCACAAAGGTGTTAAACAGGATGAAGGGCAAAGGAACACTGATAACATATGAAGTATCTCATGGGCATTGCTAAAAGTCAAGTCTGGAAGTCGTAAGATTTACTCTTCCAGGTGCAAATTAATTTTTGCAGAAAAAATTAAAGGTAAAGGAAGGTGTATCTCTTGGAATTAAGAAGTAAGAGGTACAACATTAAAACAAGTCAATCCGCAATGTGTAAAATTTTATTCCATGAGTATGTAAATAAAGAGAGTAAACAGTTTTTGTCAAACAATGAATCGTTCTGAAGGTCAGCCAAGCAAGTAAGAAATTTGGTAACAGCTTAGTATCATCCTTTCCAGTGGACAGTCAAGAATTCTTATGTTCAAAAGTATGTCATGGATTCAACAAAGCTGAATATCCCTGCTGAGTTAGGAAAAAACGGTAATATGAGATGAAGTAAACCTCAATGAATTCTTAGGAGAAAATAATGGAAACATAAGTAAAATTATATAAAATGCGTGAAAGTAGTTGAGGCAGAGGAAAAAATATTCTCTCAGAAGGATCTTGCAGCCAAATTAGCCACATGAACTCTGATTGTTTTCATGATTTTTGCTACTAAACCTAAAAAAAACCCCACTAAATTAATTCTTTCCCAGTACAATAGAGGATAAAGTGTCTAATGGCAACTGATTTTCATTTAGTATAGTAATAGTAGGATATACTATATAGTAAACAAAATAAACTATTATCAGGGTTCAAAAGAAATTCTGATAACTAGAAATACAATAAAAGTTGTATATAAAGCCCATGTAAAAACCATACTAAAACAGCATTTAAAGTGAAGACTTAGGAAAAGCTTGGTGACTACTAGATTATCCTTAGGACTCTGCATTAACTCCGTAATGTTCTTGGTATTTAAAAAAAGCATATTTGTCACAGAAATTTAGTTCACGTCTTACGACCAAACATGTATATATTTTGCTTAGATAAATGTAATCACTGTAAACATTTATATTATCTGGGATTTTGTTTTTATTTTGAAATGGGAGCTTTTTTGTTTACAAGTTCATTAAAAATGAGAAACAACAAAAAACTGTAAAAACACAACAAAAACAGTGGAAGTTCATATATGTAGTATATATTAAGTGCTTTTCCCCATCCATGACTTTTTGAAGTTATTCAGAAATCAAGGTCAATTTTCAGTCATTGAATCTTTTATTTTATTGGGGTAATTGCTATATCTGACCAGGGGAAAATACGAAGAAGATACAAAAAGAATTAATCCCACTGTATTAAAATCCATACAGAAAGAGTTTACTCCCAACGTGAATATTTAGGAAAGATTACCACTTTTAAGTTCAGACTTTATTCTGGTATGTCTGAAATTAGTCATGCGTCAAAGCTCATTGGATCAAAATGCCACAAGGTGGTGGTGGCCTGCTCGAGGCACAGTCGCAGAGGGGCTGAGGACTTTTTCTTTTTTTTTTTTCTCTTGTAGAGACAGTCTCACTTTATGGCCCTCGGTAGAGTGCCGTGGCCTCACACAGCTCACAGCAAACTCCAAAGGACTTTTTCTTTAGAGTGGACTTGTTTAGATGTTACACACAGACATGTAGTATCTGTCTTTCTGGGCCTGGCATTTCTCACTGATCATAATGTCCTCCAAGCTAATCCATGTTGTTGGCAATAGCAGAACTTTCTTTTTTATGGTAGAATAGTATTCACTGTCTATACAGATCCTATTTTTTAAATCCACTCATCCAGCAATGGCCAAGTAGGTTGATTCCCTATCTCGGCTCCTGTGAACAATGTCGCCATAAGCTTGGGAGTATATACAGGCATCTCTTCACAATACTGATCTCAGTCCTTGGATATACACCCAGTAGTGGGATTCCTGGATCAGGGTGGAGTTCTTCTCTTTAAATCTCTGAGGAAGCTCTATACCGTTTTCATGATGTCTGTTCTCATTTCCTTTCCCGCCAACAGGGTAAAAGGGTGACTTTCCTACATGTTCTGGCAAAGCTTGTCTTTGTATTTGTTAAAATAGCCATTCTAACAGGTGTGAGGTGGTATCTCATTGTGACTTTAGTCTCCCTCATGATGAGTGACACCCAGCACCATCTTTCACATACTTTTTGGGCATCTGTCTGCCTTTGTATTTTAAGAAAAGTCTATTCAGTTCCTTGGCTCATTTGTAAAATCCAGTATTTGACTTCTTTCTATGAGTTGCCTGGACTCTTTATGTATTTTTATATGAACCCCTGGTCAGATGGATCATTTGGAAGTATTTTCTTCTATAGGTTGTCTCTTCACTCATAGTATGAGCTTGAACAATATATGGATTGTGCTTATTAAAGTTACATTATTAACATAGAAAGATAAATTTCAAGCTCTTTACTTATTTTCTTACCAATCAGATAAATGAATTTAAAAATTACATTGATGGTATCTTATAAAATATTTAAATTTCTATATACCTGAGAATACGTTTTCTTAGTTCTATGATCGTTTCATTAAATATGTGTGTATACAAAAACCTGTTTTATTGTATGAATGCTTCGTTAATGATAGACATGATTCTTAGTGTTTTTCACTTAGTTCTTAGAAACACTCTTCCTGAACTGTAATTATAATAAAGTGGCATGATTTAGGGTATACAAGTTGGATAGATACGTGAAAAGTACATTTTTTTGTTGTTGTTGGCTACTATGTATAATTGCATCATTAAAATATACTCAAAAGTACAACCATATTGCGTCTCCTAGCTTTGTATTTTAAGCTTCCAAAAGCATTTGGGAATTTTTTTGATACCTTAAAGACATCACTGTGAACATCTGGTATTGAATCATAGTTGTATTAAAATTTTGGTTGACAAAGAATTACGTTAGTGACTGCTAACTAAGGTGGAATTTTGCTAAAACATAAAACATGTGGGGATACCCTTTGTCTATGCTGAAATGAACAGAATGTGAATAGGAAATTAAATCAACATTCTGTATTCCATTGAGGTCATTGTAGATCATTTATCATGTTATCTCCCAGTAGAATTTAGTATATTACATGATTAATTATCCAATAATTTTACTTTTCTTAATATAGGCAGCCTTTATTTAATCTCGCTTTATAAAGTAATCTAGCCTTGTGAAAGTCTTTAACTATTAAAAAGTTACAGAGTAGAAAATGAATTTAGTTCATATTTATAAAATATTTTCATTTGTGATGTTTCAGATTATTTCCAGTTTATCTAATACACCTGGAACTAAGCTGAAAACACCTGAAACAGTATTTGTCGCATGCACCCTTTGCAGTAGAAAGTGTGCTTCATGAGAGAGAGAGATACCCCACAGCCTCTGTAATGGAATCTCCCTACCACAACTTAAAGACTTAGAATCGGGCTTTCTCCTCCTCCCCTCTTCTCCCTCTTCAAACTGCGGTCTCATAACTTAAGGACACTTTCACTCTCCCACTTTACTTCCTTTCCTCCTAACCAAAATGAATCAGAAAGAAAACACACTTAAATTTTTAAATTTTATTCAACTTACCATTTTGTTAAAATCTAAGATAAATTCTCCAAAACAAAATTGATAGCAAGTGTAATATATTTTAGTGACTACTATGTTCTCTTTCTTCTCTGTGATTTATTCTTGGAGTTGAAATTAGCAAGAGAGACGTAAAGGTAAAATTAACAGGGTTATTTTATTATTTTACACGCTCACTTACTTTTCACAGCTGCCCTTGGATTCCTCTCAGGTAACACAGCAGTAATTTTCTAGAAAGCAAATTTTTATGACCCATGTTAGTATGGAAAGTAGCAGCAGGAATTCATTTCTTGGTTGGTAGTATTTTAAAAACCATGGGCCCTCTCTTATTCAACTTACTGCCTTAGGCAATGGCACAGAATTTGTAGATCTTAGATCTTTTGATAAATATGGCCCACTAATTATTGGGTAGTTTCACATTCTTGTAAAAATAAAAATCATATATTACCTGCTGAAAGTTCACATAAGTTCACTGATATTCAAAGGAGATATACTATACTAAGCAAATCTTATCAACATTTCTTTTCCATTAACAGGAATCTCATGTTATTATGAATATGACAAATATTTTGAGTACAATTGTCATATAACTATGGTCATTAATATATCCCAGAAAGTTTAAAAAATAAAGGCTCATTGTTCTCCCAAAAGCTCATTCTCTTCTTCAGAGGCAGAGAGGAATCAGAGAGAAAGAAAAGGGCCACCTGCCCAGAAGGGAGTATCAGTGGCCTTGACCTTTAGGTGGCCTTAATCTTCACATAGCCACTTATAGGGCATTAGACACCACAGCCACATACTCCTCAGACCCTTCCTTTCCAGTATTAGTTCATTCATCAATGAATAGAGTATTTCATTTATAGCCATTCAGAAACTTTGAGTGGATATAAAAGTTTACTTTTCACAAGAAAGCAATAAAAAAGTAATATAGTTTGCAAATGAGAATTTTTAAAATTAAAAAAAAAATCTGTTCTTAAGTTTTAGTATTCTGCTTCTTAGCATTTCTTCAGGAATAGTCAAAGGGCATGTTCAAGGGATGACAAAAATAATAAGAGTTTGATAACATTCACCTCCTAGACCAAACCTCTTCAAGTTGCAAATGAGCAAGCTCAGAAACATTAAGAGACACACCCCTAGTGACATAGCTGGTGGTAACGGTTGTCCTAAATCAACGTGTCTTGGCATCTGACGTTTATGATTTGTACATGACCACTTACAGAATAGGATAGAGCTGGAGTTGGCCAACCACTGTTCATGGACCAGATCCAGCCAGCTGTGTGTGCAGATAATACCTACTGGAGCTCAGCCACACTTGCTCATTTACATAATGTCTATGGCTGCTTTTATGCTCGATGGTAAAGTTGACTAATTTTAACAGAACCTGTATTGCCCACAAAACCTAACTGGCTCATTATAGAAAAAGTTCACCCACCTCTGCTATAGAAAATTAAGGTGTAAGTATGGATTAAAAAATGGAAAATTCGAAGGTTTTTAAAAAAGTGTTATCCAATTGTACCTATCAAATAATAATTTGAAATTCCTCTTAAATCTCCAAACGAAAATAAAGACTGTGGTCATCCGTGGGTGGTTCTGTCATAAGTCACCTTTGTTCACTGTTTAAAGATTAAGAATCTAAGATTCACTGTATTATGTTTAATAAAAATATAATGTTGGTATGGAAGGTCTACGAAAGCGGAATGGATAATATTCCCTAAGTTATATTTCAACAAAATAGAATAAAAATGAGAAAAAAAGTCATTGTCAGCAAGGTGTAATCAATATGCTGTACAGTAAAAAGGAGAAGTGATAGACATGTATTTCTTCTTTTTTTATTTTTGTGAAATACACTTACTTTGGAAAAAACGGCTGTCACTGTCTGTGCATTTTCTCGGCAGGTTACACCAGGCGGCACAATGGCAGCGTTTGTCCTTGTCCGTGGATCTAAGACATCCACTAAGGATGAGAGCTTTTTCAGGGCAAGTAATAATAAGGTGGTCAGTCATGCAACTGAAAGATCGAGTTTAAAGTCAAAATTAAAGAGGACTTCCCAGCACTATAGCATTTCATTTTATATAAAGCTCTCCCCGAGCCGGGCTCGTTTACCTGTCATAGCGACGCAGATGAGAGGGCCGAGCTGACATGAGAGATACAGCAAGTAAGGTCCTGTCACCCCCTACAGAAGGACCTACCAGAAATGCCAGAACAAGCCTATTAGATGACTTAAAAGAATAACAGAAAGAGTAATTACTGAAAGTGTATAACCTCTATCGTGTCCTTTAAAAAATAACATGCCTGCGCAGGGGTTCAACTAGAGGGCATGGTGCCTTAATTCTAAGTCTTTACTGAAAAAGCCACATTTAAAGTCAGAACAATCTATTTTTTGTGTGTGTGACACACTGTTGATTATCTTCAAATACTTAATTTGAAATATCATGGTTGATTTCTAGCAATAAGGAAAAATTCTTGTTTAATTAACTTTTTTACTTGTACTTAGCACTTAAGTGGGAGGGAAGTTGGTGGCTGCGGGGAATTTTGGAATGTTCAGAGTTCAGGGTGTCAACCTCATGGCATCATTTTCTGTTGATAGATGCAGAAATTGAGGCTCCGACAGCCTTACGAGCAGAGTTACATAGTGAGAGGGAGCATGGCTGGTAGACAGATAGATAGAAACAACTCCTACCTCCCGTCACAGGCTTCAGCACTGTGCCATCATAATCCCCCTACTTGGAGAACTTTTGTTGGCTATTATTGTTGAGGTATGGAAGAGAGTTAATTTATGTCAAAAGGCTTCAGTTTTTAGGGCTTTCCTTCAAAATTTAAAAATTATGCTGCATTTTATTGATAAATGTATTTGAGACAATCAGGCTCTGAAGCCTGTTCGTCCTTCATGGATCTAGTTAGGCTCAGGTCCCCGGTGGGACTGCAAGGTTGGCATGAAATATACAGACAAGTAGGGTCGTCTTCTTTCAAAGAAAAAGAGCTGGATGCTTCTGAATCAGAACCATGAGAACAGGCCTGTCCGATGGCTTCGACACTTGGGTCATGCTTCCTTGACAACAGAAGGACAAGGTTGCAGGTCACACTTTCACTGCTTGGAACAAGTCCCGACCCAGAATTTCTGGACCCTAAATGACTGCATTTCCCGATGGAGAATTCTATTGCTCCTCTTCAGGTCCTGTTCAATTCAAAGTTCAGTAGTAAAGCCCAGTGTGATCCACGGTGGGTACACGTAGCCATCCTTCTATTCAGGGGAGATTTGAGACCTCTTGTCACATTTCAGGTTGTCTGCTGGGACTGCTGTGACAAAATACCAAAGACTGGGTGGCTTAAACAACAGAAATATTTTCTCAGAGTTCTGGAGGCTAGAAGCCTTAGATCAGGTTGCCAACAAAGTAGATTTCTGGTGAGGACTCTCCTGGCTTTCAAACTGCTGCCTCCTTACTGTGCCCTCCCCTGACAGAAGGAGAGAGCTCTCTGGTGCCTCTTCCCACAAGGGCAGCAAACCCATCGCGAGGTCGCCACGCTCCCAAAGGTCCCACTTCCGAGTACCATCGCTTTGGTAGTGAGGGTAGCAACATATGAATTTTGAATTTGTTTTGTAGCCCAGGTAAGACACAATAATTCTTCTAGCAGAGAAGTCTAGTGTTTAAAGACAAAGCAGTGCAGTGCACTGTGAAGTGGACTGTGAACGAGCACAGTGTGGAGGCCCTAAGAAGTTAGAGGGCTTCAGCATCTGCTCCAATCTGCAGCAGGGCCAGTTATTTAATCTGTCGGGAGTCCAGTGCAAAATGAAAATTCAGGGGCCTTTGTTCTAAAAATTACTGAGAATTTTAATACAGTGAAAGCAATGCATTAAACCTAACGTAGACAAAAGGAAAGGTATTGTACGATTCCACGTATGTAAGGCATCTGGAGTAGTTAAATTCATGAAGACAGAAAGTCAAATGGTGGTTACTGGTTCACGGCTGTGGAGTTTCAGTTCCGGATGATGACATGGTCTGCAGGTGGATGGCGGCAAGGGTGTACAGTAATGTGAATGCACTTACCAGCACTCAGTCGGACGCTTAGAAGTGGTTAAAATGGTAACTTGATGCCATGTGTATTATATCAAAATAAAAAATAAATGAACCAAGGGTGCAACCCTTGTGAGTTCAGCGTGCTGTGGAACTGCCCGGGAGTCCGAGTTTGCAGCGTGCTAGGGAAGGCGGATGTTGTGAAAATGCTGGAGGCAGGGCTGCAGGAGAGAACTGGGATAGTGACTGGGACAGGGTTGTTTCGGCAGAGAGCATCGCTGGCCTGCACAACCAGGTTTACCCTCCTTTGCTCTTGTTCAGGTTTACACCCTGGGACAAAGTGACTCAATCTCAAGCTCGGAGCTTACTATTGATTAGCCTATGAATACAGAGCAATATTCAGAATGTTCCCCTTGCCCATGGCAGGTTTAGCAGCAGCTCCAAATTGCTTTTCATATATTTTCTCTGTAGAAAGCTGAGAAATGCATATAATTAGGTTTCAGTGTTATTCCTAGGAATTCCGTAATTCCTACAAAGTGAACTCCAATAGTGACGCTAGATCTCACCCATGCATATAATACTCATTTTAACCTTAAAAAGGTTTAAACGTAGTCTGTTTTTTCTCTGTGCATTTACTGGTGAATTTTGTTTTCCTTTTGTGAGCACTATGCAAGATTAATTAGTGTCCCCCTGTATATAGAAAGTGACGGCTTCTGTAGTTTATCTTTGGAGAACATTATCATTATTTTGCTCTACAAAATTCAGATGAAAATATTTTTAATTTTCAGTGAAAATAATAAAGTAATATGAAAAATTACGTTGTATCTGTTAATTAAATTTGACTGGCTAGTGGGTCCCTATAGATATAAAGTTTCAATGTCTGCTAAAATGACATCAGGTAAATTATAGGGATTTGAATAATTATATTATACAGAGTAATATCTTGTAGTACTTGGTAAATCATTAAAGCATATTTTTACAGCTAGATCTTTGTATCTATGTAGATAACACACCTATATTTTAGAAGTTATTCCTTTAATATATTCATCATCACATATTTAGTTTTATAAAGTTGTTTTTTTTAATCCAGGTATAAAATAGTATTTAGCTGGAAATTGCGATATATTTTGCTCTATTTATCAACTTAGGTCAATAACTTTTAAGGTTCAGTATATACTGTGCACAAGGTGTTAGCCACTGCACAGAATTTAATCAGGAATAAGAAATGTACTCACACTTACATTTTGTATGAGAGTACAGATGATAAGATTAGAGAGGGCATGATAACAGATGTGATCTAAAAGAGCCTTCTAGGGCCACAGTGAGTGGGGAATTCACTGAACTGAGCTGAACAGGGACCCTTTCAGGATAAAGATGACATACGAGATAGGGTAATGGGATGGGGAGTATCTGTTTAAGGTTAAATCAAGCAAAGTATGATTTGACAGATACTTAACTGAGGGGTCATTCTGGATTAAAAAGGAATTTGTAAAATGGGCGATACTTCTGGATGAAAGCATGCACTGACTTCAGGGAAAAAGGACAGTTCCGTTTCTTACATATTTAGGAGGAACTGAAGTAGAGCCTCCATCGTTGACCCTACACTGATGCCCTCCTTAAATTGGCCTAATCACCAGAGACGGGACATGCACCACATGTGTGTGTCAGTGCCGTAGGCCTAGTTCCTTATGGGGACCACCTCTGTGTGTTGACCCAGTAGTCCCTTGGGTGGGCGACTTACAGAGAGATTCTACTGTATTATGAAGCTCATGTGGAGAAAGGTTTTGCATTTAATAGGACCCTGAAAGCCAGTTGAGAAGTTTCTATTTAACCTGTTGTTTTCAGGGAGTTCATACCTTTTATCAATGGAAAAATACCATGCTCAATATTCTGGTGCAGGAAGACTAATCTGTTACCAGTGTAAGGAACAGCATGAGCTTTGGAAGGATAAAAGCCAAGAGATCCAGTTAGGGGGATATGGAAAATCTAAAACCTCATGAGAGTTGGCAAGTGACTAAATTTAGATTTAGATATGCTTCTGAATATCCTAGTTGGTCTGGGAAAGGAATGATGTTTTATTAACTAAACTGGAGAAGTCAGGAGAAAAGTTGGTTTGTAAGAGAATATAATCAGTGCTGTTTAGGCATGTCACAAATCAGTAAGAAATGGAATCTGCAGTGCCAAAGTGGTCAGTCTTTACCTTGACAATTCAGTTAGAAGCCAGTAGTTTTGCCAGCACCATATAGATGTGCTTTCTGGTCCTCTCCGTGCTCAGTCTAAGTGCTGGGATATGCAGCAGTTAACACACAAACAAAAACAAACTTCCCAAGAGCAGTCTCTCTTCCTGGAGCTTATATGTTAGTGGGGGAGGATGAAGATAACACAGGACACTAAGTAGTTAGTGAAATAGGCGGAAAACCCAGAGAGGCATTAAACTGAGAGACAAGGAATTCTTTAAAGAAGGCATGATCAATGGGGGCCGAATGCTGCTGGTGGATTAAGAAAAGACAAACACAGGCAATGCATTTGTCAAGATGGAAATCCTTCGTGACTTTTTAAGGAACTGTTAGAGAGATGGGTGGTGATTGAAACCTAATGAGATGGGGATCAAGAAAAAAGAGAAGTTTAAATCTTTAATCCAGTGAGAGTCTATCTTAGTTAATGGTGAAAGGTGTGGGTCCAGTTTCAATCTTCTACAGGTCGCCAGCCAGTTCATCCAGCACCATTTGTTAAATAGGGAATCTTTTCCCCACTGAATGTTTTTAATTGGCTTGTCAAAGATCAAATATGGTAAGTAGCAGGGTTCATCTCTTGGTTCTCTATTCTGTTCCAGACATCATCTACCTCTCTATTTTTGTGCCAGTACCATGCTGTTTTGATCATTATCGATTTATAGTATAGTCTGAGGTTCGGTAGCGTGATTCCTCCTGCTTTGTTTTTATTTCTGAGTAATGTCTTGGCTATTCGAGGTTTTTTCTGATTCCATATAAAACGAAGTATTATTTTTTTCAAGATCTTTAAAGTATGACAGTGGAGCTTTAATAGGGATTGCATTAAAATTGTATATTGCTTTAGGTAATATGGACATTTTAACAATGCTGATTCTTCCCAGCCATGAGCATGGTATGTTTTTCCATTTGTTAACATTTTCAGCTATTTCTTTTCTTAGTGTTTCATAGTTCTCTTTATAGAGATCTTTCACGTTCTTTGTTAGATAAACTCCCAAATATTTCATCTTCTTTGGCACTACTGTGAATGAAACTAATTTATGGCTTTCATATGAAAGCTATAACCCAGTTATAACCTAAGAATATGGGGAAGGAGGAGAAGGAGGGGAGGGGGAAGGATGGGCGGAGGGAGGGTGATTGGTGGGATTACACCTGCGGTGCATCTTACAAGGGTACATATGAAACTTAGTAAATGTAGAATATAAATGTCTTAACACAATAACTAAGAAAATGCCAGGAAGGCTAAGTTAACCAGTGTGATGAAAATATGTCAAATGGTCTATAAAACCAGTGTATGGTGCCCCATGATCGCATTAATATACACAGCTATGATTTAATAAAAAAAAAAAAAAGAAAGAAAGAAAAGAAAAAAATAGAAGAGTGATCTTGGCGCCTGTAGCTCAGTGCTAGGGTACCAGCCACATACACCGGAGCTGGTGAATTCAAACACAGCCCAGGCCTGCCAAACAACAATGACAACTACAGCCAAAATATAGTTGGGTATTGTGGCGGGCAACTATAATCCCAGCTACTGAAAGTTTACATTCATTTGTGTATTTGGATTAATCTCTATTCCCTAGAAGAATTCTCAAAAGCTTTGTTCACCATCCTATTGGTAGGGTTTAAAGCCAAGTGTATTAAAAGCATTCAAATAGTCCTGGTTAAATGTGTGAATGAATGGCTGAACTTTCATAACAATTCAAAAATTTGTCAATATTTTCCTTTTAGTTTTTCATTTTATAGCATTCATGTTACAAGAGTAAGAATCTCACACAGTCAAACATTGAGGTACGTTAGAGAATTAGTGCAGGATGAATGGATTTTTTGACCTTCCCTGTTAAAGATGGAAATACTGCTGTGTATTGTAACATAGTTGCTCACTCCCTTTTATTTTCTTGTTTTGTTTGCTATTATCTGGTCACACCAAATACTGTGAAGAATCAAAGAATCTTACACCTAAATGTTTAGGATCCTCCCTCCCCCAACTCCCTGTTTTTGTAGCATTTTATTTTAGAATGGAGAATGAAGACTGGAGGAACTGATAATTTTTTTTTTTTTTGAGACAGAGTCTCACTTTGTCCCCTTTGGTAAAGTACCGTGGTGTCCCAGCTCACAACAACCTCAAACTCTTGGGCTTAATTGATTCTCTTGCCTCAGCCTCCCAAGTAGCTGGGACTACAGGGGCCTGCCACAACACCTGGCTATTTTTAGAGATGAGGTTTTGCTCTGGATGAGGCTGGTCTTGAACGTGTGAACTCAGGCCATCCACCCACTTCGGCCTCCCAGAGTGTTAGAATTACAGGCATGAGGAATTGATAATAATTACAAGCCTTTAGGCACTTTATAATAAGCCCTGTAAGTAATAAATAGGAATAAATGACAGCTGAAACAGCAACAGGTCATTGGCAAGTTTTCTTGACGCTGTGTATGAAACCTTATTTCAGTTAAAACTGCACAGACTGCAGCAGGGAGCTGAGAGCCACAGACCTCAGAGCTGTACAGCACCCAGCTCTCAGGTGTGCTGGGAGAGCCAGAGGAGCATATATCTGCAAATGTTTTAAAATATAATATCTGTGTTCACAAATTGGCACATTCAGTGTTCAAGAAACGTTAGCTCTAATTATAATTTAAGATGTATGCCATCTGACTTACAGGATGCGAGATAACTAGGAAAGTAGGAAGAGCTCACTCTAGGTGCTAGAAATGTCTTCCTGTCTCGGATTATTTTTGAAGTTCAAAGAGATATTTGGCTTCTGTCACATAATTCTCTTTCTCTTACTTGGAAGATTTTCCTAGATCATTATGAATTGGGAAGTCAAGTGCCTCTTCTCACAAACAATAGTAAGTAAATTGGGGAAAGGACTTGGTAGATGTATCTGCAAAGAATTTTTGTTTGGATCCTGTGTTTTTACTATGACTGAATTTCTCTCAGTTTGCAATATTTCAAATTTAGCATGATCTTAAACTACCATGATTCTTTCCACTCTAGTTTTTAGGCCATAGCTTTTAACCCACCAGTCACCAAAAAGGCAGCATCTTTTCCTAAATGTTGTAGTATCTTTGAAAGGTAAGTTAATGAACATGGATGATTTTAGCTGCTGCGTGTGTCTCGTGGTGCAGATGTGTGTTCTCCATCTGTGTTGGAGGAGTCGGCCTTGACATTCCTTCGGCCCCTGCAATATTTGTTAAATAAAAGAAAAAGAAGGAAGCAGACATGCTTCACCCAGATGTGATATTTCATCCGCCTGAAAATTCTTTCTCCATGTCTTTACTGTCACTGAACAGAACCCACAAGTGCGGGCCTCCTGCATCCAATTTAAATTGATGATTGCTAGAGACTTATTATCCTCATTTCTAATCAGCTAATTACAATAGGTCTGTTGTGCAGAGCAAAAAGACTGCAATTTATTCCAATAGAAGCTTTCTTCTCAGTGTCATGTTTACAAATTGTATACTTAACAGATTCTTTTGCATGAGCCACTTTAATTTGTAAGTATCTTTAAAAGGTCAGGAAGGAAAACAACTCATTTTTTAAGTTTTTATAAAATCAAAAACCATGGGCATACTTCTTATTAATCATATTCACTGATGAGGTTGGTTTCTTTCTCTGCACTTTCCCTTTTTCCCCCTTCTCCTGTTGCTTCTCTTTCTTTTTCCTTTTTTCCTTCCAAACAAAGGAAGATGACGAGGTGATAGAAATGTATTATGGATTCATAATTGATTCCACTTTATAATTATGAAAGTTCTATAATTCAAAGATATATATGTATATCCTTCATCCCTGGAAACTCAGGTGTAAGAACATAGTTTATTGTACAATTATATGAGCAATTCTCTGTAAAATAACATTTCGCAGGTAATAAATATTCGAGTATCTCTGACACTACACTTTATGTTCCAGACCAGAGAGAAAGGTTGTTGAAACCATGAGCTGACAAATGCTAGCATTTTGCAGAAGCTGTAAGAACATTTATTAAATTGCTATTTTAGTAATCTTATCTGTTACATTGTAAAATGTTGTGCCTGCCCATTTGTTAACTTATGAGGACAGGTATGTCTGTTTGGGGAATAGACCACAAAATAAACTTTATCTTTCAATCGCCACACATATGGCTGATCTCCTTATCATCTTTTATACTCAAATGGATGTCTATATTTTTGTGCTAGTTTAAAAAAAGTACTTCTGTGCATGTCTCCTTATGTAAAATGGTGGAAGTGAAAAATAATTTTATCAAATTTAGAGCCATGGATCTCAAAGTTGGGGCATGCAGTATAGTTTACTATATAAACTGTAATTCATACAGATATACATGTATATAATTTGTAAATATATAGTTTTGTGTAAATATACATATATATGTTACCTATATATAAATGCATATATATGTTTAAATATATAAATATATATGTACATACAAATGCAGATATTGATAATCCTTAAGCATTTTATTGGTAGAGATATGTAAACAAAAAGATTGGAGACTGCTACTTTATAAGTTCTATAAAAGAATGGATATCTTTATCATTATACTTTTAGAAACTAGCACAGTTTGCTCCATGTTTGGGGAGTGAATAAGTATTACGCAATTAGTTAATGGAGGACTTCATCACACTTGTGTAGAGCTCAAGCAAACATGAGTGGAGCCTCACCACACCTGCTTGCTGAGTGCTCTTCTTGCAGACATTTGAACAATATCAAACCCTGTTTTAAAAGCAAGTAGTAAGATGATATCATTGATGGAATTAACAGGTATTTTAGGTTTGCTCTGTATTTTATACTTACAATAGGATGTCCAGATATCATTAAACAAATAGTATAATAGAAGGGCTCTAAATCTACATTTAGTGATTCACAGGACTGTAAAAGGGTCCATTTTCTGCACTGACTGCCCGTGCACTCCTGCTTCCCCAGGTTGTGCTGTCTGTTAATCCAGATCATTTATATTTGTTTCTAACTTGTTTATGGTAGTTGTTTTTGTTATTTACTATTAGAGTTAATATGTAACTGTTCATGTAATTGAATCAAATGCTATATAAAGTGGCGAAATGTGAGAGCGTAAGAAATGTTCTTTCTAAGGAAAGTTGAGTTCAATGCCGTGGGAAGTGTTGTTTAAAGGTGCGGAAAAAAGTGATTGCAAATTATTAGAAAGACGATCATAACCATCTAGATGATTTTCACAAGAAAATTGTTTTTCTACAGTATCTTTAAGTTAGGCATTAAAGAAATTGACACTAGAATTTATAGATGCTGCATGGGAAATCATTTCTGTAAAAAAGTTTTTAAGAAATTCCGAGAGGAGCATTCACTTAAATAGAAACAATTTATCCATAGTTTAAAGACAGCAACTATGTGTTCATTTGCATGTTTTACATATAAATAAAATGTTTGTAACCTTTTCATGATCCCCCCCCTCCCAAAATTGTCCTTTGGCCCCCTGACTAGTGACAGTCCAGCTTTGTCAGTTTAATAGGCTCTCACCACGGTTCAACTTCCACAGTGCCTCCTTCCCACTTTTCATATTTCTGAGACAATGTAATTGAAAAATCTTGAGATTGAAAGACATGGTTTTAAAAGTGTATCACTATTTGCAACTTAATTGTATGAGTGATGGTTTTCTTGGTATTATACTACCTCGAGAAAATTCAGATGTGCGTGAAAAGGCACAGCTGATAGGCTTGTAAATGTTACTCAGATTTCCTTATTTCAAATGTCTCCTGAAACAGCCTCCTTGCTTATACTGATTAACCAAAAGGAAGTCAAAATTACAAATGTAGACCTAACCAAGAAAGTCTAAAGCACATTCTAATATATTGGGGATACATGTAAGTTTTTATCTGAAAATGTTTCTTTGTCAAAAGATGTTTCAGATGCTCTATTTTCGAGACTACAGAAGTCATTAAGTCTCTGGGGTTTCAGAAAACAACAGCAAGGACAATGTTGCGTTGATACAAAGGAGACTAGTGGATAGAAAATTTTTTCTCTCTAAGAAGACAAGGGAAGCTTCCCCTACAAAGTATGGTTTAAACTGCACCTTAAAAATAGGTAGTGTTCTGGTGGCTAGCCAGCAGGAAAGGTAAATTTAGAGAGAGGAAACTGGACTGCCAAAGGGCAGTATGGGGTGAAGAAAATCTATTTGTTAGAGGATTGGGTGAAAGGGTGCAATGCAAAATGATTCATGAACTTGGTAAAACCGTTTCCTTTCCTTTTCAAATAATTCCTGTTGATTTTTAAAAATTAGCAGAATTTAAATTAAAAAAATTTTCTACCTTATTAGGCCTGTGCCCTTATTTTTGGAAACTGTATCATTAAATTGGTATTTTGAAAGCATTTGTCTAACTTAAACCATTAATAAACTTTAAGATTAAACACTGAATCATTTATTCCTAAATAAAATGAAAGGCAAAATAAAAATGTAATCACATTTTGTAGAAAACAAAATTGTTTGCTTAAGTTATACTATTATTAAAAGACCATTAAAATTGGATTTTTATTTTTGAATGATTTCAAATTGTTATACCTTTTGTTTTTATGTAGATGTAAGAAAAATATTGTCTTTTGGCATTAGGGAGTTTCTTCCATAAATTAGTGACAAATGTGTTCTTTTTAAAATGGACTTTCAGTTTTGTATATCATTAATAGGAAAAAGAAGTACAATTTTATCATATTTCCAATGCTATGCTGACTTTCGGTTGGGAGATTAGCTTACTTATAAATAATCAAAATAATGGCAAATGGTTTCACAGCACAGAAAAATTTCATATAATGCAAATAGTATATGAAAAATTAAACTATTTATAGATAGAATTATTTAAAGATATGTTAGAAAGGTCAGTATTTGCAAGAATTTGCATAATTCAAACATATATTTAGTACTATAATTTTTGTGTATTAAGATACTTATTTTCAAATGAAAATTTTTAAATTAATACCTAAAGAAAAAAACAGAAACTAAGTAAAATAATTACTTTATATTTTTCTATCCAGGAAGTGCTTGGTAGGATATGCCTTTTATATATAAATATAACCATGTAAATTTTCTTTTTTATTATTTTATCACAGAAATCATATTGATACATTTTTTTCCTGTCAGTTATTTAGTTAGCATATATCTTTAGTATTTTTTCATATCCTAAATTATTTTTCAGGGACATGATCTTAATGACTTACAGAAATGTTATCGTATTGATGCCTCATATTTTTTCTAGCCAATCTTCTATAGTTGTGGTTTATACTGTTTATATTGTCAGTAATCTAACCACAGGGCATCCCTCAAAAATACAGAACAGGGATATCGGCAATACGTACCTTAAGGCTTTTGACTGACCGTGTGAAAAAGCTATATAAATTTGTGTGATACTTTCTCTCTAGCAGAGGTCCTCAAACTTTTTAAATAGGGGGCCAGGTCACTGTCCCTCAGACCCTTGGAGGGCTGGACTATAGTTAAAAAAAAAAAAAAAAAACAACAACAACTACGAACAAATTCCTATGCACACTGCACATATCTTATTTTGAAGTAAAAAAACAAAACGAGACCAAATACAATCACACGCCTCATGTGGCCCGCGGGCCGTAGTTTGAGGACCCCTGCCAGCTTCCCAACTTTGCCTTGATTTGTTATTTTTGTATTCTGTATAGTTTTCTACTTAACGAAGAATTTTTTTTTTTTTGAGATTGAACATTGATTTGAAAATACAGAAGTGAGAATTCCCAGGAAGATGAAAAGTGAGGCTGTATTTGTCACAACAAAGTTTTTATCCAACGAGACCTTGAAGCTGACTCCATGGCTGCCAGGAGATGTTTCCCATTAGAGGTGACACTGCATTTTAGATGATGAAATACTGTTCTTAGTGGAAGTAGCACTTCAGTGGTGCCAGGAAAATCTCATCAAGTTTAAAAATTTTGTGAACAGTATTTTATAAAATATGTATTTGTATTTTTGGCAAAGCTATAGAGAAAATCAGGGAATGCAAAACAAATTTCAGGATAGTAGTTACCCCTGGGCAAGAGGGAAGTGGGTGTAGTCAGGGAGAGTGAAGAGGGAGAAGCGGTGGTCTTGGCAGGGGTTAAACGGGTGGTGATTTCACAGGGTTTTTACTGTTATTCCTTATGCATATGGCTTTATATGAAAATTATATCAAAATATTTTAATTAACTTTAAAATCACAAAAATACTGACAATGACTACAAATAATGGCCCATACGTAAACTTTAATCCCAAAAATGTTGACAGTGACTACAGTAATGGCCCATGTGTACTAGATGTGTGCTGTGAAGCAGACCCCTCCCCTGCGGCCTGCCCCTCCCCTGTAGCCTGCCCCTCCCCTGCAGCCTGTCCCTCCCCTGCGGCCTGCCCCTCCCCTGCAGCCTGCCCACTTCCTTGTCCTGTTCCCAGGCTGCGCTGACCACCTACCCTCCCGTCTTGTATCTCTGGTCTGCCTCCTGTGCTTCCTCACACCCCTCTGGGGGTTGACTCCCCTTATTCTGCTGTCCAGAATAAACTCTGGACAACGCCCTTCTAGGCGCACTGCAAGTGAGCTTGGGTTCCAGACCAGACTCATCTCCCCAACAGAGAGCTGACTTGCCTGCACCGCACTGGCAGGGAGTCTCAGAGTTATGCCCCGGTGATTTCAAACACAGAACCAGTGACTGTAGGAAGCTGATCTATTAGAGTTAATAAAAGAGGCCAATGTCAATGGCCTCTCAAGAGACAGTGTCCCTGCCTTTGCAATCTGCTTGAAACTCGGAGCTGACCCTTACTTTCCACCCAGATCTCCTGAGTCAGCTCCAAACTGTACCGAGCTGCACACTCGCTTGCACATCAGACATACGTAGAACTAAGCGTCGTCTCTCACATGTATTCAGAACCTCCTCTTTCTTTCTTCTTTTCTTTTTTTTTTTTAAATTAAATCATAGCTGTGTACATTAATGTGATCATGGGGCACCATACTCTGGTTTTATAGACCGTTGGACACATTTTCATCACACTGGTTAACATAGCCTTCCTGGCATTTTCTTAGTTATTGTGCTAAGACATTTACATTCCACATTTACTAAGTTTCACATATACCCCTGTAAAATGTACCCTTTCTTTCCCTTGTTTTGACATTTGGCAAGGCTGTTGCCCAGTGGCGCAGGGAAGAGACAGAGGGGACATTCCAGGGCCCGTTGTCAGTGATTCTGCCGCCTGCCCCCTTTCTCCATCTCTCTCTCTTATAGTTCAGGGCCTCTGTTGTACTCAGCTAAATCATGTGCGTAGTAAAATATTTTAAAAAATAACAAATGGCTTCCCTATTGAACTATGATATTTTCTACTCATTTACTCTCTACATCCAGCGAACACGGAGGCACGCAGAGTGACCGATGCCATCCCCCGTTCAAAAATCACAAAATCTCACCATGATCCACTTCACTGACCCCAAAGCACATCCCTCCATCTGAAGGAGTGCCTCCTTCAGGCACTCCTGAAGCTGATATTAGCACTTCTGCTGGTATTTGTTTTGAATGTCATTCAATTACACAATATAAGAGTTCAATTACACAGTGTAAGAATTTAATATAAGAACAGGTAGTAATGAGGGACTCAAGAAAGATTCCATTTTAATATTAAAATGGGTTTTTATTAAAAGTTTGTTACTTGAAATACTAAACCAATACAAAAATAAATTTATAATCTAAGGTATTTTTCTTATTCAATTAAGAAATAGTGTAGTATTCTTTTTTCATTGGACATTCACATGAGTATTTCATGATTCACTGCCATAAACCGGAGTCGTATTTGTTGACATATATATGTGTGGTATGCATATCATGCTAACTAAAGATAATGTATTTTTATATGTAAATGTGTGCAGGAGCAAATGCGTTAAGATTATTTTATTTAGATGCTCACTCTTTGAAGTTACTACATTTGAGTTACACAATTTGCTTCAAATTTTGCATAATATGATTAAGAAGCTGTATATTATTAGAGTACTGAGGAATGATGGATATATTCTAAAAGCTGCTTAGTAATATCAACAATAGCAATACATTATTGATTGGATTTACGTTTTCTAAATTTTTATGTATCTACTTTCAAGATAAATGAAGTACATTTTCTTATTTTTATGTACTCAGGATAAAGAAAGATATAGGGTTTTTTTTTTTCAATTAGATAGCAGGTATTTAAGTGATATTAATTGGTTTATGTGATTGCTTAGGAAATTTCCATAAACTCTGTAGTGTTATAGTGTCTGCATAGGTTTTTCTCGGGTCCTGTGAAACTACATAATGCATTTATGGTTCTTGGACTGTCCTTTCTTTTTTTTATTTATGAAACTGTTTTTATTTTTTTATTTCAGATTAATATGAGGATACAAATGTTTAGGTTACATAGTTTTCATTTCCAAGGTAAAGTTCAAGTTGTAGCCAAGCCTTTCACCCATGGGGTGTGCTTTACACCCTTACCCTGTGTACTTTAGGAGAGGACTTGCCAATTTCCCTCCCTCCTCCCCTTTCCCTCCTCTCCCCCACTTAAATGTACTTATGTTTTTCTTTCATGTGGTGTTTGTTTATATATTGGTTTCATATTAGTATTGAGTACTTTTATTTTTATTTATTTATTTATTTATTTTTGTAGCGACAGAGTTTTTCACTTTATGGCCCTTGGTAGAGTGCCGTGGCGTCACACAGCTCACAGCAACCTCCAACTCCTGGGCTTAGGCGATTCTCTTGCCTCAGCCTCCCGAGCAGCTGGGACTACAGGCGCCCGCCACAACGCCCGGCTATTTTTTTGTTGCAGTTTGGCCGGGGCTGGGTTTGAACCCGCCACCCTTGGCATATGGGGTTGGAGCCCTACCCACTGAGCCACAGGCACCGCCCTGTATTGAGTACTTTGAATACTTGCTTTTCTGTTCTTGTGTTTCAACTCCTTCTAGGTAAATACAAAAGATGTAAAGTCTCCATCCATTTGATGGCTGAATAGTAGTCCATGATATACATATACCGTAGTTTGTTAATCCATTTATGAGTTGATGGGCATGTGAGTTGCTTCCAGCTCTTGGCAATTGTGACTTGAACTGCAATAAACATTCTAGTGCAAATGTCCTTGTGGTAAAAATATTTTTCTTCTTCTGGATAGATACCTAGCAATGGAATGATAGTATCAAATGGGAGGCCTACTTTTAGTTTTTTGAGAATTCTCCAGACTTCTTTCCATAGAGGTGGCATTAGTTTCAATCCCACCAGCAGTGCAAAAGTGTTCCCTTCTCTCCACATCCACGCCAGCATCTGCGGCTTCAGGATTCTGTGATGTGGGCTAATCTCAGTGGGGTTAGGCGATATCTCAGAGTGGTTTTGAATAGCTTTTCTCTGATAATCAGGGATGATGAGCATTTTTCCATGTGTTTATTGGCCATTTGTTTGTCTTCAGAGAAGTTTCTGTTGACCACAAAAAAATGGGGTTTATGCTCTTTTCTTACTGATTAATTTGAGTCCTCTATAGATTCTAGTTATCAGACCTCTGTCAGATTCATAGCACTGTCTTACTTTCATCTTTAGGTAACACTATGTTTTAGGTTTAATTAATACCTTGTGAAATAATTATGATGTAAGTGAAAAATTATTTGAAGACAAAAATCTCAGTTGAAAATTAAAATAAGCAGCTAGTTATAAGCATGTCCACATATATGTATATAAACATCCCATATTGCACAGATTTATTAATTTATGCATTTGGATATTCATTATTCTAAATTATTGTTTTTGAATATTTATAGATATTTGCATTTCTTAAAGAAGCATTTCAAAACTTTTGCTTTCTAGTCCCTTTAATCAGGGCCCCCAATTGGAATATTTTTATGAAATACAATAAGAATGGCTTTTTTTAAGTGGTGCCAGCTAATTTGCCATATGGAATTTGTTGCCTTTATTTCAAAAACAATGCTCCAGGTGTTTGTATACTGTTCAGAATAATTGAAAGACAGTGAAGATTTACAGGGAGACTGATTTACTATTTACTAGGTGGTATTCATTAAATTGTTGGTAATTTATCAGTTGTATATTTGTCATTCCCAGTAATCTCACTTTTTGCTAAACAACAATATGTGATGCAGTGGGGGTAACATGGAAGATTCCTGAGATAAGCTGTCTTTCGTTGGTGCCAAATGCACCATTACTGAAGTACTGATTTTAAAAAGAAATATTCTGGAATCATGAGTGAAGATATTTCATTTGTCTTAAGCTTGAATCTATAAAAGCTAAAATGGGCTATGGTGAGCGGGTCCTGCAGCTGTGTTGGCTTCACAAATGCTTTGCAAGTGTTGTTCTTACAGAGCAAATAAAAAAGCAATTCTTGCATCTTCCATGGGCATGAGATTTTTAAAAAATTTTTATAATGGTACCAGATACGATTCTCATTTTATTTTCTTAAAATGTTTGAAACATTGAGCAGACGCTTCAACTTGAACACAGCTGTTCAAACGATCAGGCTCAAAAGACGCATAATAATATTATCTGAGTAAAATTGAAATTGTAATTATGTGAATGTTAGCTACTGAAATTATAGACATGGCGCCCCAGGAGGAGAACTGGAAAGCTGCCAACTCCATTTTCCAAATCCATTCACATATCTCACAAAGAAACTTACACTTTGTCACCCCCCTCCTCCGATTGGCGTGCAAACCCTCTCCCTGCTCTCTGTTGGAAGAACCTCTCTCCTCTCTTGCTTCCAGTTTAAGGGTAAGTCAGGTGGCTGGAAGTTGCTTTAATGATTTCCTCTCATCTACCCATAATGAACAGCTGCACCAAATTTCCCCAAATCATTCTGATTATGCATACCATGGACCAATGCTCAGCTCATATATATATATTTTAAATGTAACTTTACATTTGGCTATTGTCTTCTTCAGAGAAGTTTCTCTTCAAGTCCCTTGCCCAGCCTGTGATGGGATCCCTTGTTCTTTTCTTGCTAATGCGTTTGAGTTCTCTGTGGATTCTGGTTATTAAACCTTTGTCGGAGACATAACCTGCAGATATCTTTTCCCATTCTGAGGGCTGTTTGCTTGGCCTTCAGACATATGAAAAAATGCTCATCATCTTTAATCATCAGAGAAATGCAAATCAAAACTACTTTGAGATATCATCTAACTCCAGTGAGACTAGCCTACATCACAAAATCCCAAGACCAGAGATGTTGGCGTGGATGTGGAGAAAAGGGAACACTTTTGCACTGCTGGTGGGAATGCAAATTAATACATTCCTTTTGGAAAGAGATATGGAGAACACTTAGAGATCTAAAAATAGATCTGCCATTCAATCCTGTAATCCCTCTACTGGGCATATACCCAGAAGACCAAAAATCACATCATAACAAAGATATTTGTATCAGAATATTTATTGCAGCCTTATTCATAATTGCTAAGTCATGGAAAAAGCCCAAGTGCCCATCGATCCACGAATGGATTAATAAATTGTAGTATATGTACACCATGGAATATTATGCAGCCTTAAAAAAGATGGAGACTTTACCTCTTTCATGTTTACATGGATGGAGCTGGAACATATTCTTCTTAGTAAAGTGTCTCAAGAATGGAAGAAAAAGTACCCAATGTACTCACCCTTATTATGAAACTAATGTAGGACCTCCACATGAAAGCTACAACCCAGTTACAACCTAAGAATAGGGAGAAGGGGGAAAGGGAGGGGAGGGAGGGGGGAGGGAGGTGGAGGGAGGGGGATTAATGGGATTACACCTGCGGTGCATCTTACAAGGGTATATGTGAATCCTAGTAAATGTGGAATGTTAAAGGTCTTAGCAAAATAACTAAGAAAATGCCACAAAAGCTATGTTAACTAGTGTGATGAAAATGTGTCAAACAGTCTATGAACCAAGTGTATGGTGCCCCACGATCATACTAATGTACACAGCTATGATTTAATGAAAAAAAAACAAAAGAATAAAAAACATTTGGCTATTGTCTTGACTATTCCAGTGTTCGCATTAGAAGCCATTTTTATTTTTTATTTATTTTTTTACTAAGTCAAATACACATAGATAATGAATACATTCATGCATATGTGGAGTACAATGTGCTGATTTTTTTTTTATACGATCTGACATGATTAGATACATAAGCCATTTGTATTTTAAGAAAGATACAAAACAAGTAATGGCTGCAGTTCGGTACTAAATAAGATGGACTATTATTGTCACAGGATCTTTGAGCAATTTCCTGTATACTTTGGAAATTGCCACCTACTTCTTACAAAAGCTAGAGAATTTTTCTTTTTCAAGTTTTTGAATAAACTGTCTCTTTTATGATTGTCTTTCAAAGCGATTAATCTTATCTTTAACTGTTAATAATAATCATTTGCTCTCACGAAAGCCATAGAAATAGTGTGTTCCTTTTAATATTTTGCTTTTTGTTAGGACAATACTAAAACTTTGTGACTGTTAATTAGTTTTTATTCATTTTTTAGTCAGTTCTTGTGTGTGTCTGGCCAGTCATTTCTTCTATTCTTAATGTTTAATTTTTTTTAGATTTTTAACTATAACTATACCTCATTGTTGCCTTAAATTTCTTCTTAAATTCTAATTTATTATTTACAGTATAACTTTAGATTTTTTATTAAAATATTTCCAAAGAAAATAATATTAGTTATCATTTGCATTTGGGGTCAGCAGCTATTATTGAAAATAATAGTAAAAACATGTATCCCTCATTGACACTGTTCTTGCTTATTCCTTGTAGATTTTAAATGCTAAAGGATGCCTTGGAAGAAAAATGAATATTTAAAGTTTAAAAATTCTTTTGATACCTATTATTATAAATTTTGAAATGGCAAATTTTTGTGAAGTATCATCAGTATTTTTAAGTCACCTGATACATACATTAACAAACCTAATAATGGCCTTAATCCTTTTGCTATATTTTCATGTTCAAAATGTATTTTAACATCTAGTACATTTTATTATAATTTTATGACTACTGGTGTGTCTCTCAGAGTTATGAAATATTTGGGGATAGAATTGTCTTTTATGACTCAATCTATTGTTTATTTCCAAAATCTGCCTTGATTGGGTTCTGTTTATATCATCTGACAATATTAGTCATTGATGCTTTTTGCCCTTTTCCAACTCTCCGTCCCACAGCCAGGGCTGGCTCTGCTGCATGGCATCATCCTGAGTCTCTGACCCTGACACTGACTCAGATTTGTATGTGTTCCTTTCTCAATTACTCTCTTGCTGTTCCCATGTTTTCACCTCATGTTCCGGGTTCCCAGATCTATCTTCATTTCAGCCCTCTCTCTTCAACTCCAAAATTATATCACTGGGTTCTTTTTTCTTCTCACATCTTGGCCTCCCAACGCAAATGTGAGCCCTTGTGTCCAGCCACATCATCGAATTCTAGAAATCTCCATTGGTTCCAGATAGCCTAAGTTGAGCTTGTTCAAAACAGAATGTGATTTCCCTCTGACGTCCCTGCTCAAGTCCTGAGGGCCTTCACTATTCTACAGTCTTCCCAGCTTGCAGAGACTGCCTGGTTTGCTTGTTACCTTGTGCCTATTGATTTCAGTTTGAGGTAGAGAAATAGGGAGAAATTCATCTATTCTATCTTTTCTGGAACCAGAAGTCAATCATCATTTTAAAAATTTTCCCAGTTTCTAAGCTATTGAATTTTAGGGGCTTCTCTCTAACATTTGGGAATACTCCAAAGTGACTTTTATTTCTTTTTCTGTCAAATCTCTACTTTAGATATTCCCAAGGTCCACTCTTGTGCCTGTAACCCCCTTTCATTGTCTGCAGTCTCTCGACAGTCAGAAGAAACCTCTGGGCCAAATCTTCAATTCTACTTAAATGATTCTTCTAGTCAGAACTCTGAGTTTTGGTTTTAAATTTTCATCTCGATACTTTCTCCAAATATTACAAATGACACATCAAATTCAATTGTTCTGTAACAGGGATGATATCTTAGAAAATATCAAGAAGGGTTTTTTCCTTCCCTGCCTTTCTGAGTACATGAGGCATCCGTCTGCCTGTTGAATAAGGATGGCTTCTTAGAAGATGAGGAAAGAATGAAGAGAAGAACATTTTAATGCTTCATGTGGGATTTTCACATGGAGAAAATCTCAATCTTTGAAATCCAAAGATTGAGGAGAAAGTTTTCTAAATTCCTTCAAATTCCATCCAGCATTATTAAGTCCCAAGCCTGGGAAACTCAATTGTGCAATTTCTCCCATGATGCACAAGTCTGCTGTTCACTCTTAGCCATGAAGTGAAATTCAAGAAAGTTATTATATAATGGCTGTGTAAGAGAAGCCTGCCTCTCTGGTTACGGGGATTATGGAAGTGAAGTGCAAACAGGGGACAGGATTGAAGCGCTCCATCACAGGCATCTTGTTGTCAACTCTCTCTCCTTGTGGGGCCAATGCTGAGGAGGCTTTGGAAGCGCGTGGGGTGGTTAGAGGGGAAATGGCAAGGGAAGAAGGTGTCCCCTCTGTTCTTAGAGGACATTGTTCTGGGGCTGTTCCCACACCAGCCCAGGGGGGAGACGTGGAAGGAAACATGGTCTGACCCTGGCGAGTCAGAGGCCCCAGAGGCACAGCTGTCCTGGGCTGCGGTCAGTTCTCTGTTGTGTGGAGAGGCTGTGAACCTGGCCAGATAGCCAGTCAGAGGTGGGGTGGGGTGAACGTCAGAGAGATTATTCCAATGGGTCCCGAGACAAAGAATACCAGCCAGGCTTGGGGCTGGAGAATGTTCAAAAATGCTAATAAATGTGGAGAACACTAGCTTTTGGGGGTCCCATTTTCCCCGTTGCCACAAGACTATAAAACTTTCTCTCTCACATACTCAGACCATCTTTCAGGGGAGCAGAGAGTTGGGGCATTAATTTTGCCCTCTATCCTTACTAGAAGACATGCTGATCAAGGTAGCACTGTGCCCTTCTAAATGTAATTTTCATGTTCATTTGCACAAGTGATGGCCTTATGACCCTGTTTTGATAATAACCTTTGCTTTCTTGATACAGATACTACTTTTTTGTTGTTGTTTTTTTTTTTCTGCTTCCTCCCTTTTTTCTCACCTGGAATCAGGATCAGTGCCTGATCTTGAAGCAGTCATCTATAACCATGAAAATGAGAATCATAGGCAGTGGATTCTCTTTCAACCACTGGGCTTTACAAAATAAAATAACCCCACCGTCTATTTAAGGAAACTTTGTTAGTTTCTGTTTCTTTGTAGCTAGACCCTGTTTCAAAAGAAATATTAAATAAAATATTATTTTAAAAAACAACACCATTTGAGGGGGGTTGTTCCCTTGGTGAGATAGGTTCTGCTGAAGCTTTAGACAGTAATTCAACTTCCTTAGACCAGAATTCAAGGTTCTCCATGATCAGTTCTTCTATTTTTATTTTATTTTTTTTCCATCACTGTACTAAATAGAACTTCTTTTGTTCTTCATACCTAAACCATTGTTTCCTCTGGCAAGTAAGTGATTTTGCCTTACTATGCCTATAGTACGTGATTTTGTCCCATTTAGGCAAATCTTACCCCTTACAACTCCTGCACCCACATCTGCCTGCCTTTCTGAATTTGATTACTCTAGATCCTCATCTACGTCCTCTGTATAAAATTATCTAACTTTCTGAACTGGAAATAACCTCTCTCTTCTTTTAACTATAATAATATTCTGTATTTTTTCTTAAAATTTACTGCTTCTCTTATTATTTCATATGTTGGAGATTGTTTATTTACATGAGGACATTTTTCTCATTGACTATTTTATGATTTTCTTTAAGAAATAATTTATATTTATCAAACACTAGGTCCTGTTTTCTTCTATCTCACTGTACATTTGTAACCATTCATCTCTTTATACTCTCTTCCCTTCCTTCCTTGTTTCCAGTAACTGTCAATCAACCAAATTTTCATATTTATAAATTCTGGATATTAATACCTTAGATTCATGATTTGCAAATACTTTCTCCCATTCTATGGATCGCCTTTTCACTCTGTTGATAGTATTCTATGACACACAAAAATTTGTGATTTTGATGAAGTTCATTTTATCTATTTTCCTTTTGATACGCATGCTTTTGGATATTGCATCTAAGAAACCATTGCCAAATCCAGTGTCCAGAAGCTTTTCTCTTTTATGGTCTTCTAAAAGTTGAATAGTTTTAGATCTTATGTTTAGAGTAAGGGGTCAACATTTTTTTCTGTGCTATGTGGTTATCCAGTGCTCCCAATACCATTTGTTGAAAAAATTGCCCTTTACCTTATCAAATGTTTTTTTTTTGTCAAAAATCATTTGATCATGTATCCAAATTCTATTCCATTTGTTTATTGGTCTTTCTTTTTTGCAGGCACTACACTGTTATTATTACTCTGTCTTTATAACATGTTTTGAAATCAAGAGGTGTGAGACTTCTTTTATTTTGTAATTGTTTAGTATTGTTTTGGCTATTTGGGGTAACTCGAGATTCCATATGAATTTTAGTTAACCATATTTTTTGTTCCTTCTTTGCCCAGCCACACAAAGAGCAATAACAAAAGCAGTTACTAATTGTACACTTTTAGTTTTAGCACAGGAGAAACTGAATTATTTTTATGTTAATAATACCTGCATCAGTAAGATACAAAGAAGCGGTCCTTTTGCTGGGGTCTGCAACCAGGTGGGAGCACCGCAGAGCCACCTTTGCTGCCCACTTTTTCCAGTTTCCCAAGGTCCAGGCAGGTGGTTGATTCGGGCATTGGCCCCGGGGCTGAGGCAGGTCTCTTATTTAGTCTTGGGGGAGTGCCTGGCTGACATGAGTGATGTAAAGGAGAACAATTTTGAGAGCAGAGTTAATATTCATGAAGAAATTAAAGAGTTTCTTCTAAAAATGTAGAAAATAAGTCAAGGTAAAAGAAGGCTAATGAAAGTTATTAAATTTTAGAAAATTAAAATCGAATAGGGGAAAATTGAAGAGCTACATACATTACAAGCCCTCCAATGTCCTTGTGGCTACTTTGACTTGTTTGCATTAGAGGAGAATACACATATTATGAAAAGTGAGTAAGAAACTCAATGGAGAATGACGAGAAGCAGAAAGCAAGAGTGAAGCAGAATTAAAAGAATCTAGTTAAGTAAATGAGTCTTGCTCTCAGTTAAAATCCCCAGTCAAAATGTGTGTACCCCTGTAACATTCTGAAATGATAATAAAGAAAATTTTTAAAAGAAATAAATTCACACAAGCCAGAAAAAAAAAAAAAACAGAATTTAAGAACAAAAAATGTGAAAGTATAAAAAAGTAGGAAATCAGTTTAAAGTCAAAATTCAAAATTTTATGCTACTCTGTAAAGAATAATATTTTTATTAAACAAGTCAAGCCTTTGGTGGCTTTTCCATGTTTATTTTCCATTTATTTCACCTAGTGAAAGTTCCATGCAACTTTACTCTAAGTACCTCAGAATAAAACCCAACTAGTAAATAGTAAAGTAAAACAAACAAACAACAACAACAAAACCCCCAAAACTCCAGGGGGAGTTTCTGCTCCTGTAAAATCAGAAAGCGTGTCAGGACCTCTCCGTCCATCAAGGGTTTCCAAACAGTCCTCAATCCCATTCTCAGTCCATATCAAAATCCAGGCTGAAGTCAGAGACGTCTTCTCAGCGACATGATGTTCAACCCGTATCTCACTCTCACTCTGAGGTCCTGCGAGATTACCAGAGTGGAGGCAAATTGCTCTCCAGGGTCTAACAGTGAAGACACCGGCAATAGGCAGGTCCCAGCACTTGTTTTGGAGTTTGGCCTCAGGTTGTGCACAGCAGAGAGAGATGTTCATGAGGTCCATTCACATGGACCATTGAGTGGCATCAATGTGTTTATGATCTGTGATCTGGGCAATCTTGAGAATTTGCTTTTGTATGTGCTGAGAGAACAGATGACTCAAAGGAGGCCATGGAAGGGGCAAACGGAATGGAAGCTGGACAGTAGAAGAAGTCGTGTGGGTTACTGTATCACTGAGAGACTGCACATACCTGCCCCACGCATCTACAAGGGTAGAACCACCCACGGTGGTGGTGACAGTGTTGGTGGAGGCAGCCAGTGTTGAGATTCTTAGCACGTTGGGAGGCTGAGGCAGGAGTTGGAGGCTGGGAGGTGGAGGCAGCAGTGAGCTGTGATCACACCACAGTGCTCCAGCTGAGTGACAGAGTGAGACCCTGTTACTGTAGCCCAAGAGGCTGCACTTTTTTCTCTTTATTTTCTTTATTCTCTCCCTGTTTTGATTAATTCTGGATTTCCCTAAGCTTCTGATGCTTCTCCTTAAAAAAGAACCCTCAAAATATCTGGTTTATTTGCCATCTGCGGGATTGACAATTCTGTTGCTGTTTTCCACCCCTTTTCATTATGCTCTTAAAAGAGGACATTGCTGTTATTTTGAGTGCAGGAAGTTCCCCGTCATGAATAAGATCAGTTCTGTTGCTTTGTTCTTACACTGAATTTGTAGGTAAGTTGGAACAGGTCTATGTACCTATTACACGTAACAGTCTCTAATCATAACTGCACGTCGTTTGTCAGCCAAATGTTTATACATCAGGGATTGCCAGTACTTCAATTTGTTAGTGAAAAATGAATCCCAGTGTAATGCTTTGTAAATGATTTTGCTTTCATTGAAAATAAGTGCCTAGCTAATCAAACGAGGAAATCAATGTTCTTGTTACAGCTTCTTCTGTGTTAGATTTTGTTTTAGAGGTCAGCATTTATGAACTCTTTTCTAACATTCTTTGGGGAAGACAGTCATATGTAAAGGATTCTAGTCATATCAACTTTCGGTGGCAAGAAGCAGGCCAATAGTTGAGTGTAGAAACGTTGAAACTAGAGAAGAAGACTCTTGGACATTTCTTTTGAAGAGCAGAATTTTTGAACCCTAAAAATTAAGTCATTTTTTTTTGAGATGAAAAGACTTGGGGATTCCTACAAAATATGTCTTCAAAATACAACTGTTAAACTTCAAAAAATTAAAGTGTGATTTTTGTGTTAAACTTGCTGACGTTTAGGTATTCTCTTAATCAGTGAAAAACCACCTGTTTATTCCCTAGAGCAACTGTATAAGTTGCTATTAGAGATTTTAGTATTGAGATAATGGTTAAGCGGGTAATTGTATAGTGTAACGTCCTTAGAAGACACATGTGGGTAAATGGAGTAGCCTTCTAAATAAGTTAATTTCTTTGAAAAAATAAACTGCAGAGAAGAAAGACATATTATGCAATAGAAACAACCTTAGGATAGTAGTAAAGAAGTTGGAACAACCTCTGGTACCAACCCCTCACATGCCCTGTGCTCATGAGCAAGCTATTTAATCTTTCTGGACCTCAGTTTCTTTAGTCTTCTACTGAAGGCCTTGAAGTGTACTATCTCTAACATACGTCCCAACTCCAAGATTTTGTGAAGAGTTTTACCTTTGGCAGCTCAGCATGATGGGGTTTAAATCCCTTTATCTACCAACTCCAAGCAAATGTTATGAGTATGAAAAATTACTATTGAACGTGTACTATATGTTTCCCCTCCTGTGCCGGGGGAAATGTCACTGTGCAGTCTGCGTATGCAAGTGTTTGTTAATATTCCGTCCATTGGGAGACTGATGAAGTAGAAGTTTAACAAACGATGAAAGACAAGTTTTACCCAGGTGTGCAGAGAGAATGAGTGAGTCAAGTAGATAAGAGAAATCACCAGCGGTTGGTGCGAGGCAAACAGAATTGTGAGAGGCCGATGAAGAAAAGCATGGAGAGCCCGCAGAATGGGAGGGTCTGGGCTGCCACGCTGGAACCCGGGCGGCAGGAGACATGACCGCTTAGGCATCAGAACCAGAGCTAGGGCTGCTCACTTCTTTAGCTGCCCAGGATCTAGAGAGAGAGAAGTATTTCTTTTGAAAGAGAAAAGAAAAATAGAAAAACAAAATCCAGTGAGAGAAGGCAGCGTGGCACAGGATTAGCTAAAAGTAAGTTACCAGAGGGGAAAATACCTAAGATGCCTGGTGTGATCTCGACCAGTGACACGGGAGGATCTGTGAAGTCCCTTGACTCCGGGATGCTTTGTGTGAGACACACTTCAGTGTGTGGAAACTGAAGAAGGGCTGATGCTCGTGTCTGCATCCAGGGGGCCGAAGGCCAGAGCAGCCCCCAGGAAGCCAAGAAGCTGGACAACACAGCTGCATAGAGATTTCCTGGATTCTGGAGCAGACCTTGGGGGTTTACAAACACAGGCACTGGGGGAGAATGGTGATACGAGGTGATGGTTAGATGCGTGGGGAAGAGAAGGAGGCACAATCGGCTTATTGAATGGGCGGAATCTAGCTGGATGCTGAAAAAGTTACTTTTATTTTACTACGAAAAGTACTTTCAAATTTGTTCCATGGGACCTGCTTCCCTTTTCTCTGCACAGCAGCACAGGCATAGTTTTCTCATTTCTTCACCAATCTTGTAATAATTCAAATTACTAAGAACTGAAATCTCAAAACAAACAAGCAAAAATCTGCAATTTCAAAGCAAAAGGCTAACCCTGTCAACCTGGGGTTATCTGTTCAGTTCTTTAAAAAAATCATCTCACCATGTTGCCCTTTATAATTCCATCTATAGGTTTGATCCACCAAACACAGAAAAATGCATTATAAGATGTTAATTTAACAAGTATAACTTGATTTCCAATAAAAATGAGAAAAAGATAAGGGTTGTAGTATAGAAAAGTAAAGCAGGAAAAGAAGTATCAGGAATATTTGATTATGGAGAACTGTCGCCTTCTTTCCAGTTTTCCCAAGACAAACAAACCGTAACTTACATTAGCATTTAATGAATGTAGTGAAGATCTCAAGTGCAAGATTTGACTCACAATAAATTCTTACTTGATAGTAAGCATTCTCGTTAACATCATCAAAATGTGAAACTAATCTCTTGTCAATAAAATATCCAATATGAACTTCAGGCGTTGAAATAAGTCATTTTAATTGCTTATCTCATAGGTAATAAAAATTTAGCTTCATTGAATTACTTTATAAATTCATACTCATCTATTTCTTGTTCTTTGAGTTTAAAAACCAAGATTTATTGTATCCCTAACAGTCTTTTTAGTTCTGTCTCAGTTTTAGTGGTTTAATTTAAATCCGTGGTCCTCCACCTCTGGGCCTGACTCGTCCGTGACCTGTTAGGAGCGGGGCTGTTAGCAATGGTGAGTGTCTCTATTTACAGCCAGCCGCTCACCATTGCTCGCGTCACTCCCCGAGCTTCGCCTCCCGTCATCAGATCCCTCCTGCCTGCCATCCCTGGGAACACTGACTTCCATGAAACTGGTCACTAGTGCCAGAAAGGCTGGGGACTGCTGATTTGGGTGGTGGACATACCTTGCTAATAACAGTAACTGATACCCATCGAGCACTTCTTAGAAGTCAAACTTGCACCGAGCGTTTTGCTCGTTCTGTCTATGGAAGCTTAACTTATAGCCCCATGACTTAGTTACTGTTGTCATCTCATTTTACAGATGAGAAAACAGGCACAGGAACCTCAAGTAACATGCTCCACATCCCACTGGCAGATAAGTGACAAAGCTGATCACTTTGTATTATTATTATTTTTTTTTAAATTTGAAGTTAATAGGAGGGTACACATGATTAGGTTATACTGCTTTTGTTTCTAAGGTAAAGTTCAAGTTCATGTTTCTACTCTCAAAATTGTAACTTTCTTGTTCAAAAAGGATCCATAATATTACCAACATGATATATTCGCAATAGTAATATAATTTGAATGATTAGAAGCCATATAGCCTCTCACATGGCAAATAGTATTTCTTGCTGTGTTTTACTTTGATAGTTTGTTATAAAGTCACAATGAGATATTTAGTAGGTTTCAATTACTCTCTAAAAGATATATTAATAAAAACAGCTAAAATTTATTAGCCCTGACTGAGGCCAACACTGTGTATTCTGTGTGGATAACACATGTATTCTTTGTAACAACCTGTTATCTCCATCACATAAATGAGGGAACAGAGACTTAGAAGTTAAGTCCCTTCACAAAGGTCACATTTTTACTGCTGTTACTACGCTTGACCTTCCATCTTTTACTTTAAGCAGTATTTTATGCCTGTCCTTCTGACATTTCATTATTCAAGTTTCACCCTATCATTCTGACCCACTGAGATCCTTCCAATCTTTTCTCCTTCATCCTGCATATTAAAAACTTCCTCCCAGTTCATATACATGCCCTTGAATAATACTCCTAGTGGCATCGTCCTGAGTACCGATAAGAATGTTGAGCAGATTGGTGCCACAGGCCCTTGGAGTCCGATGCCAAGAAGGCTCCTCTGCAGTATATCAAGTCATCCTTCAACATTCTAGGAGGGATGTTGATTTGCAGGTGGCAAATTACCTCTCATTCAGCTCATTTTTCTTTATCTGTTCCACAGATTTTACCAAATCCTTTCTTCTTCTCTTTTGTAAAGCTTATATCTCAAAGATAATGTAAGATTTAATTTGTCATTCTTTGGACTGATGTGATGATGGTGGTAGGAAGGAAAAAGTTCTAAAGAGTATCATGTAAACGTGAAGTCTCTATAAACTATTATCTATACGATCATAAGGCTAAAAAAAATCTCAAAAGGTCTCCCAAGATGTTCTCCTCTATACAAGTAGATTAATAAATATATTTAATTCTTAACAAAATTCTTCTTGGTAACAAAATCTGTGCCCGATATTTAAATTTTAGTAATACCAAGCCTTTGGTTTTGCAATGTAACATTTTTTCCTGTAATTTCTAGAGGATGTTTCATAGGGAAGTCTGATGTTTATTTTATAACATAAAACTTACAGGTTTACCTGGGAAGTCTCTTCCTTCTTTCACTAACATATTACTGGCTATCAACACTGACATTAATGAAATATCTCTTGAATATATTTATATTTTTAGCTTACCTTTTAGAGTTAATGAGTTCCATACATTTACTACTTAAGTGCTTAAAGCATTTTGTAACCTAATAAAGCTAGTTTTGGAAAACAGGAATAGCACCTGCCTTGGGTACCAGTAAAATTATTTTATGTTTTAACTGTGTAGGGTTTTTGCATTTCTGAAGATCTGACTGTATTTGAGATACCATGAAATTTATGAAATATGTATCGAATGTGTACTGTTTACACAGTGCTGATATCGAGCAGATGCTCGATAAAAATCTGTTTAAATGCTTGTGTGTTCTTATGAAAATTTGGTGCATCTCATTTTCTGTACTACAAAATTTCCTTTTTTTTTAGTATTAAGGAGTGCACATTAGGTCCAGTACTTTAATATTTGGCAGATAAGTCCATTTTTATAGACTTCAATCATATCTATTTTTAAGTTGTACTTTCTACACTGACGTCCCAATTGTCTTACATCTGTATAGTCTTGTATGACTTCAACTTACAGATTTACCTGGAAAGTCTCTTCCTTTCCTGGTTTAGCTTGTATGAGAGCTAAACTCCCCCGTCTTTATTACACTTTGTCCCTAACCCTAACCCTAATTCTGACTATTAGGATGTAAGCTTCTAGGTACGTGTGGCCTTTTTGTTTGTTTTCTGGGGGCATCTTAAGACTTTGTGGGTTGTTGATTTTATTCCTGTTATTTACTATGAATTGCCTATTTTTTTTAATTTTTCCTCTCTGTTATATGCTGGTTTAATTTATGAGATATTGAAAGTCAGCATATTATCTAAACTAGACTTCTGTTCAAACTTGAATCCATTTTCTTGTTTTCTACCCAGTGGATAAGGTTTAGCCACCATTTGCCAGGAATACATATGACAATCATAATCACATTTTTCTTTTCTTTTTTTTTGCAATTTTTGGCTGGGGCTGGGTTTGAACTTGCCACCTCCGGCATATGGGGCCAGTGCCCTACTCCTTTGAGCCACAGGTGCTGCCCTACACATTTTTCTTTTTCTGAGTAAATAAATGTGCATTGTCTGTACATTCTGTTAAGTCTATTTACACAGTCACAAACCCTTTTTTCTCTGTGCCTTGAGCCTAGGCACTTCAGACATATGTGCATATTATGTTTGTCCCAATTTAAAAGCTAGCAAAATTAAAAAAGAATTAGAAATACTAAAATAGCAAAGTTCACTTAAATAGCACAATAATATTAATATATGTTATTAAATGTGACTAAAATAACTAAAATAAAATAACTAAACATAACTAAAATAACTACGAGAGTGGAATTAGAACATTCCTAACAAAGAAATGATAAAGACTTGAGGTGATAGACACCCCAATTATTTTGATTTGATTATTTTATATTATATGACTGTATCAAGACATCCCATGTACCCTACAAATATTTACTGCTATTATGTGCCCATGGTAATTAAAAGTAAAAAAACTTGAGGTTCAGCGCCCATAGCTCAGTGGTTAGGGTGCTGGCCACATACAGGGGTGCTGGTGGGTTCGAACCCCGGCCTGCTAAACAACGATAACTACAACAAAAAAATAGTCGAGCATTGTGACGTGCGCCTGTAGTCCCAGCTTGGGAGTCTGAGGCAAGAGAATTGCTTAAGCCCAAGAGCTTGAGGTTACTGTGAGCGTTACGCCACAGCACTCTCCCCAGGGCGACATACTGAGACTGTCTCAAAACAAAAATAAATAAATAAATAAAATTTAAAATACACTAGAAAATAATTTAAAATTTAGATCTGGATGTTGCTTTAATTAAGACAACAAACAGTAAACTTATTCATAAAGCCAGAACAAGTACGCTTTGCAATGCTAATATCCTTTAGAAATCGTTAGATAAAAGACTCTTGGGCTGGCCCCACACATTCACCTAACATTTCTCTGGAGTTTTCATCACTTACTCTGGGAAGCTCTCGTTCAGTGAATAAACTTTTAGGCTGTTATTAAATTTGAGTTACTATTTTCTCAGATTTGGTTTGAGATCTCTAAGGGAAAAAAAATCCAGGACTTCAACATTCGCTACCCAACACAGAATGTCTGCTTTCAAAACAATGAGCAGGGAAATGTGACCCCGTGCTTGGGAATTGAAATCTTGCCAATTGCACTGAAGTGTTACGTTCATTATGTCATACCACACACATCTGATAAGGGAAGACAGAATGCTGTACACAAAAACTCTGCAGATCAAGGAAAGAGCTGTTTTTCATTTAACAACTGAATAGCGCAGGTGCTGATTTGGACCAGATGGTAAGACAATGCAGAAGTATGTTAGTCCGCCATGGAATGGTAGTGCGTGTGGATGTGTGTGCACATGTGTGTGTGTCTGTGTGTGACAGAGAGAGTTGGTATTGAGAAGAATTTTTTTGATTAATGAATGTGCTTATGCTCTGGTTAATTTAAACCACACAATTCAATTGACATTACTTCATAAAAAATAAAACTTGCAGGAAACTGTCATAACGCAGAATTTTTTCCTGTTCCTGCTCTTCACACACCCTGACTTTTTGAAGCTCCCTGTGGACCAGTTCATTTGAGAGAAACATATTGGACACTGGAACAGGCCACGTTAGAGCTGAGGCAGCAGTTGCCTCCCTCATTAACTACGCCTGCCCTGGGATCTCCATCGCGCGTCTGGCACACGGAATGCTGAGTGACTCAGGTTCTTAATATTTTTCATCTTCTTGTGGGAAGTAACTTAGAAAAAGGGCCCCAGAGGTAACATGCTAAGAACTATTATTACGATTTAATTGCAAATTTGCACTAACCAACCAAGTATAGCCTACATGTTGAAGATTAAACAAAGCCATGTGAACTTTAATGGAAAGAAAACGTTTTAATGCTGCTGGAATCAAAGCCTAGCTTGTTACCTGTTGCCCTCTCCAGTGCAATATTTCTTCACAAGCTTCTATTCTCTGGTCACTTGTATGCTTTGCGTGTTTATTCCTTTTACCTCCTCTTTGATGCTGTTGTAATAGCACTTTTATTTGTGTTGCAAGTGTTAGTTTGTGACTTCTTAAAAAAATAATGAGTACTATTCTTCTGTTCACTATAATCATACCAGCATATGCGAAGAAAAAAAATTGCCTTTGCTATTGAACACAGAAATGCGGCCCCAACTCTCACTGGTTTTTTGTGTTTCACTCCTGTTTATCAGCTGTGGGGCTCCTGGCAAAGTGGCAGTATGTGAACGAGCTCCCCGGGCCGAGGAGCGAGACTTCAGTGGGGGGTGACTATTGATCACATCTTGGCACTTAACCAGGAAGACGGCCTTTCTCAGGCCCAGATTGCTCCTGCAATGTAAAGCATCTTCCCTATAAAACGAATATATGGACAGACTCCCTCCAGAGATGCATGTAAAACCTACAGTGTTTTTGGAGACCTGAGCATGGTGTAACCTTTCAGTTCCTTCCTTTATACTTCTAACTTAAACCACATGGGTAATGTTCCTGATGTACCTGTCCCTCTATTCCTATAGCTTTAAAATTGAACCTACTTCCCTAATACACCCGTATATGTTAATTTTATAAATCCCAATGTCACGCACTTTGCAAATGTTACCCTCCTCTTTAGAAAACACTTAGCCTCTAATATAAAACCTGAACTCCTCGCTGAGCCATCACGTCAGCCCGCCCTGCCTGGGGCACCTCCCTACCAGCCAGCTCTCTCTGATGCCACTCTTCCAGGCGAGTCACGCCCAGGCCAGTCCTTCCCCTCGCTGGACTTCCAACACTGTTACGTGTCCCCTGATCTGAGCTCACGCAATTCCATTTCCCTGGAGTGTACTCCTCCCTGCCTAACGTTCGTTAAGGCTCCATAGTTCACATTCCCATGTCAAATCCCAGCTCTGACACCCATGAGCTCAACAGTCTCACAACTCTTGAAGTTATTTATAGTAGCATCTCAGGATTTCATACCTAATAGGAACCTTGTAAATGATCTACCTTAAGATTACCATTTTATAATAAGAAAATTGAGGCCCAAGGAAGATAAAAGTACAAGTGTGCTGTTACAGAAAAGTTTAAGGATAACACATTGACAAAGGGGCGTTACTGTAGTAATTTTTTTGAGATAAGGGTTTGGATCTTACATGGGTCACCTAGTACGCATGCCAGTGCCCTGTAAATAATTTGATGATGACCTCATCAGCAGATTGACATGAGAGGATTTGGTGACCATTTTTAGTCATCTGAAGGCAACTCAACACCTAGAACATTAGCTTCTATTATGGAAACTTTGCAACAAAAATAATTTCTGAATTTCTTTATTCAATTTAATGGCTGCCATAAAAAGCTAATTGTAGTCATTGAGCAAATCATTTCCACTGTGTTTCTGTCTATTGTCTATATTTAAAATTTTAAAAATCTGAACCATTTGAAAAATAGTTTGGGTATAATTGCCACTATCCTAGAAACTTTGGTGTTTTCTGGCTCACTCACTATTGGAAACACAACAGTGGAGTTCGGAAAGTCACATGTGCAGGGATTCTTTGGAATCTTCTTTGTTTGATCACCACTGAACAACACACGAAGCTTTGTATTTTTTCACCTGAATAAATAGTACCCTGCATTTCACTCTCGGAGGTCAGTCCATACATCTCACAAGACAGATGTTCATCAGCTCTTTTCCTGCCAATTCTACTGAAAAGCAAAGAGCTCGGCATCCATGCCACCCAGCCGAGAGTGGGGGATTCTATGTTTTTTGACACTTATTTTTCAAGGCCAGAAGCTAGTCACCAGTAGTTTATATAGGGTAATGTTTTCTCAGTAAAAAAGTACAGTACATATCTGTTTATAGCCTGTGCTCAACTTTGATTACTAGCACAGTTTCAAAGCGGGCAACCTGCTAAATATTTTGATTATTTAAATTCCACTGAAATGTGCAATGACAGGTGTGCAGAAAAGTTGCTAGTAGCTGTGTGATGTTTGTAAATTAAATTGTTATTTGCCAGAATAAAATGGCATGTAGTGATATCTTAAATTATTCTAAATTGGCAGTAACTGTCTGCCACCTGTTTCTGCTTGCAGTAGAAATCATTGTATTTAATAATCTTTAAACATAAGTTGCATGTAGAAAGCATGCTTATTATTCTTAAGTTATCTCAGATTATTTGCACATGAATTAAGATGGGATTGCTTATTGTTTTCAATGTGTCTTGAATTTCCCACTTTGAAAAAAACCTATGATGTCTGAATTGTGCAGGACAAACATGTTGTAAATTTGAGAGTTTAAATCAGACATAAAAACCTCATTTGCATAGTTAGATGAATCTTCATAACCTGACTTTTTTGTAGTGGCTAGATTTGGGGTAAACTTGTTCCCTGGGTAACCAGATAATTAGGATTTGAAAACAAACCCTTGACACTCTGCCATATTTGGAAATGCCTCATAGTAGCATCATTAAAACTAAGTATGTATAAAAGCCAAGATAATTTTAATATAAATATCCTTTATCATCAGGTAAAAAAAAAAAATCATTAGGTGCCAGATTAGGTGATTAGGGAGAGTGTTCCAATACAGTTATTTGTTTACCTGCTAAAAACTCCCTCACAGACGGTGCTGTGGGAACTGGTGCCCTGTTGTGTTATGAGAGCGATGACTTGCTGGCTGAGATTTTCAGTTACGATTTTCCTGTTTTCTCTATTGCTGTTTACTTGGTCTGCAATGCTTCTCACAGTCAGTCAAGAAGTTTGATGCACAATTCAAAGAATTTTTGCAATGTTCTCATCAGTTCTGCTCTTTATTGGCTGCCCTGACCTCTCTCTATCGGTGATACCTTCTCTCCCCTCAGAAAAATGTTCAATTCATTTGCACACTGCTGTTTTCATCATGGCATTATCCCCATCAACTTGGACCAATACATCCCTGATTTAACTTCCACTCTTGCCAAGTGTAATAAGAAATTTATGAATGTTTGTTCATTGTTCTGATTCAAACTCCGACATTTTCATGACAGCACACAAAACATGCAACAATAATGAACACCATTCAGCACGACACTGCCACACATCTACACAAACACAACTGTGAGACACTGATATACCCAGGTTAATAAACCTTACTGAGTTGTTTGTACAGTGCTGCCAATGTCAGCATATGGTGGCAAGGTCATGGACTTCATTGTCAAATCTGTTATTTTGGATAATTCTAAACATTAGAAAATTGATTCTGTTAGCATCTCCTGCAGGTAAAGTTTAGAGATTATTTATGGATTGCTAGAGCCTCATTGTTTCATTTTGTTACTTTAAGAAGTAGCCTTCTCCTGCTCACTGATCTTATTCCAGGCACACTTTTCTCCACTTACACTTTGATGGGAGATCTAATTGACATTCTCAGCAGATACCTGGGACAAAGCTGTGCTGTATTTATTATTATCCTGTACTTTTTAAAATGAGAATGTGGTCTAAATGGATGTACACATTTATATAAATATTGTTTGCATTATTCCCTATACCCACATCCCTAAATGATCCTTTTATTTTGTATTATGCATAACTAGAATTCACTGTATCAGAAATCAATCAATGCAGACCACATAGCTCTACTACAGTAGGAAAAAACTGAGGCTCTTACCTTCATTACCTTAAATAATACACATACAAAAACTTGGGCATAAACAGTTCAAAGCTTTGCATACATAAAATTTGTAAAGCAGAAGAAGCATAATTTAATCTGTTATATTTTAAATAATACTAATTTCAAAATAATAATTTACTTATAAGGATACATAGGAAGAAAAGTTATTTACAAAGAATTAAGTATAGTCTTTCTGCACCATGGAGGAGGTAAACATTCTGTTAAAAGTACAGATGGCAATCAAATACCAAGATAAGAGAGAAAAATAAAGAAGGCACGAGATCTGTAAAAGTACAGAGAATCTACAAACTTGATCACTTTTTCTCTGTAAGGTTTTTCCCTTAACAATTACTGTTATCTGTGTTCTAGATTCTAAGTCCAGTATTTGTTTTATTTATTGAATAAATAAATAAAACAAATACTGAAGATATACTACGTACATGATGAATAAAAGTTTTTTTTTCTACATAATTTTCATTCTATTTGTGGGAAACAGATAATAAGCACATAAATAAATTGAATAATTTCATGTGATAAATGTGAACAGGAATAAAAACAGGGTGTGTGATAAAGAGCAATGGGCAGCGTTCAAAGGATGATTATAGAAGGATGTTTATAGAAGGCTGGTTGTAGGAGGCTGGTTGTAAGAGGCTGGTTCCAGAGGACTGGTTGTAGGAGGCTGGTTGTATGAGGCTGGTTATAGAAGACTGGTTGTAGGAGGCTGGTTGTAGAAGGCTGGTCTGAGACAATGATGTTTGAGATAAAGTCTGAATGGCTAGAGGAGAGATGGAAGGAACTGATGATAATGGGACAGGTGGAAGGAACTATGAGTGTGAAAACCTTGAGGCATAAGTAGGCTAAAGTGTGAAAAATGCTGAGAAGTCCAGTGTGTTTGGACAGTGGTATGCCTTGGGACGAGCCGTATGAGATGGAGGTGGGAAAGTAGCCAGGAGAAGATCACATATGATCTTTATGCAAAGATAAGCAATTTGGATTATATTCTGTTGGTAGTGGAAAAGATGTAGCCAAATTTAGTACATTTGAGACATATGAAGACCTAATTTTTCTGTAAAGATTTTAATCAAAGCAATTAAATCTTTAAAATAATTTCTTAAAATCATTACTTAAGACAATTGTTTCTATTTCCAGTAAACCAGTGTATGCGAAACACCACAGAATTGGAGATTCTGACAAAATGGGGCCTTGAAGGTTACTTTTGCAGGATAGTCTAAGGTTTGGAGATAACTTTAGAGGCAAATGTGTCTGTGCAATCATTGTTTGCGGTATCTTTTTAAACCCTGCTGTTCTTCTAAGAATAGAACCCCATTGCTTCACCTTTCCCAGTCTATCCAGAGAGGTATCAGAACCACACCAGCAGAACAAAGCACATGACTGAAAGGCAGAATGAAGTGAGGATCATGTTCTTTACCTTCTGTACTTGGTGTCTGGACCTACAGAATTTAGACTAAGCACCAGGAGGTGACGGTAGCAGGGATCACTCCTCACCATGCATCATGCCCATCTCTTAGTTTTGTTAAATAGTGGCCGCAGCCCATGGCGAAAGGTAAAAGCGATTATTGCAAATACTCAAGAACCAGATTTATGGCTACTTCGACCCACCTTTCAACTCAGTCCTCTAATTTGATGTGACATAACATAGGATCGTATATCCCAAGATATGTCCAAACAAAGTGACACCTGGGAAATATTGGGGTGGTATGAAGAGCAACTTTTAATCGATCTATCTATATTCATTTTAATTCATATTATGAAAAAATAGGTAATAAACCAAGGATTTCATAGGTACTAAGTGCTATATAGAAGCCCAAGCCAGCCAGCCTATTTAAACTGACATTTGGAATCCCAAATATTACAAAAAATTGTCAATGTCACAATTGAATGATGGAACATTTGGTAACCCTAGAATTTACCTGAGGTGGATCCCAAAGTTGAAATTCTGTCTCTATAATTTCCTAGCTGTATGAATTTGGTAAGTCACTTAAATCTTAAAACAGAGTAAATAATTCAAATTTTGTTGTATTCTGAGAATTAAATGAGCTAATTCACTTAACGACACTAGCAGAATGTCTGTCCTATAGGGAATACCCCAAATTAGTAGTTGCCACCACTGTTTCCTCACACAGCGAACTCCCTGAAGACAAGAATTAAGTCTTTGAAACCATTACCTATTCCCCAGAATCCAGCCCAGAGCCTGGCAGCCAATGAATGTTTTTGAATGGCTAAAAGGATGAATGGATAAATGAATTAGTCTAAGGCATTTGAATTTCTTAGTAAGTTACGTTAATTTGACTTTTTTCCTTCATTTTTATTAATTTCAGTGCAGTGAATATTTTGGGGTTCATACAATGAATTAAGCACTGTTTTGGTTAGATGATCATGGCCTTCAATGGTTTCAGAACACACGCTGTCAAATATTTTCAACACATAGAAGAGTTAGTAAAGCAGTAAGCAGAGCAAGTGTATTCAGAAAATTGCCAAATGTGCAAGATTTCTGGCATCATTTGAATTTTCTTTGTCCCTATTAGCTTGTTGGTACCAAGGAAGTCAGTTAACAGTCACCTTAAACTCTGCCGCTTCTCCCTTCTGCACCGTAAGTACTGTAGGGTCTCGGACTCTCTAATTGGTGTACCACATGGCAACCCAGTCACATCTGAGATTGGTCAAGTATTGTCTCAAGAGAAATGTAAGAAACTCTATTCAAGTTCTTCGTTTGCTATGTCGGACATGGATGGCTCCTCTGCTGGGCTATGGGTGGCCTGTCACCACCACACTGGACACTGCTCTATTGCTGCTACAACAGACACATGTCATCTTGTTGCTGCCTCTCGAAACTCTGCTGTTCTCTATCTCCTGCCACATTTTTACCAGCTGCAGAAAGAACAATTACTATTGCACTAGGCGGTGCCAGAAGCGCCCTGCATTCTTCTAGTGCCCAAGGTGAGAAGCATCCAGTGGCAAAATGAGCAAGTGGAAGGTGACTTTCTTTCTGCTGCTCAAGAAATGCTTTCAGCTAATTTTTTTTTTGCAGTTTCTTCTACTGTTACAGGCAGTCATTTCAAGAGAACATTGTAAGAAATGGTCCGTCTGCTAGGTAATGCCTCAGCTCCTTTACTAAGGTTCCATAACCAGGTCCAATGCATTTGCTGTAATACTGAGGAGCTCAATGGCTCTTTGAATTCAGTATTTCCAAAATTTAACTCATGATATTATCCTTAAAACTTATCTTGGCTCCTAAATCTCCTATCATAGATTTTAGCCAATTCTTTCCTTTCTTTTCTGCCCGCCCCCACCCAATATGTGAATTCTCACGAGAAGTTGATAAATCTTGCTTGAAAGACCCTGCTGAGATATCACACATGTCTGAACTTTAGTCCTGGGCACAACCCAGACTTAATTTGAAATTGCTGTTTCCCTAGAACATTATAAGTGAGAGAGAAAAGTGGCTTTGAGGTAGGCAGAGGCTGTATTATGAAGCTGACATTTCTATCTTGAAAGTCATTGAGAACCATGGAAGCAGGGAAGTGGTGCATAGGGATTTGATATTAGATAGATATTTTCGGCAGGATTAGGGAAGATAAACTGGAAAGGACTAGAAACAAAGAAGCAAACAGTGTGGCAATCATGCAAGCGAGAAAATAAGAATTGGAAGAGGTCTATTTGGTAAGTAGGAGTTAAAAGCAACAGAATTTGGTACTAACTCAATAAAGGAGATGAAGGAAAATGTGAAGTTAAATATGATTTCCACACTTCTGACCACTAAGCTGAACTCTGTAAAGTGGTTCAATGTACACACACAGCTGTCCTCTACACGCTGGATGGTCGCCTTCACCACTTACAGCTATGAGGCCCCGGCAACTTACTCAAGTTTATTCTTTATTGGATAATAGTAGTAGCCATTACTTTGTAGCAGTTCTGTGAACCTTTAGTTAGTATTTGTAGCTGTGTAGAACACTTCCTCATATGTGGAAAACACTGAGTGTTAGCTAAATGCTACTGAATCTGGTGATTGGTACTATGGTATTTGTTATTCTAAGATCATTAATGGGATGGTGATGGTGCCTCTAAATAGAATGGGCAGGAGAAGAAAAGCAAGTTTAAAAGCTAATTAGAGTATTCTAATGCTAACTTTACTGACTCTGAGAGCTAGTCTTACATCTGGGTAGCAGATGTGCCCGGAGCTCTGCAACTGGCCAGAAAAAAGTGACCATGTCCGATGGTCTTGGAAAGGGCTGGAGAGAGAAGCCAGTGCCTTTAGGAATAAATAGATTGAGAGTGTGCCGGCAGATACATAGCCCCTTCTTTCAGAAAATTACAGATGAAATGGCAAATAAATATGGCAATAGCCAGAGAAAATGAGAATTTTTTGATAAATTAATTTAAAAAAATAAAAAGGGATAGATTCGATATTTATAGGCCTTCCTGTAGGAGCATAGGAGCCTTCCATAGGAGCCTTCCATGCCTGACAGAGCCAAGAGAGGGCTATGCAGGAAAAAAACAAAAATCACAATGAAAGCTGGTAAATATTAGCAATCTGTTAATAAAGACATCTGTTTTGTGTCAGCCACTGTCCTAAGCACTTCTATGCTATTATCTCTCTGGAGCCTCAGAACCAAGGAAGTAGGTAAGAGATGAAGGTGCCAGGCTGCCCTGGTGGCCTTGCGGCCAGCACTGCCAAGCACCCAAGTTGTGCCTTTAACCACTGTGCTGGTCTGTCTCCCATATTTGGAATAAAAGGAATAACACATAACAATTCTGAAAATGTTAGTAGGGATTAGAATTGAGAAAACACATGGAAAAATCAAGAGCATCAAATAGTTGAGAATATGGCTTAAGAATCTTTGAGTTGGGTTAGAAGTTAAGATATTAAGTTAGCAAGAGGATACCGAGAACAGATTTCTCATAGCTTTGCCCTTGTTGAAATAAAAACAACGTTATTTGTTTTTAAAAACATGAATTCAAATATTCAATTGTCAAATGTCAATCATTAAGCAAGTTTAACTTTCTGTTTTGTCCAGAAATACCTAAATGTATCAGTTCTCTTGAGAAAGAGCTAATCCTTTGGCAAGAAGGATTCGAAAGTGATATTTAAAAGTGGGGGATAGGGAGAGCTAAGAAAAAGGAGGGAGGGGGCAGGGGGACCAGGGACCAGGGGTGTGGTTCACCTTTTGAGGGTGGGACACAGTTACGAGAGGGTCCTTATCTAACAAAAAAAAAAATCAAAGTAACCCGGTTCTCTGTACCCTCAATGAATCCCCAACAACAACAACAACAAAAAAAAAAAAAGAAAGAAAGAAAAAAGTAATAATCTTAGATGCAAGTCTATTTATCTTCACTGATTTTAGGCAGGAAATACAGTGAGATTTACCGGTGTCTCTGTTATTTTTTCCACACGAGTTAGAGTGTGGTTAATGGGGTAATTATTAGCAGAAACTTTCTTCTTACAGCAATGTTGGTGGGCTTTAAAATCCCTTGCACTTACCTTTTTTCCCCTTGCTTTTGGCTATGCAGTATTTTCTTGAGGAAAAAAAATCCTTATTGATTCATACCAGGCTTATAAAAGGAATGTGGGCTTCCACTTTTTATAGGCAAATGAAATAGAATGATTATAAACAATGACCTTGCCAATGCGATACTGCTAATCAACTTGTTTAAACAAAGCCCCAATCATGTGCCAAATACCTGCCGTCTTGGGAAGGGATGGTTCGTGTTCTTTGCATGTGGCCAGATTTTATTCCCTAGACATTTGATGCTATGAGGCTGGAATTCAATTTGTATGTGGTTAGGAATGATATTAAGACTCAGACAGGCTGCCAGAACACATCTTTCCAAACAGGTGGGAAAATGAGGTGGGTGGGGAAAAAAAAAGAAAAACTCTCCAATGATGCAAAAGAGGTGCATGAATAGATTTGTTTTTTACAATATCCATTCAGAATCTTCTCAGCCTTTTTCAATCACTCAACTGAATCTCGAGGTTAGGTAATTCTCATTACCCACTTGATGTTTTCTTTCGCTTAACACAATATAAAGGAGGTGTTCTAATGTTTGTAAATATTGTTGATTTTTCACAAACTCATCTGACATGAATCTGTACTTGGTTTATTTGAGTTTTTCTCCCCTTCTGTTAAAAAAGACATTTATCACTTAAGGAAACTTATGGCACAGAAAATTTCTCTTGGAAATGCTGAGGAAATAAATTATTTCTCTGCTTTTATATGTAGCACTGAGCGGTTTCTGAAGTAAAAAGGAGAGAAATAACTTACCAAATGTCTGAAATGTTGGCGTCAGGGTACGTTAATCTGCATGTCTGTGGTGGACGCCAGGTCATTCTAGAAGGCTGTGCTCTGATAAGACCCTATAACTGCTTTTATTTGTCCCTTTTCAAGTTATTGCTATCTGGGTAAATTCCTGGATTTTATTGAATACCTTTTTCCTGGCCATCTTTCCTCACCATGTCTGCTAAGTAAAAGAATGCACCCCTGCAAATATTTTACACATTATATTTTTAAAAGTAAGCATATGGGGTCTCAATAAAGGTTTCTTACATTAAGCAGTTCATCCCAGTTAATTGCTAGTGAGGTTTACAATCTTGTATCATATAACAAATGTCTCATCAGAAAAACTCAAAAGTATTCAAATTGGTCTGTACTCTGGTTCATGGAGTATTTCTGTAGGAGCCATGGAAAGGGTGACACAGTGGAAGAAAAACTGCTTAACTTTCTGGAAGGATATCATGGAAATAAACTGTGCAAAGGCCATCCTTCCGAGTTGGACCAACCCCCAGATCTATATACACGCTGCTGCCTCCTTCCTGCATGGTTCTGTTTTACCTTCCGCGACCCCGTCTTGACTTAGTGCTACTGAAGGGAATCGCCGCTTGCCCCTTAGCATACACAAAGCGTATATCTATTTAATGAGGAAGTTAGTGAGATCGTGCTTGCTAAATGTTAAAATATGATCCCCAGTTACCATGCACAGTTTTCTTGTTCACAAAACTTAAATCTCTCTTTATATAGACCTGGATCTGCTGACATCTGGGTCTCTAACTCCCTATTATCTCAGACCAAACATCAGTGTCTGGAAGACCAAGAAACAGAGCAATCTGGCTGGCCCTGTGTATATTCTCAAAGACAAGTAAGGGCTAAGTCAGCCCTGAGATTATGGAAGTGATCCTGAGAGCGTGTCTTTAGTCCTCGTATGCAAAATAATGGCATCTTTCTTGTGACTAAGGGTGAAACTGGGCTTAAGTTCAACTCTGGAAAGTAAGACCAATAAACAAATTGGAATAGCTATAGAAATTTGTAGAAATACCTACGTAGATATCTCTGGAATTATGTCTTGAGCCACAGGGGCCACCCTGGAATTATGTCTTATCTCTTCCCCTCTCTTCTCTCCTTCTCCTGAGGTCTCTGACATCTGAGGCTAAACTACAATTTCCCATGGCAGCAAATTTCTTCTCTGTAGCCCCCAGTTCATAACATATTATTATTTTTTTGCATTGTCACTCTCCCTAGAGTGCTGTGGCTCATAGCTCACCGAAACCTCAAACTCTTAAACCTCAAACTCTCTTGCCTCAGCCTCCCAAGTAACTGGGACTACAGGTGTGCACAACCATGCCCAGCTAGTTTTTCAGTTTTTTTTTTTTTTGTATGGGCAGGGTCTTGCTCTTGCTCAGGCTGGTCTTGAGCTCCTGGCCTCAACTAATCCTCCTGTCTCAGCCTCCCAAAGTGCTAGGATTACAGGCATGGGCCACATGGCGAGCTGGGTCACCTCGCGTATTGTAGGAATCAAGTTAGTTAACAAATGTAAAGGCTATCTAGAAATGTCTGGAACATAGTGAGCACTTAGTAAGTGTCAGCTTTTAATTCCTGTACAGAGTTCCACACATTTCAGGTGAGCCGTGGGCTTGCTTCAGCAGGAACCTGAAACCCTGTCACACATAATGACTTCATGGGAAGGCTGGGAAGGATCGTGTACAACTGTACACAATTATCTCCTAAAAGAGCACATCTCTGTGTATACTTGAATTAGTGACTCAGAAAGTTCCCTATTAAAGTCACTGCAACTTTGAGAAGGAATCATATCTCAGAAAGCCTGTAGGAAATCTTGGAAGTGATAGTGAAAAGCTATTTCTCATGCTGTTACCCAGAATGTCCTTTTTTACAGTGGCTTATCTACACGTTGAGATTTCTCTCTAATATCTGTCATAGGCTATGTGAAATATGAAATATGAAAATCTCCATTCACATAGTGGCAAGTAAAGTTGTGAAGTATGTCATAAGGACATCGACCATTAGATTTGGTCTAAAGACAGAAAAATACAGAAGCAAAAGGTTGTAAGACAAAGTAAAAAACTCAGGGGTGAAACTGAGAAGAGCAGCTGAGCTTCCACACTTACCCATTTTCCTGAATTTAAATCATATTCTGCTCATATTTTTGTGGTTTCAGAGATTGAGAAGTCTTTATTTGCTTAAAAATAAATGCAGTGAAACCACTGAGTAAGCTATATAGTTCTGGATAGCCAGGGCCCTCTACTCTCTGTCAGAGTCTGTTTTTACCAGCCCTTTCTCCCATTTTTCCCTTAAGGAACACAATTTTATTACCCCCAAATAATATTTCCCTCCAAACATGTTGTCCTTTTACACCATCCTGTCTTTTTAATTTTTGTTCTGACTATCTTAGTCGACTGACAATATCCAGCCTACTTCATCATAAACCCAGATCAAGACCAATTAAGAAACCAGTGGTTGAGGAAGAAAAAGAGGCACAAAGTATAGATTATTCATGTTTAAACATTTGTTAGTGAAAAGGAGGAGAAAGATGGGATGACATTGAAAAGTTTGGGGGATGTACTTACTTATTTTATTATTTGTTCTTACGGATATGTAGAATTTTTCTTTAGATCAAGAAAAATAAATTAATAGAAAGGAAGAGGATATTGTGCACATTGGAAAAGAAAAAGAGAAGCCTTGAGAGGGAAAATCTGAAGGGTGAAAATAAACAGAATCAAGATAAGGATGGGTGTGCATCTAAACTCCAGGACACACATGGCAACAGAAGGTTATTCATCTGCCATGGGAAGGAGGAGGGATACACAGATGAAGAGAAAGATGGTGAAAGGTGAAGAATCTGAGCTTCGTGTGTGAAGTTCTGCACCACCTCAACAACATTAACTGCTGAAAATGAGAAATGCAGAGTTGGAGGTGTATGCATAAAAATTGGAGAAAAGTTCTGGAAGAGCTGTCATAGGAAATAAGATAGGCTGTCAGCTGAATTTAAAGAATGCAGAGTTACAAGGAAGACCTGCTTGAGATTAGGTGCATAGAGAAATGAAGCAAGTTGCACTTACGAAATCTCTTATTTTGTGATTTCTAGGAATATGACATGGTATGTGCAGTTGCATTTTGTGGATACGTTCCTGATAGATGTTGCAGATAATAAGCATAATTATATGCCAGTGTGATCATTGGCAAAAGATCAAACATTCCTAAAATCGCAGAGGTAGCATTCCTTTCTTTAAGCCTTTAATTATAATAAAGTGGATAAGTATTGGTTGCCAAGACAATCTAATATAACACCAGCTCTGACGATTCTAGATAGAACTCTATCTGCAGATACAACAAGCACTTTTAGAGGCCTCAGTCGGTTCTAATTTACTCTATTTTGTAAAATGTTAATGTACAGATTTAGCATTATGGAAGCTGTCAATTAAGCACTAAATCTACAGGATTAAATAGTTATTAACATTTTTAACATTTTAGATATGACGACGAAGGTGGATAAGGATCATCCACGTTTGTGTAGATGGGAGAGCAAGGAACTATTGTCTCTAGGCTCTGCTGTAAACTGGTGCGTCAGTGCAGTAAGGAGCAGTGTGAGCACCCGAGGAACAGACGTGCTGGCAGTTTCATCTTGGATAGAAAGAAAAGAGAAACACAATCTCCTCATTGCCTATGTCCTCAATTATATTTTTTTGTAACTATCTGATTCTTACTTTGTTTATTTACTTCATTTAGAGTTTCTAAATTTCAGTTTAAAATGAGGGTGCAGGCAATTAGGTTATAGGGTTTGTATTAGCAAGGTTAAAATCTGAGTTGTAGCTGTGCTCTTCACCCCAGGACGGGCCATGTACCCATGCATTGTACCCACCGGGGGGAGCCCATGGAACCTCTTCCCCTCTTTTTGAATCCAACTGACTTTTTCTCTCAGAGCTGGTAGCTGTTAATCCACTAGTTTTAATTTAGGACTGAGCACAAATGATGGTTGTCTTTCTTTCCTGTTTAGGAGAGTATTCTCTAAGTCCATCGGGTGTTACAAAAGATGCAAAACCTCCATCTTTTCATGGCTGAATGGTGTTGTGTGGCATGCATAGACCATAGTTTATTAATCCGTTCGTGTGTGTGGCACTTGGGTTGTTTCCGCATCTTTGCAGCTGTGAACGGGGCTGCTATAAACAGTCAAGTGGAAATGTCCTTACGGTAAAATGTCTTTTTGTCTAGAGAATGGGATTACAGAGTCAAACAGTTCTCTGAGGAAGTTTCTTATTTCTTTCCATAGAGGCTGTACTACCCTGTTTCCCCGAAAATAAGACAGTGTCTTATTTTAAGGTGTGCTCCCAAAGATGCGCTAGGTCTTATTTTCAGGGGACGTCTTATCTTTCCTGTAAAGTAGGTCTTATTTTTGGGGAAATGGGGTAGTTTACTGTCCCACTAATAGTGCATGACTGTTCCCTTCTCTCCACACGCATGCCAGCATCTGTTGATTTGCATTTATTTGATAATTACGGATGATGAGTATTTTTTCATGTTTTTATTGGCCTTTCTCTGTCCTCGTGAGAAAAAATTTCTGTTTAGGTGTCTTGCCCAGTTTTTTTATTTATTTTTATTTTTTATTGTTAAATCATAGCTGTGTACATTAGTGCAATCAAGGGGTACAATGTGCGGGTTTCATATATAATCTGAAACATTCTCATCAAACTGTTCAACGAAACCTTCATGGCATTTTCTTAGTTACTCTATGTAGGCATTTGTATTCTGCATTTAGTAAGTTTCACCTGTACCCATACTAAGATGCACCATAGGTGCGGCCCCACCCATTACCCTCCCTCCACCAAAACCTCCCGCATCCCTTCCCCTTCCTTGCCCAGTTTTTAATGGGGTTGTTTGCTCTTTTCTTGTTGATTTGCTTAAGTTCTTTGTAGACTTGGTAATTAGCACTTCGTTGGATTTGTGATATGCAAATATCTTCTCTCATTCCAAAGGCTATCTCTTTGCTTTGTCAAAGATCAGATGGCTGTATGAAGCTGGTCTCATCTCTAGATTCTCTATTCTGTTTCATAGATCTATGTTTCTATTTTTATGCCAATACCATGCTGTTTTGATCACTATAGACTTGTAGTATAACCTGAAGTCTGGTAATGGCTCAAGATTTATTCTTATCTCATAGAATTGAATAGACTATTCAGGCTTTTGCCTATTCCATATAAAACAAACTATTTTTTCAAGTTCTTCAAAGTATGATGTTGGTAGTTTAATGTGGATTGCTTTGGGTAGTAGAGACATTTTAACAATGTTCATCCTTCCAAGCCATGAGCATGGAATGTTATTCCATTTGTTAACACCTTCTGCTATACCTTTTCTCACTGTTTCATAATTATCTCTAGAGATCATTCACATCCTTCATTAAGTATATTCCAAGATATTTCATTTTCTTTGACATGACTGAGAAGGGTATTTTATCTTTGATTTGATTCTTTGCTTGACTATTTTTGGCATATATGAAAGCTACTGATTTGTATATATCGATTTCATATTCTGAGTTGTTGCTATATTTCTTTATCACTTCCAGGAGTCCTCATGGTTGAGTCTTTGGGATATTCTAAGTGTAAGATCATATCATACCAGTCAAGAGCAAAAATTGACCTCTCTGTTTGCTTGTGGATACCCTTAGTAGTCTTCTCTTGTCTGATTGCATTGGTGAGGACTTCCAGCACTGTGTTGGATAGGAGTGGCGATAGTGGACATCCTTGTCTGGTTCCAATTCTAAGTGGGAATGCTTTTATATTTTCTCTGTTTAATATGACTTTTTGGCTGTGAATTGGTCGTAGACGGCTTCTATCCTTATGATTATTCTACAAAGAATAATTATAGGTAAGAAATTTTTAAAGAAATTGAGAAAATGCTAATTCAACACAAGCTGTAGTGAAATCAGCTAAGATGTTACTATTGATGGTGTTGAAAATATGAATAGATCAGAGAAAGGATTAGTTTTATAAATTTATAAAGCTTGTGAAAATGAAGAAGTATTTAATGTATTTTTCATTAGTAGGAATTTTATAGAAAATAGTTTTTTTTTTTTGTTTTTTGTTTTTATTTTTTGTAGAGACAGAGTTTCACTTTATCGCCCTTGATAGACTGCTGTGACATCACACAGCTCACAGCAACCTCCAGCTCCTGGGCTCAGGTGATTCTCTTGCCTCAGCCTCCCAAGTAGCTGGGACTACAGGTGCCCGCCATGACGCCCAGCTATTTTTTTGTTGCAGTTTGGCGGGGGCTGGGTTTGAACCCCCTACCCTCAGTATTTGGGGCTGGCACCCTACTTACTGAGCCACAGGCGCCACCCAGAAAATAATTGAATTTATTATACATTATTGGACCAGGAATGTCAATGGGGAACTTCATTCACTCTTGAGGTCTTAATCTCCACAAATTTGTCAGAAATAGAAACAGAGTATCATGAATTTGCTCTACCAGATAGCAGCTCTATGGATTACTAGTGGCTAAGTTTTATGATAATTTAATTTTTATAGCTCAGGGCTAAGATTAAAATTATTCTAAGCAGGAAGAGCAACCCTCAACCTCTATTTCCAAATATTAAATTATTTTGGAAATCAGTTTTGCTTCGGACTTTATAATGCTTCTTAATGGATTCAACCTAAACTCACAAATAAAATACTGTTTTATGTTAAATTTTTACTGAAATAAATTCATTTTAACAACTTACGTTATTTGAATCAAATAAAATGCTTTTTTATTGCTGTGTAACGAATTGCCACAGACATGGCAGATTAAAGCAATAAAACGTTTTGTTAGCTCCCAATCCTGTATGCTGAAATCAAGGGGCCTGCAAGGCTGAATTCTCATTTGGAGGCTCTGGGACAATGTCCACGTCAAAGTTTATTCTTTTAATTGGCAGAATTCAATGTTTTTCATTTGCAAGACAGGAGACCAAGGTTTCTCGCTGGCCATCAGTCAGAAACCACTCTTCATACCTAAAAATTGTTTACATGTCTTCAACATGGCCTTCTCTTTCTTCAGGCCAGCAATGGTGCATCTAATCCTTCTCATGGCAAGACTTTCTGATTTCCCCCATCTTGGACCTCAAGACTAAATTTAAAGGCTCATGTGGTACAACCTGGTTATAACAGTAAAATCCATCCTATTCACAGTCCTGGGGTTTATACAGGGTCCGCACCACAGTGGGGATGGATATCTTGGGACTTGTCTTAAAATTCCACTGCCCACTAGCAACATCAAGGTACTTTATACACTTTATACACTTGCTGTAAAAGGTTATATTAAAAGCAAGACATTGATTTCCATACAGGTGTATACATAGTGGATAAACTTTTTGAACTCAAACTACAGATCCAATAGTAATTTTTAGGGTTCAATATAAGTATAAAGGAAGTGTGCATACTTAAAAATCCATTTAACTGTGCCACTGAGAAGCTTCCTCATAACTTTTGATTGAAAATGATTAATTTCCAATGTAATGGTTTACTGAAGGAGAATATCAAGAGAAGTATTTAATATAATTCTATAAAACCTTCCAAGCAATTAATATGCTCAACTAAATCATATTCTTACAAATTGATTTGACATTTGGTAATATCTGTATGAAAAATATTTTCAAGTATAAAATATATAAAAGTCTCTTTTCAGAGAAGAATTAACAGATGAACATTTTAATTGATTTTTAGAATAGAGAAAATATATTTGAACCCTAATTAATCAAAATATTTAAAAAAACAAAGAATTCTATTTATGTTATTAGGAAACCTCTTACAAAAAATTGAATTCTATCATTACTAATTTTTATTTTCAGCAATAAAAATTATTGTTTCTTCTTTGGGTATATGATTACCTAAATAATGCCCTTAATTTTGCCTCTTAATTCATGAAACCTAAAATATTTACTGTCAGTCCCTTTACAGGAAAATTTTTCACCCCCTCTAATCCCACTCACCTCCCGTTTTAGAATCATGCAACCTGCTATGGGGTCATGATACTGATCTTGGGTATACTACGGTACTCATTTCCCTGTGATGTCTGATACAGCACTGACTACATAGCACCCTCACCAAGAATGTCAGTATGATTTTCCTGTCTTTGCTGTTATCTTTTAACAATTGCTTGCTTATATATCTTTAGCTTAATTATAACTTTCCTGCTCTAGAAATTTCAGCACACATGGGGTTTTCTATTAATATCATTTAAATATTTTAAAATATCATTTGACAGTGGATGTAGAAGCCATATAATTGTTGGTATATATACGTATATAGGCCAAAAGTGGGCTTGGCAGAGTGGAATAAGAGTTCTCAGGGACTCTGTCAATTAACTCTTTTCTCTTATTTGCAAAAATATGGAGTTGTTGAAAGTAGAAATTTTGGAGTACATGTATCATTGTTCTGTGTCATTACTAATACCAACAGACTAATAACATCCCCCAAAAGAATTTTAAGAAAATGATTCAACATCATGTTATCAAGATATAGCTAGGTATCCTTCAACAAAATACATCACACTGTTTTTTCTGGAATTGCGTTTCTGACCTCCATTTTAAGAAGGACATACTTCCTGATTTCCCCTGATAGCATTATTCACTCACATGATTTCACTTTGAAAACACTAAAGACTCATGTCCATTCTTAAGACGTTTCAGGCCCTCTCAAATTTCACATTCCAAACTCATGTGGTCAGGGCTGTCACATTTAAAATGCACAAACTGAGCTCATGTCTTCGTTGTCTCCAAGAATGAAAAGCAACAATAAGTGACCCGGCTCCTCGCCATGAATTTTTTGTTTTGATATGGCTTTTTCCATCTATTTCCATTCATCAGTTAAATATTTAGTGCCTGTTACATTCTAGACACTGCGTTAGTCATGGTGGGAGATGCAGGCTGAACAATAGAGACTTAGTTCTTGTATCCATGAGCTTATGTTCTGGTTTTGGAAGCACAGCAAAAAATATAATAATAGTAAGTAAAATAAAAATTACTAGGTAAAATATTTATAATTTGTGGCTAATGCTCTTCATTCATTCAAAATACTTCTGGAATTTCTTTCTCAGAACAAGGTATTGTTCTAGATATTGTAAAACAGGCACTTTTTTTTTTCCTGGTAGAGCTTGCATTTGAATAGAAGAAACATCAGAGAATTAAAAAAGAGGATATGGGTCTCCTGTATATCCAATGCATAGGGAATCCCTTCCTATGGTGGGCACAGAGGCTGACACCCAAATGAGGAGAAAAGCTATTCACGCAGAGAATCAGAGACCCCAATTGTGAGAACATGTGTGCAAGGATCCTAAGGCTGATGTTGTTGACTGAACTGTCACACACAGTAAATATTTTTTAAATTTGATCAGTTAAGTATTTGTTAAATTTGTCCTTGTGGCATGTAGAATAGCATATGAGGAAAAGAGTTTTGCAAGATGGGGATTGAAAGAAAGACAGGTTATTTGGGACATTGCTCACTTCCAAAGGAAATTAGATTTATTCCAAGTATAAAGATAAGCCAATAAAGAATTTTAAGTAAGAGATGATATCATGGATTTATGTTTTGAGAAGGTCATTCACCACGTCATTACCACCTACCATCACCCTATGTGGTCCACTTCTCACCCAGTAGTCCAGCCAAGCTGTACTTTCCTTTATTCCCTAAACACTCTGTGCCCCATCAGCATTCCATACCTGTGTGTGCGTGCCCCGCGCTCTCTACCGGGAAGACTCACACCCCCATCTTCTCTCTGCAGTCTTTCCCCACCCCCTCCTTGAAGACCTACCTCTGTTATTAACTCTTCTGTGATTCTTTCCCTGGATCTTCTTTCTAACAGATTTGGTTGCTCCTGTCCAGCAGTTTCCTCACAGCGTGGATATTACTGTGTTCTATTCTTTTCCACATTACAAGTTTGAATTTGTCTCCAGTCACTTGAATATGAACTTTCTAAATACCAGCTCCAAGTCTTATTCATGGCTTTATATTCTAATTCTTTCACTGGGCCTGGCACGTAGTAGGTATTGAGAAAATGTTAACTGGAAAAAGAAAACTATGAAATGTTTTGTTCCCTAATATCAGACTTAGTTATTATTACTTTTAATAGTAACCATGATTTCTAGGAGACTTTTTTTTTTTTTTTTTGTAGAGACAGAGTCTCACTGTACCGCCCTCGGGTAGAGTGCCGTGGCGTCACACGGCTCACAGCAACCTCTAACTCTTGGGCTTACGCGATTCTCTTGCCTCAGCCTCCCGAGCAGCTGGGACTACAGGCGCCCGCCACAACGCCCGGCTATTTTTTGGTTGCAGTTTGGCCGGGGCTGGGTTTGAACCCGCCACCCTCGGCATATGGGGCCGGCGCCCTACTCACTGAGCCACAGGCGCCGCCCGATTTCTAGGAGACTTTTTAAAGTCTGTTGGAAGCAGAAAATGTGGATAAGTGTCTTTCTAGAAAAAGAAAAAAAGAATTTAAGAGCTTGTATCCTAATTATTAATTCCCATTCAGATTACTGTAAAAAATAAGGATATGAGAGTCCTGAAATTCTGCTGTAGGTGAGGAAGTCTGCATCTTGGGGTGGTAGATATATGATCTATTTATTTAAAAATAAAACATTAGAAAAATGGTCGATATTATCCAGTTAAATTCTGTATTAATATTGGGTTTCTAGAATTAAGTTCTTGTGGGTTTCTCTTGATATCCATGTTATCCATATGTAAACTTGGTCTCCACCTTTATCTCCAGGACACTTGTTTATTTCTAGCATTTGATTCAGTGCCCCTGAAAGAAGAAGAGACTCAGTCAAAGGCAAGTGAATCTACATATCTTCAAGTATTTAATAGCAAATTTACACATTTTTCTCTTTACCCATCGGTTATATTTTCTTAAAGTAACTTCAACAGTCCTATCAATGTTCTGATCTCATGATTTCTTGTTCTGCTAAACTTTCAGAAGTTAGCCTGTCACACTACGGCAGTTACCCGCCTGCAAGGCTGTTCTGTGTGTCCTTCTGAACCCCTGTATCATCTCCAGTATCATCCATTTGGTAAAACAACAAGCATCTATAGCTTCAATTTCCCCATATTGCTGGTTGTTGACTGTGGTCGCTCCCGCCGTGGCAGCCTCCAGGTTCTCCTCCCTGCAGGGGCACATCTCTGACTCCATTCTTCCCTAACTTGTTCTCTCCTTTCAGCTACAATGACTAGTGGCATTTTAGCAGTGCCCACCACTAGCACACTGCGTGTTCTTCACCATTTCCTTCTATCTCTGCAGTCTTTGTAATCACCGAGCATCTACTTTCGTCACTGTGACATTTAGATGACCTCTACTTTAGGCCATACTCCAATTATCCTTGGCTTTGACTTTTAACATCATCCGTCTTCTCGGGGGCATACACAAATCCATCACTGCTGTAGCTCAGTAGCTCACCTCACCTAATCTTTATTTCATCATGCTCCCTCTAATTCTTCTAGTCCCAGGCATAGAAAATAAATGTCCAAATCCCAAATGCTTTATTCAGCTTTGTTGAATTTCTGCCTCTTATGTGGGCAATAATCCCATTATTTTCAACTCTGAATATTTAAAAACTTCAAAGAGTGATTCAGACATGTGGCTAAATTATAATTATGGGTGTAGCAAACACAAAATTGTAGTCCACGAGTATTACATTCTAGTCCAAGGAAGTAACCTTGCATATGTAGCCACGTGCCACAAGAACTCTAGCCATGACAAATCCGATTATCTGGTCTTTAGAGGTAAGAAAATTCATAAATCTGATGAGGAACTTTCTGAAGGTACAGGCAACACACATCAGGAACTTCAATTGTCATCCACGAATGACAGGCCGTGTACGTTTAAAACGATTGGTTCTAAATCAGGAGCTCCAGACCTGAGAGCAGTCAGGTCTGTGGTAACATCACTGATGTATCTAGGGTGCAGCCACTCACCAGCAAACCCAACTCCGGGGACAGTTTTCAGTTAAGTTGCTTCATTCGTTATGATTTTTGTAGTTTGACCATTTGATGGATACACATGGATTTCCTGTTAGATTTCAATCACTTCTCCCTTTTGAGCTGGCTGGTAGGAAAGGACTGATCAACCTAAGCTTTATGCTAGATAAGAATCCAGTCCTAGTAAGAAACAGAGACATTCTTTGTTCTTTTTGCTCTTTATGTAAATGTATTCCAGATCCATTCTGATTTACCGAATGTAAGGAAAACTGAGTCCAACATTCCAAAAGATACCTGGCATTTTCTATGTTAGACTCCATGTGTGACTTACAGTTTAAATTATACTCTTTATAGACAAATCCAACTGGGAAAGACTATCAGTTTTCTTTTTTCTTATAAGGCATGCTAAGGTTCTGTTGTAATTTAGTGTTAAAGTATTTATGAAAAAGTCCTTTTGATGTTAATATTTTTAGAAAGTGAGTACATATGCCTCTGTCCCAAACAACTTTCCATGGAAAGAGTCACTTGGGCACTGTTCAAAGTTGTTATAACATAAACTCTCCTTGCTTATGATCACTAGCACACAAAAAGAATACATCATGGGAAAAAATGACTTTACATTTAAACTTTTAGTTACCAATAAGCATAAGCACAATATGAAATATTAAAATAGGCAATATTGCAAATTTTATTTACAAAGGTAAAAAAAAAAACTATAAAAGTAACACAACATAAATGCCGGCTCCATTTTAACTATTATAAATACTATGGCTATTAACACATTTTTTTTTCAATGCCGGAAAAGGTGTATTAAATAAAAGTGAGCCAAATAAATGTTTAAACTAAGAAAAATATGTTCCTATAACCAAAATCCTTTTACATTTAGATACCAGCCAGTAGCTAGAAGCATCCATTTTTTCTTTTTTAGACTTTAGCTGTTTTATTCTCCATGTGTTTTACATTTGTTGAAGGATGTGGCTCCTTTGAAAGACATTCTGGCTTTCCTCCTTTCTGTTGTATGAGTAAATGAGAGCAAATGAGGCTGTTGTGAAGTATAAAGACAAAGGAAAATTTTGCCAAGGTTGCAAACAAGTATACATATGTAGTATGTATAAATTCTCTGGATTAAGTACCAGGGCTGTCCGAAGCTCTATCACACGGTGCTGCCCTCTGCTTGATGGTGATCACTATTCCTATGGTTAAGAACCTTTACTGAGCAAATTCCTCCCTAGTTTTCACTATTTCTTCAACTTGAATGGGTCAGTGCTTCACCTAACCCCCTAGGGGTTCAGATGCTAGATAATCTGGTTCAGAAAATGCCCATAGCGTTCGTCCTACATGAGGTAAAGAGTAACACGCACACAGACTAGGTCCACGGGTCACTGGGGACGGGATGGAACAGACTGGTTGAACAAGAAGTTTGTTTTCTTAAGTCAGCACCTTGTACAGTGATCCATGTTTTACTCACATTGATAGCAAACATGCAAAAATCTGGGTACATTCTCTAACATTCTGGGAGTTACACGGCCTGGAGGAAGGAAGGGAGGGAGATAGGGAGGGAATTGCGTCAAAGTATAATGGAGACTCTCAATATTCTTTAAAATTCTTTTAACTTAATATAATTTTCATTTAAATAATATGAATTTCAAGATACAGTAGAATGTAATTGTAAGAACTTGGGCTCCCGAGGCAGGTTCATGTCTTGTAATGGGGCAGGGTCCTCATTCTAACTGACCTGGAACCAAGCCTGAATGCCTTCTCCTTACACACACTTCTTACACTGCTGTTCACTATTTTTTACAATCATGGATATATAAAGGGAAATGTTTTGTTATCTGGAAGATATTCTTACCCATAGTGCCTGATTTTCTAATTATGCTAGAAAAATGAGTTGCCACATGCCATCAAGATGAGGCTAATTCAGGATTAGATCCTCCAAGTAGGTTAAAGAGTGTCTCCTTCCAAATATGGCAAGAACAGGAGCTCTAGGAATCGATTCTGCTCTTTTGAAACAGATTAAGATATGCTGCTGGAATTATCATCTCCGTGCTTAAAATTACATCGTTGCTTGTATTTCTCAAATGGAACATCCTTCAAGGTCAAATTCTACTGGTAGTAAAGAGGAGGAGGCCATCCATGTGCTAACATGTGCGTGTGTCTCAGAAGGTTAATTAAGCCAAGATTCTGGTGTGTTTACACATCTGGAGACTGTGGTTCTGAGGTGAAGTTCTTGAAGGCTTGTAGCTCAAGTCCCTATCCACATGCTTCTTTATGTGTTTAAGGCATCTGGTCACTTCCCGACAGCCATAGCCTCCTCAGAAAACATTCCTTCCCACCACCTCTCCTTAAGTACTATCTGAATTACAGCTGGTCAGCATAGTGAGAAAATTGAAATAGTACTGCTGCTAGTATCATAAAGCGGCCATAGCTGGGTTAAAGCACATTAGCTTCATTTTACCTCAAGTATTGACAAAAACTTCAGGTAAGCACTAATTCCAGAACCGCAGTTATCTGTGATGACAGGAAGTGTAGTGAAGGTCGACATTGACAATGGCAGACGGCATTTCTCAGGTACCAGCTCAAGCTTGTACTCCTGGCCGGATTAGAAATCTTGTTTTGACTTGAGCGAGTTAAATGTGTAAGTCAATACTGATGACTAATTGTATAATCCACACTTAACAACTTTTAATTATTTTCTTTGCTAAGATGAGTAAACTCTAAAATTTCTAATCAACAAGTAGATATAATGAGTCCAAAGATTAAAAAGACAGAGACATAGTTTAGTATTATTTTTCCTTCCATAGTAACTGCATTGATTCAATTATTCAGTGAATGGTGTGCCTAAAATAATCTGTTGACATTTGGATTTAACAAAAGCTTTACTACAATAGTTATATATACAAATATAGGAATACAGTTTTTGATAGCGTGACCCATATTGCGCTTCCAACCTACAAATGGAAATTTTCTTGTGTCTCAATTTCCTCATCTCTCTGGAGTGGGGCACCGCCTGGAGCCGGCAGGAGCGTTTCCTTTCAGCCGTTCATTGTGTGAGAGCGTAAGTCATGGAAGCAGTGCACTGGATGTGGAGGATGCTGGTTAGCCAGTCATTAAGTTGGGGGACTAGGAAAGGGTGTAGAAACTGTTCAAGAGTTTGCAGAGGTCCCCACCCACCAGAGAGTGGATGAGAGTCAGGGAGAAAGGAGCGCAGGTTTGCAGGTGGGAGGCCGCACGGTGCGCACGGACTGGTAGCAGATTGGTGCTAATGAATCAAGTAAAAGGAGAAAGGGTCCAGGAAAGCAGCTGGAGAGCTGGGTGAAAGCTTGGCTACAAGGAGCCTGGTACCCAGATGGCACCCCTGCAGGCGGCCACTGAAGGGTTGCAGAATGGAGAATTGCACTTCCCGTTGTGCAACAGGCGGCTGGGTGCAACAGGATCAGAATTTAAGGCAAGAAGCCATTCAGAGGGAATGATGATCTGAAGTAAGCTGCTTTTATCCCATTGTATGCCATAGAAAACAAATTGTTCTCTGTAACAAGGGATGAATTTGAGGCTATCAGAGGAATCCCACAAAGAGGTCACCAATAGCAATACTAGTAACATCAGTGGCGATATCAGTAGCAACTAGAATTTATGGAGCACTTATGCCCTGGGCATTCTGCCAACCACTTTATACTCTCCAGCCCAATCCTTACTATGACTTTGTGAGTGAGGCACTCTTATTATCCCCAATGTTTAGAGAAGGTCACAGAGTGAGGCCATAGGTGAGGCGAGACTCAGAACCAGGTCATTTTTAGAGCTCTGGCCTTAACAACTATGCTATGCAACCAAGCTTATTCAATTTATGTCCTTAAGTTCACATAAAATAATAAGATAATAGCCTTCAGAGTATGAATTGAGTAAATTTCCCTCTTGAAAGAATCAAAGTAAATGGACTGCTTTTACCTGTTTCACCGCAATATTCAACTTCCTAATCTGCTATCATCTTGATGTTTGACTCCAGGACAGAGGTGGCTGACACCAATACAAGCAGCCCACAAGTCAGACACTGGTAAGCCTACGAGGTAATAGAATCTATTTTCAGCACTTCTTCCCTCTTTACTCTTATTTCTTATTGAATTTTATCCTCCTCCCTAAGCTATCTGTGATTTAATTTAATGATATCTCACTCAACTCTCAGGGCAAGCATTACCTAAGAAACTTATTAAAAAGCAGTGTTTGTTAGTGACTCAATATTTCTTTTAGGGTATATATATATATTTTTTTTTAATAAAGAGAAGCTCTCAAAATACTTGGAAAGGTTGGAAGGACCAACTCTAATATTTAAATAGTCACAGTCATCTGGTATGATGAATTTGAACATCAAACTTCTGATTAGAATTTGATTTTTATTGTCAGGAGCCCCCTGGTAAAAACACTCTGCATAAAGGACGAACTACCCAGATACCTGGGAAGTTAGAGTTTTCAGTGTTGATCCTTAAATATCGTCTGGTTTTATCCGTTATGTATCTGTGAGCTTTGGTTAACGTGAACCAATTCCTGAGACTAAAATCCACTTCCAGAATGCCAAGAAATAAAATTCCTGCATCTGAAACTCTTGAGGGTAGACCTGGGATCATGTTGAATCCATCAGCAAAAACGCACCTTTTAACATTGTTTGGCAGGGAGTGAGTCTGTTTTTTTACATGATGGTCTTCCCTTGCTATGTGCTCTTTCTCTTTGGAAAGTCTGTACCACTCCTTTACAAAATAAAATGGTGAGCATTCTAGGACTTGGAAGGGAGGTAGAGTTTGGAGAGAGCAGATGTCCACATCACCTCCAAACCATACCATGTGTAAAAGCTGAGCCAGTTTTTGAAATCCACTAATCATACTTCTGACATTGACTATTTTGTACATTATTCCAAGGAAAAATATGAATTTCGACACATGACAATTTCTTATAATTGAGTTTAATCAAAATGTTTATTTTAAAGTGGCCTGGAGTTCTAACTGCATTCCACAGGGCTGACTCTTGGCAAATCTGGGAGTGCCGATAGTCTTACTAAAACCTCGTAATTTTCCAGGTAGTTCCCTGTCTTGCCCAATAAATCTTAGTTTCTCCTCTGAAAAGTTATTACACTTCCAGGGCAGACTACCAAGTTGGGCAGATGTTTTGAAGATGTTCTGATCAATCCAAATTAGGAAATAGGTATTTGAAGTTCACTCTATAAATGTAATGGTCCTGAAAGTTGGCTGTGTGATTTGGGTGGAACGCAGTAAAAAAACACAAAGCACTTTCCTGCCTCTATATGACCCTATCTTGTTTAACAGAAAAGCGGGGAAAAGACAGATTGGTTCACCTCAGGTATTTTGATTTTTCTGCAAATCCTGGCAATACTTAGGTCTGGTTTCTGCTGATAATGACAGATCAAGTAATACTCTCCACAAAAACATTTCTTTTGTGTTTTGTGATGGCATAAATTATTTTTCTTGTTTCCGATGTGGAAATAGCAAAGCTTTTAATTTCCTGAGGGTTTTCATAAATGTTGCACTTCAGAAAGACCAAAATGGATCTACAGTTTGTTTTCTTAAAGAAATATATTCCATTTCTCATCAATTTACTTAACATTATGGTAGGCACTTTTCAGAAATAAAAATGTGTTTTTAAAAAAACCAAAAACTGGTTGTAAATATATAAAATCTAAATCTTTTCCCCTTAAATGCATTTCCCTTAAATATTGATTATATGAGTAAAGCATAAACTTTTTATAACAAATTGCTATTGGCAATCTAAGGAAACTTGATGATTTTAAGAAGTTTTGTGCTTTTTCATTCCCATTTTAGTGATGGTAGCTTCAAAATAAGGGCCAAAATGCTAGTAAACGGATGACAGCGTGAAAAGTCAAATCCCAATATTGTTTTCATGAAACATTCTTGAAGCATGACACAGCAAATTTTCAGTGTAAGCAGTTGTTATTTTTCTGGGAACCCACTTTGATTTCCATTCTGTCAGAATGAGAAAACAGTCCTCTGAACTAGGAGAGAAGAATGTTGGTAGAACTGAAAGAAAGCAGACCTGTTTACCTGAAGCTCATGAATCCACAGATGAAAATAAAGAGGAAACAAGGCCTGCCCAGCCAAACAGGGGTGAGGTGAGAAGAGAGAGAGAGAACCATGTCAGCAATCGCATGAAAACTCCAAATGCTGTGTCCCTCTGGGTGAGTTCCCCGCAGGGACCCCAAGAGAGAAACAGGGCACATAGAACTTTTACTTTGCAGGTGAAGTAAATGACGCTTAGAAAACTTAAACCGTCTAATGCTTGACAATAAGTGAATGTCAAAAAGGGTAACACTGACTCCTACTAGATGCTACAAGAAAGTCATTTTGAGCTTCGGTCAAGTTCACTGATGACACAACACACTTATGCAAAAATACTTAGAACGCAACCAAATTGTTATGTCTCACCTCAGAACATTTACCCCCAATGTGCAAGCCTACACCCTGTGTGTGTATCCTGGTCCTTCCCCTAACAAGCTAGATGATCCAGTCATGATCTCTTTTATAATCTATCTATTTATAATAAAAATGACCACCCTGCTTCGTTAGAGTTTGTTCCACTGAGTGAAATTGAATGATAAAGCACCTAGCTCTCAGCCTGGGTTCATAGCCAGTGTTTTACAAACTACTTTTATTGAATCTGAGTATGTGCACAGTCAATGAATAGTTAGGGATTAGGAAGTCCTAGCTGGTCTCAAAGCAATGCCAACTGGGAAGGTCCCTGAGGGTCTGTGGCAAATGTGAATAAAGAGGTTGTCCTAGAGTTACACATATCATTTTCTCATTCTACTTAAAATCTCTGAAGGAATCTGATTGCATGTTCTCTGGTGCCTACTTCAGACCCAGATTTTGGAGCTATCTCTGCATGGCTATTAGGACCTTTATACATTTACCTATTCATTTATTCAGTATTTACTGAGTAACCAACATGTGTTAAACAATCTGTTCAGTACTAGAGCTGCACCAATTAATACAATAGACATGTATCTTCTTTTTTATGGCGTTTGCAATGTATTGGGAAGAAATAGAATAAAAATAACTATGAAGAAGTATGAAAATATTATGTCAGGGAAATTGAGCCAGTGGCACAGGTCCGCTTAGAGGACTCTCTAACCTAGCCCAAAGGGGATGGGAGTGAGCAAGTTTAAGAGGAAAGCTGAAGTGCGAGTTGAGTTAAACTGTTTTTAAGTAAGAGAAGAGAACCAGAAAGTCTGGCAATGATTTTCTCCCGTGTAGTTCTAGCTTCTCCCGTGACATTTGAGATACACAAAGCCATATTTGAATGCTTTGTTGTGACCACTGTGTGTTACTAGATATAAACTCAGGTCAGCAGAAATCACACATGACTACTACCCTTTTTTTTTTTTCCAGCTACTGGTAGACAAAACATCTGAATCCCTGCATTCCCCTCAAATGTATTTTAGACAGGCCTTTGTTATGTTTCAGAGATCATTATTTTAAAAAATTACAAATGTCTATATATATGAGAATAAATTAATAATTATGAAAACAGGAACTGCCAAATATCTAAACAAATCTGCTATGTGTCAAGAATTCTTTTTTTTTACATTCATTAGGTCTAATCTGATATCAACAACCCAATACATTTGGTATTTTTATCATTATTTTATAAAATAAGATAAAATTAGTGTAATTCTCATTTTGTTGTATCAATCATAAAGTTAAACTTTTATAAACTATTAAATGCACAGATGTATGCTAGTTGAAACAAGGGACTTTTTCCATTTGACAAACAATGGTTCTTGGTTAATCATTAAAATTTTATACCATTTTAATTTTATAGTTATAATTGTATATTACCTTTCTGAGGTCTATTACTTTACTCTGGCTTCTCTTGTCATTTTATGCTTGGTAATTTATTGGAGCCAGAGTCTTTGTGGCTCAGATAAAAGTAAGAAAGAGCAGCGGAGACACAGAATCTTGTTATAAGTGATCATCACGCTAGTTTTTCTGAGTAGGCTCCACAAGTATTTTGAGTAACAGTACATGGCAATCGTAATCTCTGGAACATTGTACTTTAAGATGTGGACACAAAATTTGTAGGGGACTCTAGAAAAATTTAGGGAATGAACAACATGGGAAATTTCTGTACTTCCTCTGGAGCAAGGACCAGGCTTTCAACCTGGTATCTTTAGTATCCAATTAAGTTCAATAAATTTTTGGTGAAGTGAGGAATGTACAGATGAAGGGGAAAGAGTATCTGCGGTTAGCAATATGCTTACCACCATTATTTTCATCCATGTACACATATGGGAGTCATGTTTCTGCATAGTATCTTGGACCAGTTTCAAAGAGTAAACAATTAATGACAAAGGAAGAGTTTAGAGCAGTGGTTCTCAACCTTCCTGATGCTGCAGCCCTTTAATACAGTTCCTGTGAGTCGCGACCCACAGGTTGAGAACCGCTGGTTTAGAGAGTTTGATGAAAATAGAGAGGAGGTTTGAAAATCATGAAGATAAAGATAAAAAATAAAAGTAATACTTCAAATATATTACTTTTTAGAATATTGATACTATAGAGGCTGTCAAAAATGTATATGCATTTTAAGAAAGGAAAATAAAACTGCATTAAAATTTTAATATTCAAGTCACATTTGACTTCTGCAATTACAAGAGGTACTCAGTTCATCTTTTGTTATTGGTATATATTGAATATTACAATTTCAATGCAATTTTTTTTCCTTTCTTAAAATGTGTATGCATTTTTGTCACCCTCTGTATATTTAGTCATAAATGAAAGATCAGTTAAGTTTTATGAAGTTAAAACATAATAGCTATTCAATCACAAGGCAATAAAATTAGAAATTATTGACAAAATAAAAAACTCAAAGTCCTTTCACTTGTGAATTAAAAATAAATAAAATTTTCTATTAACTTTCAGATATAAAGAAAAAAAACAAACTAAAATTAGAGAATCACTAAACATAAACAGTAATAAAATTGCTACTTATTAGGACCAATGGCATATATTTAAATAGTAATTAGAGGAAAATTAAAACCACTAAACAAATATCACTAAAAACGAAAGAATAAAAATTAAGCCCTCTGCTGATGCTTTATGCTGGGCCCATGGAGAAGATGAGGGCGGAACAGGGGAAGGAGACACCAGCCTTTGAGGTTTTGAAATAGAGGAGATTTTCCTACATTGCCATGGTGAAGTAACTAACAGTGAGCAGTCTTACCTGCCCTCATGAAATTCCTAAAGACCTAGATAAAACGCATGGAACAGTTGTTATTATGACATTAGATGTCAGGAAGCAAATAGCAGTAGTTCCCTGAGAGATGGGAAACTTAAGATGATTCCTACAATTGCCCCAGATTACTGCCTGGAAAAATTTCTAGGATGCACTGAGGTTGAGAGAAGCCAGGAGTGCACTGACATCCCCTTGAGTTGAGGAGGTGGAGATGGTGGGACAGTGAGGTCAAGATAGCTCTGGTCACTGGACAGTGGTCTGGAGGAGAGTGAGCGGCACAGAGGGTCCCCTAGAGAATTGAGCTGAGTATCAATGGTGCATGTCAGTGGTGCAGGTGAGCAACTTATTTAGAGCAGAGGGAAAAGAATTATCTGAAATAATGAGGAGGAATAATTTTTGAAGCCAACACAGGGCCAATAACACGAGCAGAAAAATCTTGCAATTCACAGACCCTCAAGTGGAGTACTCAGAGGAGAAGTTGATCTTCATAGTGGAGAAAATTAACTTTAGACTAACTGTTGCTCTGGTCCTACCTAATGATTTTCAAAGCAAGAATAGATAAAACTAATTCCAAGCAATTTTAACATGTCCAAGAAGAAATCTCTCAGGAGTATTTACAGGAGCACAAAAATTTTAGCACCCCAAAAGATAAAATTCACAAATTTTAGAAATTAACCTGGAATACCAAGAAATAGGAAAGTGCCACCTGTAATAGAGTCTATTAAATGCAGAGAAAAATCAACCAAGTAAACCCAACTTAGAGTTTATGTGGATGATATAATTAATGGTCAATTATAGTAAAATAGTTATGTTTGTGTTATTCCCTATGTTCAAAAAAATAGATAAAAAAACTGAGCATGGTAAAGAGTTGAAATATTTTACAAATGAACTGCCCTAATATTCTAAAGATAAAAACGGTAATGTGGAAATAAAAAATAACACTGGTAGGATTCATAAAATCTTAGATATTCAGGAAAAAATGATTAGTGGACTTGAAGATTTAGCAATAGAGTATATCAAAATTAAATACACAGAACAGAACAATGAAGGGAAGATATACAATGTTAGTGAGCTTAGCCATAACTTCAGCCAGCATAATATATGTATATGTAATTTAAGTTCACACGAGAGAGGAAGGAGACAGAATAAGAAAAGAAGAAATAATGTTTGGAAAAATCTAAATTTGATGGAAACTATGAACCCACAAATCCAATAAGCTCAGTGAATTCCAAATGTCTAAAAAGCAAAGAAAATTATACCATAGAATATTGTATTTATTTTCTAATAGTGTCATAACAAAAAGCCAAAGATTGAGTTGGCTTAAACTACAGAAGTTTGTTTGCTCATGATTCTGGAAGCTGCGTATCCCAGATCAAGCTGTAGGTTTGCTGATTTTCTTGAGGCTTCCCCCCCTCAGCTTATGTTCTGTGCCTGGACTTGCTCTTCCCTCTGTAACTGTGTGTGTCTTAATTTCGCCGTCTTCTATGGAAATTATGTTGGGTCAAGGCCCACCCTAATGACACCATTTTAACCTATTACCTCTTTAAAGCCTCTGTATCCAAACATAAGTATAATCTTGAGGCACTAAGGTTAGCACTTCCAACATATGAATGTGGGAGGGAACACAGCCCATGACACACATCAATGTCAAGTTGCTGAAAACTAGTAATAAATAGAAAATATTAAAAGCGAGCACAGTGGGGAGGGGATATACATCATATAAAGAGAAACAAAAGTAATGAAGATGGTAAATTTCTGGTAGGAAACAATGCAAGGGAGAAGATTCTGGAACAACAACTTTAAAGAACTAAAAGAGGAAAACTGCCAACCTAGAATTCTCAATCCAACAAAACGAATATTGTTTAAGAAACAAGGCAAAGGGCAGATTTTGTTAAACATACAGTAGGCAAACTATTTCATCACCTGCTAGCATGTGTGCACTATAGAAAGTGTTAAGGAGTCATTCAGCCCAAGGGAAATTATGCCAGAATTGATTCTACACAACAACATAGAGAACACCAGAAATGATGACTACGCTGGTAAATGGAAAGATGTTCAAAAGTATTTAAACACCTTTAACATGTAATGGGGTGTTTAAAGCAAAAATAATGAGTTGACATATGTAGAAGACAATCCACAAATATAACTTAAGAACTTGGAATAATGACAAGAACATCTTCAAAACACACTATTAGTAGAATGAAAAGGCAAGCTGCAAGGTAGGAAAAGATACTTTCAAAGCATCTGTCTATTTAAAAACCTGTATCAAGAGTATATTAAAAATCTTAAAATTCAATGACTAGAAAATAAGCAAATCAATAATAAAATTAGGCAAAAAAATTTGGGCACTTTACCAAAGAAGATATACAAATAGCAAAGAAACACTTGAAAAGATGCTAGGCATTACTAGTCATTAGGGAAATGCAAATAAAAACTGCATGAGATAAGCACTACATACCCATTGAGATCTCTGAAATAATAAGACTTATCCAACCACCTGTCGGCAAGGATGTGGAGGAACTGGAACTCTCGTACACTCACTGCTACTGAGAATATAAAATGGTATCATCATGTGGGTGAAAATTTTTGACAGTTTCTTAAAAGATCAAACATAACCTACTATATTACTGAGCCACTGTACTTCTGGTTAATTACTCAAAAGAAATGAAAATATATGCTCAAACCAATACTTGTCCATGAGTGGTTATTGGAGCATCATCTCCATATTGGAAACAGTCCAAATGTCCATCCACAGCCTAAAGATAAAAGTGCAGTAAAACGCCACTTAGCAGAGAAGGAATGAGCTGCTGATGAATGTCACAGCATAAAGCAATCTCGAAATGATAATTCTGGGTGGAAGAATCCAGATAAGTCTATAGGTGATTACATTTACACAAAGTCTTAAAAATTCAAACTAATCTATAGTGAAAAATCCTTATAGGATGTCTCAGGATAAGGGCTTTGGGAGATGTGGAAGGAAATATTGCAAAAGAGAACCAGATAGCTTGTTTTTTATGGGTAATGAATATGTCCCTTGTCTTCATTGTTGTGACACTTTTATAGGTATATATGTGTGTGTGTACAGGTAGAACTTAAACTTCACACTATTAATATGTATTTTACTATATGTCAATTAAACTTGTTAAAAGCATAAAAATAATATTGATAAGTGAATTATATACCCAGATTTCCCTCCTCCCCAGAAAAAAGTAGATAAAAACAACAAAGTAAGCCAAAGGAAACTCAAGGGAGAAATTGTTAAATATAAAAATAGAGATCAATGAAGTAGATAATAAAAAGTCTGCCTAACTAATGGTTCAAAACCTTGTGGTTCTAAAAAAAAAAATAGATAAAACTAACAGTTTATTTTATCAAGAAAAAAATGGAAGGGGGAGAGAAATTATACAAAACAAGAAATCGTTAGAAAGAAAGTAGCCATTAAACATGATGTCAACCAATGAGATGAAAATGTGTCAAATATTGTATGAAACAAGTGTATGGTGCCCCATGATCCTGTTGATGTACACAGCTATGATTTAATAATAAATAAATAAATAAATAAACATGAAAATTCCATTTCACAGTGAATTCTGGAAAATATAATACAGTCCTTGTCTTTGTTTCCTTTGACACAGTGCTAGTGGCTTTCAATGTTTTCATTTTAAAATGACAGTGAAAAAACGTCACTAAAATATCTTCACCAGAAAGTTCCCTGTAAATTTGTGTTATATGTGGTAAAAATTTCAAAATATGTCTGCATTTAATCATCCGTTTGGAGTGGAGGTCAATAAGGTTGAGACAAAAAGCGATGAATGCAAGTAGCTGAGCTGTTCATGTTAGAAGCAAGTTGTACAACTGGTACCTCTTCGAATTAAGTTCTTTGTAAAATCCCATGTTTATTAAAGGCCAAATTCTTTTTTTTTTTTTTTTTTTTTGGCCAGGGCCAGGCTTGAACCTGCCACCCCTAGTATATGGGTCCAGCGCCCTACTCCTTATTTTTTAAATGTACTGAGTTGAAGCTTGCATATTCATTATTAAAACTCAACTGCAACTTTAGCAACTGTTTAGAGTTAAATGTATCAAAGCATTTAATAGGTAGGATTATATTACCACTGGTATTGTTTAGAATCATTGGCTCATGATAACAATAAAAGGAAGACTCTTGTTAGTCAGTGTCATTATTTTTAAATCCTTTGCCCATAGTGTACCTCCTTATTTGCCTACACCCAGGGAAATCCCCTCCCATTATCCCACTCTTGATGTACTCCTATCTCCAATTGCTTTGAGAATATTCCCTATTGAATATTTATTTCTGCTAATGTTTTTATAATTCTTAAAAGTTTCGCCTTGTGCTCTGGGTGTTGGACTCCCAACTCCTAACTCTTTGAGGATATACATTTTACACATCTAGGGAAAGGGTTTCCATCTCTTCATTGACCGGATTTCCTCTGAGTTGTCTTTTATGTTTGCGTTTTTGTTGTTGTTTGTTTTCTTCATTTTTTTTGTTCTGGTCATTTTAGAAACTTCCCTCAAATGTCTGGAGATGCTTGAGTCTTTATTTATATTTCAGAGAAGGTACTAAAAAGTTGATGGGAAAGTGTCTATCCTTGTGGCTAACTTTTTCACCATTGAGTAGAAAGGCATCTAGTTAGGGGGTGTCCCCCAAGAACTCAGATTCTTCACAGCTCACTTTCACCAGGAACAACTTCTCAGACATTCCTATAATTGGTATGGAAAATAGACTGCCAGTCTAGGAGCTAATGGAAAGGGATTCTACCTATAATGCACATCAAAGTCAAATTGCTTAAACTAATAATCAATAGAAAAAATCTCTTTTTCTATTGAAAAGAGAAAGAGAAGGAGGGTGGGAAGAAAGGAAGAGCAGAGAGAGGGAAGAAGGGGGAGGGTTGGGGTCTCAGTAAGTGACACATCTGTACCCTCAATGAATCCCCAACAACAATTAAAAAAAAAGAAAATCTTTTTTTTTTCTTTTTTTTTTGAGAGACAGTGTCTTACTTTGTCACCCCACCAAACTCAAATTCTTGGGCTCAAGTGACTCTCTTGCCTCAGCCTCCCAAGTAGCTGGGACTATAGATGCCTACCACAACACGTGGCTATTTTTAGAGACGGGGTCTCACTCTTGCTTAGACTGGTCTCAAACCCGTGAACTCAGTCCATCCACCAGGGCCTCCCAGAGTGCTGGGATTGTGGGCGTGAGCACCATGCCCAGCCTCAGCGTCGATGAGCTCTTCTATTCAGAGCCTCCAGTTTGTAGACTTCTCTTTTGTGATTTTGTTTTTAACAAGTCTTCTGATGCTCATGCTTAACTGATACTGAATTATGGACTCTTGTGTGCTTTAACTTTAAACTTTGGAGTAATAGGCATGGGAGAGAGAGTTTTCCTGCCTGGACTGGAGGTAGCTGTCACTGGTCCTTACACAGACTGTACGTAATTCTCCAGATTTCTGCTCCCACCCACCGGCACCTTCATGCACTGGTGCCTCTAATTTTCTTTCCCCCTCTGCAGAGGGTGTTTGGGCTCTAATTTTTTCTACTGTGTTAATTAGTTCTCAACAATCTGTTTTACTTCTTCTCCAGTCTTATGGGTTTCTCTCTTCATCATTCACTTTTTTCCTTGTTCTCATTGCCCTATGAGTTTATACCATTTTTCTTCCTCTACTGTTATTTAATTAGGCTTTACTGAGGGAGTAGAAACAAATAAGTATGTTCAAGCTGTCATACTTAATCGGAAGTTTAGACTCTTCCTCTATGACAAAATTAAATAATAATGTTGCAATTGACATATTAAAGTTGCCTGTAATTTTCAAGTATTTGGATTTTCTTTTTTGCCTTTTAAGAGAATTGCACTATTATGTGGTCACTGATATTTGTTAACCTTTTTTTTTTTTTTTTTGAGACAGAGCCTCAAGGCCTCAAGCTGTCGCCCTGGGTAGAGTGCTGTGGCGTCCTGGCTCAGAGCAACCTCCAACTCCTGAGCTTAAGCGATTCTCTTGCCTCAGCCTTCCAAGTAGCTGGGACCACAGGCACCCACCACAATGCCCGGCTATTTTTTGGTTGTAGTTGTCATTGTTTGGCAGGCCCAGGCTGGATTCGAACCCGCCAGCTCTGGTATGTGGCTGGCACCTTAGCCTCTGGAGCTACAGACACTGAGCCAGATATTTGTTAAACTTAACCTGTTAGAAGAGAGAAAAAAATTGCTTAACCTCCAGGCAAATTTGTTGTATTTATACTTATTTTAAATACACTTAAAACAAAACTTATTTTATAATCTGTGTTCAAACTTGAATAAATAATCGTCAAATAATGAGAATGTAAAAGAAAAGCAAATCGTATCAAGAAGAGATGGACTTTTCTCCACACTTTCCTATGCTGAAATGTGCTATGAGCTATCTGTCTTTGTAAAGCTTTTGGCATTTCACGTACAGAGCCGATCAACACTCACACATGTTTCTTCCCTGATTTTCCATTCCTTCACTAACTTAAACATTGTGGGGACTGGCTGTTTTACTCACCAGTGGTGGAGTAAAGTAGTTGGCTAGAAATTGATTTAAATTAAATTTGATATTTCAAAGATACAAATCATGTTTTTACAGCATTACCACAATACCCTTGAGACATTATATAATCAGTTGGATACAGGTACGTGTTTATCAATTGGTATTTTCTCATCTAGGAATACTTTCCATGATTAATACTGTTTTACTTTTAGTCCACTAATTCCATTTTTAGAAATCTTTTTAAGTTTTCCTCTTTCCACACCCAAGTCCACCCCTGGCCTTCCAGCAAAAATAAAGTAAAAAGTAAATAGAAGAAAATAGATGATCATGAGTTGGGGCAATGTCCTATATGTTCCAAGATAACATTCAAATATTTTAGGAAAATATTTTCTTTCAATATGAAAGAAACTCGACATGCCTTTTCTAGAAAAAATATTTATATTTCTGCTCACTAGTAAAACATGACATAGCTCAAAACTCCAGGTCACTTAATGAAGGTATCTATATGTTCCCGGTTTATTTTTTTCTGAACATTTTATTTACTACTGTACTACTATAATATTTTGTAAAAGCTAGAATATCTTCATATGATTATTTAACTAGCCTGTACTTCACTTTACTCTTCCAAAAGTGTGAAGTGTGTAGAATATGAATCATACTGAGTTACCACTTTAGTCACCTGCCATAAGAGTGATAAGGGTGACGGACTCTCGCATCAGAGGAACGGAATCAAACGTGGATTCCTCTGCTTGTTATTTTATAGAGTGATAACCCTTAGGTTTATCATTTTTAAAAGAGGGGTAATAATTATACTACATAGGAATACTAAGAGGTAAAGAAAGGTAACACCTATAATATAAATCACAAAATAATGTCAATACCTTATAAGGAATAAATAAGTAGAATCTATTAATTGCTATTATTATCACACAGACTGCTGAGGATGATGATTATTATTACTAAGGGAGTAAATTAAATTAATTGATTAAATTAAATTAATTAATTGATTAATTTATTTATTTTTTGAAACAGAGTCTCACTTTGTCGCCCTCGGTAGAGTGCTGTGGCATCACAGCTCTCAGCAACCTCAAACTCTTGGGCTTAAGCGATTCTCTTACCTCAGCCTCCCAAGTAGCTGGGACCACAGGCGCCTACCACAATGCCCGGATATTTTTTGTTGTAGTTGTCATTGTTGTTCAGCTGGCCTGGGCCGGGTTTGAATCCAGCTCCCTCAGTGTATGTGGCTGGTGCTGTAACCATTGTGCTACGGGCGCCGAGGCAGGTAGCTCATTTTAAATGTTGCTCAAATCTATTCTATTGTTAGATTTGGGACAGAAACCCTGCATCTGGATTTCTGACCCTGGTCTTCCAGAGACAAGCAAAATATTTTACAGGAAAGAGTCTAGAAAACAAATATAAACTATTGGTTGAGTAGGATATTTGCAGACTTATTAATATGAATTTATTAAAATAAGAAAATTTCCTAATTTGTTTATAATTTTAATTTTTCAGTCAAAGCTCAGATCACGTATACCCTAAATGAATACAAACATAATTTCTATGAACGTTAGTGTTTATCCTCTAAAATTATTACAATTTCAAGATTAATAATAATAGAAAATTTCCAGCTGGATTTTGAAAAGAAACTGTCCTCAATATTTCCATTGTCAAAGCCCAGTAAGTCATTTTCCAACTAATATAATTTCTTGTAAGTACCTTTTTCTATTTCCCTATGTTTCAAAACCTATAGAATATTCTTTTTTCTAATCTTAGAGCATTGTTTTATAATTCTAAATCCACAAAATTTTGTTTTAACACTTTTCACATTTCTAAAGACAAAGGAGTAAAGGACTAAAAAATGCTGTGGAGAAAACAAAAATAAACATTAGAATGAAGAACATTACTATGGGTTCAATTTTTCTTTTGTAAAAGAAATGTTCTTTTTCCAGTGGCATGATTTATTTTAATTTTTTTCTTCATTTTTTTGACCTTCGATTTCTGAAACTATTCAGAACCACAATATCTAGTTACCCATTTCATTTGAACTTGTGTTTTTATATCTCCAGGTTAACAAGTAACCCAGAAGCCTGGGACCCAGTTGAAAGCCCCCCTTCTTGCATGCAATCTGTATTCGATTAACCACCAAGCACCATACGTTTTTGTTTTTAAAACTCTTTGAATTCCATTCTCTTGCCATCTTTCCTATCTCTGTCTTTGTTCCTGTACTAGTCCCCAGATGAGGGCTTAAATAAATGGTTATTCTCCCCACATCGTCCTCCGACCCAATCTCTTCACATTATTGTCAATGTGGTTTCTATGAAATGTAACCTCCTTCATAGGTCACATGTTGCCCATGGCATCAATCTAAGCTCTTTTTTTTGTGATGGAGGAAACCTGTCTTCACGGGTTTGTGCCTACCGGCCCATCATTTTGCTTTGCCCTTCATACCAAGGGTATTATCAGTTTTTAAAACATGCAATACCTGAATAGGCCCCACAACCTGCACACAATAGGAAGGGGTCCCTTTGTTTCTTCTGCAGTGAGGTAAAGTGAGTGTGATTAACCAAGACAAATTCAACAGGGGCAAGAGAAGATTGGAGGTTGCTATTATTGACTTAATCCTCTTATTCCTTATGAGGTGGTTTATGAAAATAAATAAAATAAAATGCAGAGGCATTGTGCCTCTTCATCCTGAGTGAATGCCTGTTGTTCTGGGTGCTGTCACAAAGCCTCCATAGATTGTCTAGCTGTCTGCAGAATTGAGGCCACTCAATTCCTTTAGGCAGAAGAATATTGGATGTTCTGTGTGAAACTATTGCACTATTGTCAGCTGAATGGTTTTGGTTGCTGATTCCTCAGCCTCAGCCATGCTGCCATCCTGCCTAACAGTAGATTCACAGGTGTTTGTGGAAGGCAGCTCTGAGCTGGCTCCAGTGGACCTCCTAGAATTCTTGCACTACTGTGGTCCCTTCACCTGCGGCAGGTTGGTCTTCATGACTCACTTCTAACAAATTGCATACAGCAGAAATAATGGTAGGTCACTCTAGAGGGTGGGTTATAAAAGGACGCTGGTCTCTTAGATGTTTCTTCACATTGTGAGCAACCTTTAGGCTGTGGTGAGTGCTTCTAATGTTATGTTGCTTCAGTATTCGTTTTTTAAATCGAAGTTTAACTTTCTCATACTAGAAGGAGGGCTCAGTCACCCTTGACACAGTTTCTAATACTATATGCCATCTGAATGTCCCCAGCCGGTAGCCAGAGATAAAAGTTTACAGGCAATAAACCTTCTAGTGCAAATGTTCAATTCATAGTCGCCGAGACATGGAAGCAACCCAAGTGCCCATCAACCCATGAGTGGATTAACAAACTGTGTTCATGTGTACCATAGAGTACTAGTTGACCATGAGAAAAGATAGAGATTTTACATCTTTCGTGTTTACCTGGATGGAACTGAAACATATTCTTCTTAGTAAAGTATCACAAGAATGGGAAAACAAGTATCCAATGTACCAAATACTAATATGAAACCAAGATATAAACAGCTACATGCCCATATGGAAAAAAAAAAAAGAAGAAGAAGGGAGAGGGAAGTGACTGGTGGAGCGCACCTGATGTGCACAATGTGAGGGTGCTCAGCACACCCCCTGGGTGAAGGGCTCAACTACCACTTGACCTTTACCTTAGAAATGCAAACAATGTAACCTAAACATTTGTACCTTCATATTAATCTGGAAAAAAAAATTAACAGGCCTATCTCTTGCCTAGCGGGCTGGACTCCCTGAAGTGACCTTTAAATGGACCGTTTAGGCATTTGCCTGGAAACTTGAAGTGACCACTGCTCAGTCACATCATTGCTTCCTCCTTGCTGTAAACCCACAGGTCTCTAAAGGTGCTGGCCCAGGGCTGAGCCCTTTCCCTTTTCCCTGGCTGTGCTCCTTGACCTCTGTGTTTGCATGTGGCAAAGGAATGCCTTCAGGCACGTAGTTTATCCCCCAGGGTCTCTAAATACCTTGAACTTGAACTTTGTGTCCTTGAGGCTATGCCTGCTATTCTATCCCTGGAGGAAAGGCCTCAGGAGGAGACCCCGTTTGGGCCCCTGGTGGCTGCTGGGGACCGTAGCCACCAGCTCAGTTAATTGGTAGAGAAATGTGAAGAGAGTCCTCCAAAACACAGGCCTACTTCAGTGAAGCCAGCAGTGGAGTCTTCACTTGCAGTCACTTCTGGTGATGACTACAGCCTTGGCCAAGGGCTCGACTGCACCTCTTAGGAGACCCTGAGTCAGAGGCAGCCTGTTAAGCAGGGCCCAGATTTTTGACTCACAGAAATTGTGAGATAACAGATGTTCCTTGTTCTAAACTGCCAAATTTTGAGGTAATTTGGGGCAGTAGATAACTGATACATTGTTTCACAACCATTGAGGCTCCTTGCGGTGTGCACTGGCTGCCGTTTGCGTCAATGTACTGATACTGCTACGACACTGAGGGACTAGAAATTCCGCAGCACCGTGTTATTTCCTCTTCCTCCCTCACGCATGCCTCTCCTTCTCATCCTGCCCTCTAGGTCTACTTGTTCTCCAAGGTTTTCCCTTGGGAAGAATCTCTGCAGTGCTAATGGTGGTGATCTTGAGTACCTCTCTGCAATTCTCCTGCTATTTTGTGAGCTCCTATTTATTACACTGTAATTATTTGAGAGAGACAGTGACTCACAAACACAAAACCTGATGCTGTGTTCCCATATTCTCCTAAGGGTGCTTTTGAAGATAACATCTACTTTTCCTATTAGAAAATACATAGAAAATCCTTTTTGGTCAATCAGTGAGTGAGTGGCTTATTTTTTCATTTCTTTAAGACTTTTAAAACTAAAGATAAAAACTTTTAACACACCACATCAGCTCGTGGACTGAAACTGGCATAAGGTGATTCCACCATGTCCCTAAAATAAATGTTAACTTGAATATGTGTGTAAACAAAAACAGGCGCAATAAAATCAATTAGTAAATCTTCTCCATTTTAAAAATGCCCTCTGGCGTTTTTTTTCTCAGAAACCACCACTGTCAATAAAAAAAGAGGCTTGTGTGCGGAAATGCACAGTTGTGTAAAACAACTTAAATTGCAAGCATTGGAGCATCCTGGTTTCTATTGGGCCACTGGCCATCACCAAGCTTTAAGGGGTGCAGGTACAATTGTTTCTATCATGTCTTTGTTTTCACTTAATCCCCTTATCACGGGCTGTTTTCAGTGGACTCCATCTGCCCCCCTCCTTTAGCCCTGCCATGACAAACTCAGTTTGCCAAGGACGAGAAAAATAAAAATTCCCTGATTTCCCACAATCAAACAGTGAGCGACCTTATATTTTTAAGTTCATTGGCCTAAAACTGTAGAAGCCTTTGGCCAAGTTGATTTTCGTCAGCTACTTGTGTTTTTTCTCCTAATGTCATGATTATTATCTGTTCATTTTCTAAGTACTGAATTGTAGAAAATACTTGATTTTTAAAATTTCTGACCCTTTGCTGATTTATTTTTATAATTTATAATTATAATTATATTAATTATTATAATAATTATTATTATAAATTATAATTATAATTTAAATACATAAATTATTTTTATAATTTAGAATTTTATTTTTAATTTTGCCATATTTTGAGCATTTTGGGGGGGATCATTCTTGTTGAAGGTCGGGGTCCCAGTTCCCCAAACCCAGTTGACCTTGTTCAATTACTAAGCTGAGCTAGAAAGTTCAACTGAGGCACAATGGTAATCAAAAGTAAAAAGAATGGAATCTAGAACTAAAACTGGAGTGGTGAGGGCATGTGAATAGGAAGGAAAAGTAACCTGCGCAAGTTTCAGGGTAAAAAAGAGATATTTTATTTAGGAAGAACAGAGAGAAAGTTTAGAGCATGTCCAAAGAGAATTGGAAGTACCCTGTTCCCCCGAAAATAAGACAGTGTCTTATATTAAGGTGTGCTCCCAAAGATGCGCTAGGTCTTATTTTCAGGGGACGTCTTATCTTTCCTGTGAGTAGGTCTTATTTTCGGAGGATGTCTTATTTTCGGGGAAACAGGGTAGGTCCCACTCCTGAAGGAGAAAAAGTGAGAAAGACCATTACAAAGGCCTGCAGGGGTAGAAATACTCTCTCCATTTGAAATTGGCGGCAAGCCTTTCTCTGGCCTCTCTGCGCCTCCAGGCAGGCTTGCCCTTTCCTGTAGGTCCCTGGCGGTCTCTTTCTACTGGTCCTTGGTACCCAGGTAACTTCACGCCCATGATCTTATGGGCCCTCCAGACTTTCTGGTTCAGCAGGCCAGATATTCCTCCTACCACCTGTGAAGTACCTTTCTCAGTGTTCCTTTTCAATTATCAAAAAACTTTTACAACTTTTGGGAAAGGAAGGGATATTATAGTAAGAAGAGAAAGAAAGGAAAGAGAGAGGTTTTTGTGTCAGAGGAGACGGGGTGAGTATAGGGTCCTGAGGGCAAATGAAGAGAGGCTGAGGGAAGGGATCAAAGAGAAGGCAGAGAGAAAGGGAGACAGTTGTTTTTTTTTTAATTTCAGAAAGTTAGAGAGTACATGTGTTTTGTTTACATACTTTTTGTGCAGATTAAGTCAAGTTAATGAGTAAGTGTGCCCTATATCCAGACACTGCACACTATACCCAGGAGCTGTTGATCGACCCGTCCCCTCCTCTCTTACCCCCAGATTTTCATTGTTTGTCCTGTATTTATTTGTTATAAGATGTAATCCTTAATTACCTTGTTACTGAAAGCTTGCATAAACTTTGTCCTTATTATAGGCTATTTCTCTCTTAGAAATGCCATGCAGAGGTTTCCCTACATAAAACAAAAATGTTGTGTGTTTTGAGTGTCAACGTTCTAAGCAGGGGAAAGAAATCTGATTGGAAATCTTCCAGAAAGGGTGGAGTATTCAAAGGAAATGATTCAGTTTCATGGTTTTCCCTCATAAATCTTGCTCCCTACTTGGAGAAACGCCACAGATACTCGGGGAGTTTAATTTAAAGTCACACACCTTGAATGATGAGTTTCGGCCCCCTCTTTCCAAATGCATAGAAGACTGTTCTTCCATTACACATTAATTTTGGTCTCTCAGAATTTTAATAATTAAGAAATCACCTTCATTCTTGACTGAAAATTAGAAAGTGTATGTGAGTTTTTCATCCATTTAGAAAAGAAAAAAAGCAGCATTAAGAGAGAAATTCTTTTGAACACCTTAATTTTTAATGCTTCCTGTTCCCACTCACTTAGAAGCAGAGAAATAGTTGTCCCTAAAGCTCCTTATCTTGTAGTTGAGGGTGGGTTCCTGTCCTCCAGGGATGTCTTCCTTGACACCTTTTCTGAGGTCCTCGGTCCCTGCCAGAGGGCCTCACACAGTGCGCGGCCGTCTTCTCTGTCCCTCTCTGTGTCCCTGTGGACGTCAGGCTCCTTCTTCTTTGTATTCCTTGTTCTAGAAAAGAGCCTGTTATGTAACAGCCCCTCAGCATGTTACTCAGGTAAGGAGCCAAAAAGGAAGAACTTCGATAGAAATGTTCGCCATCTGCCAAGGGCTGTGAGAATAAATTTGGCCTCATTTCCTGACTGTCGATGAGTCATAATAAGCCCTCTTAACGAGCTGGAGATGAATTATCACCCAAATTCCTGGGATTATACACAAGCATTACCCAGTCAGTGTAGTGATGTCCACATGGATAATGTAACTATCTTTACTTGTCTATGATTTTGAGATGATCTGATAAATTCTGCATATATATTAATAATTTTGATGTCCGAGTGTATCTACCAGGCTAAAAATCAATGAATGAGTATTGGGTGTACCTTAAATCTTGTAAAGACATGGAAATAAACTTCTAATGAAATACTAAATTTCTGTAGGAAGTGATGCCAATTTTAATGAACACCCAATTCTGTCTCTGCTTAACATAGCACATTGAACAGAGAATAAAATAAGAAGGATCTGGATAGCATTCTTCTAGAGCAGTGGTTCTCAATCTATGGGTCGCAACCCCGTTTTAACAATGAAAATACATTGCGGCATTAGGAAGGTTGAGAACCACTGTTCTAGAGCATATAAGACATTCCCTAATGAAAGGCATTACATTTATTTATACATTTACTTATTGATTCAACAAATAATTATTGAGTTTCTAATAAGTGACAAGCATTATTCTGGTATCAGTCTATAGCAGAATATTTATACTGTTATATAAAGCAAATCTCTTGCTCTCTGGAGGTTATGTGCTAGTGGTGGAGACAGACCAAGAAGAATCTATCATTGATTGGTGACCGAGGATGGAAAAAATAGCGTCAGCCTTTGATAGGTGCTGTGCAGAAAACCAAGGGGTCCGAGAAGGGAGCAGCCGTTGTGTTAGGTGGTGAGTGGAGAACGCTTTGGGAGGATATTATAATCATAAGCCGACATTCTTTCCTACAAAGGAAATAGTTTTAAAGATGACTTTGGATACCAGTGAGATGTAGAAGATGAGGTCTGGGTGTCCTCGGAAGCCACAAAAGCTCAAACTTGAAATGTCTAATCAATTCAATTTGACCTTCTGACATAAAGACAGCCTCAAAGTGTTAGGTCTGAAAACTCAAAAAAAATAAAAATAAAAATCATCTCAGAGGTAGTGTTAGACTTTACAGGAAACGCAACTCATCTCATCATTTCCGTCGTCATGTGAGGACAAGTGATTCAGATCTACATGTGCACAGTGCTATTTATGGAAAAAATGAGATATTATGGAAAAATATTTCTCCTAGGAAGCATCTGTTATTTGACTTCATTTCCCTAACTACTTTTGGTTTTGACTCAACCTAATCATGTAGCTTTTTGTTAAATTTAACATGTGTCTTATATGCCATCAAAAAATAAATATATAAGGCATACGTATGTGTATATACATACAAAAGGCGTGTGTCTGTATATGTGTATATACATATACATACATGACACATTTAAATGTTTAAGAATGTGTAGAAAGGGTCACACTAGTTTTTCAAGTATTATTTTTTCAATGCTTGTCTAAGTGTTAGATTATTTTGAGGCAGATTGGCGAGTAATTAGTTAATAGCAAGCAGGAGTGGGTTTCTTCCTAGGAAGGAATTGGATTTAATTCCTCAGTTTTGTTCCGTAAGTTTAGGTAGCCAGAAAAGTTCTCAGATAAGACACAATTTGAGTTGTATTTGAGATGACACATTGTCCATAAACTAAACCAAATGGTTCACTTCCATTGTGTCAGATTTTTTTATTAAAAACACACAGGGAAAGAGTAAGTATTCATGTTTGAAAGCATATTTCCGGGTAGAAAAACAGTTTTCATCTCTTTCTAATAGAGGAAATCTTACTTCTTTACCCAAGGCCTCATTTTCTTGAATTAAACATTACTGTTAAATATGGATTTAAATTTGTGAATATACTCAACTTCTCAGGTAATGTAAGTGAGGCTTCAGCCCACATTAATAATGCTCACCTTTAGTATATAATTACTTGACCTTGTTCCTCTAACCTTGTAACTTGGCACGTAGATGCTAAAGTAACAATCTCAGACTAGAACAGGAAGATTCGAAAAAAATATAGGAAAATGACTTGAAGCTCCCCGCCTTTTAAAACAGAGCTAGCTATAACTTGTCGCTAGACCATAACAAAAAATAAGGGGAAGGGGAGTTTTAAGCATCATGAACCAATTTGATTGTTTAGATAAATTTATGTCGTATGTACTATTTTCTGTTTATATACATACATAACACACGTGACATAATCTTGTGGTTAGCTTTGATCTCTGATAAGTCAGAAACTGCACTGGCTGATGATGATCAGTATATGTGGGTACATGACTGTAAACATAATATAAAACCATATTAAATGGAATCTTAAGTCCACAATATATAATGACTTGACCTAGTTTTCACAAATTAGTTTCTTGCTTACTCTAAGTAGGGATCTTGAACAGAAAGTACCATTTAGCCCTTTAGTGGTATTTGAGAATGAGTAGAATTGAAATCTATAAAATCTGACTTAATTTGCCACATGTCAGAAGGCATAAAAGCAAATGTATCTAAAGGTCTTTCATGCCTACATGTATAGCCCCAATGGTCTTTTTCATCATTTATAGTACATATGGTTGTTGCCATATTGTATATAAGGACCCAGGCTGTTCTTTGGGAGATTAGTTTAATGTGTTTGCAACTCTTTACAGATGTGAGTTTTCCACAAAGACAGTATCTTTATATTTTGCTGTAAACTAAAGATTAGATTATTTCACTTATTTCTCTCCTTTTTTATTTTTTTTTTAAAGACAGAATTTCACTTTGTTGCCCCCAGTAGAGTGCTGTAGCATCATAGCTCACAGCAACCTCAGACCCTCCAGCTCAAGCGATCCTCTTGCCTCAGCCTCCCGAGTAGCTGGGACTATAGGCCCCCACACACACAATGCCCGGCTAGTTTTAGAGACAGGGTCACACTCCGTCCCAGGCTGGTCTCAAACCTTGAGTTTAGGCAATCCACCTACCCAACCTCCTAAGTACTGGGATTACAGGCCACCTATGTAATTTATTTTAGAAGGATTAGATATTCACAATATCCTCTTACAAAAATAAACTGATAGGAAAATGCAATGGCAGATTCTTCACAACAGAAACTTGTCTCATTTTAAAGACAGCAACATATCGACCTGGACAGATGTGCTATTGCCGTCTTTCTGTTTCCTGCCTGTCTCAGGAAGACTCCAAAGACGGGGCACCTTCATCTCGGGTCCTGGTCTGAGCCCTGCTGTGCTCCAGACGGGACCAGCCAGCTCAGACGTGTGTGCTGGGGCTCCCCGGGAGAGCTGGCGGCCGGGGTGGTGGATAATCAAGAGAAAGACTCTCATCCTCACTTTCAAAAACCTTCCTGTGCTTATTTTACTAACGCAGATCAGCCCGGAATTTCTGCACGTAAAAGGGCGTCTGATTCTCTGCATCTGAACACCTTCACTCCCTCACCTTCATGATTTTATTCCTTTTCTATTCAAGATTATCTATCGTATTACTGCCTATCAACACATCAGATCTTTTCAGCATACAAATTATTCTTTACACTTACATTCTTGACAGGAAGTACACGGGTTTGTTAAGATTAGTTGAGTGCCTTTGATAATGACACTAAGCTTCAAAATTCTCCTCAGCTTGATAATGTGAATTCTGTGCTACAAAGAATCCAAATCATCTCAGATGTGCATCAGTTCAGTTTTTTAAATGCTGTGCAAAATGCTGCTCTGCTGGGTGGGAGGCAGGCTGGTCATCTTGTACGAGAGACAGTCAGTCCTCAGAAATGGTGGCCGCACATCGCTTTGCTGTGACTCATCAGTGTTCACGTTCAATGATTCATCCAGATGCTGTGTGAGTCAGCCCATCTTGCAGTGAGATTTCAAACACTTCAAATCTACTCTGCATGGCCTCTGAGAGTTTTCAGATAATTACAGACAGGGTAATAACCAAGCGATGCCCCACACTAAAAGGCCATGGTGTTTGAACAGGACTGTGATGTGTTCTGAGAGCTCAGATACACTCAGAATCTTTCCTTAGACCTGATATCATCATGTGATTGCACCCTAACTTCATGAGTTACATACTGTTCACTTTACACATGAAAAAACAAACTGAAACTAGATAAGGAGCTTGTGAAAAGCCAGGCCTTGATGAAAAGTATGAAACTAATGGTGTGGCAAAAACAGTGTTACTGCACTGAAACAGAACTTATGTCATAGGTCGGGGCATTGTGTATGGGGGTGATGCTCCAAGTTGCATGAGTTTCTGATCAGTCTTCACCAAGGCTTAGAGAATTCACTGCCTTTCTGATCAATCTTCACCAAGGCTTAGAGAATTCACTGCGTTTCTGATAAATTTTCAGCAAGGCTTAGAGCAGGCGTCCCCAAACTGTGGCCCATGGGTCACATGAAGCGGTGTGAATTGTATTTGTTCCCGTTTTGTTTTTTACTTCAAAATAAGATATGTGCAGTGTGCATAGGAATTTGTTCATAGTTTTTTTTTTTAAACTATAGTTCGGCCCTCTGATGGTCTGAGGGACAGTGAGTTGGCCCCCTGTTTAAAAAGTTTGAGGATGCCTGGCTGAGAGAATTCACTTTGAAAAGGCAAAGTAGCTTCTTTTTTTATTTTTATTTTTTTATTGTTTAGGGTTCATGGAAGATAATTTTTTTTTAATTTTTAAATAAGCTTTTTAAATTTTAGGATTGTTTTAGATTTGTAGAAAAATCGTAAAGAGAATGCAGTCTCCATATGCCACACACTCAGTTTATACATTCAGATAATACATTTGATAGAATTAATGAGCTAGTGCTGACTCATTATTATTTTTTTTACTTTTATTTTTTGCAGTTTTTGGCCTGGGCCAGGGTTGAACCCGCCCACTTTGATATATGGGGCCAGCACCCTACTCCTTTGAGCCACAGGCGCAGCCCCTGACTCATCATTATTAACTGACGTACATACTTTATTCAGATGTCCTAAACTTTTGCCTCAGGCCCTTTCTCTCCTGCAGGGTGCAGGGTGCAGGGTGCATTGTTCCATTTGCTCATGGCTTCTCCTGTTTCCGCAAACTTTCCTTCATTTTGATAACCTGGATAGTTTTGAAGGGTACTGGTCAGGAATGCTGGTCAGAGGACCCCTCCTTTGGGATTTCTTTGAGGTGTTTTTATTTGTCTGATGTTTCTCGAGATAAGAAATCTCCCAGGAGATTGCAATACTGCTGCACTTTTCTACCATCTTCTTTCTATGAATCCCTTCTGGGTTGAGATGATCATGATATAAAGACCTCAAAGTACAAGCAGTTTGGGACCTGGGGCTTACCTACAGGTGAAGAATGGGACCTTCTTGGGGATTGAATCTGGGTTCAATCACTTATTAAATTTTGGGACTTGGACAAATAAATCGATCTCCTAGAATAAGTTTATCTATAAGTAAAGGGCCTTCTTTCATGTTAGAAGGTGCTTTAAAAATGAAGCATGCTGAGTTTCTGATGTGGTTTCTTGATGTAGTAAGCTATTAATAAGTAGTAGCTTTTAAATGTAATTAAAAACTCTATATAAAGAATTAGTACACTGAGTAGGCCTTAATGAAAGTCTATTTAAAATGAGTGATTTGAGAAGTGAGTCTATGTAAGTTGTGACCATATTTAATTTGGGAATATGTGTTATCCTTAGAGAAGGATATGTTTTCACTAGAGGGAAACACCATGAATTCTTCTCTTGAGTAAACAATTTGTTCAGCTTTCAGAGTGCTTTCTCCTATTTTGTTGTTTGTCACATTTGACATTGCTCAGGCTGACATGACTTTGTTCAGGAGTAGAAATGAGTTGGCTCCTTGCTGGCTGATCACCCTTGAACAACAGATGACAGAGACTGCATTCATGATCAAGTGACAATTAATGCTATCATGAAAATACTCTGTATTGAAACAAACAGCTGTTTTCATAGGTGTCTCTTCAAGCAGATAATTGAAAACAGTAAGCGATAGTATGTCATCTTATTTGTAATGCATTTTTCGATTAGGCTGTCGACAGTAACCTGATCAAGCCATTTCAGACCTAGTGTACACAAAATCTACCATTAATTAGAACAACAAATGAGAAACTAGAGAATGGTCTTCAGAACATGGTAATCTAGGTAAGACTGAGCAATCAAGACACTGAGGACTAGCCTTTGTATTCACGGCTTCAAAGAAGTCGGAATAAATTCTATGGAAATTGGACTCTGAGCCCAAGAAGAATTAGGCGGGGAGCCTAAGGGAAATTTAATGTTCTCTGTCCTCCTTTCTTCTTTCTATTAAATTTGCTTTTGGAAGAATCTCTATTTATGAGACATTTTTAAGTTGATCTGAAACAGGTGCATGATAATTTTAAGTCCACAAAACGTAGAAACAGAAAAGGATAGAAAAGAAGGAGAGCACCACTGGGAAGGTAGGCTGAGCTGTGGAAATTGCAGGGAGGGTTTTATTATCCGTAACATGAAGGGAATTTAGAACTTGTGCTTGGGGGAGCTGGACATTGGATTGTCTATCTTTATTTATTAGTTTAATTAATTATAGTAGAATATCAGAAAAGAACTCAAATAGTTTCATTTACTGGACAATATTTTCACTGAAGAAGGTTTCATATGTTCATTAACGTATCTAAATATAAGGAAGACTTATTTCATTTTACTTTATGCCTGATCTTATTTTTTAATGACATGAATATAAAGATCAGGATGATCATTTGTAAATTCACATGGGAATAAATATTTATCCTGGGGGGTGGATAACTAATTACTGCATCCAATAGGAATAAAATTTATTTTCTTCAAACAATATTTAGAAATTGTTTACACATACAAATTATGGCCAAAATGCTGTTTAAGCTTTTACAAAGCAAAGTATCAGAAAATCTTAGGTATGGAAGGAGCTTTAAAATGTAACATACACAAAGAATATTACTAAGAAGTTTACAAATAAACTTCTATGTCTCTTCAGTTTTTTAGTAAATATAAAACTAGCTTGTTAATTATTTTATTTTTACTAAATTTGTTAAAATTTTGCAATAAGCAAAAAGGCCTAACAATATCAATATAGCAAAGCCAACAACTAAAGTCTGTGATGGGCACAAGAGGTAGATTGATTAAAATGAGTGGCAGTGATTGAAATTTATGAATAGAGCATAATAAATAATGCAAAAAGATAATTCCCTTCCAGCTCTAGGGACTGGAGTTGCTATTTTGGGATTAGATTCTTCAAATAGAATAAGAAGAAACCAAAAACAACAGAGAAGTTAAGCAATGAGTGTGGTGAATAATTCAGTGATGCTCAGATGACACTTCTTATATCTTGAGTTGATTATATAATTAATATGTAGAGGTACAGTCTGGCACTTTAAGAATGTTACTATTAAGTATAAAATAAAAATTTTGAGTGCAGAAAATAGAATTTTGACTAGAATATTGGGATCTATCCAGATTTGTTGCCTATAATCCATTTTATTTGGGGCGAACCATTTTTATGGCTAGACCATTTATGGACATGAATTGTTTTATCTGTGAGTCATGTTATTGTACAGATTAATTTAAATCAGGTACAAGCTTCAAATGAAAATATTATAAAATGACATAAAAATCAATTATTTCTAGTGTCTTTGTTAAAGCAGTGGACTTAAATTAGCGGATTAAACTGACCCTGAGAGTATATTTCTAGATTATGTAATTGTAGGAAATCCACATGTATTTGGTATTCTCACTATTTACTGCTTTGTAATAACAAAGCATCATTAGGATTAATAAATTGTGAGGCTGTCAACATAGTCAAGATTCCTAAACAGATTTTGCAGAATGAAGGGAAAAGGCCTAAATAAATACTTGCACGAAAAAGGGAAATATTCCTGGACGCAAGCTTTATTGGGGGCACAGGAGACGGAGCATATAGCACTAGAAAGCCTCAACCAGTTTAATCAACGAGTAAATCAACGGCAGCCGTGTGTTTAGAAGCCAGCTAGCTTAAAGATGAGTTCACTGTATGTGTCCACGTCAGGGGTTGTGACGTCATCCTATCTGTGGACAGTATCCCAGACTTGCAGCTACGTTTCCCTGAGGCAGTTTTCATACATACATTACCAAGGCAACAGCTCTAAATAGTCTGTGATTTCACTACTAATCAAATTACTCTGACAAGGAGCAGTCACTTAAAATAATGAAAAGAAGGTGCCGAGACTGTTTGCATTTAAGCCGACACTGTGGTCTTTCCTCACTGCTCTGCAGTGGTTTTCTGAGGCTTTCTGCTGTGCACCATGGGACTGTCAGGGGCTTAGCGAGCTGTCCTTCAGTACTCAGCAGTTAGCACCTATACATTTATCATGCTGATGGAATAATAAAGATTTATCACATTGAGTGAAATTGCTGGCATTTAACTGGATACTCATTTGGATTCCTAAAAAAAAAAAAAAAAGCCAAATCTCCCAAGGAAGACCCCAACCCTGCTGTTCTTTCTCTTGTTTTTCTTCACATCCCTTGACAGACTCTTTGTTGTAACACTTTCCAGCTTTCCAGAATCTCCAGCCCTGGACTTTGTCTTCAGAGCAACAGGCAGCTATTTGCCAGTCAGTGCTGATTTTGCTTCTGTGCGTGGCATGGCAGATTCATATTCCACTCTGACAAAACTTACACCTCCTTAAAATTATCGCTGATTTACATGGAGAGGGGAGATCCTTAATTTGAGGGAGTTGGGTGTGATGCATACAAAAGATAATATCTTTTTATTAAATATGATTTTAAAATAGGGTGTGCTTCGAAAGAGAAAGTTTGAAGTGAAGAAGAGATAGCCAAATACCAGGCATGTGAGTTGTTTCCATCTTTAGCTATTGGGAACGATGCTACTATGACTATTATCTTATGGTAGACTTGTTCATACATTCATAGTGGACATACAACCAGCAGTAGAATTGCTGGGATGTAATTATTGTCAGCTTCCCATTCAGTAAAAAATACTAACAGTTCTCCACAATTTTAACAGTTTGTATGCCCTTAGAAATGTCTGAGACTGGGATTGTCGGACTGTTTTTTGGGTCATTCTGGTGAGTTTGAACAGGCATCATGTTGTGGCGTTAACGTGCATTCCCCTGATGTCTAGAAGGGCTGGGCATTTTTTAATGTGTTTAAGCCATTTGGATATCTCTTCTGTGAAGTATGTTTAAGTGATTGCCCAAACTTTTATTGTATTGCTTTTTCTCAGTGATTTGTAATGTTCTTTACATAGTGTGTAGTGAAGCCCTCTGGTAGTTATATGCACTGCGAATGTGATTTTTCTAGAGCTTGCACTTACACTTTCCTAATGAACAGATACTCCCCATATAAATGTAGTTCAGTTGGTCCCCGTTTGTCTTATACGAATATAGTTATATGCCATCGTGTGTCTCTTAACGATGGGGTTATGTTCAGAGAAATGCATCATTTTTGCATTTTACTGTAGTGTGAGCACCAGAGTGTGAAATATTACATGACCTAGATGGCACGGACAACTATGCACCAAGGCTGCACGTTCAACCTGTTGCTCATAGGCAGCAAAACTACAGCATGTTACTGTGCCAAACAGTGTTACCTTTTGTAACACGTGGAAAAGTATTTATGTATCTAAAACTATTTAACCATAGAAAAGGTACAGTAAAAATTCAGTGTTATAATCTTATGGAGCCACGTTCATAATGCAGCTCCTTAATGACCAAAACATTTTTTATGTGGCACATGATAATAAATATGTAAACCAGTAACAGTTTATCATTATCAAGGATCATGTACTGTTTGTGGTTGTGCGTGCTGTATTTTTATGACTAACGTGTTGGGCTATGACATTAATAGAGCTACAGCGTCACTAGGTGAGAGCAATGTTTCAGGCCCGTTAGAACCTCATGAGGCCACTGTAATATCCGCAGTTGGTCACTGACTGCAATGCTGCCATGTGGCGTGTGACAGTGAATGGAGTTACGTAGGAGAGTTCTGAAAACAATGTTAACTTTTTCTTCCCTAAAGATCTAGTGGGAAGCCATGGATAGTGAAGAGAATAGTCTTTTATTTTTAAAGTTTATTTTATTTTATTTTATTGTTTAGGATTCATTGAGGGTACAAAGAGTTAGGTTACACTGATTGCATTTGTTAGGTAAAGTCCCTCTTATAACTGTGTCCTGCCCCCAGGAGGTGAGCCACACACCGTGACTCCCATCCCCGTCCCTTCTCCCCTCCCCTACTCCCTTATTCACCTACCCCCCACCATTATTATGCCTATACACATGATGTATTAGCTCATCTATTGACTTCATATTAGAATTGAGTACATTGAATACTTGCTTCTCCATTCTTGTGATACTTTACTACAAAGAATGAGTTTCACCTCCATCCAGGTTAATACAAAAGATGTAAAGTCTCGATTTTTTTTAATGGCTGAGTAGTATTCCATGGTTTACACATACCACAGCTTGTTAATCCATTCCTGGGTTGGTGGGCATTTAGGCTGTTTCCACATTTTGGCGATTGTAAATTGAGCTGCAATAAACAGTCTAGTACAAGTGTCCTTATGATAAAAGGATTTTTTTCTTCTGGGTAGATGCCCCGTAATGGGATTGCAGGATCAAATGGGAGGTCTAATTTGAGGTCTTTGAGAATTCTCCATCCTTCCTTCCAAAAATGTTGTATTAGTTTGCAGTCCCACCAGCAGTGTAAAAGTGTTTCCTTGTCTCCACATCCACGCCAGCATCTGCAGCTTTGAGACTTTGTGATGTGGGCTGTTCTCAGTGGGGTTAGAATATCTTGGGATAGTTTTGTTGCATTTGTCTAGTGTATCTTGGTTCTGGTTTCCTTACTTTTCTTTTTTGTACTTTATGATTTTGTCTTTCTCAAAGAATAGTTCAAGCGGAGCCTCATCTAATCCAAAGCACATTTTGTTTTTGATGTCTTTACTGCACCATCAAACCAGGATATTGTGCAAGCAACTCACACATGGGCCGCAGCTTTCAACATGACTTAAATAAAATACAAAGCATGTCCTGTGACTAGCACTAATGGTTCCAAGTCCATAAGATAACAAAAGAAAGAATATAATTAATGACCATTGGGTTTCCTTATCTGATGGACAGGTGCACTTTCACTGGTGTTGAAAAATTATGGCTGGGTTCCAAGATCCTAAAAGCACAGGTGGATTTTTATTATACAAGATTTATGATTCTTATTCATGTATCTCGTTACCATGATTGTAATAAGCTTGCTAAAGACATTATTCCACATGTAAATCCCATAATTAAAGTTTTTTTCCAAATGTTACAAGGGCTAACAATGACCCAAGTATTGAAAGTAGAGTCCTATTATTCAAGTACGCAAAGTACTTAGCAATTTCAAATGTAGATGTATCAGGTGTATTATAAATGCTTCAAAATGCTATGCTTTATTTTGAACATTATTTTCAAAGATAATTCTATAAGTGTGGCAGAAAGACTTTTCATTATGTACCATTATACATAGTTTGAATAATGTACCATACATTTGTATAAATTATATAATATTACAAATTGTATATTAGAAAAAAATCTATAGGAGTGTATCATATTTTAGATTATATTTAAAATATAAACAATAATAAAAGATTTTTCTTTAGGCTCAGCAACCATATGTAGCACAGTGGTTACGGCGCCAGCCACATAGCCTAGGCAGGTGGGTTTGAACCTGGCCCAGGCCAGCTAAACAACAATGCCAACTGCAAACAAAAAGTAGCCGGGCATTGTGATGGGCACCTATAGTTCCAGCTACTTGGGAGGCTGAGGCAAGAGAATCACTCAAGCCCAAAAGTTTGAGGTTGCTGTGAGCTATGACGGCACAGCACTCTACTGAGGGCAACGTAGTGAGACTCTGTCTCACAAAAAGGTTTTTCTTTTATATGAACTGTTTCCTCAAATTGTTCCCAAATGTATATGCCCTCTTGTATTTTTCTATAGTTTTATTTCTTTGCTATCAGTTTGAAATAAGAACTTGAAATACAAATAAATTATGTAGATTTAGTTTATTGACAAATTATAAACTGGGAAGTGAAAAACTATAAAGATACGCCAGTATTCTGATTTAATTGTCTCATTTTTATTAACTATTAAAACCATTAGGGAGAAAACATGTTATATTCTTGTAGAACATAATCAGACTGGTTTGCATTCAGATTACATTCCTATACTGACAAACCACTGCATTTGCAAATAAATTACTGATTTATTTTCTACATATTAATTTAACATGTCTCTGTAAAACTGCACATCAACAACAATTTCAAGAACCAAGTCTACCAGAAGGAAAAAGAATTCTAAACATTTCAAATTTTAAAAGAAGCTTGATAGACAAAATCTACTATGCTTTTTAAATAAAAAAGGAGTATTATTTGGCATAGAAGTGTGAACATAAAGCAGAGCCGTTAGCGTGAGGTACATACTGGTGTCTACTGACGATGACACGTTGATGATTATGGCGAGAATGATCATGACAGTGGTGATGAGGTGTAAGTTTATTAACCAAAATGATCAGTAATTGGAAACTGTGTTTGGTGCTTCCTTATTGTTTTTGCCCCAGAGGAACCAGACAGCTTTAGAAATTCCTGAAAATATCCAATATTTCTAGTACCTAGCTCTCTGATATTTGTATTTTTTAATCTAAATCTATCATCTATTTCTCATTTCTGTTACACTGACACAGTCGTAATTCTTAGCGTAATCGAAATTGACATTAAGAAAAAATTTCTAAGAGTGATGCCAACTTTAATTGGATAAAACAGAGGGCTAACAAGATAAATATGTCTAAATTGCACCATTTCCTAAAATCGGCCTTTTAATAGTAAGGCGGATGCATAGTTTGTTGCGTACATCCAGCTGACAATTTTGATTTAAATCTTGATTATAATTAAAGTGTGATCCAACTACTTGGTCACCTATTAAAATGATTCTATATCATTTTAGGATATATATATATATATATATATATATATATTTAATTTGAAACCCTATATCTGTTGTAAACCAGATTAGAATAGATGACCATGGGTTGCTTCAACTACGCCATAGCTTTTGTTGGAGTAGTAATATATGTGGCTGTTAATTTAAGAGATCTTTACCTAAATACTCTATTACATCTAGAAGAATACCTGAGGCCCCTGGACGGGTCAGGCTCTCACCACGCTGCGCGCGTGCCCACCCAGCCTCCCAGCAGTGCTTCTCTCTCCCCCTCATCTGGGCATTATTCCTCTTCCCCAGAGCAGCCCATACCCCGACTTCACACTTTATCATGATAGGTTAGTTTTTCCTGGCACTTAACATTACACGGACAAACCCTACAGTATATATTCTTTTGTGTGTGGCTTATTTTGTTCAATATTTTTATTGTGGACTCATTCCTGTAGCTGTTTGTAGCCAACAGTTTGAATTTTCACATTCAAATATGTCTCGGGTTGTGTCTCCTAGAAGCAAAACCTAAGACAAGGATTTGAATTAAAGTGATTATATCATTTCTAATAAAAGAGAAAACTAAATGGTCGTAGAATATGGGAGTAGGTTTATGGAGGTTCTAGGTCAAACAAGAACGCCGTGTAAAGCCAAGTTCCCAGCAGGGCACTTGCCCAGCCTCACAGGGGAGCTCCAGGCAGGGCCCACTTGTATGTCAGAGGAGTCTGGATTGGGTAGAGATGCTAGGAAAACTGTCACTCTTTGATTAAAGGTTGTCCATAAAGGTACGTAAATTTCCAGGTCTTTCTGGCTCTCTGGGACCAAGGGAAATTAGGTTGCCAAAATTTAAAGACAGCCTTTTGAGAGGGATGCAGGTGTTGGCTGTTGAAAATGGAAGTGCAACAATGAAGAAGCAGAGGGATTCCAGGGAAGTGTGCAGGAAGCTCTTCAGGATCTGTTAGAAGTAGGGTGCACCCTCATGTGTTTATCCATCACACTGTTTTGGCTTCCGGCTATTATGAATAATGCTGCTTGTTATGTCTTTTCTATGCGTTAATATAGAAAATCTGTCTAGCAGTGGGATTTCTGGGTCTTACATTATTGTTAGCTTCTTGTTGAGTACAAAATATTAACAGTATTTCATAAAGTTTAATAGCCCATACTTCTGAGTTGCTCAGCATCCTCTCCCAAACTTGAAATAGTCAGTCTCTTCTTTAGACATACTAGTGAATTTGCAGATGCACCTGAAGGAGGCATGAATTTGCATTTCCCTGATGTCCACTGGGGTTGAATATTTTTTTCTCATGTTGATTGACCATTTAGATATCTCCTTTTGAGATGCTATATTTAAGTGATTGATAAATTGTTTATTGGATTGCCTTTTCTCTGTTGATTAGTAGTAAGAGCTCTAACAGTTTAAATTCAAGCTCTTTATTAGTACCAGGCTGAATGATGGCCTTTTAGATGTATCTGGTCTCTTTAAATATAGCAGTGCATTCCCAAAATAACAGGTCCCAATTCCTGGGATTTTTATTATATTTACTTCATATAGTAAAAATTTTGGAGATGATTTTTTTTGTATGTATTTTTAAATATATCCAATTCTAATCTTTGGAACCTATAAATGTTACTTTATATAGTAAAGATCTTGCAGGTAATTTTTATGATTAAAGATCTCTAACTGGAGAGATTATCCTAGATTATCTGGTGGGCTGTAAATGCAATCACATGCATCATTTGAAGAGAAAAACAGAAGGAGATTTGGCACAAAAATAAGAGATCAGGTGATGAATTGGAGCCTGGGTTGATGTAGCCACCAGAAGCTGGAAGAGGCAGAGAACAAATTCTCCCCTGGGGCCTGCCCTGTTGACACTTTGATTTCTGCCCAGTGATGCTGATTTCAGATTTCTGGCATTTAGAACTATGAGGAAATGTATTTTGCTGTCATTGTTTTAATTCACCAGGTTTATGATAATCAGTTACAAGCACTTTTAGGAGACTAATATAAATGGGTTGCAAACATCATCTCTACTGCCCAGCTTACATTTTCATTCTCTTGGTAATGTATTGCTGAACAAAAACCTCCAATGTAAATGTCGTCCCATTTACCAATCTTTTTGTGTGCTTTCATGCTTTTATCCACTGTGTTTAAAGATGTTTCTTTGTCCTATGGGCTTATATAAAGATAACTCTCCCACCTTACCTTACCTTTCAAATTAGCATCTGTGGAGGTCAGATTTAATTTCTTTCCCTCCTACGGGCATCTCTCTGATTTAGGACCATTTATTAAGTAACTCTCCTTTCTCCTGTGCACTTCAGAGCCACCTTTGTTGTGAATAAGATGATTGTACACTGCAAATCTCTTCCTCCATTCTCTCTGTCTCATGGGTCTATTGGTCTCTCTTTATACACCTGTCTGAATTAACTTAGCCTGAATTAACTTAGGCTTTAATAATTCTCCATGTTTATCAGACTTACGTTCTCCATCTTGCTGTTCTTCAAATTGTCTTGCTTACTTGACCTTTGCATCTTCATAACTATTATATTTTAGAATTGTGTTGTCATTTTCACTCTCAAAAAATATCCGATGGGACTGTATTGACTCTATAGAAAGATTTTCAGAGGATTGGTGCCTGTAAAGAAGCGACTTCTTCAGTTCATTAATGTGGTATTTCTTTTCATTTATTTCAGACTTGGTTTCTCAAGATAATGCTTCAAAGTTTTCATTAGATTTATTTCTAAGTATCATATGCTGCTGTTAAAATGGTAATTTGAAAATGGCATTTTCTTAACTCTTTGTGCCTTAATATAAAGTAAATATAAATATGAATATATTTTTAAATATTCACTTTCCATCAAGACAAATAACTAAATTCACTTATTTGTTTTCATTTTCTATATACACAATTATGTTGTTTACAAATAAACTTCTTCTCTTTAAAACTCCTGGATCCTACTTTTCTCCATTTATTTTTTCACTTATTTTTGCTCTCTTTGAGACACATTCTTAAAAAATCATTGATTTTTTTTTCTCTTCTAATATATGCATTTTAGCTATTTCTTTTCCTCTATGCATGAGGTTAATTGTCTTTCATAAGTTTTCATAGCAACATTTTTACCTCTATTTCACCTTCTTTTATGTGAATTTAGAAAACTTTATTTTTAAAGTACCAAAAAATGTAAGCTTTTGGTTACTGACGTCTAGATTAATTACACTAAGGTCAGAGAATATATTTAGCCTTTAAAGTTTGTTGAGATCTATCTTATATCAAAGACGAAGATGAATTTTGTTAAATATTCATTGAGTATTTGAAAAAAATGTATATTCTTCAGTTAGTGAGTAAAGTGTTTTATATATGTCAAGAAGATCGTATTTGTTAATCATATATCTCAACCTCTGCTTTGCATATTTTAAGGCTACTTTATTAGCTGCATTCAAATTTACAAGTGTTATTTCTTGCTGCTATATTGAAACATTTATGATTGGAATTGCTTTTTCTACTCTCAGCAATAATTTTCCCTTCATTTTTTACTGTCTTGAATCGACATAGGAGTACTTGCTTAATTTTTGTAGAGTTTGCATGTTTTTTAAATTATTTTTACATAGGGTATTCTGAATCTTTATATTTTATATACATAAGAAGAAAGTAATTTTTTAAATGCATCTGATTTCTTTGCCTGTTAATTGGTATATTTTCCAACTGCAATCATTGTAATTATAGACTTATTAAGATTTGGTTGGGCACAGTGGCTCACAGCACTCTGGAAGGCCTAAGTAGGAGAACCACTTGAGGCCAGGAGTTCAAGACCAGCCTAGGCAACACAATGAGACCTCATCTCTACAAAGCATTGAGTTGAAAAAAAAAAAAAAAAATTAGTTAGGCATGGTGGCGTGTGCCTGTAGTCCTAATTACTCTGGAAGCTGAGGCAGGATCACTTGTCCCCGGGAGTTAGAGGCTGCAGTGAGCTATAGTCATGATCACACTACTGCACTTCAGCCTGTGTGACAGAGCAAGACCCCATCTCTAAAAACCCCAGGCGATTTAAATATTTAGATTGGTCATGATTATCAGTGCTTTGCATTTTGACCTATGTTCGTTTGCCTTTGTTTTTCGTCTTTGTACTTTGTATTATGTCATTTCATCCTTTCTTACTTATTCTTTTACTCTTATTTTAGTGGCTACCATAGAAAATAAACAAATTCTTATATAATTAACCTCTTATCTATCAATGGTAATTAAACATGGTTGTATATATATATATACTTTTGAGGGATAATTTACAAGCAATAAAATGCACTCACTTTGTATACTTTGAAGAATTTTATGTTCCTGTGTGACATCTGTGATGATCAAGTTCTAGGATACTTTCATCAGCCCAAAGGTGTCTTTGTGCCACTTCTCCTATTCAGTCCTTTGACCCCCTTGTCAGGCAAGCACTGGTCTGCTTTCCATTCCTATTGACCAGATTTATCTTTTCTAGGATTTTATATACATGGAATAATACCACATGTATTCTTCTAGTTCCAGCTTCTTCTGCTTAGAATAACATTCTTGTGATTCATCCATGTCATCATGAATATTAGCAGGGTGCTCATTTTTATTGCTAAGACGCACTCCATTGAACAGGTACAATACTGTCCATTCACCTGCTGGAGGGCATTAATGAGGCTTCTTTGGTAATTAGGAATAAACTGCTATACTGGGCAACTCTCTGTTTGGAAATATGTTTTTAAATCTATTGAGTAAAATAGATAAAAATCCTTGGAAAAGGATTGCCAAGTCACCCTAAAATGGAAGTACAGATAAAACTGAGACTTGCGGAACTTTCCAGTCTGTGAAGTGATTGCCGATTACTGATTTTCATGATCCTAAATTACAGTTAGCGCTGATCTGTTCCTAATCAGTGTAACCTGGCTTATTGTACCCTCAATGTATGCCCAACAATAAAAAAAAAAGAAAAAGAAAAAGAAAGTCTACCACCGGACAGAGAGACACGCTCCTTGTCACAAGAATGAGTCATCTCCATAATCAGTTTAGCCCACCTGATCACAGAACTGCTGCAAATATAGGTTTTTTGTTTGTTTGTTTTGCTTTGTTTTTGAGTCAAGAATCTCACTTTGTCACTCTCCATGGAGTGTTGTGGTGTCATAACTCACAGCAACCTTAAACTCTTGGGCTTATGTGATCCTCTTGGGTCAGCCTCCCAAGTAACTGGGACTATAGGCACCCTCCAGAAACATCCAACTATTTTTAGAGACAGGGTCTTGCTCTTCTTGCTCAGGCTGGTGTCAAACCCATGAGCTCAGGCAATTGACCCACCTTAGCCTCCCAAGTACTGGGATTATAGGTGTGAGCCACCGTGCCCGGCTACAAATAAGTTTTTGAAAACATTTCCTGTCGAACGATTCCCAAGCTTCATATAAATAATTGAGAACCCAGATTTCACACTCAGAACACCCAAAAATTGTGGGGAGAAATGATCTAATAAGCATAAATATTAAGAGATCTGCCTTGATTCACGTTATTTCTTTCTTTCTTTTTTTTTTTTTTTGTAGAGACAGAGTTTCACTTTATTGCCCTCGGTAGAGTGCCGTGGCGTCACACAGCTCACAGCAACCTCCAACTCCTGGGCTTAAGTGATTCTCTTGCCTCAGCCTCCCAAGTAGCTGGGACTACAAGCGCCCGCCACAACGCTCGGCTATTTTTTTGTTGCAGTTTGGCCGGGGCTGGGTTTGAACCCGCCACCCTCAGTATATGGGGCCGGCGCCCTGCTCACTGAGCCACAGGCACCGCCCCATTATTTCTTTTTAAGAAAGAAAATATCACAGAATTAATGATCAGAAATTTGTCATTTATTAGTTTCAGCCATATAGACTTTTTATAATTTTACTACATAAAATAAAACAATTTTTTTTTGCATTTCATCTTACTTTATGTCCAATATCATTGACCTGAAACTTAATTTTTTGTCACTATTGTGTTTTTAAGATCTATTGATGTTGCTGCTCATTGGTCTGGAGTATTCAACTCAAACTGCTGATTCTTTCACTTGTTAATGGAGATTAATATTTTATTTTTTTGTTTTAGCTTGTCACTTTCGCTTTCATGTTATTTAGTTGATTAACTTGCAGGAAAGTAAATGGATATTTTTAATTTTTTAAAACTTAACCTGATGTTATCACTATTATATAAAATAAAATATATGGATTTCCCATGACATCGTAAACCAAATTAAAATTCAGCACCACGAGTAATTCATGAAATAATTATTTGCTCTTTGATTTAAAATTATACTTTTATTATATTTGAATTCCAAACACACATAGACATGTACACAAATATTTAAAAACCCAAGTCTTTTCCTATGTTTTCTATTTATTGCCAGTAACTTCTTGTCTACTTCTCTATCAGAATAATATTGATTTGGTACTTGTAGGTTTATAATTTAGTTTACTATACAAGGCCCTCTTATGATCTCCTACTATTTTCTTAGACTGCAGTCTACCTTATTTACAATCCCTTGGGCACATTTACTAGGCAGAGTTCTCTGTATTGTATATTGAGGGGCAAGGCTGATGAGATTATGGGAGCATGCATCCTCGAAGTTCATATTTTTCAGGGATGAAACTGTAAGAAGCAATGAAAAGAAAGTGTAAGGAGAAGTACAGGTAAAATCGAGATAATAGTTGAGATCCTTTCAACAGCTCACTAGGGAAGGCCTTCCAAAGGGTGAGACATCAGAGCTGATACAAGATGGATGGGTGGGTGGGAGAAGGGACGTGGAGAGAAGCCAGGGAAGGAAAGGCAGGTGAGATGTCACGGACTATCAGACAGCAGATGCTGGGAGAACTGAAACATGATTAGGATTCCAAGGTCACAGGGTAACCACTGTTGGATGAATTACTGTTTCTTTTATAAATTGTTATAAACATTTTCATTTTTTTCCTATTTCCATGCTCTTTTTTGTTATCGCAATTCAGTCATTTAAGAATTATTATTTTAGATCCTAGAGTTTTTTTTTTTTAAATTTGGCATCAATGTCTCCATGTAGATGTTTTAGAAATAACTAAATCTGTCCAAGTGAGGTGACTCACGTGTGGAATCCTAGCACCCTGGAAGGCCAACGTGGGAGGATCACTGCAGCTCAGGAGTTCAAGACCAGCCTGAGCAAAAGTGAGATCCTCACCTCTAGTAAAAATAGAAAAAACAAAAACCACTATCCAAGTGTGTTAGTACAGCAGATGCCTGTAGTCCCAGCTAAGGATCATTTGAGCCTAAGAGTTTGAAAATGCTGTGAGCTATAAAGATGCCAGGGCACCTTACCCAGGGCAACAGAGTGAGACTCTGTCTCAAAAAGAACATGATTGCAAGAGGGACTTTACCTAACAATTGCAATCAGTGTAACCTGGCTTATTGTACCCTCAATGAATCCCCAACAATAAAAAAAAAAAAAAAAGATTATAAAGTATAAAAAAAAAAAAGAGAGAAATAGTTAAATCTGGAGACCGAATTTTATTTTTATAATCTCAATTTAAATTTTTCTAAAAGTATAACATAAACAAGTACATGTGTTTAACCAAACCTTTTTTCTCTTCCGTGTTCTCCTAGTGACAGGTCCCTCACTTCTGCGCAGTCACCACCGTGGTATTTGTTTTCATACACAGGAAAATATAAGAGGACTCTCCTGTAAACTAAGGCACAGTGGAATTTTTCTTATACTTAGTACTAAAGAAATCACAATTATGCCTTACTTCCTGTGCCTGTTTTTATCACAATCTGTGAGTACAATGACACGCTACAGTGTTCAAAACTGAAAAAATAATACATTTGTATGGAAGAGGGAAAGTGAAAATGCTTCAACTTAGATTCAAATACCCAAGATACAGAAACTAAAATGTGTATTCAAAAAAGTAGATGACTACAAAATGCACAGAGGAAAAAAGCAAAAGCTTTCCTCTGTGTAATTAACTTTACAAAGGAAAAGTTTTCATTATAGCAAGTATAAAATATTTAGACAAGTAAATAATAACTAGAAAAATAAAATCAACAGGAATATGCATGTTCTAAATAATAGAATGAGCTCCGATTTTCCCGAGGACACTTTGTACAGCTGAAAATAGGATTCTAGGACTTTAATAATGTTTTAAGTAATAATAACTAGTTAGCCTAAGAAAATTAGGAGATCATAAGAGAGTCTTGCATAGTAAAATAAATTATAAATCTACAAGTATCAATATTATTCTGAAACAGAAGTAGACAGGCATTTAGTGGAGATAAATAGAAAACACAGGAAAAGACTTGAGTTTTTAAATATTTGTGCATATGTGTATGTGTGTTTGGAATTCAAATATAATAAAAGTATATTTTTAAGTCAAAGAGCAAATAATTATTTCATGAATTACTCATGGTGCTGGATTTTAACTAGGTTTAAGATGTCATGGGAGACCCATTTATTTCATTTTATATAATAGCAATAACATCAGGTTAAGTTTTAAAAATTAAAAATATCCATTTACTTTCCTGCAAGTTTATCAACTAAGATAACATGAGAAACCTTTTTCCTTTTTATATCTACATAGAAGTTCTTGGGGAAGAAAAATACAACAACTGAAAACTTGATTGTTGATAAAATCACAGGAAAGAAAGATACCCCAAATAAATAATGCCTGGGATGGGTCTGCTGTCCAAATGTAATTGTACTACAAGAAACATCTTGGTTTAAATGGCTCTAGTAATGGTAAACAGGAACTAGGAGCTCACAAACCATTAGTGCACCTGACCCTGGTGTACTGAGTGGAGTGTGGTCTAAAAAAAAGTTTGTAATTTGGATTTCAGTAAGTCAGTGCATAGCGTCAATGGTCAGCTGGGACCAGCAGGTGAAGCCTACAGCCCACCTCAGGAGAGGGGGTGGGGAGTCTGTACTGTAGGGAAAGGTAAGCTGTTTGATCCCCTTTCAGGAATAAAGAATGGACTTGTTAACACAGTTGTTGAGGGTGTCACTAGCAAGCAGTCCTTTGCTGTTGGCCCCCTGTTGGGAATTGTTTCAGCTAAAGACAGTTGTCTCACGGAGTCATGCTCCTTTCCCAGGGCAGTACTATATACATCTTGGTCAAGGAAATTAATATTAGTGTTAATATTTTAAAAATCAATGCTGGATTCCTAGTAGAACACAGGATATGGTTGTACACAAGTTGTTTTCCTTGGATATGAAAATATATTTGTACTTCAGTTTTTCAAGGGAGAACACTTCAATTAGGGAGGTTCAGAGTACCATCGACGTTATTGGCATCCATTTTCTCTCTTTCAGGAAGAATGAATCATCAGTAAACAAACATTAATAACACCTAAAATTCTAAACACACCTTTGAAAAGCAAATGAGTTTCACAAATGTTTCCAAGGAGTGGCATGGTATGTGTACATCTCCAAGTAGGATGCATCAGCTGATAATAACTGTATCTGTTTACTATGTTGAGCACAAGTGGTTTGCCCTAATATCAAGTCAAAGAGCTAGAGATTGTTCAATAACACCAGGGAAAAAAACAGCATAAATAAAAAAATCAGATTCATCTTATATTATATTTTAAATATTCTCATCAAAACATTCACTTTTTACCTGGAACTTTATAAACTATCTAGTTGATCCCTATTGTATAAATAGGAGTATGAAATTGGCAGCAAGGTTAAAACCGATTCATATTTGAAGCATGAAAATAAATTTATTATGAACCATGCCTATTCTATGTTGATTTGCCTAAGGAGGTGCAGTATTTAACCATTAGGAATATAGAGAAAAACATTTTCTTTGTCATGGAAAATTAAAAGTGTTACATCAACTGAATACAGTGTGTAGAATTTCCTTCTGGTGATCACTTCAATACAGTACATATGAAGTTTCTACTCTATACCTGGCACTTAGCTAGAGTTGAGGGTCAAGGGTCTAAGGCATAGATAGAAAGAGGAATATGACTGAACTAAAACAGTATTCAATTTCAGGAGAGTATGGGCATGAAAAGGCCAGACACAGTGTAGGATGTTGCATGCCTAAACTGTAGTCCAAAATCTCAACATCTAAATCAGGTGCAGATTTGGCTTCTTATGTACGATTTGTATATACAGCACCATTTATCCTTGTGGTCTTGCAAAAGCAGATACAAGCTACCTTCAATACTCCCCCAATTAACAATGGCGAGACAGACAGAAGATGTCATCTATAATACCATGGTTTGAAAAAGGAAATGGAAGGTAGAAAGGACTCACTAATCCAACTCCATAAGTCTGTAAGGCCTGCAAATAAATCTCTGGGGCTCTCAGTCCCACCCTCTGGTCTCTTGGTTCTATCTTCTGAGTTATCCTTCGTTTTTATAGAAAGGCATGCATTTGTGTATCTGAGTGGTAGTTTATCAGCTTTTTTTTTGGCCAATATATGTTTGTGGGTCTCACAACCTTTTTGTAATTTGCTCTTTCCCTGTGCCTTTCAAGTTGAGTTTGCTGGGTCTCTGCCAAGAGAATTTTCTCCAGGACTTTGGAGGCCTTCTATAAATTTCTGTGGCATTCACTCCTTAGACAAAAGTCACATCCAGAAATCTTTTTGGATAACCCCCTTTTTTATGTTTGGTTCCTCTTGCTACAGGCCTTCTGGTTCGATAGAGAAGATCTGTGAGGAAACTCTTAATCTCTTAAATTCTCTGCAATTTATTGTCAGCAGCAAAAACCCAGATAGTCCCTTCAGCACTTTGCTTGAAAATCCCCTCAACAGTGTCTTCAACTTTGTTAAAGGGAAGCTTTGACAATTTTGCTAAGCATTCTACCATGACATAATAAAGGTTCATTTTCCTATTTTTAAGAACAATTGAGGTACATATAAAAATGAATTAATATTTCTATGCTTCTCAACATCCTTTCCAGCAGTATGCATCATCTCACAGTTTTTTAAAATCTGCTAACATAAATATATACAAATATACATACACTTATTTAAAGTTTGCTTTCTCTTTCCTTTTAAAAACACATTCTTTGGAAATGGAGTTGTCAGCCAGCAGCCTCCTCATTGGGAATCATTTCTGAGGAAACATTTGCTTTTAACCTCCCTCAGGTTCTTTGCCAAATTCAGTCCTTTTGGTAGTAGGAGTAGGTCCCTGTGGTCTTGCTGTTTGTAAGTTGAGATCACAAAGGCTGCTTGCAGGTCCTTGCCACGTGGCAGCCTCCCCAGACTTCAACTTCAGGCGTCCCTCTCACTTTTTAAGGGCCCACTTGGATGGGTTATTAATTAAAAATTAACCCCAAGTCTACTGATTAATAACCAATTATGAGATTGTATCCCCTGGTATTCTCAGGTTCTGTCCGCAGTCAAGGGACAATTTGCCAAGCCATGAACTCACCCTAGAAAAGACGTAGCTCATTGCTGAGTATCACTCAGTAACCCTTGGGAATCTATGAACCATCATCAGCAACTAGTCCACCCTTCAAAGTAATTTTGGAACTCCTTTCTGGAATGGCAGGCAGAGCTGTCATCGTATTACCTTTAATGTCCTGAATGTCATCTGTATGTCTTCCTTTCAATATTTCCTTTATCTTCAGGTATAAACAAAAGTCACTGGGGGCAAGATCAGATGAGTGGGAAGAGTGTTCTAATACCGTTGTTTGTTTACTGGCTAAAGACTCCCTTACAGACAGTGCTGTGTTAGCTGGCACATTGTCGTGATGCAACAACCATGAGTTGTTGGCAAAAAGTTGAGGTTGTTTTCTTCTTTTTCTTGCAGCCTTTTCAGCCCTCCAAATAGTAAATTTGGTTAATTGCTTGTCCAGTTGGAACAATTCATAATGAACAATCTCTCTGATATTGTAAAATGTTAGCAACATTATTTTGACTCCTAATTTGGAACATTTTTTGTCACGAGAATTGGCTGAGTTCCATTGTGCACTGTGACAGTTTGTTTCAGGGTCTTATTGGTACACCCCTCTTTTATCACCAGTAATAACATTGCCCAAAATATCCTCTTGCCTCTCCAAAAGCTCTTGGCAAAGTTCATCTCCCTTTTGCTTTGGTTCATCAGTGTGCTCCTTTAGGACCATTTTTGCACATCCCTTTCTCATGCTAAGATTTTCAGTTAAAATTTTCCTGTTTATCTATTGATGTTTACTTGGTCCCTTATGCTTCTCACAGTTAACTGACAATTTTGATGCATGAATTGAAGAATCTTTGCAATGTTTTTGTCAGTTCTGCTTGTTCCTGGCCCCCCGACCTCTTACCATCAGTGATGCTTTCTCTTCAGTCACAAATGGTTCATTACATTTGTACCCTGCCATTTTCTTTGTGGCATTGTCCACGTGAACTTTGACTGACATGTCCTTGATTTCACTTCTACTCTTTCCAAGTTTAACTAGAAATTTAATCTTTGTTCAGTGCTCTAATTCAAGGTCCGACATTTTCATAACAGCACACAAAAACTCTAAGCAACAATAATGAACACCACTCAGCAGGACACTGCCCCACGTCAACAGGAACATGGCTGGGAGACACTGATAGTGGAGGTTGTGTGCCCTTACTGGGCTGTTCATATAGTGCTGCCAGCATAAGTGCACAATGGCAAGTTTGTAAACTTAATTGTCAGACCTTGTGTGTTACAATTGATATCTCATAAAGAGGACTATAAACACCTTTGACCTATGATTTCCAATTAGAGGCAAACAAATAATAGTGAAGAAGGATCACATGGGATTTGAAAATGCAAAGTTGTATTGGTTTGTGTCGTGGCAACACCTTTGAGGTACCCCCAGAGTAAAGAGACGATAAAGACCAGGGTTAATAAGAGCCTAGTGGATAGCTGTTGCTTTACAAAAGATGCAATAAACATTAACGGTGCCTGAGGGAAAGTGACAACAATATGTCAAGAGTTGTAAGTTAAAAGCGTGGTGCAGACATCTTATCACTTTATGAGATATGAAGAAAAGGAGATTGACTGGTAATAGAGGCCATAAGAACTTAATAGAGTGGGGACTAGATAGTACTAATTTCATTTAGCTCTGATTCAGGTGGTCATCTATTTCAAGGAACTCACCCTTGAAAGAGTGAAGTCATTTAACTATTAAACTAAAATATCATGTGTAAGTTATGATTAATATTTATACTCAAGAAAGCAGATGTTCATTATTTATTTATTTTTCATTTGTTAGTTATTTACTTATCTTAGGGTTCAATTCAATAGCCAGATACCTCAGCTTCACGCCTGTAGCTCATTGAGTAGGGTGTCAGTCACATACACCAGAGCTGGCAGGTTTGAGCCTGGCCTGGGCCTGCTAAACAACAATGACAACTGCAACAAATAAAAAAATAGCTGGGCATTGTGGTGAGCACTTATAGTCACAGCTACGCGGGAGGCTAAGGCAAGAGAATTGATTAAGCCCTAGAGTTTGAGGTTGCTGTGAGCTGTGATGCTACAGCACTCTATTGAGGGTGACATAGTGAGACTCTGTCTCAAAAAAAAAAAAAAAATAGACAGTTCGTTTATGGAAATGCCAGTTATGAATTCCTCACAAATCTGAGCACTGAATTTTCCACAAAACTGTTTATTTTTCCCCCAGCAAGGCAAGCTAACCAAATTTTAAGCAAACTTTAGACAATGAACTCAATAATACTTTTTGTCATGATGATTTATGGAAATCAGGAGGAATTTTTTTTTCTCCATAATACATTTTTAAAATATGTACCATTTTTCTCTATTATTGTCATGAATATACTTTTAATGATATAATCACAGAATCAACAAAATTCTGGAAGATGTGGGAATGTAATCAGATACCATTTTAATAATGACCAGGCTGTGGCCTGAGTACACAATCCTAAGAATATGAAACAATTCAGAATGGTGGAGCAGTGACAAAATTAGCTGGGTCCTAGTTTACAGGACCGAAGATCATCTCTGTAAACTTTGAGTTGAGAGGATGAGTGCTGTTAGCACGTTCCATTTGGAAGGTATGGACTTGAACTCATGGTTGGCACAGTGACAGGCAACAGTGGCCCAGTTTTTCCCCTGGGGTCAAGGGATAAGTCCATCTGGTGTATATAGTCCATTTTTAATCTTTCGTTTTGCAGAAAGGATAATTGTAATTTTCCTTTTCCACGGTGGATAATTTTCTTCTAAACCCCAGAATTATTAGAATGGCAAAAAAGGATGATAAAATGCCAATGATTATGATAACCCAACAATGCTTTTGTTAAATTTTATTTTTTGTAATGGAGTTTTGGTCAATCAGTTTTATTTGATATTTAAAATATGTTAATAAGGTAAAGGGGGGTTTTAGAGTATTTAGTCAGGTGGTGCCTGAGCGCAATTAAATGTGTATTTAGGTAATTTTTAGGACCTGTAATTTTTATTTCACAAGGTATAAAATAATTTTTAACATATTAAAGATTCTTAAGTGTCATATTTTGGAGTTTAATATTAGAGTTAATAAATTTACTTATGTACTCTAGCAAATTACTAATTCGGAATAATTAATCTACTTCAAAGGAAAGTATGCTGAGTTTATACAAGAGATGTAGTTGAAAGTGTTTGAAAGAATTTAATCAAGTTTGTAAATGGTAGAAATTGTTAAAATTTTTCAGATTACTTATGCTAGGCTGATTAAGCATTAATCAAAACCTTCCTTGAAGGAGATAGTTAAAATGTACCTAATTTATGAAGAGAATAATGAAGAAATCATAAGGTAACTTAAAATTTGAACTTAAAATCTTAATAAGTGTGAATTTGTAACTTTATTAAAGTAATATTATTTTGAAGACTCCAAGTAGCTATAAACAATTTTTCCAGGTAAAAAGTTCCCACTAGGGTAGCCAAAATTTTACATAGAAAAATACTTTTTAGGGGAAATATAATAATACATTTAAAAAAACAAAAGTTATATCAACTTAAACAAAACAAAGTCACCTTTATAAAACTAAATAATATTTCTGCATTTCTAAACACTCCCCTCCTTTCTCCCAATATAATATACATATCTTTCTCTTTTCTTTGAAAAACACATTTCTTTGAACAAAAATCTTAACAAATTTACAAGATAATTAAAAATAGTCAACAAATATGTGAAAATGTTTAAACTCAGATTCAATTAAATAAATATATGTTAAGATAAGTACATAATTTTCATATGTCAATTTGGCAATTATTTAATGAACACCATTGGCAAAATTAGGGGTGTGAAGTGAGCACTCACTGAAGTAGATGATGCCGATGAAAACTGGCAGAATCTCAGGCGAGACTTTGGCAACATGCGTTTTATAACTTGCAATAGCCCAATCTTTGATCTAGTTGTTTTGTTTCTAAACATTTATGGACAAAGATATTCATCACAGTCACAGTTGTTAAATAAAAAGTTAGAATAAATGAAATATCCAAAGAAAGACCTCATTAAAAAATAGTGTTTACATTTGGTATCTTTATCCATTCAAAAGTATTTTGAAAGAATAATAGCATAAGGATATACTTATTGCAAAACTAAGCATAAACCTATATAAATCTAGCTCGCTCTGTATAAAACCTATGTAAATATGTTTCTATGTAAATGTTTATCTCACGTAGAGATGGATTTATAAAATATAAAAGATAAAGTATACAATAATTGTAATACCTTACCATGGTAGAATTACCAACCTAACATTTTTTCCCTTATGATTCTCTTATACTCATTTTTTCTCCAGTCAGCATGCATTACCTTGACAATCATAAATAATACATGATTTTAAACTTAATAATAAAAGTAATGAATATTTAGGTTCATATACTCATTCATTGTACTTACTAATTCATGACCCAGACTCTTCCATCTCTAACATCTATAATGCACCATTTGATTTTCTTTTTTTATTAGATCATAACTGTGTACATTACTGCATTTATGGGGTACAATGTGCTGATTTTATATACAATTTGGAATGTTTATATCAAACTGGTTAACGTAGTCTTCACCTCACTTACTGAATTGCTGTGTTTAGACATTTATACTCTACTCTTAGTAAATTTGACATGTACCCTTGCAATGTGCACGTAGATGAGGTCCCACCCATGACCCTCCTTCCCCCCTTCCCCTCCCCTCACCCACCTCTTCTTTCCTTCTTTCTGGACTATAATTGTATTTTATCTTTTGCATGAAAGTGTGGGTGATTATATATTGGTTTCATAATAATAGTATTGAGTACATTTGGTATTTTTTTTCCATTCTTGAGATACTTTACTAAGAAGAATATGGTCCAGCTCCCTCCACGTAAAAGTTGACATATTTATAGGTCATTTAGTTAATCAGTTTTGGGAGTGACATGAGAACTTCTAATTCTAGCCAAGTACTCTTGGCCCTAGACTACACTGCAAAATAAGAAATAATTTAAAATCAACCAAAAGAGGCACCAGAACACTAAAATTGGGAAAATATCAGTGCAAATATGTTCATACAAAGCCTTTAAAATCTTGGGCTTGTGAGAATTTTGGAAAACATTTTTGAAAAACCTGTCATCCAAATAAAGCATATATGTCTTGGATAAAACGTTATAAGCAAAATGGTTGCATAAAATAAGAAAGGCATGAGTCTTTGTTTGCTTCGATATTATTTTTAACACATTGAAATATTCTGGTAAGTGATTTGAATTGCAATTTGGGAAGCAACTGAGTCAACAAAATAAAGATGACAATTTGAGGATATTGGAATTTCATAGAAGAAATTGTCTTATAGACCAACTGGTTCCGGCTCGGGTTGCATCTCTTTTCCCTTCTCATTCTCTGCTGGCTGTAGAGAATGAGAAAGGTTCAAAGCATTGTTGCCAACTATAATACCATGGCAATAATTAAAGGCAGGATGGATGACATCCTTCAAGGTGACAGAGCTCTTAAAACTATTTAGGACACAAGGAAATGCTTGTACAGGTGATCAAGGGAAGACAAACGCAAACATAGCATGTTAACTGGGACGTTCCACAGTTATTTTCAAACTGTCATCAGAAGTTGGTCATCCCATTTTCTCTATATGGTCATGGCACAGGAGCTGCCCCACATCTACTTGAATGTTTTTTAGCACTAGGGAACTCTCTGTCTCTTGTGGGTTCTCAACTTAGGGTCAAAATTCCATAAAAGTAGCTGCATGACTTTCAGAATTAGATTACACCCTGAAATTGTGTGCAAATTTTTGGATATTTAGGGCAAAGTCCATTTCTTAATCAAATCCTTAGAAGTGTCTGTGACTTCAAAATAATTAAGAATCACTGCAGAGATGGCCAATTCCATTTTGAACAGCTCACGTAATTGAAAAATCAGATACACAAATGGCATTATAATAATTATTACTACCTCTCCATATCAAAAAGCCCTCTGGGACAACACAGACTAGGTCAGCAGAACAGATTTTTATCCTCCTTCTAAAGCATCTCCCGGTTGATGTCGGGTTGCCCCACCATCGTGTCTGTTCTCTTTTATACATAACTCCAATTGGGTCGCGTATTACTTCTTGAAGGGTGGTTCAACAGGTGTCAATTTCCAGGTATGATCTAAACCACAGCTACCAAAGAATTCTGACCCTTCTTCTATTCTATACACTAATCTTAGAGTAATAAAGAAACAGCCACTTTCGGAGGGAGCCATAATAAATGTTTGTCCTCTTTGGAAATCGAATAATATTTTATTTGCTACAACGTAATAAAATACAGGGATTTTATATTCTTCATTCCGACCTGCCTCACCCACTACCACCTACTGACTCTACCCTTTCCTCTTACTAGAACATTTGATTATTTCATCTCACCTCACCTTCTGCTGAACCACTCATGTGTTTAATTTTGACTTTCATTCAGGGGAGGCGAGTCCCCTGTTAATTACTTTAGTGCTGATAATACTATTGATATTTACGATACTCCCAAATTTCTCACCATTCCCGAATTTCTTAACCTGGTGTATAATAGAGAAATAGAAGTCATATAGATGCAAACAACTCACTGAAGTTCGAATCTTAGTTTATCACGTACTACTTGCATGACCTTAGACAGTTTAGTCAAGATTAACCAGAAGACCAACACTTGTGTCTTGCTTATGTCTTGATTTCAGTAAACTAACTCAAAAAAGACATTTGTGAAACAATCGGAAAACTTTAGACGTGATAGCCAATAAGATTTTAGATATTTTTAAATGGCCCTTCACTTTCAGAGACGTACTAAACAATGTACAGATAATAATGTAATGTTTGCAATTTTCTTCAATACAATTTAGTGGAAGTCTATATGGATAGATGAGACAAGATTTACCATGTTGATTTTTGAAGCTAGTTGGTAGGTACAGGGAATTTATTATACTGTTATGTCAATATTTGGGTTTTAAAACATTTCTATGATAAAAGTCAAAATTTTAAAAAGAGAAAAAAACTTAAACTTACTTGTGGCTATTTGAGTTGAACCAAATTAGCTTACACTTCTTTTTTTAAAAAGGCATATCTGTGGAATTATTTTATTATCCCTAAGTCCCAGGTATTTCCTCAGAGACAAGAAAAATTCAAAAAACAACCCTAGCTTCCAAAGTTTCAATCTCCTTAAAGGCATTCAGAATCTTCTAAAAAAATTTTCCTCTTTCTTTCAACTTGTGCTTTAGAAACTGATTCAAGACTTTCAAGATGAAGTGCAAGAGAACATTTTGTTTTATACCCACATTAGCACTAAATAAATAATATCTATTATTAGAACCCTTTTGTGTAAATTAGATAAAAGTGTTCCTATTTCTGCTAAAGGCAATTTGTCTGGGGGACTTGCTTCCACCCTCATTAGGTGTTACTCTTCAGTGAACAAATTAAAGAAGTTTTTTTTTTTTTTTTTTTGATCAGCTTGTGATTATAGAATTTTTTTTCTAGTTTCCGGGATCTACTACCAGTTGAACTGAATTTTTTTTTTTTTTTTTTTATAGAAAATTACAGATTTACCACTCCTCCCTTCTTCACAGACACTGATGAGACAAACTATGCTTAAGCTCTTAATAGATGACACCTCTTTCCATATCACATGTAATTACACCCTTTACATAAATCCATGCACTAAAACACAGGCAATTCTTCTACCAATTTATAAAGGAAGAGAGAATGACACCCACTTTTTTGAAATCAAGCTTTTCATTTTGAGATAGTTGTAGATTCAGATGCAGTGACGGGCGTAATTCCATTTACATAGTTTTTCCCAGTGCTCACACCTTGCAAAACCAGAGCACAATGTCCCCATCAGAATATTGACCCTGACACAATCCATCAGTGTGGTTTGTATTGCCTCCATTTTACTAGTACTCCTTTGTGTAAGTCTACATAGTTCCATGCAATTCTATCACATGTATAGATCAACCCACTCATTTTTACTTGTGCGATTTTATCCAGAGACCATGTGTTAATCAAACTATTATAAAAATAATAGGTAACACTTATTTAGTGCTTAATATATAACCAACCGTGTTCTGCTTAGAACATGTATTAACTCACTCAAAATTCAGAACAAGCTTAAATGATAGGCACTGTTTATTATTTTCATTTTATAGATTAAAAAAGAAACCAAGTTACAGAGAGTTAAGAACCTCGGCCTTTATTTTTTACTTTATTTTTATTTTTATTTTTTTTTTTGTAGTTTTTGGCCAGGGCCAGGCTTGAACCCCCCACCCACAGTATATGGGGCTGACACCCTACTCCTTGAGCCACAAGTGTCACCCAGAACCTCAGCCTTTATTACATAACAAAGTAGGCACATAGCTAAACTCTGAATTAGGCAGTCTGATCCAGTGTCCATGTTTCTAATCTCTACACCATACACTGAACTAATAAGGTCATGTTTTAGCTCTTGTATGTTTTCTAAATGGGCACTAAATTAGGGTGTTTTTGAGCCAATGCCTATATTCAATATGTTATCTAATTCTACCACAGAAAAGCTATTCGTCGGCGCTTCTGAGTTCTGATCATAACACAGCCAGCCCCTATTAGCTGCGTGTCCTACTTTGCTGGTGTGGTGTGAAGATTAACTGAGACCACCCATCTAGCATGTGTTAGAGAGCTAATAATGAGTTGTTTTCCTTGTTTTCCCCTTCCAACTATTAATTCTTCTCCATTTCACCACAAGTAGGTCCTGACCATGTCACCATATGCCTAAAGATGTTCAGATACTGTTAGTATACACAGGGTGATAAAAAAATGTGTACACATTTTAACAAAGCAAGAAACTGTGAAATATTTATGATGTAGCATCAAATACTGTATTCAGTATTCAATGGGAACATCATTTAAATTCTGGGTTGTCTTAGAGGCAAGCAAATGATTCTTATGAATCTCATAGTCCTTTTAGAATCAATAATATCATTCATATATATTGCTTTAGTTAGAAACTTCAGTTAATAAAAAGTTTTGTCTTTAACCACACACATATTGCTAATGGCATGGTAATAGAAATTTAATAGTTGTGGCTACATGCCTATTCAACTGAAACTGGAAAAGACACATATCCAAAATTAACATTTCAGCTTTTTCAATACTACATGGTGACAGGGTAAGCGCAGTCTCTGTCTTCAGTGGAAATAGATACATACATGGTATTAATGAAAATGAATCAACAGGTTTATTTTTTCTAAATATTTTATGTTTATGGATTATTCTGTAAGACCTCAACTAAATGTTTATGATGGTCATTCACAATTTTCAAGTAGGATTTCAAAAGGGCCTAAGATAAAAGTAAATTTCAAACAAAAGAGATGTATGTAATATTGATATATCGGTTAAGGAGAGGTAAGCAGCTGTATTTCACATGCTGTAACGGAACAATTGGTCGTTTTTGTGATTTAACTTTATAGAATAGATTTCCTAAAAAGCAGATGGATAGCCAAGAAAACTTGCTGTCACAGCCCTTGTTCTAGTCTGCTAGGACTTAGACTAAGACTATTTGAAAGAACCATGAAGAAAATGATTAAGTGCCATTGTTCATCCCATTAATAATATAAAGGAAGGTTGCATTAACAAAGGCATTGTACGTTGATTTTCTTTCACCCAGCCCACTTGAGATATTTTATGTGAATCAAGGTTTAGGTTTCATAGTTGAAGCAAATTAAATAACTGATAATGTAGCATAATGGGAGTGGAACATATGTAATATTTGAATAACCCAATTTGCCAAGCCACAGTGGATAATGAATCATACGATCCCCTCGAGAGGCAGCCAGGCGAGCTCTGTTCTTCATTGTCCTACTCTGTGGAAAGTGATACGACATCGTCTCCTTCAGATAATTGTTATCAGACATCTATTGTTCTAACTCAGTGTCATTCACCCTTCTTCTAATCATAAGATTCCAGTTTTCTCTGACAGGCATCCCCTCCAAGAAGAAACAGGTGGTTTAATCTGGCCAACTACAGAATCTTATTTCCCTGGCTCTGGGATTAATTCCCATGGATTAATTCCCATGGATCCCAGTCAGAGCTCTGAGCTGGGATCTAGAAGGTGCAGTCTGGAGCTGTTGGAAACCATCTTGCTATGAAAAACTTGAGAGTTGAAGTGAGGAGAACAGCTAAACCCAAGGCACAGACAGACCAGGAAGATTTTATTTAAGCCTCTAATTTTGGCAGTTTGTGATGTAAGCCCTATCCCTGTGATTTCAGTTACTCAAACAGAAAATTCCTCTTTTTTTTTTTCCAGTGAAGCTTAAGGCAGTTTGAGTTGAGTCTTCTGACACCTGTGTCCTACATTCCACGTAGGTAGGGAGATGGACGGATGGATAGATATTTATAGCAGCCATCTATCCACTATCTACCTATCTCTGTGTATATGTGTATACATATATATATATACATGTATGTACATATACATACCAAGACAAATATGTGTGTATACATATATACATGTATGTACATATACATACCAAGACAAATATGTGTGTATACATATATACATGTATGTACATATACATACCAAGACAAATATGTGTATGTGTATATATGTGGCATCCATCTATCCATCTCCCTATCTATGTGTGTGTACATATATCTACATGTATGTACATGTACATACAAGACCTATATATATATAGGTCCTAAAACACACTGATACTCAGGAATGTAACTAATACTTCTAATGTGTTCATGATATTCTGAATACTATTCTATTTATTTCACATAATTATCTAATTCAATTCTTACAACCTTATCAGGCACACACTTCACTGCACAGCAAATTACACCAAAGTTTTCCTTTATTATTTTCTAATTCCTTAAGTCAGTAATTTAGGAGAAGCTTATTTAGTGAATCTGACTCATGGTTGCTAATGTTTAGTCAAACCATCATTTAAGGCAGCAGATTACAGAAGGTTTGACTGAGACTGGTGTGTCCACTTCCAAGATGGAAGAGTGAGTAAACTAACCACACAAGGCCAGAGCTTCTACTGAGCAATTAAAGTGACACTGTGTCATTGGTTGCAAGTCAGCTCCTGACAATGCCATGGCTGCCAGCGGGCAGGGACAATGGGGGCCGTGTTGAAGGCTGGCTACCACCGGTGCCTCCTGGGTACCTCTGCTTCTAAATGAGGAAATTAAGGCTTAGAATATTCAAGTAACTTGGAGCCATTAAGTGGTGGAACAAGATTTGGCATCCAGCCAGTCTCATTCCAGAACCTGTTCTCTTAACCACTCCTTATCAAGGCAGGAGTCTTGAACTCAGTTCTGCAAGTCAGCTTTCAGGGGACACAGGCCAGCAGAGAAGGGCAAAGGAGTTCTTCAGGGGTAAAAACAGAATTACAAGCCTAGTATCCTTACAATAACTTACTTAGAAAGAAGAAAATTACAGATAGTGTGAGCAAAAGTCATCTTATGTACTGCATCCTTTTTTTTTAGGAATCTCCTCCAATATTTTTTAACTCACAAAAATCTCCTAAATAGTAATATTTCATACTTATTCCTTCTTCTGTCTTGGTTTATATGTTCTCTCTCTCTTCATCCTTTCATGTTGATTTTTTTAAAAACCAATAGTGTATTTAGAAATTTTAACCCATCATAAATCTTTTCCCCCTTCCCTTGTCCATCTCTGGTGATCACTGTTTTATGCTCTATTTCTGTGTATTCAGCTTTTTTTTGTTTTTTATATTCTACCTGAAATGAGAATTTTACATATAAATGGGGTCATGGAATATTTTTCTTTCTGCGGCTGGCTTGTTTCAGTTATCCTCAACTTTCACTCGTGTTGTGGCAAATGGCAGGATCTTCTTCTTTAAGGGTGAATAATATTCCATTGTGCATGTGTGTGTGTGTGTGTGTGTGTGTATGTGTGTGTGTACGTGTGTGTCATAGTTTCTTTATCCATTTGTCCCTAAACAGACACTTAGGTTGTTTCCATATCTTGGCTCTTGTGAATAATCCTGCAATAAATGACGAACGTGGGAGTGTGGATGGTTTTACACGGTAATGATTTCATCTCATTTGGATTTATATACAAAAGAAGGACTGTCCCTGAAGGACAGTGAGTAGTCCAGCAGAAGTAATACCCTTTTGTGCTTGAGTGTGATGTTGTTACGTTACAGAATTATATGCTTATGATTTTGCCGTAAAAGGCTAGTGTATATTACCAGCTAATGAAAAAGGGGCATTAATTGTGCCTTTATTTGTGCATGTGATTCTGTTACATAACAGAACACTTGAGTGTAAAAGGTGTTACTTCTACTGACCTCTGTACTTTTAATTTTTTTTGAGAACAACTATACAGTTTTTCACAATGGCTGTACCAATCCACATCCCAATTAACAGTGAACGAAGATTCCTTTTTCTCCACACCTTCACCCACATTGTTATTTTTTATTTTTTTAATAGTAGCCATCCTAACAAGTGTAAGGTGACATATGATGGTGATTTTGATTTACATTTCCCTGGTGATTACGCATATTGGGCATCTTTTCATATACCCATTGGCCATTTTTATGTCTTTGGAGAAATGTTTATTCAATTTATTTACCCATTACTCAATAAGGTTATTTATTTGCTGCTATTGAGTTGTATGATATTTTTAAAAATAAATTTTGGATATTAACCCTTCTATTATATACATGTGGTTTGCAATTTCTTCCCCAATCCCTAGATAGCCATTTCACTTTGTTGATTGTTTCCTTTGCTGTGCACAACCTTTTTGTTTTTATGTAGTCCTGATTAGGTTTACTTTTATAGCCTGAGAGTTTTGGTTATATCAAAAAGAAAGAAAAGAAAGAAGGGAGGGAGGGGGGAAGGAGAGAGAGAGAAAGAAAGAAAGAAAAAATAAATTATTGCCATGACCAATGTCAAGAAGCTTTTCCTGTACATTTTTTTTCTAGGAGTTTTATGGTTTCAGGTCTTTCATTTAGGTCTTTTGTCCAGTTTGAGTTGATGTTTTTGTATGGTATAAGATAATGGTTCAATTTCATTGTTTTGCAAGTGGAAATCCATTTTTCCCAGAGCCACTTATTGAAGAGGCTGTAGTTAAACTTTCACAGATCTTTAAGTACGGCATGCTATTTTCTCACCCTTCAGTACGGTATTCCATTCACCGGATATGGGTTTACTTACCCATCAAGATGAATTCTTCTTGTATCAGTAAGATCTATAGTTTCTTTCCCACTTTTATTGCCAGAATTTCAATCCATACTCTAATCATCTCTGGCAACTTTCTGCTGGGCTCATGAATTAAATACCCTGAATGTTTATTTGTTATAAATTATGAACATTTGGAATTATGGAATTTTGTATAGACAAATTTGTTTTAACAATGAAATAACCACTTCTCTTGATCAAGTGTTACAATGAAATATTAGTGTTCTATAGATTATAAGAATCAGTAGACTACATGGAGGACAGACTAGAAGTTGTGATCTATGAGGAATTATTATAAAGCTGTTTATGGATGTTTTCCCAGTGATTATTGGACTTAATATTTTCCAAGGGGATAATTTTTTTTTTTAATTGAGAGTCTATAATTGGTTTCATCAATATAGGGAAGTGCCTTAGTTCAAAGTAATCCAGCGTGATAAAATAACATTTTATTTTATCTTATTTATTTTTGAGACAGCGTCTCACTCTTGTTACCCTGGGTAGAGTGCCATGGAGTCATTGGGCTTAAGCCATCTTCCCGCCTCAGCCAGCTGAGCAACTGCTACTACAGGCAACCACCACAAGGCCACACCGTCTCTTTTTCTATTTTTAGTAGAGACAGAGTCAGGTCTCACTCTTGCTCAAGCTGGTTTTGAACTCCTGAGCTCAAGCAATCCACCATCCTTGGCCTCCCAGAGTGTTGGGATTACAGGCAAAGAGCCACGGCGCCCAACCTTTAAAATAATATTTTTTGAGGTACCTTTCTTGAGTTTGGCAATAAAACTCCATGCTCAGGGCCAAGCAGAACATAATAATGAAACAAAATTCTTATAAGTTTTATTATTTTTTTATTGTCCTAAAGGATTGCCACATATTTTCTAGAAATTTTGTGATCTAAAATTGCTATTGTCTTTGGCTCTGATTTAACTGGTAAGCTACTTATCCTGAATTCTGAGACATTTGTGATGAAACCATAACTAGTGAAAGAGACCCTGTATTTAGAAGGCTACAGTTTCTGCAGAAAGAACTGTAGTACTTCAGTCTAGTGGAAGGAGGAGGGAAGGAGATATTAAAATCAGATAAAATATAGCTGACAAAAGTACTTCAGCTACTTGAGGCAATTGCTTGAAAATGGCAATTTTCAACACGAGATACATATGAACAACCAAGAGGGTTTGATTTTGAGATTAATGAAGCTATAAAACTAAATTGCCACCTATGTGCATTCTTACTTTTCAAATATGAAAAACTTTAAAAACTAAACTTTATGGATTATAGTCTTTCTGGGAACATTAATAAAAGTTTGACCAAACCTAAATTATATTTTCCACAACCTTTTTAAAGACAAATGAAAAAAGAAAACAAACCTCAACCAATTATAGTAACTGTGCTATGTAGGAGGTTTGCAAATATATGATACATTTTGACAGCTGTTTTTCTACTGGAATTCTATCAAGGCAATCACTGAAATATTTTGGAATGCTTAAGATGAGAGAACGCTAAATTTGTAGCTGTGCTGTAGCCCCGGCGGCCCTAGAGTCCCAAAGTGTGTTTTGGTGGCTACACTGCTACCAGATCCTGGAGTCAGCCACGTGGTGTAACCTGGATCCCCTGGTGATTAATGCAAAATGTTTGCTTTAAATGGAACCCATCACCACTCAAAACATTTCTACTTTTTGCACAAAGAGATTTGTCCTTCTGATTTACTTGATCAATAAAATGGAGAATTAAGATAGTCAGAGATTGTCCCCATAAAATGAATTTAACGACTAGAAAATAATACTCGCACACTTGTAAATAACAGAATGGTGGTCAAAATACAGGAAGGAATGAGTGGAAGTTTCAGGTGCTGACCCTTGACCTTGTCACTGACCGGAGTAGCTTAGATGGTGTCCTGTTGTGTGGGCTGGCCCGTGAATGTGTATAGTGATTATGTAACCTCATATACATAAGGTGGTTAATCTCAAATTCCCTTTTGTTGTCATTGTTCTTACTGTTGTGTGTGTTTTATTTACAATGACATTAACCTGAATCTTAGGAAAAAAACATCGTTTCTGATTCTACTCCACCTCTTCCCGGTCTTCACTCCAGTTCAGTGATCTTTGATTAAATTTGTTACAGCCCAGCTGGGTTCTAAGGCATCGAAGACAGAGGTTCTCAACCTTCCTATGGCCATGACCCTTTAATACAGTTCCCATGCTGTGGTGACCCCCCACCATAAAATTATTTTCGTTGCTATACTGTATTAAAGGGTCACGGCATTACGAAGGTTGAGAACTACTGGAGGGGAACCTGAGTGTAACACCCACTCTGATTCTCTCATTCTCTTCCAGTATTTCCTTTCTGCACAGCAAAGTGTCTCCCTCACACTCCCTAAGAACAACCCGGGGAACCGTGGTTAGTAACAATCATGGGGCTGGCATGTGGCAAACCCAAGTTTTGCGGAAGTATCAGCTGCAGGCCCTTTTTATAATAAGTCCCTGCAGTTATCTGTTAGAGTCTCTGAGCCCGCACTGTGTGAAAAACAACCCACAATATTTAAGGCATACTATCAATACCATTCCCTAATTCTGTCCTTCACTTTTCTCAGAACAAAAAGCACATGGGGTCCTTTCCTCTCCACTTTTGTTGACATTATCCTGTCTTCCAGGATTAAAATATGTATATTTTAATAATATATATTTAATTATAATATATATTTTTTAATTATATATATATATATATTGAATCCCCACTGACACAGGTCAGGTGTCAGTTCCTCCAGGAAGCCTGCTCTCACATTTCCAAGACAAGCTGTGTCCTTCCAAGCCCTGTCTCCTTACGCTGCTGGTTCTCAAACTGCAGTGTGCACCAAAATCCCCTGGAGGGTTTGCTGAGATACAGGCTCCGGGGACCCACTTTCTAAGTGTCTGATGCCATTGGTCTGGAACGGGACTGAAGGTTCAGAGGATGCTGATGTCGCTAAACTAGGGCTTACGGTTTGAGAACCCTTGTTCTACGTTTTAATTAAATGCAGAAAAAAGACAATGTATTCTACACACAGTTTCCCCAATTCAACTGTGAGCTCCCTGAAGGCAGAAGAGTAGGTCTTATCTATCTTTATATATATATATATGTTCAGTCCCTGGACACAAGGCCTGACACTCAGTAACACAGAAATTCATAGGTTTGGGAGTTAGGCAGAAATAGATCTGTAGCCTCACTTGACTGGTAACTAACGGAGCTGTTAGATGACGTGGGTGATTTCCCTGTTATGTCTTCAGTTTCCTCATCTCCATTTGAGGATTAAAATGTAGTATCTGCCACATCGAGTTGTCCTGAGAACATTATGTTTAATATATTGGCATATATACCACACATAGGTAATACATAATCCTCACTGCGGGGTGTGTGTCTGTGTGTGTGTGTGTCTCTGTGTGTGTGTGTGTCCCTATGTCTGTTTGTCTCTGTGTGTGTCTGTGTGTGTGTCTGGGTGTGTGTGTGTCTCTATGTCTGTGTGTCTCTGTGTGTTTCTGTGTGTGTGTATCTCTGTGTGTCTGTGTCTGGGTGTGTGTGTGTCTCTCTCTCTGTGTGTATGTGTGTCCCTATGTCTGTGTGTCTCTGTGTGTTTCTGTGTGTGTGTCTGTGTCTGGGTGTGTGTGTGTCTCTCTGTGTGTATGTGTGTCCCTATGTCTGTGTGTCTCTGTGTGTGTGTATCTCTGTGTGTCTGTGTCTGGGTATGTGTGTGTCTCTCTCTGTGTGTATGTGTGTCCCTATGTCTGTGTGTCTCTGTGTGTTTCTGTGTATGTGTATCTCTGTGTGTCTGTGTCTGGGTGTGTGTGTGTCTCTCTCTCTGTGTATGTGTGTCCGTATGTCTGTGTGTCTCTGTGTGTTTCTGTGTGTGTGTATCTCTGTGTGTCTGTGTCTGGGTGTGTGTGTGTGTTTCTGTGTCTGTGTGTGTCTGTATCTCTGTGTGTGAGCAGTGACGAGTTCATTGACTACTCCATCATAGAACTGGGTAAGCAGTTACTGTATTAGATTCACGAACACTTTGGTTTGCGGGTCCCTTTGCTGTTTGCTCAGCAGATGCTGCTCTGGGGGCAGGGAAAGCTGGAGGGAGGGCAAAGCCATTATATGGAGAGGACAAGGAGGCATGTAACAGGCGTCTGAAACGTAGTTTTCTGTGGTAACTGGAAAGTTCTTGTTTATTAAAAGCGGTTTAGAGTTAGACAATATGTTCTTGGATTTTCAAAGCTTTGGTTTTCAGTGGACTGGGCAAGCCTTTAAATTAAGTGTGGTTGACTTAACATAAATATCGAATCCTTCCTCGTCTCCTCCATCTGCCCTCCTCAGCACGTGGCCGGCTCACTTGAGAACTGCTGAAATGCAGTTTTTGAGTAATGGTTAACATATAGGACATGGTTAGTGTTCTATCTTAAATATGGGAGAAACTCTCAACCCGTGCAGGCGCTGAGCCCAATGCAGGGAGCTGCCTAAAATTGCACAGAGATGTTGCTCCCGAGAAGGAGCCCACACGGTATCCCACAGGCGTCCCGCAGCTTGGGTGGGAGTTGTTCTCAAAGCCTAGATGCTGGGGATCTGTGACATGGATGCTGCCACTGCACTCACCACCCTGCTGTGGGCTGCTCTTGAGACTTGGGGTGTGAGCAGGCTGTACCCCACAGCTCTGGCCCACACTGCTTGCTGGGAGATGCCCTTCCCCCATCAGGTCATAGGCCTGTGGTGCCATTTTGAGAAGTAATGCTGGGCTGCACCCCACACTCCGGGTGAGCTGGGGCTGAAGCAGCAGCAGCCGCTGCCCTGCCTGAGAGAGAGAGAGAGAGAGAGAGACTCACCTCTCTTACTTATACCTGGTACAGTACCTACTGCCCTGCAGGGGGCTGCCGTGAGGCCCAGACACCAACAGACCGCAGTACTCACAGCTTCTTGTCCAGGCTGCTCCAGGGAACCAGGCTCTCCTACACATACCTAGCACAGTAACTACCACCCTACGATGGGTGGCTACGGGACAAGAGATCAGCCGGCCCAACCCACGGCAGCTGCCTGCAAAGTTAGCATTGATTGTGTGGGTCCCCAAAGGAGTCTCCACCATTGCTACCACCACCACCCAAACACCAGCCCACTGCTCTCACCATTCACCTCTGAGCAAGCCATCTGGAGGCCCAAGAATGGTTCCTCTGGGACCCACTAACACCAGTGTCAGTGTAAGTGGCTCTGGGACCTAAAAGCACACCCCCAATGCTGTCAGCACCTGAGCCATAAGACTGGCTCCAAGTCCTCAGCTAACATTCACCACGGCCTCAACTGGCAACCACACACCTGAGAAGACCCCGATACCACTGACCCTGGGGGCTGCTGAAGAAATCATACAAAGATCAACTTCCCTTGGCACCCAAAGTCAAAGTGTCCTGCTCAAACAACATATGTACATCTTTACCAAAAAAGTCTCCCAAATGAAGCCAATTTCAAAAAAGTGGAAGAAGTGACTTCTATGGCAGCTGCACAGAAGTGACGGAGGATACACGGAAAGCAAAGAAATGTGGCAACACCCCTGGATTAAAAACTGTCCAGCAATGGATCCCAGTCAAAAAGAACTGCTCAGAATGCTAAGGAACTATTAAAACATTGATTTAAAAGACACATCATGACATTCAAGGGAAATCTGAAAACCATTACTAATATATCAGAAAATCAATCCAGGATATGAATAAGAAATTTACCAAGGAGAAAACTATCTTTCAACAAGCAAGCAAAGAAACAGAAGTTGTTAATCTTAAAAAATTTACTAAAGGAAATGTGGAATATATTCAAAAGCTTCAATGATAGGCAAGATCGAGCATAATAAAGAATCTGAGAACTTGTAGTCAGGTCTGTTGAAATAATCCAGCCAGACAAAAATAAAGAAGAAATAATAAAAAACAAAGCTTTTGAGACATCTAGAACTACAAAAAAAGACTGAAATTATGAATTATAAGTATTCCTCAGGGGAAAGAGAAATCAGAAAGTTTAGAAAATGTATTTAAGGAAATAAGCAAGGAAAACTTCCTGTTGTCTAGCAAACGAGTTAGACAAACCAGATTATCAATGACCTAGTGATCCCCAGGAAAATACATTGCAAAAATGCCTTCACTGCTGCAAGTTAGATTCAGAATGTCTAAAGTAAAAAAAAAAAATTTAAAGAATCACCTATAAAGGATACCCCCTCCCCGACTAATAGCAGAGTCCTCAACCTTAGAGATGACATCTTCAAAGTGCTAGAAGAAAAAAATGTCAGTCAAGAATTTTATCTTTTGCCAGAATAAGCTTCAAGAATGGAGAAATAAAGTTATTCCCAAACAAGCAAATGCTGAGAGAATTCACCACCACTAGACTTATCATTCAGCATAGAATTGAAAGTCTTCACCAGAGCAATCAAGCAAGAGAAAAAAGGAAAAGGCATCTTAACTTAAAAAAGGAAGCCAAATTATCCCTTATTGCTGACAATGTGACTTTACATTGAGAAACTACTAAAAACCTCACCTAAAAAATTCTTAGTTTTGGGGTAGCACCTATGGCTCAGAGAGTAGGGCGCTGACTCCATATACGGAGGATGGTGGGTTTAAACCCAGCCCCGGCCAAACTGCAATGAAAAATAGCCAGGTGTTGTGGTGGGTGCCTGTGGTCCCAGCTACTGGGGAGGCTGAGGCAAGAGAATCACCTAAGCCCAAGAGCTGGAGGTTACTGTGAGCTGTGATGCCACAGCACTCTACTGAGAGTGACAAAGTGAGACTTTGTCTCTACAAAAAAAAAAAAGATTCTTAGATTTGGTAAAGGAATTCAATAAAGTTTCAGTATACAAAATCAACATATAGAAATCAGTAATGTTTCTATGTAATGAGAAACAGTCTAATTGAGCACAAAATGAAGATGGCAATTCCATTTACAATAGCTATGAAACTAGGATTATGTTTTACCAAGGAGGTGAAAAACTTCAAAATGCTGATGGAAGACATTGTAAATGACACATACAAATGCAAAAGTATCTCCTGATCATGAATTTGAGGAATTAATATCATTAAAGGGATAATACTGCCCATAGCAAGTTACAGGTCCCGTGCAACCCCTATCAAAATACCAACGTCGTGATTCACAGTATTGGGAAAAACAATTCTAAAGTATATATGGTAACAAGAAGCCCAAATAGCCAAAGTAATCTTGAGCAATAAGAAAAAAGATGGAAGCACGTTGCCTGACTTCAAATTATACTACAAGGCTGTAGTTACCAAATCAGAAGGGCACTGGTATAAAAATAGATTATCTAGTTCAATAGAAAATAAGGGAAAACCCAGAAATAAAGCTACATAGTTGCAGCCAAGTGAGTTTTGACAAAGTAAACAAAAGCATTCATGAGGGAAAGAACACGCCTTTCAATAAATGGTGCTGGGAAAATTGGATGGCTATGTACAAAAGAGTGAAACTGGACCCCTATATCTCACCATATAAAATAATCAACTAAAAATGAATTAAAGACTTGACTGTGATACCTGAAGCTATAAAAATAATAGAAGAAAACATAGGGGTAACTATTCTAGATGTTGATAGGATTCTAGGGAAGGAATTCACGAGTAAGACCTCAGAACCACGGTCAACAAAACCCAAAATAGGTAAATTAGAGTTGGTCAAACTACCAAGCTTCTGCACAGCAAAATAATCAAAAAAGCGAACGTATAAACTACATCATGGAAGAAAATATCTGCAAACCTTACATCTAAAAGTAGCCTAAAATCCAGAATTTATAAGGAACCCAAATGATACCACCACACAAAACCAAATAACCCCAATAAAAAGTAATCTAAGTACACAAATAGACATTTTTCAAAAGAAGGCAAAAAAATTGACCACAATAAGTATCTGTAAAAAACATCTTCGACATCAGTAATCATCAGAAAAGTGCAGATTAAAACCACAAGAAAGTATCCATTTATGCCAATCAGAGTGGCTGCTCCATTAGAGGGTTACTCGGGCACATAGAAATGTTACTGATTTCTGTACGCTGATCTTGTATACTGAAACTTTATTGAATTCCGTTACCAATAGAATGCAGTTCTATTGAACTACATAATCTTTTGTTAAAAAGACAAACCCAAAAGAATAAAAAAAAACAGATGTTGCAGAGGGTATAGAGGAAGGGGAAGTCCTAAAAACCGTCGGTAAGAATGTAACTAAATGCAGCTTCTCCGGAAATCAGTATGGAGATTCTCAAAGAATTAAAAGTAGGACTACCATATAGAACAATAATTCCACCACGTGGACTCTATCCACAGAAAATAAATCAATATTTAAAGAAGATACTTGCACTTGTCTGTTTATCGCAACTCTATTTATAACAGGGAAGAGATGGAATCAACTTAAGTGTCCATCAACAGAGGATTGGATAAAGAAAATGTGTGTGTATACACACACACACACACACACACGCGCACACACACGCACGCACACAGCGGGGTATTACTCAGCCAGAACAATGAAGCATGTCATGTCTTTTATAGCAACGTGGATGGAACTGGAGGCCATTATCTTAAGTGAAACATCTCAGACATGGAAATACAAATAATGCATGTTCTTACTTACCGGCAGGAGCTGAAGAATGTGAACACGTGTGAGCAGAGTGTGGAATGACAGACAGCGGAGACTCGGAGGTGGATGACGGGAGGCTGCTTGGTGGGTACCGTGTGCCTGGCTCCAGTGACAAAGCACGGAAGACCCTGACGTCACCACAGTGCAACACATCAGGGCAGCAAAATAGCACTTGTGCCCCCATAAATATACACAAATTAAAACATTTTTAATTCATAAAAATATTTTCATAGTACTAAATAAGTAACCGGATTTTGAAACTATGGTTTTAATAGCTTTTTATCTGGCATGGGTTATCCATACCACAAAGAAAGCTGATGAAACAGGATCTACGAGTGACGTAGATTGACTAAGGTATTGACTTTTTGTAAATAAAATGGTCATTTTTCTTTGTCGTTGTACTCTGAAAAGTTTAGTGAAATATTCTTTAAAGTAAAATTCAAATGAAGGGAAAATGCATCATCATTGTTACTAGATAAATGATTGAGATGTTGTTGACAGGCTTTTCAGTAAGTTCACATACACAAAGGACAATAAAGGCTACATTTTAAAGGGTTTGTTCCAAATCAACTTTATGAATTATTAAACCAGAAGCTTTTTATTCTTCTGACCAGTGCTCGCAGAAGGAATCATGATGGCGAGTCAATCATATCTCACCTATTTGCCTGGGCGCTTCCTTCCAGATTCTTCTCAAGTTCTGTACAGTTATGGCATCAGCTAAGCCTAGGTCAAAGGAGAGCAAAATAGACTCTAGGTCAAATTGGAATCAGCCAAACCCTGGTGTAAAAACAGGTGCCCCTACCTTCACAAGAAAGGTTGAGTCAAACCTCAAATCCATTTTTTTTTTCCCAGAGCACTCTGATTGTTCACATTCCGGCTCCTGTAAATTTCAGCAGAAATACAATCCTTATGTTTTTGAATCATTTTCAACTAATTCAGCACAACCATGTTTTGCAAGTGCTTTTTGATGTCAGAGAAACATGTTGTTTTGTTTCTATAAAGCTATTTTTTTGTTGTTGTTGAAACAGGAAGTCACAAAACAGCGTGAAGAACAAAACACTGTTTTTCAAAACCTAATTGAAACCTTCAGGATGAATTAGTCTAAAAAGTATCTAAATATAATTATTCAGAACTTCAATCAAAATATTTGAAAACATTCTTATCTCAGATACCTGGCTTACTTTACAGAAGACATTCTAGATGCAGGGACTGCAGGGATGGAAAGGGAGTAAATAGCTATTTTTAAATATGTTTTGAATGCAATAGGACAGAGGTTTCAGCTTATCCACTTTGAGGCCTAGCATTACTCAAATGTTTTCAGAACTCAATGAGTTCTTTAAGTTGTGATATATATGGTTATCTTACTGTTTATTTTTCACTTATTCTCATTCTGTCATATTTAATTTTAAAACAATAATGTAATTAGGGATTCTGTAAAACATGCTGTTAAAACGATTTCATGATGAGCTGCTATGATGCTGGCTTATTAGTTGTCATCATTGAGCACTTTAGATGTCCCCCCACCATCGTAAAAGCTGCCAGATTCACTCCACTCTTTCCACCATCAAAAAGAAGTCTTTGATATTTGAAAGCTCCAGTGCTAGGAAGAAATTCTGGGAAAATCATCAATATTTGCAGTAGGTCGCACCATGCCTTCCAGTCATTACTTCCTCTACACCTCAAGGGATTTGAAAAGAATAGTTGTCTTTCTCTTGGACTTTCTGAAGTCTAATTAATATCCATTTAATTATGGTAAATTTCATAAATTTGAAATAATGCCATCATTAAAAATTTACAGTATGTTACAAACTTTCTTCTATATTACGCAATGACTTATTAATTTGTATAAATTTAAGTAACTTCATTACACCAAAATCTCTCCCTGACATTAAATGAGATCCTGGAATCATCTGTCTTTTATTGGCAAAAAGTTAAATGGCAAGGAATCTGATGTGAAGGATGTATTTTAAAAAGTAATATAAAATTATGTGTAAGAGAGCAGAGAGTGAGCTTAATCTCTTACATCATCTGCATAGTAGAGTTGAAATAAATTTTCAGATTTACATATCTCATCAGTAATGGGGACCTAATTCAAATCCAATTTGATGGAGCCCAAATTCCATTTACATTCTTTTATTTCCTGTACAAATATTAAGTGCACGTATGTTTGTGGAAGAACTCACAGCCTGTTAGGAAGTCAGACATGTAAGAACACAGTGAGATAAAGGAGACCATTACAATCCACAGAGACAGGAGCATTATCAAGGAGGCGATTGTCAGGGCTGCCTGGACAGGCCGGAGATCTCACCAACACCAGTGAAATACGGTCTTAAACATTATCAGGATTTTGGCAATGAAATTAAGGATTGAAAATATTTCCCTCAAAGAGATTCAAAGTAGACATATTCAAAAAGAATAAAGGCTAAGTTAATAATATTTAATATGCGGAATATAACTCGTTGTATTTCATGTATACTATATAAAATACAGTCTGACAATTAAGTTCGTGAACTCGTCCGAGAAAAAGTGCTATCCACCTCATAGCTGAACATCACTCTGGCCACTGGATGGCCAAGGAGAGTACATCCAAGGTGACCAGAGTGACATCCAGCAATGAGGTGTGCAGCACTTTTTCTAGGATGAGTTTGCAAACGGAATTGTCAGACCTCATATGACAACAGCTCTGATGGCCATTCCAGAAATAGAGTTTCACAGTTGCTGTGAAGGGTGGACGAGGTTCTGGTCTTGGTGTACGGCTTCCCAGGAGCACTTGGAAGGTGACGCTGGTGATATTCAGCAATGAGTATGTGGCACGTTTTGTAGGATGCGTTTGTGAACTTAATTGTCCTACTTCATATTTCATTTAGCTTAAAATCTATAAAATACTATACTTTTCCAAGTTTTATTAAAACAGACATATAATAAATGTCTAGACCTATAGCGAGAGCAGGGAAGGTGGTCTCAGTTATTCCTTCAAATAGGTTTTGCAGCCCTTGTGAGTTCTCTTCTTTGCCCTCAGCGGTGCTTATGATTCTTATATTCAGTCATTATACATAACCCCATGTTTGTCACAGCTTTGTTCTTTGCTCTTAATTCTCTGTTCTTTATTTTCGAACTGAGTTAATTGGAAAGAGTTGTCTCCCAGCTCTGAGATCCTTTCTTCTGCCTGACTTAATCTATTCTTAAAACTTTCCAAAGTGCTTTGTGTTTCCTTAAATGGAATTTTCATTACCAGAATTTTTTCTTTTTGGCTTTTTCTTTAAAGCCTGTCTCTTTAAGTCTATCTCTTTACTGAAATTTTCATTCATTTCCTGAACGTGTTTTCTGATTTCTTTGAGTTGGTTTTCCATTTTCTTTTGGATTTTGTTGAGTTTCCTTGCAATCCATATTGGGAATTCTTTATCTGTCATTTCATTTATCTGGTAGCCATTGCCTGAGAGTTGGTATTCCTTTTTTAGGGTGTCCGTCATACTTCCAGAGCTCTTTTGCTGATTTTTTTCTCCTCTAGAGCAGCCATTGCTTCTTATTTTGGGATATCCTTTTGTTTAAATGGGACATCACCCCACCCCTGACTCACATGGGTGTATTTGTCATCTGTGCTGGGTAAGAACCTTTGGCTTTGTGTGTAGGTGCTTTGATGGTGATCTAGGTCCTTGATCGCTGCCCTAGCCATAGACGTCCCTAGTGTGGTGGTTTTCTCGATTGCTGGTTTGGTGTAGGCTGGAGCAGTGTGAGCTGTGTGGGTATGAGCAGATTTCCTGTCTTGCTTTCATGGGAGAGAATGGAGGTCTTTGAAATCCTTTTCTTTCCCCAGCCCTGTGGCCTTCCTATCAGTCTAAATTGTACTGGCATGCCTAATTTAATCTCTGAGACAGGAGGTGTTGCTTGTGGGTGAGAATCCAGGCAGTCGTTGTTGAGTTCCCAGACTGGGCATTTGCTCAACCAGGTTTCAGTGTACTGGCAGCTTACGGTTGCAGGTGGTCCTTTGCAGAGCACTGGACTTTGGAGAAGTTTCTGCAGCAGTGGTGGAAGATCAGGGAGGGCATCTTGGGGCACAGATGCAGTGCTGGAATCTCTCAGCAGTGATCTAGGCCACACTTGCAGGGGTCCTCAAACTATGGCCTGCAGGCCACATGAGGCAGTGTGATTGTATTTGTTCCCGTTTTGTTTTTTTACTTCAAAATAAGATATGTGCAGTGTGCATAGGAATTTGTTCATAGTTTTTTTTTTTTAAACTATAGTCTGGCCCTCCAACAGTCTGAGGGACAGTGAATTGGCCTCCTGTTTAAAAAGTTTGAGGACCCCTGCTAGAGACACAGAGTCAGAGCTTAGGGCTCTGGTGTGTGAGCCTCAGAGCGAGACTGCGGAGAAGCCAGAATGAAGGTTTTCTGACAGGGCCTGGCAGCCAGGAGCAGTCGCTCAAGCCTCACAAGTGAAAGCCAGCATGCTGACATCCCTTTGTGCTGTTGGGGAGGAGAACATGGCTATGGGACACCAGGTCCAGCTTGGAGGAGCCTCCTATCCGAGAGGCTCTCCCTCCCACTCCAGTAGGGGCGATATGGAGCCAGCAGCCACACTCTGCACCCAGAGCTCAGGACAGCTTTAGCTGCTGCCCAATCCCCACCACACCCGTTGTCCCATGTCTGTGCACAGACTCCCAGCAGCTTCCAATCTGTGGCAGCAGAGAGAGCCCTCTCCCAACTCAACCGCAATGCCTGCTCAGTGAGCATAATGCCTCCCGGCCCCATCCTGCACACCTCCCGGTGTGCTTTTGGTATCATCAAATGTATCTGATGTTTTTGCATTTGTCCACACCAACAGTTCTGAAATGCTTCTCTGTGGCTATACCATGTTCCTTCTGAGAAGAGCTGGTAGGCACCTGCTTCCCATTTAACCTTTCTTTTGAAGTTCCCAGCTGCTTCTTAGTCCACCGTCCGTCAGCAAGTTCTTGAAATATATTTTTTGTTGCAGTGGTCATTGTTATTTAGCAGGCCCGGGCTGGGTTTGATCCCGCCAGCCTCAGTGTATGTGGCTTAGGCCATAGTTTAAGCAATTTCTTAAAATATAAATTTATAAATATAAATTCCTTGAAATGGGTTATGCCTCCCAAGACCCAGCCATTTCTTTCTCTTCCTCCTTCGCTAGGATTCATTCTCAGGTGAGATGATCTGTCCTTTGTCACTGTGCAGATTGAGGAGCCATGAGCTCTGTCCCCAGCTTCTGGCAGGTCCCAACATCCTGCAGAAGGCTGTCTTGAATATCAGAAAAAGAACGTACTTACCAGCAGCTTATGGAGATTGTGGCCTCACTTCTTCCTATACATTCTTAAAAATTAGGTAAACAAATACTGATGCTGATTTATTTCTTGATGGAATAGGGGGGTTCCTGAGTAAATTCTACCTGCCACTCATTATGAACATAACCACGGATATTAGCATTTAACAGAGTCCTTTTGAAGAGATTAATCCATGATCTCTATGTCTTACCGATATTTATGATTTCAGACAAAGATACTTTGCTTTCGTTTGAGTTCCTATTACTAAACTGCGAACCATTAGGTATTTTTTTCTTTTGAGACAGAGTCTCATTATGTCACCTTCGGTAGAGTGCTGTGGCATCACAGCTCACAGCAACCTCAAACTTTTGGGCTTAAGCGATTCTCTTGCCTCAGCCTCCCAAATAACTGGGACTACAGGCACCACCATAATGCCTGGCTATTTTTTGTTGCAGTGGTCATTGTTATTTGGGTTTGATCCCGCCAGCCTCAGTGTATGTGGCTGAGACCATAACCACTGTGCTATGAGTGCCAAGCCAGATCCATTAGGCATTTAATGAGCACCTACCATGTGACAGGCTCTGTACCAGGATCTGGGGTTGTAAAGGTGTCTTTGAAGAACTTGACAGGCAAATACAGAACCAAATAAAAGGTAAAACATATGTATGATTAAAGACTTTCCAAAGAAATTCATTCAGCGAGTATTTATTTAACTCCTACCATAAGCCAGTCACTGTTTTGAGATGTTCACTAGAGATATGTTAAAAAGAGGAGAAAAACAGGCTTGGCGCCTGTAGCTCAGCAGCAGGACGGGACGCCAGCCACATACACTGGAGCTGGCGGTCCGAACCCAGGCTAGGTCTGCCAAACAACAATGACAACTACAACCAAAAAATAGCCCTGCATTGTGGCACCTGTAGACCCAGCTACTTGGGAGGCTGAGGCAAGAGACTCGCTTAAGCCTGAGAGTTTGAGGTTGCTGTGAGCTGTGACGCTACGGCACTCTGTTGAGGGGGACATAGTAAGAATCTGTCTCAAAAAATAAAATAGAACAGTGCAGACACCCACTGTTGGAAAGGAAAAGAGAGGAACAGAAACATAATGTATACTGTGTATACTGATTTATGTGCAACTTCAGAGGATCTCATGGCTAGAGTTCTGAGATGAAAGCTATTGAAACTTTGTCTGTACATGTGTGCATTTGGATACGCTTTGTGTATAATATGGCACCCACATTGACTTATAAATAAAAGGAGCTCTTTATTAAGCAAATTAAAAAATAAATAAATAAAATAAACAAAAGAAAAAGAAAAATAGCAAAAATCCCTGCCCTGTGGGCTTTACTTTTCAGTGCCTTTGTGTTTTTGATAAAGAAATAATTACTTCCAGTAATTTCAGAGTGTCCAAAGTGTCTACAAAGGGTAGAACGTTTAGGGTGGCCTTGAAGGATGAACTAGAATTTGGGTCCATGAGGAGGTGCTGGACATTGCTAGGGAAATGGACAGGCTTTCCAAAGGCCTTGATGTGTATTGGTTCATACAACACCCCTTTCCTCAGAGATGGTAAGAAATTGAAAATATTTAAATCCTGTGAGATGGTAGAAAATCCCAGATCATCTCTTGGATGTATCTTGTTAACTTGTAACCATCTGAAGATGTTATTTTTCTGAAAATGAAGAAGAATTAGCTTTGAACTCGTTCATGAGGCATCAAGAATATCACTGAGAGGGTGGCGGTTTCTAGATAGAAAGTGGTGCCCAGTACTTCTCTTAAAATCAAATTATCTACCTGAAACAATAAGGTTCTGCACTATAAAGAAATAATATTTTTCATCAAATGTATAAGCTTATTCAGGAAAGAAGAATACACATCAACATTCCATTTTACCTACAGATAAAGCCAAATACTTTAAATTATGTAGAAGACGAAACATATAATGTATGCTGTACGTGTGCAACCATTTCTTTTTAAAATTTTGTTTATTATTTATTTTTTTTGTGCAACCATTTCATGCATCACAATGTAGGAACACATTGTGATTGCTGAAGTTACTTTGATTCACAGCCAGCTGTGAAGTAATGAACAGATGTTGCCCTCCTTACCATACACATGTTAAGTTGTGCTCCTTTGTCACAAAGAAGCACCGGGGCTCTCAAGAAAGAAAATGTAAAGGGATTTTTACTTAATGCTCTAAAAAATTAAATGACTCAAATGGGATACGTAAAATGTGTCAGTTTTTAATAAATAGGGTTTCGCAAGGAAAATAACTTTCTAAAAATTAGCCTTTAATAAAGTCCCCAGGCACCGTCAACCCTAGATTATGGCACAATGTTCTGAAAAGGTGTTCCAATTGGTTGAAAGAAGGGCCTTCCTATTGAGTAGACATGATAAAGAACATTCATACCCTCAAAAATTCTGATAATAGTTAATGATATTTCTCTGACTGATGGCATCTTTCAGACAATTCAAATTTACATGCTGTGAAATCTTGGCTTATTAATAATGTATCGAGTAGATAAAATAAAAACACAACCCCTTTCAAGGTGTATCAGAGTTAAAGGGCAGGAGCAGGGAGGATGTAAGGAGACATCCTTGGTTGAATTCCCTTATTTCTAAAATTCTTAAAGTAACTCTATGCAGATGCCACAGACAGAAAACCAGAATAACCTGTGTTATTATGTAACGTAAACATTCAAAGTTCATGAAATTACATTTTGATTTTTTGTTTTGATACTGAAAATAAGGAGTGAAACTTATTTGACTTGTGAAAATTTTTAATGTATATATATTGACCATAATTATAACACTGTATTCGTTCAGAGCTCTTTTGGTTCCTAATCGGGATTCTAACTGATGAAGGAATCTGGTGTCATAAGATGCTGCTGAGAATGACCTTTGTGAGATTTGTGCGCAAGAGGGTAGAAACACCTGAAATGTTCAGCCTAGTGATGTGATATAAATCTGCCTATTAAGTTGTTTTCCTTCAGATTAGCACAATATGAAATGTTGTACTTAATTGTGAATTAAACTAGATGTTCCAAAGTGCCCTAAAATACATTCTTAACTTTGACCTGCAGGGAATTGATTGAATTTGGTGAAGTCGTGGCCTCTGATTTCAGTGTATGTAACATGGCCAGCATGTGCCTTTGTATAGAGTAGGCAGTCATCTTTTCGTAAACTAAGCATTTCAAACCCGCCAACCTGCCACTCCATGTACTGCACATGTTACATATTAACTCACGTGATTTTTTTCAAGTACCTCTTACGTGTGACACATTTAGGACTAAGTGCTTATGAGGGTCTTGGTTCTGAGAGCCGGAATGTTAGGGTAGAGCCTAATCTCCCTTTCTATCTGTGGTTCGCTTTTAATGTGGTCACAGTAGATAGTCAGACGGCTTACAATCAGATGGGTTACAACCATTGACTTTTGCCTCACATAAGCATTGTAAATTGACATGCATACCTTCCAGATGCAGGAAAAATGCAAAGACATTTTCATAATGGACCATTTTGAGGGGTTAGAAAAGAATCTAAAGCAAAAATGGCTTTTGCATATGGCATCCATAGCTGCTATGTTATTTTGAAAAAAGTGCTCGGTTGAAGCAAAGATGTCCTTGACAAAGACAAAAAAAAAAAAAAAAAGAAAAAAAGAAAAAAAAAGCCAAAAAACTATTTATAGCTGGAGCTGTCAAATTTAGAGTAAACCTTTTGCCTCTAACCACATTTGCTGCAGAATTCTTCTGGCTAATTGCAGGCTACTCCCTCCCTGCACAGAGGCATCTGTACTGTGGCACACCCTGTAATTATATAGAAAGGGATCACTCATGATTTTGTTGATAGTGTATTGTAACTGAATCTTTTGGGTGGAAACAGGAGAAGTGCATTGTTCCTATCTAGGGGACAAAAGGTGAAACTGTTGAGGAAGTAAAATTGTCTACACTCGTTTTCTATTATGATGGTTCATATTTTTTCCTTAACCAGTTAGAGACCCTTTACATTCTATGAAAGAGAAAGGGAGACGAGAGGTCTGCAGAGAGCCGGGATCATTCTCTCTAGCACGTGTTTGAAATGAGTCATAATTGCCCCTCCCTGGTGTGCTCCCTTATTACTGCTTGGCTGTTTGCTGGGAAAGCTGCTCAGGGCAAAGGCCTTTGAAGAGACTGCGTCACGGTCCCCTCTGCACAGTCCATCCTGAACACTAAACACAGCACTACTTTCCAAACTCTGTTTCCAACATGTTACACATTCTCTGAAAACTTTAGCGATTCCCATCCCTTACTAGACAGATACCAGGTCTTCTTACCTGGCTGTCAAATCCTCCAAAGCTGTCCCCACTTCTCTTCTGGCTGTTATCACTTCCTATATACAGGGCTGCATCAGTGCAAAGTTTAGAATGGCCCGTGGCCTCTTGATTTCAGATAGTCTGGGGTCAGCTATATCACTTAACCAGATATATGAATGGGGGTAAGTGATTTAACGACGATGAGGCTTCAGTAACATCACCTACAGAATCGGTGTAATGGTGCCTTCATTCAGGGCTTTGGTGAAATCTTAACATATTAATAATACATGGAAAACACGACCGTGCCTGGCATGTGAGTAAGCAGTCAAAAAGGAGTAGCTAGTTTATTGTTCTCATTGTTTATTGGAGGACATACACCAGGAATCCTCTGGCTGAATCTTCTCTACAGAAGGCTGGCAAGCCCTATATAATTATTTTTAAATTTTCATAATAAATTATCTGTCACATTTGTTAATGTTACCTACCCAGCCCTGGAAGGAATTTAATCCGAGTCATCATCCTATGTAAACATAAATCTATCTGTAGTAGGTACAATAATGCCCCCGACACATACATGCACACACATTTTTTATCTATTCCAATCAGCATGCGATCTTATTTGGAAATTGGGTCTTTACACATATAATTACTTAGTAAGAATCTTGAAATGAAAGTATCCTGGATTTACAGTGGGTCCTCCTTCCAATGACAGTTGTCCTTCTAAGAGGGGGAGACGGTGCACAGAGGTCCTCAAACTTTTTAAACAGGAGGCCAGTTCACTGTCCCCCAGACCGTTGGAGGGCCAGACTATAGTTTTTAAAAAAAATGAACAAATTCCTATGCACACTGCACATATCTTATTTTGAAGTTAAAAAAAAAAAAAACGGGAACAAATACAATCACACTACCTCATGTGGAGTTTGAGGACCCCAGGACAGACACCCAGGAGACTGCGGCAGGGAGAAGGCGCGAGGGACACTGAGGAGACCGCAGCAGGAGGGTGGAGGCAGAGCCTGTAGGGAAGGGTGCAGGCCTTATAGGCCCAAGAACACCAAGGATTGCCGGAAACCACCAGAAACTGGAAAAAGAGCATGGGACAGTTTCTCACTTAGATCCTCCAAAAGGAACCAACCTGTCCACATGTGTATATCAGAACTGGCCAGTTTATTTTATTTTATTTTATTTATTTATTTTTGCAGCTGGGGCTGGGTTTGAACCTGCCACCTCCAGTATAGGGGGCCAGCACCTTACTTCTTGAGCCACAGGTGCCTCCCAACAACTGGCCAGTTTAAAACTGTTGTTTCAAACCACGTAGTTTATGATCATTTGTTATGGTAGCCTCAGGGAACTAGTAGGTCATCACATATGATATGTCCGATTTTGATTCAGAAGTTTAGTTTATTATTTCTCAAACAAGAAGCAGTACAATTAATCAAAGTATGCACCTAAACTATTAACACAGTTTTGCCACTTAGCGGTATCTTGTTTATACCAGCAGCAAAGAAGCCTGGAGAGCCAGTGTCCATGAAATCATGAAAGGAGTTTTCCACAGCTTGTTGAGAACTGAATATTTTTCTTTGCAAGAAGTGGTCCAAAGCCTGGAAGAAATTGTAGTCAGCTGGTGCAGGGTCTGGTGAAAACAGTGGATGACACAGAGTTTCCAAGTCCAGCTACTGTAGTTTGTTTGAGCAATGTTCTTTGTGCAACGTGTGGGCAAGCCTTGATTTGCAGGAGGACTGGGGGCATCTGTTGACCAATCTTGGCTGCTTAATTATAACCATCCTCATCATTTCATCCAATTTGTTGCAGGAGACATCTGCTCAAATCGCCTGGATAGTACCAGTGTTGGACCCCCAGACAGACACTGCTGTTTATTAGCTTTTTTAAATGAATATTCTTTTTTGGATTGTGTCTTGGAACTTCATTTTTATGCAACCATTGTGCAAATGCTTACAATTGTCAAAAAGAACCCAGTTGTTTTTTTTTTCATCACATGTAACAACACAGTGTCTTTATGTCACGACAGCAAAGAAAGGCAAGCTCCAAGATGATTCTTCAGACGCTCATATAACTCACGTGGAGCCCCTCTATCCAGCTTCTTGGCCTTGCCAATTTGTTTCAAACGGTCCAATATTGTTGGAAAAGTAACATCAGACCTTGCTGCTACTTCACATATAGGTTGAGACGGAATCTCTGCTACTACAGTTTTCAGCTCATCGTTATCCTCTTTGGTCTCAGGTCACCCATGAGGTTCATTTTCAGGATTAACATGACCAGAATGGAACTCGTCACATCATGGATATATTTTTCATTCATTAGCCACATCCTTCCCAAACACTTCGTTGGTATTTTAAGCTGTCTGTACTGCATATGTTCTATGAATCAAGTTCAAAACTATTTGTACCCTGTAAAACTCTGATATTAAAAGACAAACTTACCTCTCCAGCACAATGAGCACTATTCTGGTGATGGGAACACTAAAAATTACACAAATTTTTGACTTATCCGTGGTCCTCACAAAAATTACTCATAAAAAATGTGAATGACAATCACCAGCTGTTTGAAAGGATAAGGATGTGTCTTCACAATAAGAATAAAACAAGAAATATCAAAGAGAAACATTGAGATAGCGACTGTCAATACTCAAGGAAATTGAAATTTGACATTTCACACTTAATACCCTGTGAGAATCATCCTATGCATTGTTTATAATTCAGTTCCACTCCCACATATGTGGGGAAACCTCCACTGATTAACATCACTCCGGCCTGATACAAACACTCCCTGTGCTGAACCTTTATCAAGATGTGCCGCCACACCGCTCATTTGGTCCTCACCTTATCTTGTTGGTTTGTACTAGCGATGGTCTTGTCTCCCTAGGGGGAATATGAACTTTGTTATAGGAGTGAAAACTTAACATATTTTTATACCTCTTGCAGAAAATTCAATACTATGGATTATGATAAACACTAATTGATTCATCTAAATTACCCCCTGAACTTTATGAATAATCTGATTCTGTACATTTATAGGAAAAAATATGTTATAAAAATAATTCACTTAAGGGCGACTCCTGTGGCTCAAAGGGGTAGGGCACTGGCCCCATATGCCCGTAGGTGGAGAGTTCAAACCCAGCCCTGGCCAAAACTGCAAAAAAAAAAAAAAAAAAAGAAAGAAAAAAAATCATTCACTTAAATTGCAACAACCTTTAGCAAGATAGTTCTAATATTCAAGTTAAAACTGTAACATGCTATCATGTTACACTGATACCCAGAAACACATGTACCTAATATTCACTGCAAAAATATACTGTATTCCCAAATGAATATAAATATTACATTTAACCTATAGCCGTCATAGTATAGTTATTCTTTAAAACGTGATTTGGTTGTATAAATTGTGATCAGCTACGGTAATAATTTGCTTCTCAAATTAATTCATTAGATAAAAATATTTGCATGATTAAAAATATATAATCCGAATTTGCCATCTACCCAATGTGATGAGTGTGTTGGTGATTCTTTCACTGAATCGTTAATAATTAGTGCTTTAAGGACCATGGCCAAGGTCAGGGTTTGGTCTCTGTTACGGCCTGGTTGGTTTTGCTCTGTTTCGCAGCTGCAGAGTGTTCCCTTTACCACAGCTGATTGACTCACAAATGTGTGGTCACTTGGAGAAACACCTTCCAACACTGGGTCAGTTGTGTCTGCTTTGTGTTCAAAGGGCAGTGAGTCAGAGACGCTGCATTCCTGACAGGTGGCTGTAAAGGACTTCAAAGATTGAAGATAAGGCATCTGACACCTGAAACTTGGGGAGTTAAACTTACTGAAGGTGCAGAGCCAGAAATGGGCAAAAAGGGGGGCAGACGTGAAAGCACAATGAATCACACAGAGGGAGACAGAGTCGGGGATCAAAGAAATCTGGAATAAAATGGGGATTTCAGGGGAGGTAAGAAATAAGTAAAACACAATATACAAAGAGACAGATGTAAGCTTCAGGAAGGATTTTGTCAAAAAGGAAGCTAGGGAACAAAATGGTCGTATGATAGGAGCTTGCCAGAGCGGAGTGGGAGATGAAGTTTCTTTTTAATGAGACAAAGGGTAGTGTATTCATAAATTCTAAAATTCCAAAAATTACGTTTGTAACAATGGTGAGCAGTAAGCGTCTATGATCTGTACCCAGTAAGAGAAGCCGACCAGTGATTCAGCTGGAATGAACTGTCTTTCATTCTTCTTGAATTTTGACCACTTCTTAAGTGCCAGAGCTTCTCTGGCAGACTCAGTCCCTTTCTCCCATAAGAATGCAGGTGTAGGTGGATTTACTAGCACAATTAAAATACAAGTGACAAGTGTTTTGATAGAGGTGTGTGTGTAGAGGGCTAACATTACACATAAGAGAGTCTCCTCCCTTATCCTGGGGCTGAATAAGGAAAACTTCCATTATGAAATTATGCTTAAGATAAAGAAGGAAGCTCCAAAAAAGCGATGGAAACACCAAAATGTGTTATGAAACGTGCTTTCCTTTCTTCCATTTATTTACTTAGTAAATGATAATTGAACCACCTACTACTTTCAAAACACTATGGAGACTTGAAAACATTTTAAGCTTTATGATTTAATCTAGACCTTGAGGTCTAGTGCAGATGCCCAGTGTGGTCAATTAGCATCAATAGTCACATTGTTTTCAAAAATACTCTCTTAGAAAAAAACAGAGCATTTATATTTAAAATGGAAAGGCTATGGAGAAAATGCTTCAGTTGATCATAGTTGACTTAAATAATTTTTAGATTATTTTATAACAAGCCTAGCTATAATATGGTTGAGTTTGGTATATTACTCACTGCACTTCATGCCATCCATGTTGGCTTCATAGTGTGAGTTGTATGTAAGTTGATGTTTGTAACTTGGGTACTGCCTATATTGCTTTAAATCTTGAAAATACGGGCTCCAACAGAAGTAACACCCTTTTGTGCTTGAGTGTGATATTATGTTACAGAATTACATGCTTAGGATTTCATAATAAAAGATTGGTATGGATTACCAGCTCATAAAGGGGTGTTATTTGTAATTTGCATTATTTGTATGTGATTCTGTAACATAACCTTAATCACACTCAAGCACAAAGGGTGTTACTTCTGCTGGACCCTGAATATCAAATGCTTTTTATGCCAGTATGCATAAATGTTGATGTGCATATAAAAATCCATATAAGCAATGAAAACGTTCTTATTAGCACAGAGAAAAATGCTTATTAAAGTTTAGAATGTCATTAAATATATGAGACAAATCACTGTCTTGGGTCTTTGTCATAGTAAATTTAGAAACAATATTCTATCAATGAACAACTAGATTTATGAAAGGAAAATTTCTAAAAACAAAGGAAATTTTCTGGCTTTTGACGTCTATTCTTAAAGCCATATCAAATTCTTCGAAGAATTTTTATAAAAGTCAAGGAGAGTCATAAACAATGAGGCATAGTATTTCTCCATATGCATTTACAGAAAGGACATCCTTTTCTGTTGATCCTAATATAACAATTAAAGGTAGGTATGTTGTTCAAATAATAAGACTTCTGGGCTTGTAAATAAAATGGCTCTTAGACTATCCCTGTACTGTATGATACAGAATCTACGTGAATGAAGACTTGACTTAGTTTACATAGAATCCAGAAATTTAGGAAACTTGGCTTTATTGTAATATTAATTTTGGGGGGGAAATATATATGTAAATAGCCATAATAGGAATTGCAAGATAAATAAAAATAACACCATCAAATCACTGATAGACGTAAAAGTATAGAGTTAAAGCTAAATGCTAATGTAGCGAAAATTTTGATATAATTTCTTGCCCAGAAGAGGAAAAAAAAACAGCAAATTTTGATGGAGTATTTGAAAGTCCTAAACTTATTGTGAAATCACTTTGATCAGTTTTCTGAATTTATTATTAATTGCTAAGTAACTTCAGGCTACATTTGATTTTTTTAAATTTTGTAACTATATAAAGTTAGCACATCAAAAATACTGGAAAGTTTTATGTAGCATAATAATTTTTCTTTTTATGTCTCTGTCATTGCTCTTTCCTAAAACCTTAAGATGTAGGACATGAATTCTTAAAGCTTTGGGAAGGGTGTTGGAACAGGTTAAGCTCCATTACACTTCATCACTTCCCTTAAACAAGTGAGCTAATTATGTTCTTTCCTTTTAAAACATTTGCTGAGACATTCACACGTGTTACTCAGCAACCTGAAAACTTGTCAAGACCATGCGCACGTTCCGTGCTCTGGGTGTGCACTTGATATCGGCGCTTGGGATCCAAGACAGATAGACGTGAGTCTTATCGTTTCGTTAGGGGAGCCACGAGAGACACGTTTTTCCATGTTCACAGCGGATTTTGAAGGCCTTTAGATGGTTTCAGTGAAGGAGAAATACTGGGACAGAACATAAATTCCACAGAAAAATATGCGAGAAATCCGCTCCCCAGTGGGTTTTGTGTTCAAGATTCTTTTTTTTTCTCTAAGACTCCGTGTAATTTGGGAATAAGTTTAATGTCTCTGACTAATTTTGAGTATGTGATTTAAAATATTTCCTTGGAGTACTTAGCAAAATTAGTTATTTTCCCTTGCTTTCAGCTATTAATTTAAAACAAATGTTAAAAAATTCTTTGTTTCCTTTTTTTATTTTTAGCAAATTAAACAGTTTTGCTGAGAGGAATTTCCAAGCAAAAATTGGCAACAGAAAAATAAGGCCTGTAAAGCCTGAAATGGCTCCTTATCTCCACAAGGAGGATCAGGGATGAGAAAAGAATTAAGGAACAGAATTGGCTCCCCAAAGAAAGCCTGTGTTGACAATTCTGACCCAGATACCTGGGGAATGTCCAAAGGGATATAAGTCCGGAAAAACAGGGCACCTAAAAATCTCCATTCCTCTGCACATGTATACACACACGTGCACACACACAGAACAGTCACAAGACTTTGGCCTCTACGTTCAACAAAGGCAAAGTTCAACTATTAAGTGCAAATATGAACAAATAAACCAAACTCACAAAACATTTCATGAAAACCAAAAGCCAAAGAGAAATACCAAACAAAACGAATAAAGTAGAAGATTGAGGAACCAAAAAGAGTTAACAGCAAAAAAGAGAAAAAAAAAGAAAACTTTAAAATTGGAATTCAATATATTTAAAGTGGAGAAGTTATTGCACCTATGAAACATAGCCAGGATATTATGGAAAAGAAATAGACATTTTCAAAATTAAAAATACAATGTGTGTAGCATAATTTACTCTTCGACTCAGCTCTATCCCAGCTCCTTGGTGTAGCAGTGTGCTACAGAACAGGAAGTCTGTATTTCTCAAAACTTCCTACCTCCAGGATTTTGTGTGGGACCTAGCTGGTTTCTTCAGAGGCACCGGGTGTGGGATGAGGAATGCAGAGGTGGAAGGCTGAGGTGGAAGCTCCTCCGCAGCTGGTTTTTGTTGTGTCCACTGGCAGACACCATCCAGGAGGCCTTTGGCTTTTGATGGCAGCCCCAGCAGAAGTCCAAGTGTCTGTTTTCTGGCTTCATGTGACATCTGTTTATTGGTACATGTCAGGCCTAGGCTGCTCAGTCTTGAAGCCAGCAGAGAATATAATGGCATCTTGTACCTGGTTTGTGGCTGACGCATTTGGACCTGGAGCCCGGCAGTCACAGTGGCAGATTCCTTATAGTGACGGAGGACAGAGGCAGCAGCGCCCTGCCCAGCTAGTCCTGCCAGGCCCTCCTCTCAGCCTGCAAATGATTCTGTAAACATCTAATCCCATAGATCAATATACATATATATATATATACACACACATACACTTTTTTTTTTGGCTTCAACTAACTAAGTGCAGCTAACCCCTCCCTGACATATGCGATCATCTAAATAATACAAATTGATACATATGGGTTTAAATGCATACCAGATACATGAATTAATGAGCTAGAAGATCAAACTAATCTCCAAAAGGTACCACATAAAAAACACAGAGATGGAAAATAACAAAAAACTAAAGAATCAAAGATAAATTTGTAAGTACTACCATTTGTCCAATAGGAGTTATAAAGAATAGGACTGAAAAAATTGAGGGAAATAATTAAAGAAATAGAAAAAATTCCAAAAATTGAAAGCATACACAATACACACACATATACATATTTATTTCCAGCTTTCAGAAATATTTATCTATCCTCCAGGCTCGGAGAAAATTCTAAAACCATCTATATTTGTACAGCAGGTAATGTACGAAAATAATCATAAGAATTTCCAGCAACCTTCTCAGCAGCAGCAGGGGGTGTTAGAAGATGATGGGGAAACTCTGGTCTCCTGTATCTTCTAAAAAAGGACAGTTTTAAACCTGGAAAGCTAGACTCGGCCAAACTAGTAATCAAATATGAAGCAATTTTCTCAACAGAGACGATTTTAGAGTCAAGTCTCAGAAAGTCACTACCAGCAAACCCTTCTTGTTGCATGTATTGTTGAAATAAATTCACACGGAGGACACCACTGAACTCAATTAACAGTGGCGAGTCTAGCAAGTACTTAAGAAATAATAGTATGCTTCTAATCAAGTGGCCTTGAGTGGTAGGCACTAGCATAAAAGTTACTAAAATGGCAGGAAAATAAGGTAGCAAACAATATTAATCATAATAAGTGTGAATTAATTAAATTTATCTGTAACATACATACTATATTCATCAGTTTGTTATAAGCATACGAGGGGTCCTGAAATGTTCTCCAAACATAAAGGTGAATAAAGAGAGCAGTAGAATAAGATACGAATTATTTTCACAATTCTGTTTAAGATTATGTGTGTGTTCATATGTATAAATGTAATTGCATTAGGCAAAGGGCTAGAAATGTATACCCCAAAACTTCAGCCATGTTTCCTCTATTAGAGGAATTGAACTAAGATATAGAACTGGGATAGAGGACTGCAAAGCGAACAATTTTTTGCAACACTTGTAACACTAAAAAATAAGATTTTGCTACTTTCCAAAGGTGATTTAATCAATAAAAAATGTCTTGAATCTAGGAAAAGAAAATTACATGTAATCATCAGATTAGTATTTGAGAATCCATGTCTACAAAGAAACTTGTAAAGTTAATAAATTAATAGAATACTGCAAAATTCAAAAACAAGATTAAAAAAAGAAGACTCTATATTTGACAAAAAAAAAAATCATATGAATTACATGCAAAAATATTTCCCCAAAACAGTTTACTCTGGCTGATAATTTGTAAATAGTTACAGGTAAGATTCTTCTAAATCTATAGAATCTACATGGGAACTCTAACAAAGATAAACATTAAGTCTGGAAACATTTTTGAGGAGAAAGAACTTATTAGTGTTTCTTCTGCAGTAAAGGAAAATGAATTTCCCTAATATAAAACCAGTATGATGGAACTATCACAGTTTGAAAGTAGTATCTTCTAATACCATCACTTTTTCCCCCCCAATGCAATACAAACCAAGAAAACTGGCATCAATTTTGTTTCACAGAAGGGTTTTTCCAATTTTACAGAGCATGTACTAGATATCTTCATGTCAGCTGTATTTCTCAGTGAAAATAAACTGGAGTGTTATGTATCTCATGCTTTTATGAATTATGTTAATGTGAGTTCATTCCCTTTGTTCACATCATTAAGGGAAAATTTCATAAATTCAAGAAGAGAATCAGACTCTGGATACTTGATGACTCTGTCCCTGTACTATCTTACAATTCTCAGCTGGAAACCTTCAGTATAGTGGGTGCTCTCAGGCTTCACCCAATTACTCTTCAGGTTGGAGCTACTCATGCCCCCAACTACCAGCCGCTGACTCCCTCCCCAGGAATTGTTTACAGCCCAAAGAAGCCACTTTGCTCCAAGTTAAGCTCTGCTCCTGCAGGCAGCCTATATCCAATGACTGATGAATGTTGGGAGAAAGGGACAAAAAGGCCCATCATATTTGCCTTAATCAGGACATCTCTGAAGACCATCCCAACCCCGCAGGTCCCCGGAGGATTGATTAGCTGAGGCACCTGTTGTCTTGGGGTTAAACTTGTCCCTCTGCCTACTCCTGTTTGCTTTACTCTCCACAGGGGTCGAGCTCATAAAGCACATCCCCAGAAATATTTTCCATGCACATAGTCATCTAAAATCTGCCTAAAATTTACCTAAAATTGCTTAGGGATCATACCTAAGACAATGAGCCTTTCCCATCCTATGTTCAATGATGTTCAGTTTCAATAATGTTTTAGGTTTGTGTTTTTTGTTTTTTTTCAGTTTTCTTCTTTAATATAGTCTTTTCATTTAAAAGCAACTTTTTTTCAAAGTAGTAAATGATGATAAGAAAATGCGAAAAATACAGAAGAAAAGCAAAAATACTTTTCAATAAATAGGTTCATAAACTTAGTGCAATTAATATTTTTCATATATGGATAGTTTTTGTTACAACAATAAAACGATTTAATAAAAATGAATCATAATCTCTATTTCATCAAAATAAAATATAAATATTTTCCATCCTATCATACATCTTTATATCCTTTTGAACTACTGTGTAAGGTTTCAAGGAAAGAAAGCACTATATATCTTTTAATGGCCTGTTGTTGAAAACTTCCGCTATAAAAATGATTCTGCAGAAAACATCCTTACCCATACATGCTCAGATTCATGATAATCTTCTTAGAACACATTTCTCAGCACAGAATTCCTGGAGCAAAAAACAGGCACAAATTTAAGGTCCTTATTGCTCAACTTCCCGTCAAAAAGATTGCACTAAGTTGCCAACCAGATGTGTTTGAGAGCGTTTAGAAGATACCCTTTCTGATACCAATTTAAGCTACAAAATTTATCTTGTTTTGACTTCATTTTTTTCATAACAAGTAAGGTTGAATAATTTTATAAGTTTATTAAGTATTTGTGAATTTTCCTTCTGAGCAACATATTAATTTGCTGGTCCATTTTTTCTGTTGGGTTACATGTAGTTTTTGTTTCAAATTGAAGAATTCTTTACATATTGAGAATATGATACATATTTGCAGAAATGAACATTAGTCTTGCTTTGGTAAACTTCATTTATATAATTAATCATGCTGTCATTTGGGGGTTGGGGATGCAGTTGGCCTTGAATAACTACTGGATACTTCACATTCTTACACTAGCCTAACCTTTTCTGGTTTGCCTAGTTTAAGAAAGTTTATATTGATTTCAGAGTTCATGAGCTAACTTAGTTTTGCTCTGGCTATTTGCGTTACAATTGTTATCATTGCTTTAAATTGACCTTGAAATTATGTATATGAAAAAGAAGATTATATATATTTCATATATATACAATATTCTTAACTGTTGAACTTAGTTATTAGTATTATCGTTAAATTGCTAAAGTAGTTTGAATGCAGAGCATGAGGTGTGTGTGACACATGGTGTCAGTGACGTATGTTTACATTATTGGAGATTTATACTTCTTTAAAAAAATGAAATATAGCTCTTTAAAAACATTCATTGTAAGACTTATGTTAAATGTCTTTCCCCATTTTGTGAAATCTTCAGCAACGTAGTATCTTTCCCTGCTCTGGAATCTATAACGTGTCTTAACTGTGTCATATATTTGATAGCTGACTGTACTGATCTATTTTCCTACCTCATTTTATTCCCTGCTACATACTAACCGTTTTTGTAGCAGCCCCAGTGCCTGATTCTTTGGGTGCACCAAAGAAGTGCCATAACAAGTAAGTGTTCAAAAAATGGTCTTTAATAGAAAAAGAAAGAATACATAGTATAATACATAGGAACTGATAGATGATAATGTATTTGATATGAAAATCTCATATATTATGTTTTGATACATGAAATATTGATACATGAATAAACTAGAATTAATTGGTTTTATGATTGTAATATAAGTACATTAAAATTTCATTACTAAACAACTACCTTAATGTCCTCTACACTCCACAATACAAATTAGATTCCCTTGGTATTGTACCTTTTCTCATTGTGTAATCTTTTTTCATAGATCTTATCACAGATTCTAACTGGATATCCATTTATGTGGTATAAAATTTTAATAAAATAAAAATTGGTTTAATTCCCTCAGATGGGATGCTTTATGAGAGCAGGTACCACTAATGATTTGCAGTTAGGATAAACCTGGCACATAGTATGCAATTAAAATTCTTTCTTATTCAGAAGCATTTATTTATGTATGTAGGTTCGTGATGTTTTTTTCCCAAATTATTCTTTGCCTTTTAATTCTACCTATGTTTTAAAATTGAATAGTTTAAAGAAACTATTCATGATGGACTGATGTTCCCCTGTATCTCTTTGGGGGCATGTTCAGTACGTTCACTGCCATTCCAAGTTTCTTCTAACACCGTGGTTTTCTTCTAGTGCTTTTATAGTTGTATTTTTATGTCTTAGTAATCTTTACTCTATATGTAATATAATCTATTTTAATTTTAGAAAGTAATTATTTTTGGTTTTGTATTTTTTTCATTTGGTGTAATTTGGTTGGGTCTGCTATATTATATTAACCTTCAGTTCTCTTGCTCTATCTGGTAACATTGCTGGTATTACCCCACTAGTAAAGTTATTGAAGCCTCATAATTTTCTTTATACTTACCCAGACTCATACTTTATTACTATTTTTTTCCATAAAATGATGACTTTATTGCAGTGATTATTCTAATCACTTACAAATTATTTTATTCACGTGTCAGTTACTGTGCTGTGTTTTCACAGACATTTTCACATTTATCTTCTACATGTCCTTTTCACATTCTTTCAAGGGAATATAAGAAATTAGTTTACCAAATCCCTGTTACCTCCCCACATAATGAAAGAAATCTAGATGTATAATAATTTGCTGTACTTGGTAAAGCAGATCAAAGAGAGTGATCAAAACAGAGATTTGTGGCTTGGGGCGCATAGCACAGTTGTTATGGCACCAGCAACATACACCGAGGGTGGCGGATTCCAACCCAGCCCAGGCCAGCTAAACTGCAACAAAAAAATAGCCAGACACTGTGGTGGGCACCTGTAGTCCCAGCTATTTGGAAGGCTGAGGCAAGAGAATCGCTTAAACCCAAGAGTTGGAGGTTGCTGTGAGCTGTGACCCTAGGGGATTCTACTGAGGGTGACAAAGTGAGACTCTGTCTCAAAAAAACCAAAAACAAAAGCAAAAAAAAAAAAAAAACAGATTTTTTTTAACACAGTGATAAAAATTTGCTATAAGGCACTTATAATAGAGAGTTGTCACATTAAAATGTCACCCAGGGCCCATGGAAACATACTATTTACCTCAACATGGTTTTAGAATCATCCAAACAGAATCCCTAAGCATGAATAGCATCAGAAATACCCTAACTGCTGAAGCACACTGAATGTAGGTGAGCGGAAAGCATCTCTTTCCCAGAGTCTACGAGGAAAAAGAAAACCCTTTAACTTCACAGCATTACAAGCAGAGTTTGAATACTATGTGTGTGTAACTCAGGATGAGACAAATGACCCCTTAAAAGGATTGACACATATTTGCAATGTAAGGAGAACTAGATAAATATGATATTTTTTATTTAAGTCTATTAGGAAGTCATTGTATATGAAATTGATTTGATATGTAGCAAGAGGAAGCTGATAATGATAATGCTAGAGCAATCAATTCTCGGGTAGCAGAAGGAGCTAGGCAAGGTTCAGAAGGCTTCAAGCAGGGACGGTGGATGCTCTGTCAGAAGCAACAAAGAGAGTGTAAAACTATCTCTGTGTGCAGGCTTCAGATGAGTCACAGGCAGTTTGTAAAATAGCCTCCATAATAAAAGTACTTGGTACTGAAGGTCAAGCCTTGTCAGATGAACGCAGGAGACCTAGGACTTCTGGTTAGGAGTTTAAGAGTGTTAGTTGAAAGAAGAGATCTAATTAACCAGTTGGTTTTGGACACTGTGAAGAGACCAGCCTCAGATAAACATAATACTCCTGGACTAACCATGTCCACAAGAAGTAAGTAAATTTTCAAGTCAAATAAGCCAGGTAAGTGGTCAAAATTAACTTAATTTCTAGAAAAGGAAAAAGCAAAAAAAAAAATTAGCTTAGGTAGAGGAAAAAATTATATAACTTGTGAAAAGAGTAAGCAGGGCTGCAATGGAATTGTTGAAGTTTCGGTCCGGATCTCTGTGAGCACTGATTCTAAGAACAGGTTTTCTACGTCCCTAACTGAAAAGATCTGTGGGGAAGCATCCCAATTCATGAAAACCGAAAAACTTTTTGCTTCAGTTCATACTGTAAGATCTTAATATAAAATGGACAAAAACTAATAGAGCAAGGTGTTGTCAACAACTTGGTCTTACCCTTTCACAGATCTTCTAAACAGCTCTATTTTCACAGCTATGATTAACTGCAGATTTCCAAACAGAGTTCACACACACACACAATCATGTGAAATAGTTGCATACTCTGGAAAAACTAAGAGTTTTTCTCCCTTTCTCCTTCCATCCCTCGTTCTCCTTCTATTGTTGTTGTTTTTGGTTTTGGTCTCCAGAGGGTCTGAAAAATGATATAATAATTACAGATGAAAATGGCTGTCTCATAGCAGCCACAAGAAATATTAATGAAATAAGAAATCTTGACACAAATGTTACCTTCGTTGATTTCCAAGCATACATTTAATACACGTATCGTGTGGGTTTACATAGCAGTAAACTTGCATTTAAAGAAACGTAGACAGGTTTATGATATCTATAGCATCTTGTAACATAACAGTACAAATATCCATAGTGATAGCATGATTTATTTATTTCACATACCTCTCTCTCTAATTAGACTAAAGACCAGGTCCTTATTCATTCAACAAATAGTGAATTTAAGCTATAAGGAGAAGTGTTCTAGGCACAGAGGATACAAGAGAGAAAAATGAAACAACAGAAAGTCTGCCCTTGGGAAACTTAATACAGAAAAAGTGAGACAAAAGCTAGAGGTTCCTGAGAACAGAATCAGATCAGTAGTAAGGGAGAGGAGGACATAACAGAAAAAAAGACATCTGTAACCTGCAACGCAGGTATTTGGGGCAGATGCTCCGTGTGTGTGTGTGTGTGTGTGTGTAACAGCAGGAAGGCCAGTGTGGAGTTGGGTAAGTTGGAGGGGAAGGAGCAGATGGGTCAGGAAGGCCTCAAAGGGGATTGCAGTAGTTTTAAGTAAAGGAGCAATGTAAACAAATTCAATTTTTAAAAAGAGCCTTCTGGTCGCCCTGGGTCAGTGTGGTGGGTGGGCAGACAGGGGCTGAAAGAGCAGAATCTTTCTGTTTGTGTCACTACTTCCTTGCCTACAAAATTGCTCAGGATACATAAGTGGCTTAAAGAATGCTCATTGACTGGGAGAGCAAATGAATGAATAAATATATGATTTCTCACAAGTTTTAAGAATATGATGAATAGCAGCTTCTCAAAGAGTATAAGCTGTCATTATGATTGACATAGGTCATTATGCAGAGGAAAGGTTTTTAGGTATCTAAGAACCAGTTAAAGAATTCTCAGACTAATAATCTTGAACCCCTTCTGACTTTACTAGGTTCCTTTACTGTAGGGAATTATTATTAATGTAATGGTCAGGAAAGAACCCAATAATCACAAAGCTTATTGGTCATAAAACAGTTATGCCAAGTAACTTCTACAAACTAGCGATTTCTCCAGCAGAAATTGTTTTTGAATAATGTAATTAAGGTATTAAACTTGTCAGAGTAATTAGAATATCCATCCCCAATATCCATTCATCACTTCTCTGTATTAGGAATATTCCAATTCTGCTCTTTAGTTATGTTGAAATACGTAATTAAAAAGAAATTAAACTTAATATACACTTTACTGAGAGAGCCTACCAAGTAAACCAGTGTCCGTTCCATTAAATGGTATTTGGAAATTCATCACAGAGCAATCTCAGTAAGAACGTTCTGTTCTTATTCTTGGGTCACTGAAAATGTAAGTGGAGGAGAAAAAGTTTTCCAATTTTTAAAAGGTGTTTGTTTCTTTTTATTCAACCATGATTAATAGATTTTAAAAAACAAAATAGTTCAAAATCATGCAAATGATTCCTAGCTTTAATAATAACCCCTTGTTCCCCGCTTTGGGAAAACAAATTATACAAACAAGCTTCTGAAGAAGCGAAACACCTCAGAACTGAGAAGAAGATGTGTTCTTCTGGTAAAAGTGAAAATGAAAAACCAGCACACCTGCTTCCAGCTGGGCCCCCTGCCCCCTTCACAGATCTCACAGGGCCTTGTGAAGTCTCCTCCAAGGCAAACAAGTAGCAATTTTAAAGTAGCACCCAAAGAGGAACCCAGGCAGTGTTTGCCAGCACAACCCCAGACCCTCAACGTCCTGCTGCACGGGCTTTATTTTCATTTCCTTGACCCATTTGCAGAGAGTCGTTACTAATGGCCAGCTTGGCCTCCCTGCACACAGCACACCAATAATAAACAGAGGCCAGCTGACACCCCGAGACACCTGCAGAGCACTCACAGAGCAGGATTGTTCATCCGAGGGAAAACGTTTGGATGGGAGGGTGGATGGGTAGCCGTCCATTGGCTCCGTACACACACAGACACACACTTGCACACATGCACACGCGCACACACACACACACACCCCTGAAAGAAGTTTACCTAGGACCCTCCTGAGGGCTTGCTGCACTGCCAAGAGAGCTAACAGAAAGGAACCACTGACGGTGGTAGCAACGTGTGAAAAGGTCTCTGTGTGCAGCCTTCCTCATAGATCTCAAGCACTTGGACTGAACTTAATTTTGCAGAAGTTTGGTAGTAACTACATGCAAGCCTTTGCACAAAGACTTTAAGGCATTGAGCTTATTATTCCAGTTTCTTAGGATCCAACTTCTTATTTATTCATAAATTACAAATTTGCCAATGAAAATACTTTGTTGAAGGTCTGATCAAGCAGGTGCATGTAAGTAACCTAAAATGCCTTCACTAACATTTGAAAACTTTTCAGAACTGGGTTTCTTGGAATTAACAACAAAGCTCTTTTTTTTTTTTTTTTATTCCACGAATTTGGGTTTAAAACATTTTTCTAAATAATTCAGAAAATATGATTTAAGTTAGTAATGAATCAATGGCTGTATGTGTGTGTATAATAACATTCACCATGTTACAAAGGTAATTTTTTTCAAATATATTTAAATACAATGTTAACATCTTGAAGGAGCCTACCCAGTATTTAAAATATGCAGTACATTCGGCATTTTTCATTAATCCTGATTCACCATAAGCAGAGAGAAAGGAAAACTGATTTTATAGCTGAGCAGCTTCAAAGACCTAAGATTCAATTCACTTATCATAATATTTTTAAACTGAGTAAGATCCGCAAGGGAGCATAAGCAAAAAGACATATTTAACCCAAAGATATAACATGGCATAACCAAGGACCACATGAGATAAGGGGAGGGTGACATGCAAACTGGATTCCAGCCCTCTGATGCAATCTACTCGTTCTAGACTGTGGTGCTGCCCAATTCGTCAATATTACACATTAAGAGTTTGGTGGGTACTGTATCTAAAATGGTTTTCAGCAGGGGTGTTCACCTTTCTTCTTTTCTGCCACACATTGGAGGAATAAAAGTTGTCTTGGGCCACACAGGAAATACACAAACACTAACCGAAGCTGATGAACAGAAGAAAGGGTCCGTGCATACTTTTCAGGATATCTGACACCGCAGATACACAAAACAGTCCTCAAATAACCTGCGTGTGGCCCTGGGGGGGCGAGGGGGGGGGCGGGATCTCTGCTTTAGAGATTCTAGCACACTGAAATCTTTTGCTTTTTGTCTCATTAGCAAACTGTATCTTTCTCATGGTTTTTCAAATCAGTTACTCTAAGTTTTAGGAGTAGTCCAAACCATTCTTGGACAAGAGAGAACACACCAGCTGTGGCTTAAACAGCTGTAGAAAGCATATGAGCAAGGTCTGAAGCTGGAGAAAAGCCAGTTTGTCTCAAAGAATTCCACCTGGACCTACTTACCACCTCCCCTCCTACCCTCTACCCTAACCTGAACAGATGCCCTGGGCCCCCTCGGGGACAGGGATGAAGCTGCAGAGGGCAAGAGGCAAGTTGGCAAGGTGGTTCCAGGGTTCTTCTACTTCCGGCCTCACCTAGTCTGGCCCTTCACCTGCTTCCCTCTCAGCTCCAGCAGACAACTAACACTCAGGGTCAGAAGTTACACTACAAATCAATAAATCAGAAAGTACAGCATTTCCCCTATATTGTCTTTTTTTAATTGTTTTTATGGAAGCAATCCAAGAAGTATCCTGGAAATGTTCTTTCATTGTAACAACCAGAATAGTAATCAACTGGGTGGTATAATTCTTAATGTAGGTACATTTGGTGTAGCTATTAAGAAAAAAATTTCACATTTACATAAAATAAGTATACCACTGTCTTACATGCAACTGCTGAAATGTAGATGTTAAAGCTCTTTGGGAGCATCTTGGGGAGCACTGTTCTGCTGTCTATCCTTCATCCACCAGATACTGATTATTATAGCTTACACTGGCTGGATTTCTCTCCTGTGCCTGGTCCTGCGTTAGCTGATCTGCACAGATGTTATCATGCAAGCTTTGCAGCAATGCATAAAGTAAGTACTGTTATTATTCCCCCTTTTCTGTGCAAGGAAGTTGAGGTTCAGGGAGGTTAAACAATTTGCCCAAGGTCACCCAGCTGAGAATTTATAGAATTTGTATTTCAGTAGAGCCTCTTGCAAAAATGTTGATGATTAAATCTAGGCACTAGCTTTAAGAGGTGTCACTATAACATTTTAAACTTTTCCTGTTTAAAATTCTTTATAATAAAATGTCTCGTGTATAACCACTTTTATTTTCATTCCCATGACACTTTTATTGATACGACAAACTGCAAACCATTTGGTATCCATTAGAGCAGCATTGTAACATTAGTTCACAATAAAGAGGGTTCTAAGAGATCGGTGGAGTGGGAAGCACCGGAATCTGTTTTCCCATCTAGCAACAATAATTGTACTGGCAAAATCTGTCTAATATTACTGTTTTGAAAATTTTGAGTCCATTAAAAGCTTGCAACTTACAGGGGATGTCTTCAGTAAATTTCAGTTAATTTTAGTCAACTTCAGCTCTTAGTTCAGCAGTGTCAACTCACTCCCTAGCCCCAGACACATGGCAGGTAGCCATGCATATCTTCATGGGAGCAGCTTTCACACGTTGCAGGAGCTGGAGAGGGTATAAAGGGCTCTTTGTTATAGATATTGGGGATCTGTGCTGTAATCAATCACCGATTGCTGCTCCTGATCACAGAAAAGGTGGGCAGCTACTCTTGCACTCAGCCTCCTCTGACATTTGTTTCAAACCCCTCCCCCTCTGATTGAAAAAATGTCTAGAGGTTTAAAGGGCCAGAGTTTCTCTACCACATTTACTTTTATCTTTTCTCTTTTTGGAACTAGGCATTAAAGAGACAGATATTCAAAGAAAACTACACAATCAAGGGAAATTAGAACATCACTGTGCATGGTCTAGGAAAGGTGCAGGTTCAGAAAAGACACATAAAAACCTTCCATGTGCATGTCATGATGATCCTTGACATGGACACATACTAAAAAAAAAACAAAAATAATAAATAAAAATGAGGACAAGAAACCAGAAGACCCTCCCCACCCACAGACAGAGAATATTGTTTCAAGATCTATCCTTAGATTCGAATGTCCAGTTTTCAAACAAACAAACAAAGAAACAAACAATATCAAAGTACATATAAAGAAACAGGAGAGGTCAGCTCATTCAAAGAAAAAAATATTAAACCCCCAAAGTTCTTCAGAGGATAACCAGATGGCAGACCTACTAGACAAAGATTTTAAAACAATTAGCTTAAAGATGCTCAAAGAACTAAGGAAAAACAGAAGATGTCAAGAAAATGATATGTGTACAAAATAGATATGTCAATAAAAAGATAGAAAACTAAAAAGAAGCCAAAAATAGATTCTGTAGATGAAAAATATAATAACTGAAATGAAAAAAAATTACTATAGAGATTGTAAGGCAAACTTAAACAGGCAGAAGAATGAATCAGCAAACTTGAAGATTGGACAATAGAAATGATCAAATCTGAGGGAAAAAAAATAAAGAAAAGTGAACAGAGCTGAAGTGACGTGTGGCCGGTCCATCTGCAAGAAACTCAACAGGATCAGAATAAGAGAGTGAAGGAAGCTGATGATTTGCCCCCGCAGGAAACACTCCAGGGCGTGTGAAATGAAAGGACACAAAACAGTAACTTGAAGCTGTGTGAAGAAATACAGATTTCAGTGAAGGCTAACACATGGGCATTTATGAAACTAGTATTGTCGTAAAAAACACTTCCTAACTTCACTTTGGTTTTTTATGTCAAGGGGATCGGTACACTGAAAAGAGTAATTACTGGACTAGAAACTAGTATTTTTGTAACTTAGGTTAAAAGCTCCACATTTTGTTTCCTACCTAATTTAAGAAAGCAATGAATTATAAATACAATTATTAGTTTATGTTTCTGAGCACATCATCTGTAAAGAAGTAAGTTTGCAGTATAATAGTGATGAAAGGAGTGGGGATTAACCCATATAGAAGCAGAATATTTTTGTGTGTTAGTGAAGTTCAGCTGGTATAAATTCATGACAGTGTTACCACTTTAGGATGTTTCATGTAATTTCCATGGTAACTATAAACAAAATAGAGAATATACACAAAAATAAATGAAGTGAGAATTAAAATATCTCACTACAAAAAACCCAGCTAAAAACAAAAGAAGGTAGTACTGTGGGATATGAAGGACAGAAGTATAACATATAGAAAGCAAATAGCAAAATGACGGAACTTCTTATCAGAACTCACTTTAAATAGACTAAACACTCCAATCAAAAGACATAAAGTGAAAATATATACATATATATGTGATTTTAAAGCAAAAAAATGGTTGAGAGAAAGGATATTTGTTAATAAAATGTCTAAAATGGTCAGAAGAAATAATAGTTAATATAATGTACACGCCTAATTACAAAACATCAAGCAGTAATTGGGGGAATTAAAGGGAGAAATAATTCCATGGTAATTCTTGTAGACTTTGATACCCTACTCTCAGAAATGAATAAGATAACCAGACAGAAGTACAAAAATAAGGTACTTCGGCAGAACAATAAACCAATTAAAACTAATACATATTTGCAAAAATACCACGTCCAACAACAACAGAGGGTACAGTCTTCCCAGTGCACGTGGTACCTTCCCCAGAGCAGATGATACGTCAGGCCACAATCACTAGATTTTTTAAAGATAGATGTGGAAAATGTTTTTCCCAATAGTGACATGAAGTTAGAAATCAATAATAGAAGAGAAACTGGAAAATTCCCCACAAATATGTAGAAGTTAAACACACACTTCAACAACCCATGGATTAAAGGAAAAAAATCACAAGTGAAATCAGAAAATACTTAGAGACAAAAATGAAGGTGACAGTGAATCAGGGTAACAGGAAGATTTATAGTGATAACGCTCACATTCTCTAAAAATAAAGATTTCAAATCAACAACCTGACAACTTACTAAATTAGAAAAATAGCAACAAACTAAACCTACAATGAGCAGAAGGAAGCAAATAATAGAATTACGATGGAGAGAAATGAAATAGAGAATAAAAGAGACAGGGAATCAAAGAAATCAAAGTCAGTTCATTGAAAAGATCAACAAACATGACAAGTTTTTAATCAAATTAACAAAGGCCAGAAGAGAAAAGCATCAAATTACTAAAACAAAAATAAAAGTGGAAACACTACCAATTTTACAAAAATGAAAAGCATTTCAAGAGAGTACTACAAATAATTGTATGCCAATGGGTTGGATAGTCTACACAAAATGGGCTAATTACTAGAAACGTAACACCTATGAAAACTGAGTCACAAAGAAATTGAAAATCTAAACAGTCCTATAACTAGTGAAGACAAATGACAATCAGAGCAGTGTGACGCTGACAGATGGACAGGATACAGAACAATTCTCATAGAATACAGAGCCTGGAAATGAACTCTCACGTAAGGTCAAATAATTTTTCGATAGGGGTGCCACAGCCAATCCAGTGCGGAAAGAGAATATTTTTAATAAATGATGTTGGGAAAATTGGATATCAACATGCAAAAGAATGAAGTTGGACTCTCAAGTAACATTATATACAAATATTAACAGTAAGTGAATCAAAAACCTAACTGTCCAAGCTAAAACTATAAAATTCATAGAAAAAAACCACAGCACAAAAGCTTCACTTTGAACTTGACAGTTACAAAATTCGACTGCAAAGGCACAGATAACAAAAGAAAAAACAGACAAATTGTATTTTGTAAAAATTTAAAGTTTTTTTTTGAAATTATTATTTTTTTATTTTTTTTATTGTTGTAGTTTTGGCCAGGGTTGGGTTTGAACTCACCACCCTCGGTATATGAGGCCAGCACCCTACTCACTGAGCCACAGGCACCGCCCAAAATTTAAATTTTTATATGTAAAGGACACTATCACGCGTGAAAAGGCAGCCCACAGAAAAGATGTGCAAATCATATTCTGAGAAGGATCCAGAAAGTACGGTGAATTCCTAAAAATCAACAACAAACAACCTGATTCAAAAATGGACGAAGTACTTAAACATTTCTCCAAAGAAGATAAATAAATGGACAATGAAAAGACATGCATATCAAAACCACAATAAGATAGCAACTCTTACCCCTTGGCATGGCTAGTATCAAAGAGTATAGGAACGACAGGTGTTAGTGAGGACATGGGGAAACTGGGACCTTTGTGCACTGTTGGTGGAAGGTACGTGGGTACAGCCTCTATGGGAAACAGGATGGTAGTTCCTCAAATATATTAAAGACAGAATTATCATATGACCCAGAAATATTGTGGAGATTTATATATGTATTTATATATTATACATATACACACAAAAGATTTAAAATCAAAGTCTTGGAGGAACTCATGTTTATAGCAGCAGCATTCCAATAACTAAAGCATAGAAGCCACCGGAGTGTGCCTTGACAGACGGACAGATAAGCAAAATATAGCACATATATACAGTGGAATATTAGCCTTAAAAAGAAGGAAGTTCTGACATGTGGTCCAACGTGGGAGACCTGTGACGATATGCTGACTGAAATAAGCCAGTTACAAAAAGATAAACACCTACCCGATTCCATTTGTACAAAGTACCTACCCTGTTTCCCTGAAAATAAGACAGTGTCTTATTTTAAGGTGTGCTCCCAAAGATGCGCTAGGTCTTATTTTCAGGGGATATTTATCTTTCCTGTAAGTAGGTCTTATTTTCAGAGGATGTCTTATTTTCGGGGAAACAGGGTAGAATACTCAAAATTATGGAGTCAGAAAGTAGGATGGTGTTTTCTGGGGTTTGGAGGAGGGGACAGTGGAGGATTATTGTTTAGTTTAACAAGGATGGAGTTTCAGTTTTGCAAGATGAGTTCCAGAGATAAGTGGTTCATGACAATATGAATGGACCAAATGTCCCTGGACACTTAAAAATGGTTAAGATGGTAAATTTTAATATACATATATTTTTCAATATTTTTTAAAATTTAGGCACTAAAATGCACACAGTCATCTCACTGTTATAGACTATGTGTAGAACATGTTTATTTTACAGATTGTTGAAAACTTAAAAGGTTATTGAATGCCAAGTTGTCAAGTAACTCTTATGAAAACCGTGTACATCCTCTTGTCCCAGTAAGAAAAGCATTGAAATGGATAAATAATCACAATAAAATATGATTTGTATTATGAAAGGGAAGAGGATGCTTTTCAAGTCCATAGGAAAGTATTTCAGCCTAGGCAAAAGTAAGAACTGTCTTCCAGAGGAAGTGCCTGATGATCAGCTGTTAGCCAGGGAAAGAAAATGAGAAGAGGTAAATATTGCTGCATATTGTAGGTAAAAGGAATATATGGTCATAGAGCTGAACCAAGGAGTCTAGCACATTATAAGAAAATGGCCAGAGTTTAAATGTGAAGCCGAAGTGTAGCGAGAGGCAGGACTCTAGGCTTGAGCAGGAACTGCGATGGGTGGGACCTTCTCAGTCACGTTAGGAACTTCACACGTTATCTCCAGGTGAAAGGTAGACATTGAAGAAACTGAGTAGGTCACTGGCAGCAGCTCAGAGTAAGCCTTAAAATAAAAATCTCAGCTGATTTGTTAACCAGGTAGGTAAGAAGTGATAGTGCCTGGGCAAGGTTAGTGGAGGTAAGAATGGATACAAGTGGACGATACTCGGGCTAATTAGCAGGTGGAAAAGTCAGAAAATTGTGACTACCCAAGTCTGGAAAGAGCAAGGCGTTAAGCAGGTTAATGATAACTGATTTATGAAAAGGCTCATTGAGGTCCAGGGAGTACACTAAGTACTTTACACATGTCATCTCACTGAGCTTTCACAATAGTCCACAAGGTATTGAGTATTTAGAAATGTTGGCTTACGTGTCCAAAGTTTCATGGATAGCAAATGGTGGATGTGTGGCTGTAATCAAAGGCTGCTCCCTTCCAAACCTATGCTCATAACCGCAGCCTGGAAAGTCTCTTCCTAAATTGGGTAGATGGTATGGCCACTCCCTGAGGAAAAAACAGAGAGGAGGTGTCAGGGTAAGAAGCTGAGGATAATTAAAATCATTTTTAAAACATTTTTGCAGTTTGGCCAGGACCAGGTTTGAACCCGCCACCCTCGGTATATAGGGTCAGTGCCCTACTCACTAAGCCACAGGCGCCACCTGCATTTTTAAAACATTTTTAATGAGAATGGACATTCTATATAATTTATCACCTTAATAATCTAAATGTCAAGAATCATACTCTTTCTCCTAAATAGGTTAATTAATCAAAAGCATGTGACAAAAACAGCAAAGGAAGTTAATTCAATTTAGCAGTGTTTCTTAGCCTCGCTGGAAATCAGAACTTATGCACGTCTGCACTTCACCCCATGTACTAGATATGTGGAGAGGTATTCGTATTTTTCTTAAACTTCTTAGACACACCAGCCCCAAGAACCGCTGTTATGTCCACTTTACGGCCGTGCTTCTCAAAATGGGAGGGTAGAGCTTCCAGTCCTAAGAAGCAGGAAGTAGTTACTAAAATGCAGATACCAGGCCCATTATCATTCCTCTAAATCAGAATCTCTGGGATGGGGCCCCAGAAGCTCCATTTTAACTTCCAAGTGAGTTACATATGAAACATTTTGACAACTAGTAGCCTAAAGCATTCATCTGCATTCATACTATAAGGATATTTTAAAGCTATATTATTAGTTTCCCAAATATACACCACTGATACCATCCATGGGGGGGTTAATATCATTTTAGCATTAGTGATTTTCTTCATGGTAACTTAATAACTTCATTTCTCATCATTCCCAAATTAGTCACTATGGTGTGAAAGAGAGAATATGAATCCTTGACTCATCAGGAACCAGTACTCCTAATGGTGTTCCAAACAATTTTGCATGTTAGAACTATACTAGGCCATTCATAATAAAACTAGGCCATGGCACATTTACAGGAGCCCTTTCCAAATGAGAGCTCATAGAAAACATGTGTCTGATTTGCTTTTCTGTGTCAGAACAATGAGCATAATATAAATGGATTTTTTTTTCTCTTGTGATGTTCCAAATTATTTATTGTTTAGTGCTTAGGGCATTAAACCAGGGCATTTAAGTCTCCCCTGGGGCTGAACTCCTATGTGTTTACTGGCTAAGGGCTGTCATGTGCAGTGGTACAGGATGTGCCCTGCACAAATCTGGGGGGGCATCCGTGTTGTGGTCTCTGGTGATCAGCATGGTGCCATTGTTCAGAGGCAGTAATAATAACCCAAGGGAGTTTTCAAATTCTAAATTAGTCTTATTTTTAACTATTTCCTTTTATATCACTTTGGAAGATATATTCACTGCTTCAAATGCTATGTGTAAAGTTGTTGACTAAAATGACTTTACAGCCCATTGGGAAATAAAAGAAAAGCAAAATATGTATTAACCAATGATAACATCAGTGACGAATTGGTTCAAAAAAGAAGTGATAAAACTGTAACAGCTGGTCACACACACAAAGTTTATATAGTTTTTTTAAATGTTAAATTTTAATATAAATATAAAAGTTCTAATTTTTTGTTAATTTAGCTTTAATTTAAAATGTAGATATTTAAGGTTGTTTTATTTTTGACTGTTTAAGCAGATGTCAAGTAGATGGTTTTTAATTCATTTTCAGAACAAAGTTTGTTATCACAAAAGCTGAGGTCCCATTTAAACAATGTGTTTTCTGTTTCAGAAATGTATGTTGAGGTAAAGGAATTGTTGGTTTAGTAAATAATTTTTGTTTTTTTTTTTTTTTTGTAGAGACAGAGTCTCACTGTACTGCCCTCAGGTAGAGTGCCGTGGCGTCACACGGCTCACAGCAACCTCTAACTCTTGGGCTTACGCGATTCTCTTGCCTCAGCCTCCCGAGCAGCTGGGACTACAGGCGCCTGCCACAACGCCCGGCTATTTTTTTGTTGCAGTTTGGCCGGGGCTGGGTTTGAACCCACCACCCTCGGCATATGGGGCCGGCGCCCTACTCACTGAGCCACAGGCGCCGCCCATAGTAAATAATTTTTTATCAAACAGAATTCCAGTATCAAAATTGCCACTTTACATTTGCGTTGGAAAGAAGAAGGTAGTATTTCTCAAATGTTTCAAGATATTTACAATAATTGTTACCGTTTAGAGATATCCAATTTAAAAAATTTTCTAATTCTAAAAGAAACATCTTTCTTTTTTATTTTTTTATCTCTTTTTCTTTTATAAACCCTAGTATTAAAAAGGAGTCTAAATGTGAAATATTTATAACTGGAAGATAGTATTAAATTTTAACTTTTGTGAGCTTATAGTAATTGTATTTCTTGACCATGTATTTTTAACAATATTAATATTTTACTTTACTCAATAAGCATGTGATTATGCAAAACAGGTTTTGCAGTATTTACTGAACATAGTAACCAAAAGCGGGCCAAATGTTTCAGATATTTAAAGATACAATTTATGAATTCATAAACCTATTTTTAATATTATAATTTGAATTTCAGAATGTTGTAGTGAAGACAATAATACTAATGTTTTTGAACCTGAAAATATACTGAGAATATTGATAATTCAAATCAACAGTTGCTTATTTGAGAACTAAGGGCCCATGAGACCCCTAACACTCATCTGACCCTTTCCCGTCCCCTGTTTCATTGTCACTTGATGGAAACATTAGCAGGCCTGTGAGGGGTCACAGGAGAGATATTATGTACCAGGCCGACCAGGTGCCACTCAGTGAGCAAGAATGAGAATTGGTGAAGCGCTAATGATATAATTTTTTACTACTTGACAGCTCTCACAAGCTGAATAAAGAAATACATTATTGGAATTATTGCTTAAAATAATGTTTTATGTTTGGGAATTTTTCTTTGCACTTCCATTTTTATTTTACCCCCCCAAGAAATAATGTTTGATTATTGGTAATATTTTAAAGAAAATAAAATTTCAAGTGCAAGTAACCCTACACAGAAAACTCTACCGGGTTATGTCTGTTATGTCAAAAAGTCTTCCTTTGTGGAAAACACCACTTGATGTCTTAATCATTGGTATTACCCCCTACAAGATACACAAGGAAATTTCATTTCAACCTTCTCAATAAAAGTTTAGGGATACATTTTTGGACCAGAGTAAGAAACGAAAGCCGGCAGAGACCATTCCTAGTCAGGGGCACACGTCAGAGCAGCTGCAAGTGGTCTGTTCACAGGTCAGGTTTACAGGTGGAGAGTTGTGCAAAGCTCTCGCCCCATTGGTCATTTCCAACAGGATACCCCTGCTCTTTTCACCTCTAAATACTCTTAAATACTGAACATTGGGAAATTTCTGTACCTCAATTACTAGGCCTATTTGCTGAATTCATTAACTATTGTAATTCTTTTTTTGTGTGTGTGAATGCATAAAATATTTTATTTTGAAATACTTGTAGATTCACAAGAAGTTGTAAAGAAATGAATAGGAAAGTCATGCACACCCCTTCCCCAGCTCCCCCAATGGTGAGTAACATCGTTCATAATTAGAGCACAGTATGCTCTAATTAAAACCACAATGAGATACTAGGTGCTCTAGTATCCAGGAAAACCAGGAAATTAACCTTGGTTCAATCTATAGAGCTTATTCAAGTGTCCCCAGTTTTACATGCACTTATTTTTACATGTGTGTGTTTGTATAGCACTAGGCAATTTTATCAATGGGTAGCTTTGAGCAATCATCACAATCACAACTGATCCAGCTTACAAGACTCCCCTGTGCCACCATTTACAGCCACATCCACATCTCTGCCCATCCCTCACCTTGTCAACCACTAATAGTTATAATAATATAATCACTTCTGTGATTATATTTATCATTTCACAAATGTCCTGTACATGGAATCAAAAAGTATATGTCTAGCCTTTTAAGATCAGCTTTTACTTTCAGTATAATTTCCTTGCGGTTCATCCAAGTTGTTGAGTAAATTGATAATTTGTTCCCTTTTTTCCCTGCCGAGGAATATTCTATGGTATGGACGTACCACAGTTTGTTTAGCCTTTCATCCACTAAAGGACATCAGGGTAGTTTCCAGTTTGTATGCATGAACCTGCTGTGAACATTTGTGTCCAAGTTTCTGTGTGAAAATGCGTTTTCACTTTTCTGGGATATATGAGCGTAAGTGCAAATTGCTATGAGCTAAATCCATCTGTAGTTTTCAAAAGAACTGCCACAGTGCCTTCCAGGGGCGCCATACCACTGTACATTGCCACTGTAGGGGTGACCCAGTTTCTCCCCATTATCACCAGCCTTTGGCACTGTCTCTATTTTTCGTATTAAACACCATAATAGGTATAGAGTAATAGCTCACTGTGGTTCAATTTGCATTTCTCTAATGATAATGATGTTGGGAACATCTTTTCATGTAGTTATTTTCCATCTGTATATCCACTTCGGTGAAATGTCTGTTCATGCCTGTTGCCCATTTTCTATTTTTTTTTTTTTTTATTGTTGGGGATTCATTGAGGGTACAATAAGCCAGGTTACACTGATTGCAATTGTTAGGTAAAGTCCCTCTTGCAATCATGTCTTGCCCCCATAAAGTGTGACACACACCAAGGCCCCACTCCCCTCCCTCCCTCCCTCTTTCTGTTTCCCCCCCCATAACCATAATTGTCATTAATTGTCCTCATATCAAAATTGAGTACATAGGATTCATGCTTCTCCATTCTTGTGATGCTTTACTAAGAATAATGTCTTCCACGTCCATCCAGGTTAATACGAAGGATGTAAAGTCTCCATTTTTTTTAATGGCTGAATAGTATTCCATGGTATACATATACCACAGCTTGTTAATCCATTCCTGGGTTGGTGGGCATTTAGGCTGTTTCCACATTTTGGCGATTGTAAATTGAGCTGCAATAAACAGTCTAGTACAAGTGTCCTTATGATAAAAGGATTTTTTTTCCTTCTGGGTAGATGCCCAGTAATGGGATTGCAGGATCAAATGGGAGGTCTAGCTTGAGTGCTTTGAGGTTTTTCCATACTTCCTTCCAGAAAGGTTGTACTAGTTTGCAGTCCCACCAGCAGTGTAAAAGTGTTCCCTTCTCTCCACATCCACGCCAGCATCAGCAGTTTTGAGATTTTGTGATGTGGGCCATTCTCACTGGGGTTAGATGATATCTCAGGGTTGTTTTGATTTGCATTTCTCTAATATATAGAGATGATGAACATTTTTTCACGTGTTTGTTAGCCATTCGTCTGTCGTCTTTAGAGAAAGTTCTATTCATGTCTCTTGCCCATTGATATATGGGATTGTTGGCTTTTTTCATGTGGATTAATTTGAGTTCTCTATACATCCTAGTTATCAAGCTTTTGTCTGATTGAAAATATGCAAATATCCTTTCTCATTGTGTAGGTTGTCTCTTTGCTTTGGTTGTTGTCTCCTTAGCTGTACAGAAGCTTTTCAGTTTAATGAAGTCCCATTTGTTTATTTTTATTGTTGTTGCAATTGTCATGGCAGTCTTCTTCATGAAGTCTTTCCCCAGGCCAATATCTTCCAGTGTTTTTCCTATGCTTTCTTGGAGGATTTTTATTGTTTCATGCCTTAAGTTTAAGTCCTTTATCCATCTTGAATCAATTTTTGTGAGTGGGGAAAGGTGTGGGTCCAGTTTCAGTCTTTTACATGTAGACATCCAGTTCTCCCAACACCATTTATTGAATAGGGAGTCTTTCCCCTAAGGTATGTTCTTGTTTGGTTTATCGAAGATTAGGTGGTTGTAAAATGTTAGTTTCATATCTTGGTTTTCAATTCGATTCCAAGTGTCTATGTCTCTGTTTTTGTGCCAGTACCATGCTGTCTTGAGCACTATGGCTTTGTAGTACAAACTAAAATCTGGTATGCTGATGCCCCCAGCTTTATTTTTGTTACAGAGAACTGCCTTAGCTATATGGGGTTTTTTCCGGTTCCATACAAAACGCAGAATCATTTTTTCCAAATCTTGAAAATACGATGTTGATATTTTGATAGGAATGGCATTGAATAGGTAGAGTGCTTTGGGAAGTATAGACATTTTAACAGTGTTGATTCTTCCCATCCATGAGCATGGTATGTTCTTCCATTTGTTAATATCCTCTGCTATTTCCTTTCTGAGGATTTCATAGTTTTCTTTATAGAGGTCCTTCACCTCCTTCGTTAGGTATATTCCTAGGTATTTCATTTTCTTTGAGACTATGGTGAAGGGAGTTGTGTCCTTAATTAGCTTCTCATCTTGACTGTTATTGGTGTACACAAAGGCTACTGACTTGTGGACATTGATTGTATAACCTGAAACATTACTGTATTTTTTGATGACTTCTAGGAGTCTTGTGGTTGAGTCTTTGGGGTTCTCTAAGTATAAGATCATGTCGTCAGCAAAGAGGGAGAGTTTGACCTCCTCTGCTCCCATTTGGATTCCCTTGATTTCCTTGTCTTGCCTAATTGTATTGGCTAGAACTTCCAGCACTACGTTGAACAGTAGAGGTGACAGAGGACAACCTTGTCTGGTTCCAGTTCTAAGAGGAAAAGCTTTCAGTTTTACTCCATTCAGTAAAATATTGGCTGTGGGTTTGTCATAGATAGCTTCAATCAGTTTTAGAAATGTGCCACCTATGCCTATACTCTTCAGTGTTCTAATTAGAAAAGAATGCTGGATTTTATCAAATGCTTTTTCTGCATCTATTGAGAGGATCATGTGATCTTTATTTTTGCCTCTGTTAATATGGTGGATAACTTTTATAGACTTGCGTATCTTAAACCAGCCTTGCATCCCTGGGATGAAGCCTACTTGATCATGATGAATGACTTTTTTGATGATAAGCTGTAATCTATTGGCTAGGATTTTGTTGAGAATTTTTGCGTCTATGTTCATGAGTGAGATTGGTCTGAAATTCTCCTTTTTGTTTGGGTCTTTTCCTGGTTTTGGTATCAGGGTAATGTTAGCTTCATAGAATGTGTTGGGGAAGATTCCTTCTTCCTCAATTTTTTGGAATAATTTCTGCAGTACAGGAATAAGCTCTTCCTTGAAGGTTTGATAGAATTCTGGAGTGAAGCATTTTTTGGTTGGAAGATTTTTTATTGTTTCTTTGATCTCTGTGCTTGAAATTGATCTGCTCAGGAGCTCTACTTCTTCCTGGCTTAGTCTAGGGAGAGGGTGTGATTCCAAATATTGATCCATTTCTTTCACATTGTCAAATTTCTGGGCATAGAGTTTCTGGTAGTATTCAGAGATGATCTCTTGTATCTCTGTGGGATCAGTTGTTATTTCCCCTTTATCATTTCTGATTGAGGTTACTAGAGATTTTACTTTTCTGTTCCTCGTTAGTCTGGCCAATGGTTTATCTATTTTATTTATTTTTTCAAAAAACCAACTCCTTGTTTCATTAATTTTCTGAATGATTCTTTTGTTTTCAATTTCATTGATCTCTGATTTGATTTTGGATATTTCTTTTCTTCTACTGAGTTTAGGCTTAGATTGTTCTTCTTTTTCCAAGTCCATAAGATCTCTTGTGAGATTGTTGATATGCTCTCTTTTTGTTTTTCGAATGTAGAGGCATCTAAAGCGATGAATTTTCCTCTCAAAACTGCTTTTGCAGTATCCCACAGGTTTTGGTAGCTTGTGTCTTCATTGTTGTTATGCTCAAGGAAGTTAATGATTTCCTGTTTTATTTCTTCCTTCACCCATCTGTTATTCAACAGAAGATTGTTTAGTTTCCATGCCTTTGGGTGGGGTCGAGCATTTTTGTTAGAGTTGAGTTCCACCTTTAGTGCCTTATGGTCTGAGAAGATACAAGGTAAAATTTCAATTCTTTTGATTCTGTTGATATTTGTTTTGTGTCCCAGGGTATGATCAATTTTGGAGAATGTTCCATGGGGTGATGAGAAGAATGTATATTCTTTATCTTTGGGATGGAGTGTTCTATATGCGTCTGTCAAGCACAGTTGTTCTAGGGTCTCATTTAAATCTCTTATATCCTTGTTTAATTTCTGTTTAGAGGATCTGTCCAGCTCTGTAAGAGGAGTGTTCATGTCCCCTGTTATTATGGTATTATCAGATATCATATTGCTCAGACTGAGTAAGGTCTGTTTCAAGAATCTGGGAGCATTTAAATTGGGTGCATAGATATTTAGAATTGAAATGTCTTCTTGTTGTATTTTTCCCTTGACCAATATAACGTGACCATCTTTGTCTTTTTTGACTTTAGTTGCTTTAAATCCACATGTATCTGAAAATAAGATTGCAACTCCTCTTTTCTTCTGAATTCCATTTGCCTGAAAAATTGTCTTCCAACCCTTGACTCGGAGCTTGAATTTGTCTTTGGAAGCCAGGTGTGTTTCTTGCAGACAGCAAATGGATGGCTTGTGTTTTTTAATCCAGTCAACCAATCTATGTCTCTTCAGTGGGGAATTCAAGCCATTAACATTTATTGAGATAATTGATAAGTGTGGTAGTATTCTATTTGTCTTATTTTGTGAGAGTCCATTGCTTAGTTTTATCTTTTGCATCAGTGTGGAGGTTTGTTTCTGTCCTTTAATTTCTGAGTTCTTACTTTGTTGCTGATCCATTGTGGTGGTCAGTGTGCAGAACAGGTTGAAGTATTTCCTGTAGAGCTGGTCTTGTTGTGGCGAATTTCCTCAATGTTTGTATATCCATAAATGATTTGATTTCTCCGTCAATTTTGAAGCTTAGCTTAGCAGGGTACAGAATTCTGGGCTGGAAATTGTTCTGTTTAAGTAGATTAAAGGTAGATGACCATTGTCTTCTTGCTTGGAAAGTTTCATTAGAGAAGTCTGCGGTCAATCTGATGGATTTGCCCCTGTAGGTCAACTGGCACTTACTCCTGGCAGCTTGCAGAATCTTTTCTTTTGTCTTGACTTTGGACAGGTTCATCACAATGTGTCTTGGAGAAGCTCGGTTAGAGTTGAGGCGACCTGGTGTCCGATAGCCCTCTGAAAGCAGTGTGTCAGAATCTTTGGTGATATTTGAGAAATTTTCTTTTATGATATTGTCTGGTATGGCTTCCATTCCTCTGGGGCATTCTTCTTCCCCTTCTGGAATTCCTATAACTCGTATGTTGGAACGCTTCATAAAGTCCCATAATTCTGACAGTGAACGTTCTGCTTTCTCTCTCTTCTTTTCTGCCTCTTTTACTATCTGAGTTATCTCAAAAACTTTGTCTTCTACCTCTGAAATTCTTTCTTCTGCATGGTCTAACCTGTTGCTGATACTTTCCATTGCATCTTTAAGTTCCCTAATTGACTGTTTCATTTCCTTCAGCTCTGCTATGTCCTTTTTATATTCTTCATATCGTTCATCTCTGATTTGATTCTGTTTTTGAATTTCCTTTTGTTTATTTTCCACTTTATTAGCAGTTTCCTTCATTGTTTCCATCATTTCTTTCATTGTTTTCAACATGTGTATTCTAAATTCCCTTTCTGTCATTCCTAACATTTCTGTATAGGTGGAATCCTCTGCAGTAGCTACCTCATGGTCCCTTGGCAAGGTTGTTCTGGACTGGTTCTTCATGTTGCCTGGAGTTTTCTGCTGATTCTTCCTCATGGGTGATTTCTTTTATCTGTTTCCTTGTCCTAATTTTCCTTTCACTTCCTCTTGCTCTTTAAGTTCTCGTGCCTGTGGAAGTTGCGGGCGGGTTTAGACAGATTGAACACACGCAACCACTTGCCGGTTTTCCACTGTTTTAGTCCTCCTCTTGGGGTCCAGAAGTCTCTCGCTGACTCCCTTTATCCTCTCAGGGGTGATGATAGGCAGATCCCATCAGCCAGAGATGCCTGGAGTCCTATATCCCCAGACTCACAGTGCCCAGATGCAAGGAAGCTGTTACTTGGCTGCCATCTTGCTCTGCCTCCAACTATTGTAATTCTTAAATGGGTTCAGCACTTTTGCATTAAGCCTATGTGAATTTATTAAACCATTAGAGTCTTCTAAATAATCCCCATTTTTTTTTTTTCCAGTTTTTGGCCGGGGCTAGGTTTGAACCCACCACCTCCAGCATTTGGGGCCGGTGCCCTACTCCTTTGAGCCACAGGTGCCACCCAATAATCCCTGTTTTTAACTAATATTTGGATAACTCTTTCTAATATATATACTGTAAGCAAAATAAGTAAGTAATCTAAAACTTTTCACTCTATTGCTTTCTATGCTACTTGTATCAAAACGCCACAAGACTACTGGCTTACAAAACACAATTTATTATCTTGCAGTCTTGTAGGTCAGAACTCTGGCATAGGTCTTACTGGACTAAAGATCAACAGGTCAGCACGACTGAGCTCCTTTCTCTGTACTGTTCCCTGGTCCGTCTCTAGAGGTTACACACATGCCTTGGCTTGCAGCTCCTCCCTCTGTCCTCAAAGCCGGTGTTGCTGCTTTTGACTGACCCTGTTCAGGAGTCACGTCTTCCTCCCTGGTCACAACTGGGAATGAGTTTTCTCCTCTTCAGATGACAATAATTCAGGATAATCTTTCCTTCTCAAGATCCAGAACATTAAGCATAGCCTCAAAATCCCTTTTGTCAAGAAAGGTGACATGTACACAGGTTCCAGAGATTAGGACCCAACCACTTGAGGAGCCATGGCTCTGCCTCCTACACTTGCTATAGCCTTTCTTCTTCTATAATCTAGTATCGATGATCTAGGAGATTTAATGTTTTATTCTTAGGAAACAAAGAAGACCTTTTTAAATTTTTTTTTATATTAACTGACTTTATTTTCTAAAGTTACTTAGTTACTCACTTTTTATTTATTATTTATTTATTTATTTATTTTGTAGAGACAGAGTCTCACTTTATGGCCCTCGGTAGAGTGCCGTGGCATCACACAGCTCACAGCAACCTCCAACTCCTGGGCTTAAGCGATTCTCTTGCCTTAGCCTCCCAAGTAGCTGGGACTACAGGCGCCTGCCACAACGCCTGTTTTTTGGTTGTAGTTTGGCTAGGGCCGGGTTTGAAGTCGCCACCCTCAGTATACGGGGCCGGCGCCTTACCGACTGAGCCACAGGTGCCACCCAATTACTCACTTTTTATAAAAGTTCTTACTTCAAGCGTACTCTTCCAAATATTTTATCTTCGTAAGATACTGATAAATGTAATTCAAGGCCATAAACCACTAGTTCTTAATACTGAAATTATTTTTATTGATACAAAATTAGGAATGCATCATAAGTTTTAGGAATATCACTTAAAAACATATTGCTTAGCAACATGTTAGGTGTTCTCTTTTGAAGCGAATGATAAATGCTACTCTTATTTTAAATTGGCGAGCTGAGGTAGAGAGGTTGGTTTTACCAATACCTATTTAAAGGAAGGCAATGGCTAAAATTAGAGGTCACAAGTATTTCACCTTAATAGTTAATTAAATTCAACTGTTAACAAGTTGTTGATTAATTGCCTTTGCTTATTAGAAAAAAATGTAGCAACTTTTATCTGCTGACTTTTTGGTACGGGTCTACTTCTACCTATTTCAAATTCATAAATTCCTCACAACCCACTTTTGCCACTTATATTCTCTTTTTCCATTCAGCCTGTCCTTATTGTCCCTGAGCATCGTGATGCACTTCTTCCACAGACAAATCCCTGATTTGGTGCATAGTTCGGTTGGCGGATAGGAGCTGCTTTGCGTTGTTCGTTGCCTTTTATATGAGTAAACATTTTCCTACTTATGAACCGTGAGCTGCTCGGTGGCAGATGACAGACATGATGTTGCTTCACGGTCCTTTTGTGCTTATTATACTCCTGTACCCATTACATAATCGATCAACAGCGTCGTATTCTCATCCTCACCATCATTATCAGTCTCATGGGAAGCATTTACTGAGAAAAGAACAGGTCATTGTACAGAATGTCCTTAAAAATGTTCAACACACATTTCCCTCACATAGTACGCGGGGAAAGGAAATGCTGTCTCTTGTTCTGGTGAGTTCATGGGCCAGTAGTGAGCACAGAAAGGCTGTTCAATCGGATGGAGACGTCAGGGACTGGGAAGTCAGGAGATTCGCCTCCCCAACCCGTAAACATGGCTAGCAGCAGGCAGGCCGTGCCACGCTGGCCCCCGGTCTGTGTTGTCATCTGTAAGGTGGCCACTATGTCACTTTCTTTCCTATTTGCCCTACTGGGCTACACCAAGGCTGGAACATGCAAATAGCAGACAGTTTACTTTAAGGAGGTAAATTCCTCATACAAATGAAATTACTATTATTCGTGGTTATCTTAACACTACATGCTTTCTCTGACAAGAATTTCGAAGGAAATGAATGATTTTTAAAAAATAGTCTCTGTGGAATTTTGATCTTCAAACACCCCCTGTAGTCTCTCAGTATAATGTAAGCCTCAGGTGTGGCTTTGCAGTGCAGCACTGCAGGAGCCCCCCATGTGTTCTCCCGGCTTCTGAGACCCTGCAGTCTCCAGCAGACAGCCAAGAAATGACCAGGGGTCCAGCAAGGCCCATTCCGGAGCCCAGCATATCTTAATGGTGAGTGTTGCCCCCACTCCACAATCCTTTCAAGATTGTTGTGAGTTGCAAATGAGATCACTTTTATGAAAACCCACATGCAAAGGCTTATCACTTCCAGCAGCTTAACTCAGAAAAATAGGAAAAATTATGTATTAGTCTATGGATCTTACTAAGAAAAATATTTGTATTGAAATTTATTAATTTCATGTTTTCACTGTAAGTGATCTGTGTTCAAACTAATGTTATCCACAATGAAAATATGTGTCTTGAACTTGATGGTATATGGTGTGCTCAATCTTCATTTAATAAAGTAAAGATCAACCATGTCTGTAAAAATGTTTGCCATGTTGTTAAGCATGACTAAAATGGTAAACAAATTACACGGTCAGGAAGGACATGGATGATTTGATGTCTTAAACTGATATCAATGGAAACCCAGAAGTTGGCATTTTGTCTGAAAGGTAAATGCTACTGGTTTGTTTTGGCTTAATTATCATGGTTAATAAGAAAAGTATTTTATGTGGGCAGATAGCAAAGATAAATACACATTTATTATTTTTTATCTTGAGATCATGATTTTTTATTTGCACATTGCCCTCAAACCACATCCTGCATGTTTGGGATTTCAGAGACTTCAGGACTGAGGGAAGTTCTTTTTATCTGATGCTTCTTCTCAGAGTTTGTTCTGAATTTTTTTCTAGCATGATACATAAGAGTTTTGAGTTGTTTCAAGATCCTTATGGACTTATGAGCAAAGGAAGGAGAGGATTAAGATGACCTTATTTTTATTTAATATTTTTTAAGCACAAGAATTATTCCAGGATTTTTGGAAAACTCCAAACTAGAATAGCCTCCAAACAATTGGTTTTTCCTTTTAACTTTTTAGAAGAATCATGCAACTATCTCATCAATCCTGCCCCCGTGGTGTTACAGATGGGGAAATTTAGTGACAAGGAGCTTAAGTTATTTAACTCTGGTCATGTTTGTGGCTAATGATGGAACTGAGAGTAGATATTTTCACTGCCATTCAGCCAAGACTCTCTACTATACAAGACTACCACTCGTGACAACTAACTGTTTTCAGTAAAGATAAATATGTAATTATACATCAGAATGTAAGAATGCGGAGGGCTGAAATGGGGTCTATGCACCCACGTGCCTGATTGACAATAAGCCCTTCTTAAATATATGTGGAGTACGTGACATGCTCACTGGCATTCATGTCACATAAAGTGTCAGGGTGTCATCTGGGACTGGGGTGAGCATCTTCACTGAAGTCCTAGCTGAATAATCAAGTGGCCTAGACTCTGTGGTCTCACTGGCAATACAGCCACAAACTCCTCCTGTCTAGAGGAGGAGTGTAGACACCTGATCTTAAAAATCCTAACATGCAAAGTGATGACCCTACAAAAATTCCTGTGCAAGTATCATTTTACAGTTCTTCAATCAGATGTTCCAACACCATCTCTGACTGTCCTGTCATGCTGCCCAGATGAGCAGTTAACTCCACACAGGCTCAGCAGTTTCTATCACAGGAAGGTCTTTTAGTAATAGTTTTAGTAACCAAATAAATAATTGAAGAATTACAAAATTACTTTTAGTAATTTAAGTCCTATTTAAGGTGGAATTATGGGGGGGAGGAAAAGCAGAAAGAGGGACGGAGGGAGGGGGTGGGGCCTTGGTGTGTGTCACACTTTATGGGGGCAAGACATGATTGCAAGAGGGACTTTGCCTAACAATTGCAATCAGTGTAACCTGGCTTATTGTACCCTCAATGAATCCCCAACAATGAAAAAAAAAGACTATATTTGATCCAGAACTGGAATTCTCAGGTAACTAAAACCTGTGTGATGGCAATTTTCCCCAACAGGGCCATAAAACAATCACCTAGGCAAGTCGATACCTTCTTTTAGGTGAAGCTTTGTCATGATAGCCAAATTAGACCGACAGTTGAGCTAAGCTAAACCACCCGGAAGGTGCCCTTTTGCCTGTGATAGATACTACCCTAAGTGAGTAGGGACATTCCAGATAGACGGACAGGCCTGCTTGTCTCCTTTTCACCCAAGCTCTTATCCAAACCTTTGTTTAGTATCTAAAGAAGAAAGTGTTGGCAAGAAACAAGTCAGGGTATGTTCTAAGGCCGAAAGGAAGCAGCTTAATCCACACAGGGAAAGAAACGCACTGTCTCCAGCATCTCTGCTAGGTCCACGTCCTGAAACCTGACTCCTCACTTCTCCTTGGGTGCAGAATCAGATGAACGGCTCCTGGGGCTGGGAGAGATGGGGGCTTTGACTGGATCTTCCGCTAAACATAGAAAAAGAAAAAAATTGCATACAGAATGAGAAGAAGCTACAGCATATGGTTGAGGAACACCCACGGGTTACTGCGTTCTAATCCAAGCTCCATCATCCATATTCTCAGGTGGAGAAATTGTCCGTTTTCTTCACTAGATTGTAAACTCAGGAGGACAAGATCTTGTTCTCTCTAATATTATTCCTCTAGCACCTTGCACTTGGTCCACAGTGGTCTCTCTTTAACTATTCTTGAACAAGCCCCTCTAAGTATAATATGATCTACACTATTGAGGCACCGATATCAAAAGACATAGTTGGGTTTTAAACTCATAATTATGTAGAGAAAATGAAAGTGTATATTGGAGTTTGGCCAAAGCTAATTTTAATGAAGCTACAAATAATTAACTACACATTCATATTCACTGAATTATAAAGCCTATTAGAGGATTCAGTTATCAATTCATAGTTTCTCCTCACTCAGGAAGCAGTTTTAACCCATAAATAGTATGTTGATAGATTAGATTCTCCTCTGGGTGGTCATGTCCTCTGTTTGTGTAGGGATGCTCTAACCCCACTGGTAGGACCACATTCTTTCAGACTCCCTTATTGCTGATTTTTAGTTTTTGCTTGTGTCTGAAGCCCTCTGATACACACCAGTAAGCTCTGCAAAGTGCCAAGTGTCTACCCACCTGATACGGGGAAGCCCTGCACAACGCTGCCATCTTTTTTCTGTTAGGTTCCAAGATTGTCCCCTATTCGCCTTAGCAAGTATAGTTCCCCTGCAAGATCAGTGTCTGGTCATTGATGATGGTGAAAAGGAAATAATATTCCCTTTGGTTAAAAGATTCACTTTGTTCTTGGAGTCTGAACTGAAAACAGCGTCCCTTTCCGCCTACCACTCCACAAGCATAGCGCAGTAGTGAGCTGCAGGCTTTGTAGCCAGATGCTTGGGTACCATCCACGTATCACAGCTAAGGGCCGTAGTGAGCTCATGGGCTTTGTAGCCAGATGCTTGGGTACCATCCACGTATCACAGCTAAGGGCCGTAGTGAGCTCATGGGCTTTGTAGCCAGATGCTTGGGTACCATCCACGTATCACAGCTAAGGGCCATAGTGAGCTCATGGGCTTTGTAGCCAGATGCTTGGGTACCATCCACGTATCACAGCTAAGGGCCGTAGTGAGCTCATGGGCTTTGTAGCCAGACGCTTGGGTACCATCCACATATCACAGCTAAGGGCCGTAGTGAGCTCATGGGCTTTGTAGCCAGATGCTTGGGTACCATCCACGTATCACAGCTAAGGGCCGTAGTGAGCTCATGGGCTTTGTAGCCAGACACTTAGGTACCATCCATGCATCACAACTATGTCTACCTTTGTTTTGCAGCCTTAGATCCCTTTGCTCCTTCTCCACCCTGCTCTGTTCCCCAGGAGGCCACCTCTGTGGAAGTCTCTGCCCCCAGTGAGGCCAGCCAGCATGAAGCTCTGTAGTATATTTATCCCCGTGCTTCTCTTTTGTGGAACTACCTACAGCTGTCTATGTCCCTTGACATAAAGATTATGTTCTTCTCTGGGATACATGTAATCTACACAAATCTCTCTGTCCTCTTTTGATTCTGAAAAACCTCCTTGTTGGGAGTTGTGTCAGAGGAATACTAATGGCAGGGATGGTGCCAGTTTCATTAATACTAGCCGCGGGTTCCTGCAGTATTCCTATGGTGTCCCTAAATACCATGCAGTAGTCCCTGCGTATACAAACAAATACTGCCACTGTTACCTGTTGGCATGCTCACTATTGCACTAACCATCTGACCCCAGGCCAATCTCTTAACCTCCTCATGATTTAGTTTTCTCATCTGTAAAACAATATTAATAATATTAATTAACAATTCTGTCTGAGGTCGGGATTAAGTGAAAGAATAGTTTGGCATGTAGTAAATACTCAGTAAATGTTAGCTCTTAGTTCTTTTACTGTTCTGTTGCATGATGATGCTTTCTGTGAAGCATGATTCAGTAAGTAGCTCTCAGGGAGATTAGCTTCTTGGCCTGGGTTTAATCACCTCCATCCCCAAACTGGGTTGGCAACACACTACCGTGAACCAAGAATTAGGAGACATATTAAGGACACAAAGTTCAATGCAGATATGTTCTTCAGAGTTCAAGGACCTCAAAAAGTACAATACAAAATAGAAAATGGACAAATAGAAATGCAATCATTTCATTTGTCCCTCAATGTCAGGGACATATTCTGAGAACTGTGACATCACAGAGTTTACTTGTACAAACCTAGATGATGTAGTCCATTGCTCCCAGGCTAGAACCCTGCATAGGGTGTTACCAAAATGAGGACTGGCAGCCTGTGGTCTCTAACCCCCAGGCTGTGGACCTGTACCCATCCATGATCCATGGCCAGTTAGGAACTGGGCCACACCACATCACCACCTCAGCTCTGCCCCTTGTCCCATCCCTCAGCCCTCCCATTCTACAACCACCTCATGCCCAGGCCATAAAAACATTGTCTTCCATAAAACCTGTCCCTGGGGCCAAAAGTTTCCAGTTCATGGCCTATTAGGAACCGTGTCACATGGCAGGAGGTAAGTGGTGGTCAAACAACCAAGTGTAATCTGCATTTACAGCTGTTCCCTGTCACTTGCATCCCAGCCTGCACTCCGCCTCCCGGCCCAAACACCCTGCTCCACCTGAGTTGGTCTGCGGGAAAATTGCCTTCCATGACACTGGTCCCTGTTGCCAATCAGGTTGGGGACGACCCACTGCTTTAGACGACTGTAACATAATCTTAGTATTAGTCTGTCTTGTTCATTTGTGTTTCTATAAAGGATACTCGAGGTTGGGTAATTTTTAAGAAAAGTGTATTTGGCTCACAGTTCTGTACTGAAACATGAGGCCAGCCTCTGAGCCCAGGGAGGGAGCCCGGCTGCTTCCACTCGGGACAAAAGGAAGCTGGCTGTGCAGAGATGACAGGGTCATGGAGGAAGAGCAAGAGGAGGGAGCTCCTGAGATCTTTTAAACAACCAGCTCTTACACAAGCTACTAGAAGGAGAACTCACTATTACTGTGGGGAAGGCGCCCAGCCATCCACGTGAGGACCGGCCCCCATGGCCCCCAGAGCTCCCGCCAGGCCGCACCTCCAACGCTGGGGATCAAATTTAGTGCAAGGTTTGGGAAAACAAACATCCAAACTAGAAAAGTATCTAAACATATTTCAACATAGAAATGGAATCGTGAAAATGCAGTTCAACACATAAGAGGGGTTACAGATGCATTCATTCAATAGAAAATATATTAACATGCAGAATTAAGGAAAATCTAACCATGGTACGACTGTATAGAACACGTTCCGTAAGTGGTTGCTGCAGGCTGCTGTTGCCCCAGGGCAGTGTTTTTCAATCTTTTTTCTCTCTCAGCACACTTGAACCTATGGTTAAACATTCGTGGCACACTCACATTATGATGATTAAAAAAAACAATCTTCTGGTGTATAAGAAAGAATATACAGATTGTGCTTTGAACTTTTGTGCAAATAATTTAATTAATGATCTTTAAAAATGTTCACCACACACACCTAAGATCCTCTGACACCACTGCACGCCAGTTGGAAATCTGCTGTATGTGAGTCAGTGAGTGGGGAGCGAGTGTGAAGGCCTCGGACACTCCTCTGCACTGCCGTGGACTTTACAAACCCTGCACTTAGGCTACACTAAATTTGTTAAAAAGTATTTTTCTTCTTAATAATAAAGCAATTGTGGTTTAGTATCACTCTTTTACTTTATAAAAATTTACTTTGAAAAAAAATTTGACTCTCGGGCGGTGCCTGTGGCTCAAAGGAGTAGGGCGCTGGCCCCATATCCTGGAGGTGGCAGGTTCAAACCCAGTCCCAGCCAAAAACTGCAAAAAAAATAAAAATAAAAAAAATTGACTCTTTAATTATAAGCCAGCACACAAATACATTGCATAGCTGTATAAAAATATTTTCAGTATATCCTATTCTGTAAGCATTTTTACACTTCTAAAATTATAAATTTTTTTCTTTTAAACTTTTTATTATAGAACCTTTAAGCTAAGACACAAGGCTAGACCTATGCAGGGATGGGACCATGCAGACATCTGTAGGTAATAGTGATCTTTCAGCTCCATTTTGCTCTCATGAGACCACTGCCTTGTGCACAGTGCCCTGTTGACAGAAATGTCATTAAATGCATTTAATGCATGCCTATATTAAAATCTGTTGTGGGAGCTCAGATGAGGAGCAGAAGAAATTCTCAAGATGATGGTTAAAAGAATTCCCGGAATGACATTTAATTCTTTTGGAAGCCTAAAAAAGAATCAAGTTCAGGTAACAGATGACAGTGACTTCCTGTGGGCACATCTCTAAGAAAATTAAAACGGACCGGCTATGATGAGTGCACGGAGAAGAGTTATAGTTCTACTTGTGTGAGGTCACGCTCAACCCCTTGGTTTTCTATGTACCTGTCCCTAATCCACTCCGGAATTTCCAGCGGAGGCTGGAGGACATAGAGGGAGGAGGGGTGCAGGGTAAAGGGTCACCAGGTACAAAGTCACAGTCAGAGTGGAGGACGTGAGCTCTGATAATCTGTTGCCCTGTGGGCTGACTATAGTTAACAACATTGTATTGTATATTTCAAAATAGCTGGAAGAAAGGATTATGAACCTTCTCAGTACAAAAGAATAAAAAACATTTGAAATGGAGGATAGGCTAACTGCCATGATTTCATCATTTCGTAATGAGTACCAGCATCAGAGCATCATACTGTGCCCATAACAGGTATAATCATCGTCTGTCAGTTAAAGTCAAAATAAAACTTAAAAAACACCAAAGAGGTAAAAGGTAAGGCAATTAACCTTGTGGAAAATAAAAAGTTTTGAAGAAAGACAATTTAATCATAGCTGAAGAAGTAAATATTTTGACCTGATTCTGAAGTTCAGCTGTGACTAATGTTTACAAGGTACTAAAACTGTAAACGATTATGTTTACATCATTTAACTAATGTTATGGCGTAACGCTATTGTGGGGAATGGCAGGGAGAAAAGTTAGGTAATGATTTGAGAGAGAGAGAAGAAGAAAAATAATAGAAGCCATCTACTTTTATTTAGAGTAAAAAGTAGAAACAAAAAGAATATTAAGAAATATTAACATTAATATGTTATTTAGAAACAGTTAAGAGTTAAATGAGATTTTTCTGAGGAACAGGTACCAAGATCAGGGAAGATAAAAAAAAAAAGTAGTAGTATATTTCTTTGTAAGCTTCCAGGTAGCTCTTGGGTTTTGGAAAACATGTGAATGCTTTATTGAATAAAATAAGCATAAATAAAATAAAAGGGGTAGGCAAGACTTCTCCTGGCATCGTAATGTGGCAGCAGATCACGGACAAGCTGCAAAACTACAGAGGTTGCACTTCAGAACCCCACTAGCTAAAACAGGGAGCAATTAGATGCAGATTTCTGTTTTAGAGGGGGAAATTCTGAGACAATTTGGAAGACAAATGGAATAAGCAATGAATAATGTCTCAGAAAGCAGTTATGACAGTTCAGCAGAGAAATAATGAGGTTTGGAATAGAATGTTGGCACAATCAAGGAAGCAAACAGATGCTTTGAGATATTTCTTGAAGGTAAAAATTCGAATTTGGCGACTGATTAAATGTGCAAGGTAACAAATAAAAGTTTATGTAGAAGCTTCTATGGTTTGATTGATGCTGACACTGTGTGCTCTCGTAGGAAGCATAATTAATGTCAAATTTACGGAATGATGACATGGTTTTGCAAACCAGGATACCCTGAGTATATTCAGTTAGAATGATGGAGTAACACGTAAGATTTTGAAATTCAGGGAGACACCTGAAATCTAGAGGTGTCTGAAGTCTGAAGGATTTGAAAGCTTCTGGTATGTAAGTAGTAACTGAAGACATTGTCTAGGAAAATAGTGTCTTGCCAATTTAAGGAGCACCTATATTTAAAAAAGAGTCAGGAATGAAGACTTTAAAACATTTATTAATTCATTTACTAGTTTATTCCTTCTTTTAACAAATATTTATTAAGTGTCTAGTATCAGCCAGACTCTAACAAGTTTTTTGTAAAAGTTTCATCATAAGTTTCCTGTGATTCTAAGAAAATTCTTTATTTTAAACCTTTCAAAGTTTTGCGGTACTTATAGATGAAAAAAGAAAGGCACTTGTAAATTTTATTATTTCACATTGATCTTACATTTGTGAAAATTTGGGGGTAAAATGTGATTGGAGTGAAGAAAGAAGAAAAAGTTGGGAAGAATGATTGCCTAGGTGGGGAATTAAAAGCATGGAAGAAGTTCTGGGCATTTGCAGCCGCATGTTGGTTACAGTAATCTTGGGGTGGGGACACAGATGAACTGCTGTCACTAAAACCATAGCGATATAATTTGTCAGGAAGGTTCAGCTGGTGTTTATCACAGACCCACGACTGTGGTACTAAATATGTGTTAGTGCTAAAGAATGGGTTTCAGCTTCTGGCAATTCTAAGAAAAATGTTAAAGGCACCGTATCAGAGCCTTTCCCCCTAATATTCAGACCCAGAATAATGGACTAGATAATGGGCTAGATTCAGTCCTAGATAATGGACTCTTTAATTATTAAATATTGTTGATGTATCTTTAGACTTCCTTTCTGCCTTGGCATTCCTCTCCTTCAGTTCCTTTTTATTCATTCTTGTCCTGTTATGAGTCAACACCAATCACCAAATGTGTTTACATTACAGTTAAAACTATGGTTCTCAAAGTGCAGTGTCCTTGGTCACCAGACTCAGCATTGTCTGAGAACTTGTCAGAAAATGTCTGGGCTCCACCCCTGATCTGCTGACTCAGAAACTCTGTGGGTGGAGCTCAGCAACCTGTGTTCACAAGCTCTGCAGGTGATTTCTGTGTACAATAAACTCAGAGAACCACTGAATAAAATCAAGAGGAAAAAAATCAGAGAGAGAAGAGGAAAATAATATAATAAGGTGAATTCAGTAGAGAATTTTGGACACAAAATTTTTCTCATGGGAAGCAAAATTTGGTTCTATGTTTCCAATAAATCAAAGCAGAGAAGGAAGCCTGACCGATGTGAGTGATTCTCCGACCACCATACTCTGTGGAAGCTAGAACCCATTCATTGCTTGCTCTTAGCAGAAAGATTTCTCAAAGTTTACCTAAATCAGATATTATAATGTCTCATTTCCCAATTTATTCTTCAGTCTATTACAGCTGGCCTCATCATCTCATATATTGGAAATGCTCTTGACAATATTTCCAATGTTTCCAATTCTCTTTTCCTAATCTTAGCAAAGCTTCAGCCACATGAAGCACAATTGTCTATTCCCTTCCTTTTGATAAATGTACCTTAGGACTGTCATCAAGTCACGCACTTAGCAAATAGCTACTGAGCACTGTGCAAACATTGTTGACAGCACGTGCAATACAGTTCACAAACGCCCTACATTTATGATCGTGGGGCTCCAGGGAGGGAGAAAGACAATTTTAAAATAAAGTAAAGCATAAGAAAATCAATACCATGAAGATACAACTGCTACAAAGCAAAACGTAACAGGGCAACGCGATGGTGCCTGGAACTTGTGTGCTATTTTAGTTAGAGAGGTCAAGGAAGATATCACAGAGGGTGAAATGTTAGCAGAAACTTATATGAAGTGAGGCGCCAAGCTTTCAAATGCCAGGGAAAGATCAATTTTTGGCAAAAAAAAAAAAGATAATACACAAAGAAGGCCCTAGGCAGAAACAATTTTACCAGAAGGCCAGTGTAGTTGGGGTAAAGCGAGTTATAGGGAAAATAGTCAGAATTAACAATTTTACCAGAAGGCCAGTATAGTTGGGGTAAAGCGAGTTATAGGGAAAATAGTCAGAATTAAGGTTAGACAGATAAGCAAGGATCAAACCGTACATGCCTAAAGTAGAGGCAACAACTTGCCAATGGATTAGAATGAACGTGAGGTGTGATGGAACGTCGGGATCAGGTGGGGCGTCCCGGGTTCTGCCCTGAGAAATGAGGTAAATGGTCTTGGCTGCTACTCGGAGAGAAGAGTCGTCAAGGTGGTCAGACAGGAAATGGAAAGGCTAATAATAGACATGTTCAGTTTGAGATGGCTATAAGACCTCTAAGAAGAGGAAAAAAACAGAGCGTGCCAAAAAAATATGTACACATTTTAAGAAAGGAAAAACTTTATTAAATTTGTAATACTCAAGTCATGTTTGACTTCTGCAATTATAGGAGGTGCTCAATGAGATTTGTATTCATCTCTTGTTATGAGAATATATCAAGTATTACAATATTAATATAGTTTTTTTCCTTTCTTAAAATGCGTTTCCATTTTTTTGGCACCCTCTGTATAAACAATTTGAAATTCATGAAAATGTAAGAATTAAATCCATGAAATTAGATAAGATCAATCAACCAATGACTGAATGCAGATAAAGAAAAGATGAAAACCATGCCTGGTACTCCAACGTTCAGAGGCCAGGATAAAGGGAAGGAGACAATGAAAAGAAAGTGGTTAAGCGGGAGGAGATTGGCAATGTCTGGTATCACTGGAGCCAGGCGAAGAAAATATTTCTCAAAAGAGAAGGTGAATTATTATGTCAAGTGCTTCTGGGAGTTCAAATAAAATTTAAAAATTAAAATTGACCTTAAAATTTGGAAATATGAAATAGTTGGTGTAAGAAACAAAACTATTTTAGTAGAGTGCTACAGGAGAAAGACTGGTTGTAACAACTGAAGAGTTATTAAGAATTCTTGTGTAAAGAGAAGCAGAAACTTGGACCTTAGTGTAACTAGCTGTTGCTTTTTCAAATAGTGGACATTACAGCATGCTCATAACAGAAAGGAAAAAATCAGTATCTTGGGTGGCACCTGTGGCTCAAGGAGTAGGGCGCTGGTGACATACACTGGGGATGGGGGTGCAAGCCCGGCCCAGCCAAAAATGAAAAAAAAAAAAAATCAGTGTCTTAAGTGTAATGAAAGAGGAAATGTGATCACATGCACAAAAAGAGGCTGGTCTTGCAGAGACACTTGGATGTGAAAGCTCTCATAACAAGATGGAATGAAGAACACAGATCTAGAAAGAGGCGGATACATAGATTTGATGGGAGGAAGGTGAAGTGGTTCTGTTCTGATTACTTGTATTTTCAAAGAGAAAATATACTGTTGGAAAGCATTTTGAAAATTTGATGAGAGAGATGGGCGGCACCTGTGGCTCAGTCGGTAAGGTGCTGGCCCCATATACCGAGGGTGCCGGTTCAAACCCAGCCACAGCCGAACTGCAACAAAAAAATAGCCGGGTGTTGTGGGAGGCACCTGTAGTCCCAGCAACTCGGGAGGCTGAGGCAAGAGAATCGCTTAAGCCCAGGAGTTGGAGGTTGCTGTGAGCTATGTGATGCCACGGCATTCTACCAAGGGCCATAAAGTGAAACTCTGTCTCTACAAAAAAAAAAAAAGAAAATTTGATGAGAGAGAAGATATTAAATATTAGGAGTGTGAGAAAAAGGAAGAAAATATTATAGACAATTATTGTACAAGAGCTATGGATCCATGTGAGTTTATGGTAATTAATTTGTAGGGGGATCGATCATGATAGCTTTCCTTCCAGCCAAATTTAGTTGTTGTGCTGCAAAAACAGAATGAAAGGAAATTTGGGTTGAGACACTGTTGGCCTTTTTCAGTGAGGGCAGTAGGAGGATGCGTCTGTAAATGCCGTCACCATGGAAAGTAAGCCTAACGAAGAAGAAAATGGGCAAAGAGAACAATTAATAGTGAAATATAGTGGGTAATGGATTAGTGGCGCCAAAGAGCTGGACTGAGTATCTGAGCTAGAACCATAAGAGACAGTTGGTGTGTGAAGACAAGATTTGGGGAATGTGCAAAGAAAGAACACATTTTCATTACAGAAAATTTAGTAAGTTTCGCCTGTACCCATTCTAAGATGCATCGTCGGTGCGGCCGCACCCAATACCCTCCCTCCTCCCTAACCTCCCCCCTCCCTTACTAAAGGGAGAATACAAATGTCTACGTACAATAACTAAGAAAACGCCACGAAGGCTACGTTGAACAGTTTGATGAGAATATTTCAGATTGTATATGAAACCCGCACATTGTACCCCTTGATTGCACTAATGTACACAGCTATGATTTAACAATAAAAAAAAAGAAAATTTAGCAATTACAGAAAATAACACACCAGTGAAAGCAGGTATATGATACACACACACATCCGCATGCTTGGGCATGTTTACTTGCTCTGTCCATCTATCACTGTATCAACGATAGGTGATTTAATTACTGTAGCTTTATTTTATCTAATAATGAAAATTCTGTTTATTTCTCCTTTTCAAAGTCATCTTAGACACTATTTACCATTTAATCTTCAAGGATAATTTTAAATAACTAAAAATACCCTGTTGGTATTTTGCTTAAAATGTCAAAACATTTATTTTATAACTTTTCTTCAGCAATGTCCTCTCTTCATTTAGTTTTCTGTATTATTTTCAAAATATATTATTATATAAAATACTTGGTGAGAATTCTTATAATTTTAATAAAAACAATGCAAAGATTGCACATACAATAGCCAATGGATTATCACTAGTGTAAAACCAATCTTTTTTGCACAGATATTTTATATTGAATCAAATCATTGAGGTGTCTCAAGTTTTTCATTTCATCGACTTGGATTTTCATAGTGAATTTATTTCATAGTGCCAGTTTATATACTGATACGATCATTTTATTTTCTCCTTTCCAGTATTTAAGGCTTATGTACTTTTTTCTCATTATTTTCATTTGCTAAAACTTCCAGAACATTTTGGATGCTAATGATGAGACCAGATATTATTAAATTATTCCTAACCTCACTGGAATGTAAAATTACCGTTTCAAGTATGTGGTTTCAAATGTCTTTTATAAACTGGGTAAAAAATAAAATCAGTGATTTCTCCTCAGAAATGCTGCAAAATGGACCTGCCAGACACATGCAAAACTCTTAGATTCTAAGTGACCACAATTATTCACCCAGTCTTTAATCCATGGCCCTTGGCAGTGACACTGGGCAGTGCCTCCCATCAAGAGAGGAAAGTCATTCTCCCCGCCTGCCTCATGAATCTGAGCTGACCTGCAACCTGCTTTGGCCAAAGAGATAGATGTGGACATGAAAATGTGCTTATTCTAAACCTAGACCTCAAATAGGAAAGGCAAATAACTGTCTTAAATACAACCCTGTGAATTGTGTGAATAGTGAAAATAGATGTATCTTAACTGAATAAGGGGATATAGAATTTGAAAATAATAAGCAGCATAAAAATTTTAGAAAGCAACTTGTTTCAAAGAAATTTATAATGACAACCTTTTGAAATGTTAGAAAAACAATCGTTGGTCCCTAGAGAAATTAGACTCTGTTTGCAAAGTCATTTATTTTCTGGGGGAAAAAAAGGCAGAAAATTTCATAACAGTATTCTAGAGTTTTACAATTTTAGCAGATAAGAATTCCTTCGTTGTCTCTGTCTGAGAGCACAGTGACAGCGTCCGAGGGGTGGCAGAGGGACGTGACATTGTCTGACCACTCTCCTTCCCCTGACATGGGGTTTCAGCGACGTACTGCTCAGTAAGTCTCTTTTTAAGTGACTTTGGCGTCACTGTCCATAAAGTCCCATTTCAGTGTATCGGGTTTATTCCTCCTCATTAGTACTTGGCAAGAAAAATCAGGCAACATATGTATTCACCTTACAACATGTATACCAATTTGTATTTTAATCCACAGCTAGGAAAAGACAAGCAGCCAAAGACCCAAATGACCTATTAATGGTCTAAATTTCCCTTTAATTCATCTTTTTCCAATATGCAATTGAAGACCTAACAAAGCCTTTTCTACTCACAACAGTTCAGCTGTGAGGCCTCAGACTATCTCAGAAAAATCCCAGATGCCACATGCTCCTGGGTGTCTGAGTCCTCACTTCAAAATCAGGAATAAATATATGTCCACATTTCTCAATTGCCTGCTGTTGTATTTCTTTTTCCTTGGTTTTCTTGGTTTTATTTTTCAGTGATTAAACAAAACTAGTGTTTGGGGCTTAGGTAGCTAGTAACATAGATTAGTATTCACAGCTTCAAATGAACATCCCTCATTCATTGACTACTTTTGTTGATTGTACCTTGACTTCTAGAGGGGATTAAAGATCTTTATTGAAGGAAATTGAGAATTTTGGAAGTTTTCCTTCTATAAACATACCATCATCATTTTTAAAAGCCTTTTCATGTATAAAAAAATAGTTTTCATGTGTCTTTTGGGAAATTAACTGTAATAAAAAATGTTATTAGAATGAAAAAGACTATATATTGTATGATTCTGTTTATACGAAAAATCCAGAAAAATATGTCTACAGAGACAGAAAGTAGATTAGGGATTGCCTGGGGTGGAGGGTGGGGAGTGGGATGGCTAAAAGGCTCATTAGTGATCTCCTAGGCCAATGAAAATATCCTAAAACTGGGCTGTGTTGTGCAAATTTACTAAATTCTATAAATTTGCTAAAAAGCAGTAACTTACATGCTTAAGCTTTAGGATGAATTTTATGTTGTTAAACTAGACTTCAGCAAAGGAGTCATTGAGCGATAGACAAACATGTTACTAGGTCAACCTAAACAGTTATTTATAACATTTTCAATTATTCTTAAATCTATAGAAGACTCTGAGTAACAAACTTTCAGTTACGTAAATATGTCACACTTGGGCCCTGAGATCTTCAGAATTTCCATTCCTTTTTCTTGCAGAAAATGCATCATTTCTGGAAAACAATTCAAAATAGTCAAATAGTTAAGAGAGAGGATTCTTCAAAACATATAGAAGTCATTGAAATTTATTCTTGGAGATGATTACGTTTTCTAGAGATTATAGGGTTTTGGAGAGGATTAAATAAGATTATGAAGGTAAAACTCCTAATACTTTGCACAGAGCATAGTGGCTTCTTAATGAATTATTCCATGCATTATTTATAGTAGGGATGATTACTATTAATTTTGGAGAAAACATATATTTTCAAATAGATACATTATGTTAATTAGCTGAGACTGTTTAACTTCATTCTAATTTGTAGACTGTCTACACACATACACACACACACACATGCACACACACATGCACACAAAAAGACAGCAGGATGTAGACTAGATCTCAAGCTCTTTACAGCTACCTTTCACCTCTTCTGTCCCATTAATATCACCTTGTTATAACCTCTTCTATCCCGACAACCCTATACCGTATAGGTTTGGGTTCATAAAGATGTATTTCTAAAGGTAAATGTTGAGTTGTAATTTTCTGACAATTTATCAGCAATTATCATGCACTAATAATACTAACCAAAATTCCAAAGGATTTCATGAAGTATTTTATATATTGACTTTAATTCAGAAAGTCAATTTAATTTTATATATTAGATGTTTCATTTTAGCAAGTTTTTGTTTCACTAAAATTTTTTAAAAACCTTTTTAATCGTTTTAATGTATATTGCCATGTCTGGAAAAACGTGAACAAAGAAATTTACATTCACTGTGGACAGATTTGCGTGCAAACAGCTCCATGTGATCATGTTTCCTAGGTTTAGAATTACAGAGATTTTAATCTAGCATTTTTTCCATTGAAAGTAAAAGATCATAGGTAAAATGATGAATCACCATAATTTCCACTGAGGAACAAATCAGTATTTACATGAAACTTACCAGCTGGGTGTGAATGTGCAGGGCAGATATGAGAGCCTGGAGCAGGTGCATGTGACCTGGACACTTGCACGCAGGAAGGGATTGTTCTGCTGCCCTGCAGAGTTGAGGGAGAAACAGGATGGAGGGAGAGACTTCCAGACAGCTAAACCAGCCAAATGCCCAGGTCTAAGTAGCATTTTTGTGTTTAGGTTGTTTAAGTCTTTAAAAATCCATATTAATTTTATAGTGTGCATGTATTTATTTTCTGCTGAATCTAGAATTGAATGAGGAGGATGAATTTACCACAGTGATTATGCTTGGTTGATTAGTCCTTGTAACTTTAACAATTTGTGGTTTAAATATTTTAAGACGACACTTTCAAAGTTTTATTCAAGTTTAGAATTGTTCTAATGTTCTATGAATTGAACTTTCCTTATATAGTGACTCTCCATCTCTAGTAAGGCTTTTTGAATTAAAGTCAATTTTGTCTAATAGTTATACACATACTGATAGCAACCTCCCTTTTGGGTGGAAATTCGTGTGTGTGTGTGTGTGTACAGTTTATATATGTGATATTTTCCATCATTTAACTTTCACCTCTTAGTATCCTTATATTTTGCATCATATATTTTTGGAACCACTCCGATAACTTTTGTTTTCTATCTTAAATACTTGACTATTCATATTTATTATAATTACTTAAATATTTTAACTTATTCCTGTTTATATTAGTTTTCTATAACTGATATAACAAAATGCTTCAGACTGAGTGGCTTGAGCAGCACAACTTTATTTTCTCACAGTTACAGGGGCGAGAAGCCTAAGATAGTTGAAGGTGCCCACAGGTTCGCTCCTCTGAGAACTTTTTTCCTCACCTTGTAGATGGCGGCCTATGCAGTGTCCCCACCTGGTCTCCCCTCTGTCCACGTGCCCCAATGGGATCTCTTTGTGTGTCCAAATTTTCTCTTTTGAAAGAATATCAGTCAGATTGGATCTGGACCCACCTAACAGGCTCATTGTAACTTAATCACATCATTAAAGATTCTATCTTATACACAGTCAAATTTTGAGGTACTAGAGTTTAGGGCTTCAACATTTAAATTTGAGGAGGACCCCCGTTCCTCCCAGAACACTGCCATTACATTTTATGTATTTTATTTATCCTGCCTTTTCTATATATTTTCCTCTTCTTCATTGCCTTCTGTTTAATTAATTTACTTTTTCTCATTTTATTTTTTCCTCCAATAATTTAAAGGTCACATAAACTATTTCCTATTTGTTAATGCTGGCCCTAGATTTATACACACATACATATCAAACTCTAATGTATATGTCTACTTGTGTTCTGGAAACTTCAAGGGCATTTTAATAATTTAACTCTTATCAATCCCTCCAAATATACAAGTTATGTTGCAAACATTTCAGTCAAGTTATTCTTTTTTTATTTGAGAAGCCATCATAATTACTGTTTAACATAGTCAAATTTGTTTCTATTTACCTATGTATTTACTACTTTCTTTGATTATAATTCTATTTTTTCATCTTCAACTTTCCAGCTAGAACCACTTTTGCCCAAAACACGTCCTGTATAATTTCTTTCACAGTCTGTTGTTAACATCCCTCATTTTTTTTTGCTTTTTGGTCTAAGAATATTTATACTGGGAAAAAATTTCTCTGAATGTACACTTCTGGTATAATCCTATTTTTTTCTGGACCAAGTAAAGATATAATTTCATTCTTTTTTTATTTCCTAAATTTAAATTGATTCAATTAATTCTATTAACCTCTGTAGCTGAAAGCTGGAATTTTTTCTTATTGCCTCACCCCACAAGGTTGTGAAATCCTTCCTCAAATTCCTTGAAGTTGGGCAAGTTTTTGCAGGTCAAAGATGATTTTATGGTTCTCCTCTCCTCTCTGGGTTCTGCTTACATTTATTTTTTGGACTCTGAGTGTTCCCTTTCCTTGCCAAGGCATCAATGCATTTTATAACTATTTATATATTTTATCCAGAATTTTTATTTATTTTTAGCAGGAAGGTCAGTCACAATATCATCTTCCATTCTGCTGGAGAAATAAGGCTGGTCTATCTGCCATGGGGTCGAGGGGTGGATTTTGCTTTTTCTGTTAGTATGACTCCACTTTGAAAGTTGAGGACTTGCTTTGGACCGTTTTTGTCCTCTTTGTTTCATTATGACTTGTCTAACTAACATCAGGAGCAGCCTTGATAATGAAAAGCCGCCACCCCTCTAGACCCTGCACATACAACATTGATAGTTATAGCTGATCTTTTCTAAGCAGGGCAGCAATGCCAGGCACTGGTTGAAGTGTGAGCCTCACCAAGTTTCTTTGTATTACTATCCATTCAGAAATTGTGCTGCAGAGACGAAAAAATAAATCTGCTAAAAGCGCAGAGAAATCGATACTTGTTCCCCTGCTCCAGCTGTGGGACATATGACTCGTGCACCACAAGCCCTTCTCCCCTTGAACCAAGAACTTGTCTGAGAATCCTCAGCACAGAATTCCTCAGCTCCAGTGCTAATCCACCAGAGCCGGCAGACAAGATAAAATGTCTCTGAAGACTAAAAACTAATTGTATTCTGTCTGCCTCTTCTTTCAATTTTCAACTGGGATACTGTTAGCAACATGTTTTCTTAGATACAGAGGAAAAAGAATCTTTTCACTCTTTCTGAGCTCTCTCCTTTGGAAGTCCTGGCATCTCAGGCCACCCATATTAGTGCTTCCCACAACTGAGTGAGAAAAAGACCCCTTAGAAGAAGAAGTATGGAGTCTTCCAATATAGAATTAGCTTTGGAGTAAAAAATGTGTACTTTGATGTAGATTTGCGAATAAATACATGAAGAACTTTTCAACTACAGTGAGCTCCCCCCCACCACCACCACCTTTTTTCTTATTTTCTGTGGAACTTGAGAGTTGGTTTCAAAGGCAAAAGGCGAGAGTTTCTCCATTTGTTTTTCCTCGTTTCCTCTTTAAAACTTTTGTAACAGCGGCTTCCTCTGCCTGATGGGTCTGCTTCTATTTTACAACTTGACATGGTTTACTTCTCATGCTTTAAGTCATGGCTTACATGTCACCTCCTCCAAGTCTTTCTGATTACATAGAGTAGCTTTCACTGCCCCAAATCATAGACTAGTCATTCATTTTCTTTGGTTTATGGAACTCACGCCTGTTGTCCATCATCTCCCCTCGCGCCGGGACAAGTTCGGAGAGGCCAGGACTGGGACAGTCTTACCACTGTGTTCATTTCTTCTAAAACAGTGCCCACCAGCGGGCAGGTGCTCAGTGGTGTTTGTGAAGGAATTACTATAAATGAGAAACATGGTAAAGAAGGTGATTTGCTGTCTAATTTTGCTGTATGGATTTAATCTTGTAAAGAGAGTCTTTGACTCTTATGGTAATGAGATGAAGGGACCTCTTTATATCTCAGGAACAGAAAATACGTAAGAGTTCAAATGGAAAAGAAGGATGCCGTGTCAGATCCCCGAGCCTGATGCTCAGTTTTGGCATTTCCTGGCTGTGAGACTTTGCGGGAGGTATTTCTTCTCTTTGTTCCTCAGTTGTTTTAACCTTAAAATGATGAAAGAAAGGACAGAAGGATTGAAAAGAAAGCAATAAATGAATATATTTCAAGTACTTGATGTCCAGCCTCAGAACGAAGTCTATGAGAGTTATTTACTGATATTGTTAGAGAAAATACTTGTCAATGCTATGATGTGCGTGCTCACTGGGCTTTCTATAGCTTTCTTCATCTGTCAGAAGAAAATAAAGGTTCCTGCCTGCTAGAACCATTGCAAGGATGAGACGTAAGGCACTTGGAACACTGCCTACCGTATTAGAGTCAGTACTTACAGCTTTTATTACTGAGGACAGTGGCTTTTATCCATTTACTCTCTCCCCTCTCCATTCTTCTCTGCCTCCAGTCTGTGATCTTCATTCGGGACAGAAACACTCACGGCCAGGAGGTGTCGGGGTACATCGACTACGCCCACAGGCTGAAGACCGAAGATTTCGAAGTCTACTTCAACGGGAAAAAAAGACTTCTTCCAAGGCCCACGGACATGAGGTAAATGACATACAATTCGCACTCTCCCACAGGGATGAAAGATTTTTATTATCTGTTCTACGTTGTGCCTCAAATGCTCATGTATATGTAGTAGGAATGTCATAAAACTGATTATGAATATAAAATAAGTTTTATAAGTCAAGAAGGAGCATAGATGTTACGATTTTCTTTTAGCAGCCTGAGAAAGAAGATTCTTCAGAGATGAGATAGATAAATTCTTAGTAACATTCCTTTTAAATAATAAGTAGAGCCTAAAAATTGTTAACCTCAGCAGGGTCTTGGACCCCTTGGGACTTGTTCTGCCTAGAAGCCTCAGGGGCAGCCTGGCTAGCATGTCCCTCCCCAGCCCCCTTTCCTTTGGTCACTAGCCCAAGTGCTGTCTCCTAACCAACTCTCTCTCATTTTTCTCATCTCTGTCCTATTCTGGGATCCCCTCCTCTGGTGCTCTCATCCCATCACCCAGGACATCTTCTGCACTGCCAGCCTGTTCCCAGACTGGTTCTTTGACGCCCTTCCTCACAGCACTCGAGCTAAACACTCCATCTTTCACTGACCATAGAACTCAACAGAGTAGCAGCGTTCTCGTATAACTCCCACCGCTGCCTTCATTCACATCAGTGTCTGACACTGCGAACGATCGTCTCCCCTCTGAAACTTCTGCCATCCTCTCTCTGTTTTTATTGCTGTTCTCTGAGGACTTTCTAAGCCATCACCATGTTAACAGACTCACTCTTTTCCTATTCAACCCAGATGCACAGCATATCATTTAACTTTTCTCTTGCAATAATCTCTACTGCCACTGTCTTTTTGCCCTTTGGGTTTTATTTGTTCTGCTGATACTTTCCCCCACCCCCAAAGATGGATCCAGACATCTTCATTGCACCTGTGGTGGACCCCTGAGTATTGCTGGAGGAAACTTCTGGAAATTGCACAAAGATGCAATGGCTGCACTGATACTTTATGTCTCCAAGCATCAGATGAGTTCTTGGTGACATCTAAAACTTACGTTCAGAATTAAATTTATTTTAATCACTGAAGACTTCCATTGCTTCTCTACCCCCAACTTATGAATGACACCATCTTTGAAACTGAAGGCAAAATCTCGATGTTATCCCAGCTCTCTTTTTCTCTGTCACCACTCTTATAACTAATAATTTATTAAAAACATGAGATTCTGTTGCCTTCACAGCTTTCCTTTTGTTATATCAAATATAGGGTGTCTCATTTCACCTAAAAACACTTCAGTGTGGATTTTTTTCACATGTCATTTTAAAGGAGAGCATAATGACATTATCACACCTACCAAAATCATTTCTTAACTTCACCTAATACCTACTTAGTTCTTAATCATATTTCATTGATTATCTTTCTACGGTTGGTTTGACCAATTGAAATTCAAATAACATTGTATTTTATTATTCTATATCTGGCACTGTTTTTGCTTTTAACCATCCCCTTCCTTTTTTTTAACCTTCTATGCAATTACATTGTTGGAAGAACCAGGTACTAAAGGACATTGTCCTGAAATCTCTCACATTCTGAATTTGATGGATCACTCTCACGTTGTTACACTCCTACTTCTATCCCTCTGTTCCCTATAACCTGACTGTATTAAAAGAGGGCTTTTCTAAGTAAGAATTTTTAATATGTGGGGCTCTATACTTCCTGTTGCCCCAGTGTTAGATTTACTGAGCTCGATTCGTGGGGTCAGGTGGGGTCAGTCTGATCACACCATTATAAGGTTTCCCATCGAGTATTACTCATGGTTTCAGCATCTCCTAATAAAAGCTACATACATATTTTTTACTCAGGGTTACACAGTGGTGATTTTCCAACTCTATAATTCACCTGCATTTTTAAACTATATAATTCTTTCAGAGAAAATGATTTTTCCTTATCCCTTATTTGGTTACTCCAAAATATTCATGCAGAAAGACAAAATATTTGATTGTTTTTTTTTTAATTTATGAAAAATGCAAGGCTTGAAGCACAAAAGAGTGTAAAGCTTATGCCAAACTATTTTCTAAAGTGGTTGTATGGATTTATATGCACGCAGAGTTCTCCACAAGTAACCTGGCTCACCCTTATCTTCACCAACACAAGATATTATTAACGAACATTTTTCTCCTGCTGTGGTGAGTTACAAATGATCTCCCATTGTGGTTTTAATTCTTATTTACATGATTACTAATTAGGTTGGGCATCTTTTATTGGCTGTTCAGATTTTCCTTTCTATAAAGTACCTACTAAGATTTATTCCTATTTTTTTCAATTAAGTTATTCCTTCTTATAGATTATAGGATTCTTTTATTTAATTTGAATATTGATTAAACCTTTTCCTCTTACACATGTTGAAAAATACTGTCTTCCAGTGGATGAGTCTTCTTTCACTTCCCTTCCATTGGTTTTGATGGCCAGAGCTCACACGTTCTGACTGTCACTTTAATCAGACTAGACCTTTGCCTCTGCAGCTCGCACTTTTGTGTTGTGTTTAATTAATTCCTACTTCTCCAGAGGTCATAAAGATACTGTCTCACAGAGTGTTATAGTTTTGCTTTTGATTTTATATATATGTGTGTGTATACTTTTTTTTTTTTTTAGAGGCGGAGTCTCACTTTATCACCCTTGGTAGAGAGCTGTGGTGTCACAGCTCACAGTAACCTCTAGCTCTTGGGCTTAGGTGGTTCTCTTACCTCAGCCTCCCTAGTAGCTGGGACTACAGGCACCCGCCATAACGCCTGGCTATTTTTTTGTTGCAGTTTGGCTGGGGCTGGGTTCGAACCCACCACCCTCGGTATATGGAGCCAGCACCCTACTCACTGAGCCACAGGCACCGCCCTTGATTTTATATTTTTAATCTACCTAGAATGAATGCATTTAGGCAGTTAACTAGAGGGGGAAAAAATCCCTCTGGCATATGTAGTTCCATACTTAGTTTGATTCCGAACTAAAGCAAACAATTTTAAAATAAAATATTTCATAAATTATCTTTCTATTTACTTACCTTTTGGCATGCTGTGTTATTCTGTGTTGACACAAACATTATTTCTGTGGTGGGAATACTACCTTGCATTTTTGCTGTGGAAAGTACAAATGCTAACAGGCCTGCTGTTACGAAGAAAGGGCCCGAGAACCTGATCATCTTGGCAGCTCAGATTCCATCTTGACTCTGCTTTTAAGATTCACTACCTTATTTTCAATTATAAATACTTTGTAAGTGGATACCTTGTTAGAGTTTTTTTACCAAGTTCCTTCACACTCCCCTACAACAGCTTCATAGCCTAGGTACAGCAACATTATTGTTACTGTCTGAGGGAGGAGAGTAAACCTTTTGCCAAAGCTCACAAGAAAAATAGTGATGAGAAAGAGCAAGTTCTTGGGCACCCTGACTCACGTCTCACCTCCAGGACACTCTTCTGAGTTTCAGCGTTTATGTCCCATGTCTGGTTGCTTCCCTGTCTGTGTGCTGCAGAGCACAGATCTGAGGTCTGCTGCAGAACTCCACTCATTCCTCAGGTAGGAGGATCGGGAGGAAATGAAAATTTTCTCTCAGTGTTTCTCTTCAGAGATCCCATGAAATATTCATGCCCTTGACCAGAGAATGACCTTAAATACTAAAGCTTTGGAAGGCATTATTGTCAAATTTCCCTTGAAGTCCCATTGTCTGTTTTATTAAAATGTGAAACGTTCCAAACCCCTGAAGTTAGAATTATAAGCACTTATCCTGTACTTAAGTGCATTCTTAAGAAGGCATTCTGGTAACATATTGGCAGATTCTCAAGTTAAGAAAAGAAAAAAAAAGCCACCAATGAACACACCACTTCTGCAAATGGTATATAAAATCTCGCCTTTTTTTTTTTTTTTGAGACAGAGTCTCACTTTGTCACCCTTGGTAGAGTGCCGTGGCATCACAGTTCACAGCAAACTCCAGCTCTTGGGCTTAAGCAATTCTCTTGCCTCAGCCTCCCAAGTAGCCGGGACTACACTGGCTATTTTTTTTTTTTTTGCGGTTATCATTGTTGTTTGCAGGCCCGGACCCGGTTCAAACCTACCAGCCTCGGTGTATGTGGCTAGTACTGTAACCACTGTGCTATGGGCACCAAGCCAAAATCTCACTTATTTTTAAGGTTATTAATTTTTCTTTAATTCAATATGGTGATAATCATTAGCACGTCAGTTTAGTCTCTTTAGCAGGGATTCACTGAATTTGATAGAGGGGTGATACTTTGGGTGAAACAGCATACCGCTTGCAGGAGCCTTGCCACAACCAGCTAGCTCCATGCCGTGCAAAGTTTGGTCCATGAACCTGTAGTACTGGTGTCACCTGGGAGCTTTTAAGAAGTGACGCGTCTCAGGTTCTGTTCCTGGCGCTGCATCAGAATTGGCATTTTAATGTGATCCTCTAATTTCCCATATGCATTTTTGTCTTAGTTTATTTGTGCAGCTGTGCAGCTATAGCAAAATACCACAGGCTGGGTAATTTATAAACAATAGAAATTTATTTCTCATGGTTGTGGAGGCTGAGAAGTCCAAGATTAAGGTGCTGGCAGAGTCGGTGTCTGGTGAGGCTGGGGCCTGTTTCCAAGATGGCACCAGAAAAGGGCCTAGGCTAGTTCCCTGCAGCCCATTTATAAGGCACGAATCCATTCATGGGGACAGAGACACTGTGACTTAAGCACATCTCAAAGGCCCTACCTCTTAGTAAACCACAGTGGGGATTAAGTTTCACATGGCCTTTGTAGGGGACACTGTCACACCATAGCAGCGTTGTAGGTTGAGATGCACACTCTAGACCTATGCTCCTCAGTTAGGTAACTGCTACCCACGGGTGACTACTGAGCACTTGGGACATGGCTAGCCCCGAATTAAGATGTGCTGTGAGTGACAAATACACATTTGATTGTGAAGACTTATGATAAAAAAACCTAAAATAACTTATTCATAGATTCATATTATACATTAAAATAGTATACTGGATATGTTGGATTAAATGAGATACATTATTAGAATTATTTTCAACTATTTCTTTTTACTTATTTTTAACATGACTACTAGAAAATTCAAAATTACTTTCATGGCTCACATTACAGTTTATCGCGTTATGACTGACATCACTTCTCCTCTGAACAGCACTGTTGTAGTCTACTGGTCCTCAATCTTGAGTCTCAACCCCATCACAGTATTGAGATAACTGTCATGTCAGACACCATAAACCAGAAGCCATCAGTTAGTCTTTCGGGCCAGGTCTGGCTACGGAATGTTTTATTTGACCTACACTTTGTATTAAATGTTGTATCTAGGTTTTAGAAACAGGAACATTTCTATAAGGTATCTTGGGTTTAAGATTCTCTTAAGAGCTTTTAAGGTTTGAGGGTACGTTCCCTTATCCCAACCGTCATCTAGAATCAAATGGAGGCTGCTTCCTAGAATGAGATAGATTTTCACCAGATTAACACGAACTCGACCTCTTACACATGTTGATTTAGGCACCATCACCGTGGTTTAATCTGATGGGGATCAGATTCTCCTAGGCATTTGAGTTTCTTACTTCAGGTTTAAATTACTGACTTAGAAGTCATATTTGGTGTTAGTCAAATCACGATACACCTTGCTCAACCGTGGTCTCTCTTGGGTTGTTCATAGTACTGTGGTTAACAAAGTTGAACTGAATCAAAGTCTGAGATGATTATGATGACGATAAAAATTAGCTGAGCACTTACTATGTACAGTTACCATGCTAAATAATTTATATACCATATTTTGCTGGCTATAATGTGCCCCTTTGTATTATGTGAACTCATGTTTTTGGTCCAAACTTTCAGGGAAAAAAAACTTTTGTTTTTATTTTCTTTACTTATCTATTTTATTTTTTGACACAGAGTCTTACTTTGTCCCCCTTGGTACTGTGCTGTGGTGTCATAGCTCACAGCAACTTCAAACTCTTGGGCCCAAGCAATCCTCTTGCCTCAGCCTCCCAATAGCTGTTTTGATTTTTAATTCAAACTTTCATTTGTTTATATTTTAGGTGTTTGTTTTTTTATATTACAAAGGGATTTTAGCTTTTATTTTTAACATACATGGTACAAGAAATTTCATGTAACAAATAATTATAAAACAAAATAACAGACACTGGTACAAGAAATGTTACAGTAACAAATAGTACTGCTCGTATATAATGTGCGTCCTTATTTTTCCCTCCAAAATTTGGGCATAAAGTTTACATTATACATGGAAAAATATGGCATATCATTTTACTTAGTCTCTGCAACAATCTTAACTGTTAGGGATCTTTTTCACATTTTAACACCTAAAGACCCAAGTCACAGAGAAGTTAATTGGCTCAATCAAACTCACACACAGACACATACCCATGTACAACTCGAAATCCAGGACCCAACCAAGATCACTCACCACTATTCTTTTTAAACAATACTTACTCTGTTTAGGATGTTGTCATGGAAAGATGTCTTTTTTGGTCTCATATCTATATCAGATTTTTGTCAGATTATATATTTCTTCTGCAAACGTGTGTCTTAACTTGAAAAGACCTAATTTGGGATTGCTTTTTCAGAACTTAAGCAACCTTGCTGTCCACAGTGAAGACTGGGGAATTTCGGCCATCCTGTGCCCACCCTTGCCACTTCCTCCTTTCACTGAGCTGGGCAGAAAGCACGCCTTTGTACTTACCCAGGCTTTCATTTTCAGTCACCGTGAGTAAGAATTACAGTGTCCCACAGCTTTGTGTGTGGAAGAGTTCCGAACAGAACTAAAAGTGGCCTATAATTATGGCTTCAGCCTAAATGTCTTTAGGGAAAAATTGGCCCTGACTTGTTGAACCTCAGTTATGTCCCAGGATACTTTTAGAATCTATTCATATCCTCGGAACTGTGGTTCACATAATTTTTGTAATATCTACTTGGAATTCTTTTACAGATAAATTTAATGTTCCAATACTTAGCTCGTTTTAGCTTCTATTTATCCTAAGCTAAATATTAAGTACAATATGTCATGGAAAACTCAAAAGTGGGAAAGAGAGGTTCCCAAAACTTACAAAGCATCCATAATGCCCAAATATACCAGGACTGACAGTTCCTACGAGATTCTTACCGACATATCTGTCTGCATCATCCAATGCTAGAATTTTATTTAGATTCTGTTTGGTTCACGGCCTTGAAAGAAAAGGTCAGGATTCCAGGGCAATCATCTGGGAATCTCTTTAGTTGTCTAGAATGTGCTTCCTTGAGGATTATGTATCTGGGTAAACCTTAAGTGAATAATTAGAGATCTGACAAAATCTCTATTTTATTGACAATACCGACTGTGGTGAAGACAGGATTACTCTTCATGTAAGATTTTTGCCCAACTTTTAAAAAATTTTGGTAAAATTTATATGACATAAAATTTACCATTTTACCCATTTTTAATCATACCATTCAATGGTTTTAAGTACATTTAATGTTTTGCACAACTTTTACAAGTTTTTATTATAAAAAAAAATCTTTAAAGTTTTGGGAAAAATCAGATGAGTACCATGAAGACCAACATACAACTTAAACGGTTGTTAACACTTTTGCAAATTTAGTTCAACCCTCTTAAGTATACTGGTGTGCGTGTAAGGGTGTGTGTGGTTGTGGCTGTGTCTCTGTGTAAGATGTCACCTTACCAAACCGCTGTGCATCTCCTATGTAACATCACCATTATCCTGCATAAGAAAACTGAATATTATTTTCTACTATGATCTAATATCTAGCTCACAATTACATTTTCTCCATTGTTCCCAAAATGGTTGTTTAGTGACCCACCATCCAATCAATGTATAAAAACTGCATTGTTCATGTCTTTTTGACTTTTTTTTTTTTTTTTGAGATAGAGTCTCATTTTGTCACCCTTGGTAGAGTGCCGAAGCGTCACAGCTCACACCAACCTCAAATTCTTGGGCTCGAGCAATCCCCTTGCCTCAACCTCCCCAGTAGCTAGGACTACAATGTCCAGCTAGGTTTAGAGACAGGGTCTCGCTCTTGGTCAGGCTGGTCTTGAACTCATGAGCTCAAGCAATCTATCCGCCTCAGCCTCCCAGAGTGCTGGGTTTACAGGTGGGAGCCACCGTTCCTAGCTCAATCTCTTACTTTAAAAAAGCACGTTTTCCATGCCTCCTCACTGTCTGTGACTGTCTTGTCATCTTGGCCTTTACTTTTTAAAGAGACAGGGCCAGTTGTCTTTTAGACTGTCCCACATTCTGGACTTACCCAATTATGATCTTGTTTATTTGACTTATTTCTCTTATCTCTGTGTTTTCTCCAAAATTGGGAGATAATTCTAAGGGCACAACTATACTCATTGTAAACACTGAATTTCTCCCTTGATAAGTATTACATAAGGCCTCACATCAGGAGGCCCTACTATCAAATTTTCCCCTCATCAGTGATGCTTATAGCAGCATTGCTGAGTCCTTCCTCTAGAAAGATATATTTTCCTTTTTTAAGCAAGAATTTATAGTACCTAAACTGGTATGAAGTAGCATTTATGTATGTATATAAACCTATTTGTCTACTTCTCCTTTAAAACTCTACATTTTAAAAGAAAATATATTAATGGCAAAATAGTCTTGCTATTCAGAGTTATTTTCATTTAGTTTTCTAAATTAGAAGAAAAGGTGATATTTGTTATAAGAGAATTTAAAGAGAGTTAAAGTGACATAGTAAAGGGATTGTAGGCAACTAATGTGCAAATAAACTGCACAAAACTGAAAACAAAATTGCTTTTGTTTACTGTTTGGAACTCATAAACTTTTTAATAGAGATTTTGTCTTACTAGAGCTTTTAGTTTCCCAGGTCATCCTGCAAATTTCCAAGCCCCTTGTTTTCATGAAAAAAATAATTTTGTTGTATGTGGAAAGAAGAAACTCGAGGATGTTAAATAAATATCTCTGCCTTCCTACAACTGCTCTTTTCAAGCTCTTGTGATGGCCATCTCATTTAGGTTAATACAACAAAAAGAGATACCCCAGGACCGACATTCTTTAGATTCCATGTCTGTGGCCACCACAGAATCACAAAACTAGGCAAACGATGCTTCAGGGAACACATCCTGCCGTCTGGGGTCTCAGGCTCTACCATTCCTATTCTTGGAATACATGAAAGCCAATGTATTTCAGGAAGAATTTGTTCAAAATTCCTATCTGCATAGCTTGAGGAACTGTGCATAAATCTGACAGTGACAGGAAATCTAAAAATCCAGAAATGCTTAAGTATAAATCCCACAAATCAGGAGAAGATTAATTAGTTTGCTTAAGGACAAAAGGGTAGATGTAACAAAAATGGGTCTAGCATGTGGTAGGGACTTAACACGAATCCATTATAAGCCATATAAACCAGTTGAATCAAGTAAGTGATTTTTACTAAAAGAAAATTTAACATATTTTTAGAAGATTTGAAAAATGTAGATGTTTCAACCTTTAATGACGGACACTTTTTAGCACTGTGAAGAGTTATATATTACATTTCTCACTGTTGACATTTAAACATTTTTTAATAATCTTGATGCCTGGCATCATAACTTTGAAACCGTCTTGGCTATTAATTCTATAGCAATTCTGGCAAAGGCTTGTTTAATGTATATTATTTTGTTATATGTTGCATGTTATGTTTATTATATTGTATTTTAAGTCTAAACATTTTCCATTGATCTACTGAATCTATTCTGGTGATAGGAAAGTGTGTATTGGCTTCAGACTGTCAGACAACATGAAAGCCTTTTTATAAGTGTTCCACAGGCCAAATTCCATCTCACTACCTGGAATAAAACCAGGAAATAATTAAAATTTTAGTATAATCAGGTTTTTTTTGTTTTCAGAAACATCCAAGTGTATGTTACATAATGTCTACAGAATCTCTGAGTTTACCTCTGGTTTTAGTATATATAGATGATTTTTCTTTATATTTTTCAAATTGCCATTTGATTCTATTATAGTTTGTCATATAAAAGGAAGGTTGGGTAGTAAGTTGGGACCCAAGAGCTTATGCCTAAACTTTAGAAATTCAACTACCAAATTACTTATAAATTAAATTTGTTCTGTTTCTACTAACTTTTAATGTTGCGATGTGCCCCCAACTTATTCAAATAGTATATGAACTCATTTTATTTCCTTCAATGAGCTTCCTCTCATCCTTTGACTTACTTTTAAAAATTTCAGAATATTATGTAGGTACAAACGTTTTCAATACATGAATTCCTCTTGCACATTTTTTTTCACAGTGTGCCCATCGCTGAATAGTATGAAACAAACCCATTTTTGCAATATTTTATTTACAGGAGTGGCTTCTAATTTCATCCAGGTTGTTACAAAAAGCATTAATTTGCCCTTTTTTATGGCAGAGTAGTACTCCATAGTATACATATACCACATGCTGTTAACCTATTCACATACCAATGGGCATGTAGGTTGACTCGTAGCCTTTGCAATTGTAAATGGTACTGCTATAAATATTTGAGTGCACATGGCTTTTTGATGAAATGACTTTTATTCTTTTGGGTAAATGTCCAATAGTGGGATTGCTGGATCAAACATTAGGTCTACTTTTATTCTTTGAGGTACCTCTATACTACTTTCCATAGAGTATACTTTGCAGTCCCACCAACAGCATATAAGTGTTCCTTCCACATCCATGCCAGCATCTATGGTCTTGGGACTTTTTTGACAAAGGCAACTCTAACCAGAGTGAGCTGATGTCTCATTGTGGTTTTGAGTTTTGATTTGCATTTCCCTGATGATGATAGAAACTGAGCACTTTTTTGTATGTTTATTGACCATTAGTCTATCTTGTTTCAAAAAGCTTCTGTTTATGTCTTTTGTCTACATTTTGATGGGGTTGTTTGTTTTTCTCTTTGTGATTTCCTTGAGTTCTTTGTAGCTTCCGGTTATTAGACCTTGGATATACAGTATGCAAATATTTTCTCCCCTTCTGTAGGCTATTTATTGATTGTTTCCATGGCTACACAGAAGCTTTTAATTGAATCAAGTTCTCATTGGTTAATTTTCATAGTAGTGCAATTGAGGTCTTCATAAATTTTTTGCCTAGGCCATTGTCTATAAGAGTTCCTCCAACATTTTCTTCTAGAAATCTTATAGTTTCATGTACTAGGTTTAACTCTGTTATTCATCATGAATTAATTTTTGTGAGTGGTGAGAGGTGAAGATCCTTTTTCAGTCTTCTACATGTGGTTATCCAGTTTTTCCAGCATCATTTATTGAATAGACATTCCTTTCCCCAGTGTATGTTATTGTCTGCTTTGTCAAAGATCTGATGGTGATATGAGGGTGGTTTTATATGTAGGTTTTCTGTTCTGATCTACTGGTCTGTGTCTCTATTCTTGTATTATTACATGCTGTTTTGTTCATGATAGCCTTAGAGTATAGTTTGAAATCTGGTAAAATGACTTCTCCCATTTTTTTTTTTTTTTTTGCATAATGTTGCTTTGTCTGTTTGGGCTCTTTTCTAATTCTAATTTTGAAGAACTATTTTTTCTAGATTTGTGAAAAATGACATTGAAATTTTAATGGTGATTGTGTTGAATTTGTAGATCACTTGGGAAATATAGACATTTTACCAAGGTTGATTCTGCTGATCCATGAGTATGATATGCTTTTCCATTTGTTAATATCCTCTGCAAATTTCTTCCTCAGTGATTCAGTGCTCTCCCTGTAAAGGTCTTTCACCTCCTTGGTTAAATACATTTATAGGTACTTAATTTCCTTTAATTGCTAATTTAAAAGGTATTGAGTCTTTGATTTGATTCTCAGCTTGAGTGTTGGTGGCATATATGGAAGCTACTGATTTGTCTTACATTGATTTTGTAACCAGAGACTCCACTGAATTTATTTATCAATTCCAGGAGTTTCTTGGAAGAATCTTTGGGTTTTCTAGATATTAAGATCATATCATCAGCAAAAAGTGATAGTTTGACTTCTTCTTTCCCCATGTGGATACCTTTGACATCACTGATTGATGTTTGTCTGGAAGAGTCAGCTGCTGAAATGTTCTTTAGCACCCGTGGTAAGCTCTGTTCCCCCAGATGGGGCACAGAAATGCCCCAAGGTGTAGGAGGGTCCCTATAGCTCCCAGGTGGTTGCTTGATCTCTGTGCCCACTGAGGTGGAAGGAGGACCAAGGCAGATCATGGTTGCACTGTGACAGTCTGAAAGGCGTTGCAAAGCCTCAGAGTTTCTCAGAGGTTGCTTTTCCAGACACTAGGGGGAGCCACTGGCATGAAGTTCCTGGCAATCTCTCTGAGCAGGGAAGACTATTCCCAAGGAGGGAACTAACCCCTTGAATTCTGGGGCCCGGAGTCAGGCTTTTTCCACCCTTGTCCACTGGTGCAGTTTCCCTTGTAGGGGTTGGGGGTGACCACCCTTCCTAAACATCACTCCCTGCATCCCCACAGCACCCTCCCTTCAGATCCATCCATATGAGTTCCCTCACCACCTGAGTCTGCTCTGTGACCTCTCCCCCAGTCTGTAAGCCTGACCCACTATTGTGTGTCTCTGAGTAATGCGGGGGGAGGGGGTGTTGGCTGTCTCCCAGTTATGCACCCCTGACTCCAAGGGGTGAGAGGTAGGTCTTATTCACAGGGGCCTCACAAGGGGAATATTACCCTGGGGAAGAAGCAGCTCTCCCTATTACAGCAAGTGTGGGGAGGGGCTGCTGCCCCCAGCCCCAGCTGGTATGCCCAAGACACTCATTGCCATGGAAAGCAGGCGCCAGGCTAATTCATTCTGAGTGGCACCTTCCTTATTGGGTAGGGGGGGTGGAGGGGTGCTCACAGATCTCTGTTCCTCAGCACCCCTCTGCACTCTCCCTGTAGATATGTCCGCAGGGACTTCTTCCCCACCAGAGTCCAGGACCAAGATGTCTCCCCTGAATCTCTCCATATTGCTCTCAGGTCTGGGGGCTCTGAGTCTGGCCTACTTGTCTAACCCATCAGCACACAATCCCATGAAATTCTGGTGGGCAGGAAGCTTTCCAATTATGGCAGCCTTGCTCTCCATGGAGAATGTGCACCTACTTCAGAGAAGCAGCTGCTGGCGAGCTTTCAGATTTGGAATACTCTCGTGGTTGCAAAGATGGGGTAGAGGCCATGGCTATCAACTGTCCTGAGGTAATGCTGTGAATAGAGGGTGTACAAATGAGGAAAAGTCTAGGTATAAGAAAGCCAGCACTATGGTCTCTCCTGGGCCTCTCCCATGGAGTGTCCCCTTGAGTACCCAAATGCCTGAGGTTCACTGGTTTACCCCACTATTCTATTTAGCTTCTATGCCTGGACTCGCGAGGGTGGTAGCACTCCCAATGTATTTTCTGTCATGCTGATCACCAAGGATATCTAAGTAGGGGAGGGGACCCCCTTACCCTTTCTCTGGGTTTGTGCCACAAACTTCTTCTCTTCATCCTCTTTTTCTCTCAGCTTTGCTGTTTTTCTCGGTGGCATCCCCAGACTTCTCTGTCGTCTCCCTGGTGAGTGATCCACACCTGAGCCACAACTATTCTCTGCTCTCCTCAGTCCATTGTTCTACCTTCTAGCTGGACTATTCCAATAAGTAACATCTCCAATTGCCATCCTGACCAGAATCCTTCATTTTCAAAATGTTTGTCACATAAAATAATCTTCAAAATCAGAACAATAATTTGCAAAATTAAATTGTTCTTAAAGATTTTATTGTAAAGAGAACCGTTTGCTATTTTATATTTTATCTATCCCATATTTAAAGACAAAAACAGTGGTCATCTCAAGAGAACTACATAATTCAGTTGTTTAACTTTGATTCATGAACGCACTTTACAAATCTGGTCATGCACTTGAACCACTGTGCTAAAATTTAATAAAGTAGAGTAATGGCCATTTCCTAAGTCATCCAGTTTCTAATCACTTCTGACACAGAAATTAACCTCTCTTTTCTCTCTGCCATAAGTAAATGAAGAAAGCAATAAATAAGACTAAACATGAAAAGGAAAGTCAGTGGGAAAGAGACCGCAGACCTCTCATCAGTTTCTGTAATGTCTGTCCGCTATCATCCATGTGAGCAGACATTTAAAAATCAATCATTGGGGATTCTACTGTTTACAATGTAAGGAAAACTGGGTGTCAAAGTTCTTTGACTGTGATGCACTGTCAAGAAAATGTATCAAATGAACCTAAAGAAAGAAAGATGGGGACGGCGAAGGAAGGGAAATGGGAAATAAAGCAGAAAGAGAAGGAGAGAGGAAGGGAAATAAAAAATCCATTAAAATGGGAGAGGAAGGGACACAAAAAATGGGAGGAGAGGAGATGGCTGAGTGGAGACCTCACTTGCTGAACTATCCTGGAGGAAAGGAAGGTTTTCAGATAAAGGAGAGTGGAGAGGGGGCACTGCTCAGGTCACAGAGAGAGGTGCCAGATCACGCGGGGACCTCACAGAGGACAACTTGGAAGCAAAGAAGGAGAAAGATAGGGAGAAAAAGATGTCTCCAAACCCAGGGAGGCCTGGAGCCCAGGGCAGGGGCAAAGGGAATTCCTTTCTCTCCCCCACACTCTGTCAGTGACCAGCCAGCTACCAGTTACTCAGAAGCTCGCAGCCCACGGTGCCATAGGTGCCACGGCAACATAGCACAGTGTGCCACATTCTGGCCCCAGGCTGTTGGGGAATTATGGCCCCTTTATCACAAGCACCTTCCCAGTCTAAAGAGCCTTTCCCAGCCCTGCTCCCGTGGCTTTCCCTGCCATCCGGGAAAGCAACCTCTGAGCCCACTGGAGGCTTTGCAAAGCCTTCCAGATTCAGACAACCTAAGCACACCCTGCCTCACTCCTCTGCCCACCTCTGCTGTGGGGAAGATCAGGCACTCCCCTGGGAGTTGTAGAACGCCCCTCCCTAACACCTGGGGCATGCAGGTACTTCATCTGAGGGACTAGAGCTTATCACAGGCAAAAAGAACATCTCAGCAGTTGGTTCTTTTCTGCAAGTATCAACTACTGACAGAACAACTCGATAGTTTATTATAGCTGCCAATTCAAACAGGGCAGGGCTGATTCTTTTTGTTTGTTTGTTTTGTTTTTATTAAATCATAGCTGTGTACATTAATGCAACCATGGGGTAAAATGTTCTGGTCTTATATACAATTTGAAATGTTTTCATCAAACTGGTTAACATAGCTTTCATGGCATTTTCTAAGTTATTATGTTAAGACATTTATATTGTACACCTAGTAAGTTTCACATGGTTCCACCAATTACTCTCCCTCCACCCATCCTCCTCCCTCCCCTCCCTTACTTCTCCCCTTTCCCCTTCTTCTTGGGCTATAATTGGGTTATAGCTTTCATAAGAAAGCTATAAATTGGTTTCATAGTAAGACTGAGTACATTGGATACTTTTCCTTCCATTCTTGTGATAGTTTGCTAAGAAGAATATGTTCCAGCTCCATCCATGTAAACATGTAAAAGGTAAAGTCTCCATCTTTCTTTAAGGCTGCATAATAGTCCATGGTGTACATATACCACAATTTATTGATCCATTCATGGGTCAGTGGGCACTTGGGCTTCTTCCATGACTTAGCAATTATGAATTGGGCTGCAATGAACATTCTGTACATATATCTTTGTTATAATGTTATTTTTGGTCTAGTAGAGGAATTGTAGGATAGGATGGCAGGTCTATTTTTAGATCTCTAAGTATTCTCCAAACACCTTTCCAAAAGGAATGTATTAGTTTGCATTCCCACCAGCAGTGTAGAAGTGTTCCCTTTTCTCCACATCCATGCCAACATCTCTGGTCTTGGGATTTTGTGATATGGGCTAATCTTACTAGAGTTAGATGATACCTCAAAGTAGTTTTGATGTGCATTTCTCTGATGATTAAAGATGATGAGCATTTTTTCATGTGTCTGTAGGCCGTGCGCCTGTCTTCTTCAGAGAAGTTTCTCTTCAAGTCCCTTGCCCACCTTGAGATGGGATTATCAACAAGTATCATCTCAGAAATTAAGGTGGGGGTCTCAGTATGATTTACACTGCCTAAAAGAGGTGAAAACAGCAGTAGAGAGCCAACCCAGAGGACACTGCGTTTTAGGAAGGAAACAAGAGTTACAGGTGCTCGAGCTGTGAGGGGTCTTTGTCTTCCAGTGCAGACTTCTGGGCTAACTGGGGAATTCATAGAGTCTGTGCAGAGACCTTCCACAGGAGAGCAGGTGCAGTAGAGCTATGGTGCCTGCCAGTCATGCGTTTCTGCCACAGACACTATCTTTATCTTTTTGGTGCAGGACCCAGCCTCCCAGCAATAGCCTTTGCATCACCCTGCCAGGCCAGCAAGGGAACAGATGCTTACCTGTATCATGCTCTGGGACTGGGGGTCCTAACAAGCCTCCTTCCCAGCACGCTATATGAAAGAGGAGGAGCCTCAGATGCCAAAGGCACCACTTGGGAAGCTTGGGGCTACTGCCTCAGTAAGTCAGATGTGGGGGTAGAATGTTGGCTGGCCAGCAGCTCTGGTCTGCCCATGTGGACCCTGGGCTGCCTTCACAGCTGGGCGTCAGCAGTGGCCATGCTCCTGCAGCAGTCCCCATAAGAGTGGCCCTGCCCCTGAAATCCTCAAGGACAGCTCTGAAGCTTTCACCTTGCCCAAATCCAAGGCTCTGCCCTGCGGCTCCCGGCTCCTCCCCTGGCCTATGGCTCGACTCCTGAGACTCTAGTGTTGTGCTCGAGTCCCCACCACTACTGCTGGCACAGGAGAAGCTCTCTGATGTTTAACACTTCACGCAGGATGCCCAGCCCTGAGCAGCCGTCACTCCGGGACTGGTTTGAGAGAGTCCCCCAGCAAAGGAGAACAGGTGCCCTGCAGTCTTATTAACTTAGAGCCAAGAGAAGAGCAGCTGGATGAGAAGAAACCAGCAAAGGGACCCTGGCAACGAGATAAAACAAAATACTAATAGTTCAACACCCCTAAGGGGACACAGTGGAGCAACAGGAGGGGACTCCACCCCTAAGGAAAGTGGTGAACCAAAGAAATGGAATTCAGAGTATGGATGGCACATAAGATGAAGAAATCGAGAGAAAAGTAAAAAATCAACAACAAAAAAAAGCCACACGACATTTAAAGAAATCATTAAGAAAAATATGAACATGTCATTAGAGAGCTAGACAGCCTAAGAAAAGATATATAATAGAACTGAAAGAAGTGAAAGAATCATTTAGGGAATTTTGATACATAGCAGAAAGCTTTAAAAACAGGCTGCATCAAGGAGAGGAAGGACTCTTAGAGCTGGATGACGAGGCTCTCAAGATAACCCAGCCTTCAAGCAGCCATGTAGGATTAGCCCATGGTTTGTACTTGTCCAAAGATCAAAATGAGCTATTTGGCTCATCTGGGAAGCAGCTGTGCAGATCTGTGGAGGGCAGAGGTAGGGAAAAACCACCATTAGGTAAACAAAGCAACAGAATGATGGTGAAAAGAGTTCAGGAGTAAGAAATTAGAGTCCATTCAGACAAAACGCACTTGGACGAATGAGGAAGAAGGTTTGTTCCTGCCAACTCGGTCAATGTTTAATCTGGAAAAGCATGCTTCCGCATCTGGCTTATGTGTAATACTGTAAATATTACCGCTTTCGTTTTTTATTTTACTTTTGGTGTAATTTTCAGTTTATTAACAAAAACAAAATAAAAGTCAGTGGGGAGATATGGTATTTTGTGTTACAAACGTTAAACCTTTCAAATAAAATATTCAAAATACAAGTAGTACGTGCTGTCCTACATGTGCTTACTAAAGTTTCTAATGAAAACTGGAAATGTCAGAAATAACAAGTATTTATACTGTTTGAATAGGAGTCCCTTAACATATGAAATAATATGATTAAAAATCTCCCAATGACGAGAGGAGTAGTTATTTTGGGATCCATTGAATATTACATGATTTTCAAAGTGGGTATAAATAATTTAAAAGGAAATTAAAAGGAAAAAAGGAAGAAAAATGATTTGTTTACAATTACTTGTTGGAGGAGAGTATTGTGATGTTTACAGGCAGAAAGGAACTACTTCCCAAGTGAATTAGTTTTCCATTTTCTGAAAAAGTACACTGACTGAGCCTTCTACCCTTCACACCAGACTTGAAAATTAACATGGGTGAACCTCAGACTTCTTGTCTCCTCCCTTTAAGGCTTGAAAAAGTCTGATCATATGTAAAGCAACTGAATGCACAAAAAGATAAATGGAGTAAACTGGAAGTCTGCCTACCTGGGAAGAGAAATCAATGAAATGGAGTGAAAATTTTTGTCTGCCTCTGCATGTAATACTAAAGATAACAACGTACATGGTTTTTAGCTTATAGCACCTTTGCCTAAACATTATGTGTGTGGTGCGGGAGTAGATGGGAACGGTGGTGCAATATGGAAACTGAGAGTTTTGTAGGACAGAATATATAAAAACAAAACTGGAAAGGCGTTTATGGCATTCTACACGATGGCATTCTAAACCGACTCTTTGATGTTTTCCTCTTACTCTCCTCTGTGTTCTATAACCACATGAATATAACAGCGATAACTTTAAAATGGCAATGCCCTTGTCTGATTGTGTACCTTGTATTTAAGGGACCTGGAGGAAAGTATCAGACACACCAACATGTGTTGAAGTAAGGAGTTTCCCAAGATTAAGATCTGGTTTCTGAGTTTAGTTTCCTAATAACTGGACTAATATCTGTACTCTAAATAAATCTGTTTCTATTATGACTGTGTTCTGATCAGTTATAGAAAAATATGATTAAGAAGAAAAGTAAGGAGAATTGCTTCTTTCTGATAAAAGAAAGGAAAAGACCTAGTGGGAAAAGGCTGGTAGTAACATAGTCTAATAGCACTCAGTAAATAGTTTCCTTTAAATTAAATAATAATGATAATAATAAAGAGCATGAATTTTGGAACCAATCAAACCTTACTTCGTATTCTTGCTTTATCATCTTGAGCAACTCCCTGACCTCTGAGACCCTTGGTTTCTGCATCTCATAAAAGTAAACAGTCCTGTACACTTCAGTGTGTTGCTGTGAAGATCAATATGGTATTGCTTGTAAAGTACCCACGTGAAGCCTAACCCACCCACGAAGACGTGTGAGGCATGAAAGCAGTCCTAATCATTATAGAAAGGATGACGGAGTGTCACGGAGTCATGAAGTGGGTAAAGAAACGAGGGAGGGTGAAAAGAAGCTATGTAAAAATTAAGTAAAACATACATGTTTATGGACTATCTATAATGTGAACTATACTTTGAGAGAAAATCTATAAATTAGTACAATGAACTGGACCCTGAAAGTGCAAAATAGATAGCCGTGGAACGCATGACGACCGGTCCCCACAGTAAGTGATGTGCAGGAACAGAGGGTAACCTGCCTGCTGAAGTGGGACTCGCCCCTGGGGCATGAAAAACCATGGAGAGGGTTTGCGGAGGGTAAAGAGAATCCAGCTAGCACAGTCAAACGGGATTGCAAGTGCAGAATCTATTCTTGTGACATGACTGGAACTTACATACACACACATATTAAGCTATTTTCATTTTTAAAATCCATTATTTTATCAACCACTTAATTTTTTTTCTAGCAGCTCTCAGGACCTTCTAGAATCATACCCTTTTCATTTGGACAGATCACTCAAGGGTAACTCTTCTAGCCCTTAGGAATTGCCACAGGTATATGACAGCCTGTTTTATTTGGCTGGAACTTTAAAATCAACTGAAATTGGGTCACGATGCTAATGTTTCATCTTGTTCCTCTGTCTAGATTCTAGAATAACAGGTTTCCAGACTCCATACTTAATAATTATTAGTATTTTATCCTCTTGGCCCAAGCATTGGCCCAACTCCCTCATATTTTTCAGATATGAATATCTAGTTTAACTTGAATGTGAGGAGGTTATTAAGCCTAAAATTTCCAAAAAACTTTAATCTTTTAAAGTTTTAAAATAGTTTCCATTTTTTGTTCCTCAAGTATTGCCAGTTGAACTCTTCCCCTTCCTCCTAAGTGAGCCAGCTGACTCTTGGCTTAGCCTAAAGTTTGTTTCCCTCTACTCATACTGTGATCTTGCCATTTATAAAATTATACATGTTTGTATATTATATGTGTGTGTATATGCATAGTAGTTTTTCCTGTGAAAAATAGTTCAGTTTCAAGAGTGTTTAAATGGTAAAAAAAAAAAAAAATGTGCTATTTTCCAGTTGGGTCAGATGCCTCTGTCTTTCTCACCGTATGTGAGAAAAGTCTGAACACTTTTTCTCAGGTAGTAAAGTGGCAGAATATACAATCAAGAGCCCTTTCTTTCTTGGAGTCTAGAATGAGAATAAGGTCTGTCCCAACCATCTAGAGATCCACACTAAATTTGTAGCAGAGGATAGTTCCTTTTTTTTTTTTCAGTATCTGTTTATTTCTTTTTTAAAAAAATCTGATGTGTGGACTCTCTAATTGGGTATATGGCATTTCATCAATCTTTGGTAAAGAAGAGATGGTTGGTTTGCTAACCATGTAAGAAATCAAGACATCTTTGTTTTCCTTAATAAATGCAGATTTCTTGAGGCAGTTTTAAAGAAGTTGTTAAATTACCAATTTGACTTTATAACTGTTCTAAAAAAAGAGAACAAATTGTCTTTAATGAGTAAAGTAGTATATGTTATGACATTATGTTAGTGTTTTATTGTTTTATATACACACATATATACATGTACACACATCATATAAAAGCTTTGCAGTGTAACCAGGTCATTATTATTACTAGATTCTTTGAAATGCTTAATCAAAAATGAGCCTTTTAACTGAATTTATTGACAAAAATAAAGTTGGCAAACCTAAATCTTTGGTGAAATGGCATTGAAACCCTATCTACTTTTGAGGGGAGGGGAGACTATGGAATGTTGCAAAGCTTCTTTAATTTTGCTGACTGTTGCTGTACAAGGCCTTAAAATTCAATCACATGTCTCCTGCAGATGGGTCAGAGACGAGAAGCCCTCACTGTTGGCTCTGCTCATATTATTAGTTGACATGAGCCTCAGGAGAGATTTTTCCTATTGGCCAAAGAGCCTAAAATTCCAAAGAAACCTGGGAATGAAAAAGGGAAAGGTTTATGTTTATTTTTTTGTTATCTGGAAGAGCTAATTTCTAGTTCTTTCTCAGTTACATAAAAAATTCGAAATTGAATCTAGAGAAATTTTTTATAAGGAATTATTTTTATTATAATACTATTTTTGTACTAATTATAATCACATGTATCGGGTATCCCAAAGTTGCCGTACACAGGGAAAATGGAAAATTGTAGCTAAACGTACCTTTATGTACAAAATATTCATTACAAAATTTTACAAAATATTTATGAAACATTCTGTACGTGTTGGCCACCTTTCTACACACACACACAGTCACACACTCACACACACACACACGTACGAATCTTTTCTTCCACTCATGACAAACACGTTCCAAGATTCCATGATATCAGTTGTTATAATGTTTCCTTATGTATGGTGACCTTTGGGACATCTTATATTAAAGATAATGTAGGAAGTATGTGCAAAAAGATAAAGGAAATTAAGATGACCCATAGTTTTACCACCCTACGACGCTATTATTATTATTTGGATTTTTCTTCTCCTGGTAACCCTTCATGTGTGAAAATATCTATATACCAGTATCAAAATTGATATCCACAGAGGTACAAATGGAGTTATGGACAAATACATAGATGCTAAAATACCTTTTCTGTTTCAAATTTGAATCATAGCATATAAATTTTTTTCAATTGCTGTTAGAAAGTCCCTTAATTACATGTCTGATGGGTAGCTGTCAGCCAATTCAATGAAATCCATTAGATAATTTTAATTAGCTATAATGTATGCAGTAAAGTAATGCATAGACATTGGTCTCAAGAGACTTTTATTGTTCCCTTCATTTGTAGAGGAATGCACAGAAAAGTAAAATTTAATTAAATTCATGCTTGATTAGGAGCTTAGAGAATGGTTTTCTGAACAGCCCCAAGACATATACACATAGTAGAAAATCTGTCAGTGTTTGAGGATACACTTCAAAGAGGTAAGATTATAATTCTCAAAATATTCTTCTGTATCTTTAAGCCCCTATTTAGAGCAATAAATGGGAGGTTCAGTTAGCTGATTATCTGTGGATTTTAGGCCTTCAGTTCACCACGTATTTATTTTCTGAATCTTTTCCCCACCACTCTTTCAGATACCTCTGTTTCTCTCTTCCCTGTCTTCCTAGGACTTCCTAGGATATATGTCGGCTTACCGAGCCTCTGTTAATTAAAAAATATTTATTTTCTACTGCTGTGTTTTAACTTCACTGATTATTTCCTTCCCTTCTTCAATGTCTAATTAATATCATCAGATTTAATTTTTATTTCAGGCATTATGTATTTTCTCTCTAAAATTCTATTTGGGCTATTTTCTTAGCTTCCATGTTCTTTTTTATCATGTACATGTTTGAACATATTTATAAAATATATATCAGCTGTGTTACATTTGGCTCCTAGTTATTCCTACCTTGTCCTTTCTGGGTATGTATATGTTCACTGATTCTTCCTCCTCTGCACGTACAGGATATTGATCGAATGCTGGGCATTGCAGATTTCCCATTGCTGGGCCCTAGATATATCTATATTCCTCTTGAGAATGCTGCACTTTGTTCTGAAATGTAATTAGGTTGGTGGGAATCAGTTAATACCTTCTTATTTTTAAGTTATGCTCTGGCAGGTCCAGAGCAGCCTCAATCTAGTTTGGGGTTGCTCCAGCAACTTTTCCCAGTGATACATTTATTATGAAGTCTCTGTACTCTGGCTGGTGTGAATCTTGAAGTATTTCCAACCCTGTGAATTCTGATAATTCTTACTTCCATACTTTAGATAACATTTTTATTTCTTTAATTTAGCCATAGTAAGTTCCATAAAATTATAAGTAAAAGGGGAATAATGTTTTCTGGTATTATGTAAGCAGGAGAATATAACCTATAAAAGACATTAGAAGTCAAGTCAAATTACCAAACAAAATTGATTTAAGAGTGAAAGTAGAATTATTCATTTTTGAGAAGGTGATACAATGTACAAAGAATGAAATCTGGCATAAAATAATATGTTCCATGTATTCAGAAAGAGAAAATCTAGAAATAGGGAAATCAGTTAAGTAGCTGATTAAGTAATCCAGGTTACCGATAAAGATAAGCGTTGCGTAGTAGAGGGAAAAAAGATGACTATGAGAAACATTTGGAAGGAAGTAATTATTTGGAAGGAAGAACATGTAACAAATGAAATAGACCAATATTGGGAGTGGAAAGAAAGGAGCAAAGATTACTCCAAAATTTCTAACCAGTGTTATACCAAAGCCATGGGCAAGAAAAACAGCTGTAGAGGGGAGATGAGTAAGTTTGGGACATTGGTTTTATGATGAAGGCAACATTTCCAAATAAAAATGCCTCAGAGGCCACTGAAAGGTAACAGGCTTTTTCACAGATAACAGACCTGGGTAAGGAACATAAATCTGGAGGACAAAGGCGTGGTCAGTAAGGATGGGTTTCGTTGTTTTTCACGTGTTACTGTTCAAAATCCTGTCCTCAGGTCCATCTTACTTTAGTCAAAGAAAAACAAATAATAATATTTTCTCTATTTTAGATTTTGAATGCCTTTCATTTTCTAGATTTGAAAAGGAATTAAAAATATCAGAATAATGCTCTTCTTCTGCGTAATTACTTACACAAGTATCGGAAGCCTCACATGCAGTGTTGTGTTTGAGGGAACTCCAGCCCATACTCCTTACCAGAATGTTGGCTGGCCTTCAGATAAACAAGCCTCCAAATAGTTCAATAGTCACCACCAGCAGTTACCAGGTTAATGCTTTCATTTCCTTTCGTGGCGCATTTCCCGAAGAATCTGAGCCTTTTGTATTTTGAGGAAAGATTTCATACAGAAATAGGCTCTAAAAGCACAACAGATTTTTGTGTTGATCATTTCACAATAAAGAAGCTTCCAGGATACATCTTAGAATTGTCTATTCTCTAAAATTTTCTAGGGTAACAAAGCATTCCATGACACTACTCAAATCATGAGACAAAGATGTGAATGATGCTATTCCAGGGGATGGTAGAAATCACCCACTCCAAATGCTTTCTTGAGTGGATGTAGAAATAATTGGCATGAAGTGATGTAGTTACTACGCCTCCAGGTTAGAGGCATAGTTAGAACTAGGATTAAATGTCTTGTTTGACTCAGTGCTACTTGCTATACTATTAGCTCTGCTCTTTTGAGAACATTTTTATAAATATTCTTGAGATAAGAAGATGCCAGTGAGATATGATTTCTTTGATTGATTCACATCAAATGTCAATATCTTACGTTGTCCTGGTTTTCTACTGTACCCATAGAGCACCTGGTTAACACCGGGTAATCCCCATTGGCCTGCAGTGATTCAGTTGATTTCACAATACATCTAAAACAAGCTTTCTGCTTCTATCCTTTTTGTTACTACATGACTTCAGTCTGATTATAAGGTAAACTTCTAGTTTCCATGGCTATAATAATAACAAAGTCAATGTTCTATGCAATCAGTGTAACTGGCTTATTGTACCCTCAATGAATCCCCAACAATAAAAAAAAAAAAAAAACCAAAGTCAATGTTCTCCCACTTAAAATGGTGGGAAAAGTTAACAAATAATGCTTTCTAATTTGTTACAAATCATACCTAGCTCTCCTTATAGACAGACCTCAACTGACAAATAATTTTTATTCCAAAAGTCCACAAGCTGGTTATCAAAAACTCTTATTTTCTCAACAGTGTTAATGTGGCAACAGTGTTAGTATTCACAATATTACTTCTATGGAGTATGTGTGTGCAAATTTTAAGGGCAGACTAATAACTATGCTTCATTTATATCACTGGTTTTATATAAAATAAGTTTTTTTAAGTTCTTATATTTGTTGCCAATAATATCTCTTCCCCAACCCCAATGGTGAAAGGTGGGCCTTCTGACCCTGCCCAGGCACAGTCACAGCTCCAGTACAGGAAGGCAGGGGAGAGGGAGGGAACGAGGCTGATGACATCTCATAGCAATGTTTGGGCCGCTTCAACAGCAGCTGCTACATCAGGGGAGGGTCTGGATTCAGGGAAGTGGTTTTTAGAGGATTCATCTGTGAGGAAGTTAAGGGAAAGTTCAAGATCCGTGGACCTTAATGGTAGCTGAGATGTCCATTGGCAACAACGGCCCCTCTGTCAATAAGGAGGGTGAAGGGAGAACCCCCACAACAGCAAGTGTAACACAGGTTTTATGTCGTATGGGCAAAGGCCAGGAACTATCTGCAGTTTCCACAATTTGGCACTGAAAATACAACCCTGAGGAGCTGAATTTATTTCCTTGTTACCATTTCAATAAGCGTACATTTAGTTCTAAATACTAATTCTAAAGCATGCTATAAATTCAGCAAACTACCAAAGAGAATATTCCTACTTAGAATGATTTCCAGATCCCACAATTCAGGTCATAATCCAATGTATGAGCTGAATTTTATTTATCAGTATTTTAATCTTCATGTGTGCTAATAACCATGTTGAATTACCACACAACCCTCATTAAACATACTGCACACCTGTGGTACATGAAGTTCAAGAATTTAGCCTTTGGTCACAACCATGTGAATTTCAGTCATTTGCACATTATTTAGTAATTCAAGTGGACAGAATTTTCTGTTATGGTTACAGGCTTTTGCAATATTTCCTATTTTGAAATATGAGCATGATGTCCTTTGGTGAAGTTTAATTATACATTACTTAAACAGTTACTTTTTAAGCTACACAGGAAACTTTTTCTTTTGAGTTCACAGTTCACAAGTTCAATATATTTAGATTATGAGGTGAATATAATTTTCTCTTGTTTTATTCTCAGTTTATCTGGTAAAGTATACAATCAAGACATTGATTTCATACACGTAGAACTTACCAAGTTCTCGATTAACTTCAGGCCTATGTTAGATGTTCCTATTGCAAAAATCACCATCTAGAGAGACTCAAATGGAGCTATAATTTTTCTTACATGATCCTAGTGCTTCAAGTGTCAAAAGTTGGATACATGTCCAAGGTCATTTGTTCCAGCAGGATACTAATGTGCCCCGGTGTCTCTGGGCTTGCTTGGGTGCCCTATACAGCTCCATAATATAGGCCACAAACATAAGGTCTTATAATACTACAAGAATCATCTAACCTCTTTAAAAATTATTGGCGTAAGGTGAACGTTCAACCTTCTCTATGCCAAATCCTATTCTTGCGTCATGCGTTCCTTCTACCCGCACCGAAGGATCTCCCACTGAAGTTACTTTTTCCCTTCTACTATGTCTATCCCCTTTCCAACGTTTGGAGCAAGACAATAACTCTGCTCAGAACTCCTTCCTGACAAACTGTCATAGGCTGACTGGTCAGTAGCCATCAGACGAGCGTGCAGCTGGACTGCCAGCTGCTCACTCTGAACACCCCTCGCCTGCCTTCCCCCCACTGAACACCCGCCATATTCTATTCAAGTCAGAAGCTTTTCCAGCTGAAAAAATCTGAGCATTGAACCAAAGCTAAGCGAAGCACTGGGAAGAAGGGGTGAGTTTGGGGTTCAGATGCTGACACCTGCTTACCTGTACCACCAAACGGGCAGAAACCCAAGACTGCACAGTTTGTCCTTCACGTGTTTCCCATCGGTCTTCAGAGGGCGGGCCCCACGGATGCTCTCTCCTAATTCTAGCCCCTTCTCCCACTTGCCTTCCTATCATGTACCCTCCTTTCAGCTATTTCACATGTGTTATCCCCAAGCCAATCTATCCTAAAATAATGTTACAAAATAGAGATCTCTCGACCTCCAGAATCTTTGAAATGATTGCACGTAAGGCTAGAAGTCCCTTGGATGTCAATGCCTCTTGACATCTGCATCAGGAAGGGAAGAGCTCTGCTCTGAGTTTATAGTCCTGTTGGAACACATGCAGAGGGTTTGGAAAGAAAAGATTCAGACGTGGTTAAAGTAAGGGTGAGGATTTCTATTCTGGGCCATGGATTATTTTCTAAAAACAACTGAAATTAAACCAAATTTGCCACTAAAATTATTTTTTTTTCCTCTTGGGGATTACTCAACCTAGTACTTACCAAAAAAACACTTCCTTCTACTAACTTTACTTTTATTCTATTCTTTATTCTTTTATTCCATTCTGTTAAGGAATCATGTTCTTACTTGCTAAAAGCACAATTGTCTCCTTCTAGTCTAAATTTTTGTGACAGTTTGTCGACATGGATCTACAATTTTTATATTCTCCATACCCAAGAGGTTTGGGGAAAACAGTTCAATACATTAGCCCACACATCATTGATTAATTTATAGGGCACAGTATTAAGTGAATTGATGAAAGATAAATAAGGCACAATTCCTACCCTCAAGTAGCACTCTATTTTACAGAAAGTCAGAATTGGACAATTATAAAATGATTTGGAAATGCAATGAGGTATGCTCAGAGTATCTTCCGAGAGTAAAGGAGAACAGAGAAGGGATTGGTGAGGGGACAGGTAAGGTTTTCCTGGAGGTGCTGACAGAGGTAGTTCTTAAAGAATGCACTGACATGTCTAGGCTTGGAAGACATTTAAGCAAAGGAGGCAGCGTGAGCAAGGGCTTAAAACTGGGGGAAAGACAGCATGGTGCACAAAGGAGCAACCCTTGCCAGTCCATTATTGCTACAGCATAAATTTCTGATTGAGAGCAGTAAGACATGAAGGTCCATGTAAACCAAATGAAGAAATTTGGAATTTATGCTATAGTGGGGAGTCCCTGAATGGGATTTGCACCAGGGAGTAACGTGATTAAATCTGTGCGTGAGAAACAGCTCTGGAGGCAGTGCAGAATTTGGTTTGAGTAGATAACGAGACAGGAGGCAAGGAGACGGGTAAACACACTGCTACTGAAGGTGCAGACAGGGCAGCGGTGGAGGGAAGATGATGTGGGCCCAAGCTGAGAACTGTCCGTGAAGGAAAACCAGCAGGACTCAGTGAATGAACAACAATGAGATAAGAGAAGAGGAATAGTCGAACACAATTCAAGGTCTGAGACGTGAGTGTCTCAATGGACAGAGGGACCAAAAAAATGTAAGATAGAAAATTCAGGTGACAGTAGTTCAGTGGGAAAATCCAGCATTCGGTTCTGTACTTGTACAATTTGAAGCTCCTGGGGGATATTGAGAATGCAGTGGATAGATGTCTGGGTGTGAATCTCAGAGATGCTGGCAGAGAAAGTGGATGTGGAGTTTATTGGAAAGTAATCGCTCAAACCATGGCAGAAGATCAAGTCATCCAAGGAGGTTGTTCTTTTGACCATCATCACTGAGACTGCTCTTTTTAAAGGAGTTGCATCTTTGTTCGCTGTTTTTAAAGAATTGTACCATTATTATTTTTGTTATTATTTTGTATGTATGTGAAATGTCCATGTTTTTTAAGGTATGCAGTTGGCAGATAATGCTTAAACTTTCATTTGCAAGTTAAAAAGTATTAAAGTAAGGAAACAGGTACAATTATTTTTCATGATTTTATAACTAAAAACTTAATATTGTTCTTAAAAGTAAAGCAATAGCTGACTGCTTACAGATGGACCCCACATCACTTTTTGCTATTCTAGATAAAAGCTCATGGTCACCATTTCTCAAAATCACTCCTAGTATATAGTCCAAGATTTTTCATATAATATTACAAAGCACACTATGGTCACACAGATACTTAGAGCCAAAAAAAGACCAAGTATTTCATTTATCTACTTGATAAACGTATTATAGTAAAGGGTTTTTTTATTTCGTCTAGTTAAACAGAGACACTTTTTAAAATTTGGGGATTTAAAAGTACTGAATACTCATTATGAAAAACATGTTAACTATAGAAGACTGTAAAGTATCAAAGAGAAAACTGAAATCACTCCTGTGTGCCTGTGCTCCCACTTCTGAGTCTCAAAGGGTCATAGGTGTTAAAGTACAAGAGAACCTCTGTAAGTTGACCACCCAAGGGAGTATAACAAACTGGTTGACATACAGAGGTGGTCAACATGAGAAACTGGGCCTTAGTACATGTGGTACCTGTGCAGTCTGTGTAAATTAGGTCAACTTGAGGACGTACTCAAGGTAGGTGGTGGTCAAAGTCAATTTTATTAATTAATTTTTTATTTATTAATTTCCATAGACCAGCCATGTACCACATGTGTGTATCAGTACAGTAGGCCTAGTTCCCTATTTTGAAGACCTCTGTATGTTGACCCGTTTGTTATAGACCCTTGGGTGGTCATCCACTTATAGAGGTTATACTGTATCAAATGTGAATATAAAATATTTTAAACATAAATATTTTAAAATACTACATAATAGTCTATAGATATATATAATATGATAATATTGTATTTACAATTTATACACAGATAATTCATAACATAGCTATATAGGAGAGAGACAGGAGATTGGCTTTGGGGCAGCACTGTGTTTACTGTACATCAGATGTGTGCTACGTCACCAGCTACATGCTTGCTGCTCGCTAAAAAAGGCCAGGGCTGCAAAATGAGGGAAATAATCTGCAACATGAGGGAAAAGTTGCTAGTTCAAGGAGGACTTCTGTGGTGGTGTTTATGGGCTTCATTAAAGGATTTATTCCAACACAATACGAAACCCACAGCCAGTCAGGGGTCAGGTCACTGTTACTCTTCCGGCCTCCTCCCAGTTTGTGGAGTTGGAATTGAATCCGACTGAGTTCTTAGCTGTGAGCCTCTCACTGCTTCTACTATCATCCCATCCACGACAACCTTTCACTTTGCTTCTTATAATCTCTCTCTCTCTCTCTGTCTGTGTGTGTATATACATATATTTCCCTGAAATGTGATAGTTGACTAGCAAGTCACCAAATAAATATTATATATTCGTATACACACTGTACGTGCTAGGCATGTATATACTTAATGTTTGTACACAAATAGTACATCTCATTACATGATGAGCATTTTATCTTCTTTCTGAAAATCCTTCCCAAGTATCAGTAACAGTAGCTGCCAGTGGGGTGCTTTTCTTCTATTAACCAATTTTTCATTTATTGAACATTATTTCAAAATCATTCCAGTGACCTTCAGGGCTCTTTGTCCTCCCTTGGTTGAAGTCTCAGGTCTCCTGGAAAACATGGATCTCATTGAATTCTGAGTTGCTCAAACCATCAGTGAAAAAGAGAAGTGTCAGACATTTGAGGAAATTTGAATGCTTACTGGGTACCTTACGATACTGAAGATAATTTGAAGGTATGATAATGAAACTATAGTTATCTATTTTAAAAGCGCTATCTTTTAGAGATCCATATTGAAGTTTTTTCAGATGAAATGATGTGATATCTGGGATCTGCTTTAAAATAACCTGGTAAGAGTGAGTGTGCAGGATGGAAGAGATGATAACATGTCATTTGTGAACAATTGTTGAGGCTGGATGATGGGAACATAGGGAATCATTTTTCTGTTCTTTCTACGTGGGGGGGGGGCGTTTGAAATGTTTCACAAGACATTTTTGAAAAGGAGAAGAGAGGCCGATCTGAGTCTCTAGACTAGATAAATGTGCTAGATATTTTGTGAAACTTTTGTTCACTTTTACCTAAGCAAGTGTCCTTTGTTATTTTCTCTTCAAAAGGAGAAATATTCCATACTTTGCTTGCTGGCCGTGGCCCACTAAAGTGATCTTGCAATTTCCAAAAAGGGCTACAGTATCTACTGTTTAAAAATAACTGTTCTCTCCAGGCTCCACAGCTCGGTTCGCCCTTTCTCGTTACTAACTCTTCATTGCTACGGCTTGTGGCAGGTCCCATCGAAGGCAGGCTCTGACCTCTTGATTAATAGAATGGGACTTTGGACCGCTTAGAGAAGTCACATAACTCATAACTCTTATACATAATTCCATGAAGAGTCTTCATGTACATACATTTTCTCTATAATTCCTATACATGGAATTCCTGGTTCAATTTTATAAGTCGCAATTACAACAATGTGTAAAAACTTATACACACGAATACTTACAAAGCTTGTTATCAACATTGCCCAATTGCTTCCCCAAAGTGTATAATAACCTGCATTCCCAGTAGCTATCAGTAAGTGTGCACTCCAGGTGGGAGAGAGTATTATATTCATTTTTACTATTTTGAATTTTAAAAGACAAAATAATGTTGTTTTACTCGAGTTTTTTATTATTATCAACAAAGACAATGCTTATTTCAATTATTTATTGGCTATTATTTTATTTCCGATGAGCTGTCTTATCTTGTCTGCTTCTGGTATTTACACTTGAGATCATTAAAGAGTTTGTGTAAATTACTTTTACAAGAACTTTATATTTTAAGAACGATTATGGCACATATTTTCCCTATTTATTATTTGCCTTTATTTTATTTATGACTTTTCTTGACATAAAAATACTTTATTATGAAGGTACATTGACCTCTTTTCCTTTAGGATTTCTCCCCGTCTTATCCTCCAGAGGCTTTGTGATACTCATAATGTGTTAGCTCTTAGTCTTCTTCCTTTGTGTTTCCTGAACAAAATATTGCTTGCTGATCTACCTTTGTCATGTTCTAGTGTGTGTCAAAAGCATATCTCACCAGCTTCTTAAGCATGGAACAACGAGTTTTTAAATGCAATACATTTTATCCTACCACAGTGATCTCTGCCATTCAATTCCCAGTGAGGTGTCTGATGCTCTGTCACACTGGCAAGAGAGTTGTGCTTCAAAATAGGTTGCTGAATACATGGTGTGCTTGGAAGAGAGTCAGGAAACTTCTTCACCTCCCAGTCAAAAATATCTTCTCTTAGAAGGGACAGAGCATACAGCCTAGAAGTGCAGAGACACATATTGGAAAATAAAAGAGGAGACAGATTATTTGCCACCAATGAATAAGCATCTAATAAGGTCTTGACCCCAAGCTCTTAGTGAAGCAAAAGATTAAAGGAGAAAAAAGGTGAAATTAGAGAAAAACAGCAATAGAGGGGCCAGTGTTGAGAGTGAATGTCAAGTCACATAACTCATGGCCGTCACAGGGTCATAGTGGAATAAATTATTATTAGCTATAATAACAGCAGTTAAACATTTATTGGCAGTGACAGGTGCAGCAATAAGCTCTAGGAATAGTCAAATGAAGCATGGTTCCTACCTTTATGGTACAGGCTGGTTGAGAAAGCAAAAGAGTACATCAGTTATTACAGGGAAAGGCCATTTTCTACAGTCGAGTGTCCATTCATCCCAGAGAATGGAGTATAAACTAGGCTGACTGAGAGTTGTACATTCTGCATGGGAAGTGTTGTGTGATACGAGTTTTGAAGGATGAGTAGAATTCAGCTAGTTGAAAAAAATGTGGTGGGAACAGTCTAGGCAAAGAAAACAGTCTTCCCCTGGGCAGGAAGGCTGTGGCATGTTGGATGAAATGTACATAGTGGAAAAAGCTCAGGAGAAATCTGGGGTCTGGCGTGCACAGGGTGACTAGAGAGACAGCTTCTAGATTTTGAGTAGTTTGTGTGCCAAACTACAGCGTGTGTCCAGAGAGCCATTTGCATTAGGAAAGTATTTTAAACAGGGATATAATATATGATGTGATATTTTAAGATAATTAAGATAATTATTATGATGGATGAGAGGGGCTGCAGACCAAAAGTGGGCTGGGAAGACTGTCTGCAAAGTTATCATGTTAATTCACATGAGAATTGCTGTGTGCTGAGGCATTTGGACAGAAGTAGGTAGACATGGGAGAAATTAAGGAGATAGAATCTACAAGACTTGATAAATGACAGGATGCCAGGTGAAGGAGAGGGAAAAACCTAGGGTGACCCACATATCTAGCTTGGGTGACAGGGTGGATAGCAGTATTACTCACCAGTGACTCAGTTTCATCAAAGTACAATTCGTAGTCACTAGATTATGACTCATAAACATGATAAGACATTGCTTCTTCCCGTTTCATGATAAAAATGGCAAAGAAGGGAAGAAAAGAATGATTTGCAAAGGAAAAGATTGAGTAGCATGGTGATATAGTGGAAAGAATTCTGATGGAAGAATTCACGGCACAAGTATAAGGCAACGGTCTCATTTGCCAATATAAAACAACATTTTATTATTTCAATGAAGAAGTCCTTCTGTAAGGAGACACGTCAGGTGCAAAAGACTGGCTGGATAAGCAGCTCTAATTCTCCCCACGGAAAGCTTTCCCCTCCTTGATCCTTTCTCCCATCACCACAATGGGCCATGATGAATTGCTGCTCTTTAATTCTGGCCTGAATGAACCAGCACGTTATTTCCTTGGTTTAGCTCTTCACATTTCAGATGGACAGACATGTTTTCCTCCATATCATACACAGAAATATAGAATTGTCCAGTGCAAAGTCAAAAACTATCGTGCTCTTAGTATCTCCTTTCACCTAAGGTTGTTTTTATTATTATGTGGATTCCCACTGCTTTAGCTTGTGTTGTTCCAGTGTTATTTTTGTTATTTCTCCCTGATTACATTATAATTATAACTTATATTCCTGATTCCCCAGACTTGAGTACAAAACGAGGTCACATTCCTTTCAATATTCAAAATAAATTTCGAGCCTCTGGTCCGTCCCAGCATCCCAGTGTCCTAAGATGTTTATTTCCTCTTCTACGTGCTCACTTAAGGTAACTTCAAAGCCCCTGCGATGTCTGCCATATTAGTGTCCTATTGCTGAGAAATAAATTACCGCAAATTAAGTGGCTTAAAATAAAACCCATCTATCAAGTCACAGTTCTGCATGTCAGAAGTTCAGCACGATGTGGCTGGATCTCAGTGCACGGTCTCAGAAGGCTGAAATCAGGGAGTTGGCCGATCTGCTTTTCTTCCTGAATGCTCTGGGGAAGAATCTGCCCCTAAGCTCATTTAGATTATTGGCAGAATTCAGTTCCTTCTGGCTAGAGAACCGAAGTCCCTGTGGTCCCTCCATCTTAAAGCGATGGTGCATTAATGCTTCGAATGCCTCCGACTTCTGCTTCCCTCTTGCCTCTGCCTTTAAGGTCTCAAGTGATTATGGTGGGCCTGCCTGGGTAATGCAGGATGACCTCCCGATTTTAAAGTTAGACAATTAATGGCTACATTTGCAAAGTCCTTTTTATCCCCAAGAAACATGATGTATTAGTGAATACAACACAGGAGGCTAGAGATCATGAGAGATATTTTGAATTCTGCTTACCACGTCTACCAAAAAACTTGATAAAGCATCTGTCAGAACTCCTGTCCACCAAAACAAGGCCCTTCAGCAGCCCAGTGCTCCACCCCTGACCTGGTGATACCTCTCCAGGTACAGCAGGGGAAAAGGAAGTCTTTCTCCTCCAACATTTCATTTCTTCATCACAGCTCCAAGCTGCTTACATCTCAGCTTGTGGTACTTATTTATAATATCGTGGTTCTTTAATATTTTAGTTGTTAAAAATTCAGAGACATTTCACCGACAGACACAACTAGGTGTCTGAGCCTGGAGGAGGGGCCAGTCGCCCTCAGGATGTATTTGTCTTCCTGACTTCTCTGGGCTGATCCCTGGGACCCAAGACCCACCCTGGTCTCCTCTCCCGTTAAACTGATTTCTTTTAATGAAACTCCTTACCTTGTCATGCAGACATGACTGGAAAACTGTGGTTCTAATAAAGCCTAGGAATTTACCCTCAGATAGGAAGGAAAGGTGTAATGATGCAGAATTCGTGACTTCTCATAGAAAGATCTGTAAGCCTGAAGAGCATCTTAATACCCAGAATGTAGAAATGAGGGGTGAGGCTGTTAGTGCAATAGCTCAAAATATTTTCATATTTATAAAATTTGAGTTGCTAAGACCTTGGAGGAAACAGAGACTATGTTGGCAAAGAATATTGGTTATTTTTAAAGAAAAGAATTTTAATCTTATAATTCCAACAGAAGCAGCAAAGATTACTTATGTATAAAATCTCCTTAGCCTAAGATAAACACATGCTAGGCTGGTTAAGAAGACAGTCACCACTAACAGCCATCAAATCTTGATCTCCTATTGCTCATTCCTTCCTTGTATTTGGCAATGGGGATTTCCTTGACATTTTTTCATTCTGTTCCTTCTGGTTCCTGTGGTATTGTCCTATCATAACTCTCCTGCTATACAGGTGTGCTTCCCAGCCTCTTACCTACATGCTAAGTCACAGGAACCAGAGGCATTGAGAAGGCATCTCTCTCCAACATTCCTAAGTGGCAGTCTAACCACCCACCCAGTCTGAAGTGAGAATCTAAGGGTCATTAACAACACTTCTCACTAATGACTTCTGTGATTGCTGTCTTATTTATATTCCCAGAAAGTATCTATTTTTCTCCAACTTCATACCCTTTTTCAATTCCAACCTGAGTTAATGAAACAGATTCTAAACTGATCCCCTGACTTCTGGCTCTCTCTGTCCCCAGCCCTTTTAATCCATTCTCCACCCACCACCAAGATGGTCCATTCTAACTGCATATCTGGCCTCAGGTGTGCTGACAACTCTCAAGCTCTCATTGCCTGCAGGATAGAGATCATCTTGTTCAGTATGACAAACTGAGTCTTCTGTGACTTATTGTCTGGATATATCTCCAGTTTCATTTCTTGTGCACTGTAATATTGTAAGATACATATTTGATCTTCCTCCCTATTTTCTGAAATCCTTGAACTCTACTGGGGAGGAGCTGAAGGTTAAGTTGCTCACCATTGTTCAGTGGTTTAACCAATCATGCCCACGTAATGGGGCCTCCATAAAAATCCAAAGGGACATGTTCTGAAGAGCTTCTGGATAGCTGAACACGTGGAGGTTCCTGGAGGGTGTGTGCCCAGGAAGAGAAGGGGAACTTCCTACCCCTGTCCCCCATACTCTCACTGTGAACCCTTGCTGTGCACCCTTTGCAATACCCTTTATAATAAACTATAAGCAGAAGTAAGTATTTCCCTGAGTTCTGGGAGCTGCTACAGCAAATTAATTCAACCCGAGGAAGGGGTTGTGGGATCTTCAGTTAATAGCCAATAGGCAGAAGCATGGGTCCAAAACCCTGAAACTTTTGATTAGCATCTGAAGTGATGGGGAGGGAAGTCTCAGAGACTGAGCTTTCAACCTGTAGGATTTGGCACTATCTCCATGTAGACAGTGTCAGAATTGGACTGACATGGAAGACACCCAGCTGGCATATGCTGCAGAATATTGATTGCTTGCTAGTGTTTGTGGGAAAAAAACATACACATTTGGTCAGAGAAGTTTTGTTGGATGGTTTGTGGGGTGATTTTTGTGGGGTAAGAGGGGAAGAAAAAAATTGTGCTGTTTTTACTCATATGCACCTGCTTGTACGTTCTGTCTATTAATGTTGAATTGTTGAGCACTCCACCCCCAACATTCCACACTCATTTTCTCTATGGCATGCACGCCTCTGCTCTCTTATCTAGTTGGAAGGCCGTATTTCCATCCCCAGTCCCACCCCTTTACCTGGCTAAGCCATGTTCATCTTTTAGGATTCAGCTCCAGCTACTCCCTCCAGGGAGCCACCCTTCAGTCCTTCTCTTCCCTCAGTCTGGGTAAGCTCTTCCTTCTCTGTCTTCTCACAGAATTCCTGGATTACTTGTATTGTTTGTTTACTCCTATTTAGAGGGTACACTCCTAAGACAGGGATTGTGTCTTATTCCTCATTCTGTCCCAACCACTAAAGTTGTGACTGACACATTATATATCCTCTCTTCAATGGTAAGTGGGAGGGACAAAAGAATGAGTGGTGAGTGAATCCGCATGACTCTGGGGTCCTTCTCTCTGCCCCTTGCCTCATCTAAGCCATGTGACCTCAGACATTTTCCCATTGGCCTGCAGACAACAAAATGGAGAAAGGAACTACTTTAAAGCCAGAAAAAGAATATGTTCCAGCTCCATCCATGTAAACATGAAAGAGGTAAAGTCTCCATCTTTCTTTAAGGCTGCATAATATTCCATGGTGTACATATACCACAGTTTATTAATCCATCATGGATTGTTGGGCACTTGGGCTTTTTCCATGACTTAGCAATTATGAATTGGGCTGCAATAAACATTCTGGTACAAATATCTTTGTTATAATGTGATTTTTGGTCTAAAAGTATCCAATGTACTCAGCCCTACTATGAAACTAATTTATGACTTTCATATGAAAGCTATAACCCAGTTATAACCTTTTGGGGAAGGGGGAGAAGGAGGGGAGGGAGGAGGGAGGATGGGCGGAGGGAGGGTGATTGGTGGGATCACACCTGCGGTGCATCTTACAAGGGTACATGTGAAACTTAGTAAATGTAGAATGTAAATATCTTACACAATAACTAAGAAAATACCAGGAAGGCTATGTTAACCAGTGTGATGAAAATGTGTCAAACGGTCTATAAAACCAGTGTATGGTGCCCCATGATTGCATTAATGTACACAGCTATGATTTAATAATTAAAAAAAAAGGAAAAAAAAAAAGCCAGAAAAACCTCCAAGGAGCCTTGCGTTCCTCTTATTAGAATTGTACGCTGGGCTGGAGGAGGGACAGAGGATGGTGTCTGCGATGGGCATGCCCCATTCAATGTAGACAGCTGGCAGAATTGCTATGAATGATGTCGTGTATTGAGAAACATTCCAGATCAAACCCCGGTTCTGCCCATACTGAAGCACCTTATGTCTCATTCAGGTGACAACCCTCATACTCACACGAGCATTTGTTCCTATACGAGTCTGCCTGTTCAATAGCAGAGCATATCGATGATCAGAGCAGGGGGAGAAGAGTGGGCACAAAGAGGCTTCACAGAGCAGCTTTATTTCAGTCACCACCCTGGGTTAGCCAGGAAATCTATGTCAAATCTGAATGTGCTCCACTGGACCTTCTTCTTCCACACACACACCTTGAAGGGTGAACCTCCGCAAAGCTTGGAGGTTTCCAATCCTACTCTAATACTCATGGTGAATCAGGGTCAGTTTTCAAGAGGAAACAACTCCCTAAGATGAAACAACTCTTTCTTTGTGGCTGTTTTCACAACTGTGAAGATAAAGTTGGCTCAAAAATTCTCCTCTTGCAAGGTCGCTCTTTGCTTTCTTCCCACTATGGGGCTTGCTATCAGGAGAGAATCTATACGGCTCCATGAGGTAGCAGAAAAGTTTGGTCTGCCTGGGAAATTTAACATAAGGTAATAATCACAAAGACTGGCAATGAAAAACCTGATCTTGAAATCACAGATTGCATACTTTTTCTGCTATGTAATACCTAGAACATTCTGTAGCATCTATCTTCTCTCAGATAAGATAATAATAATGATGATATATACATACGTACCTGCGTATAAACCCTTCCCATCTTATTTGGGTTTCATAGGCATTAAAGAAGAGTATAAAAATGAAAGCTCATTGCAAATGATAAAGCTCTACAACAATACAAACTAACATTAGTAATAACTGTCATAATAATGAGAAATATTAAGGTAGGGTCTATCTGTGACACACACCTCATCGCTGTACCACCCCTTCAAGGTTCTGCTCTGGAAAATGCTTTTCAACTGTTTATCTCAAATGGCCACATAGTCCAATTACTAACAGTGGTTCTCAACCTTCCTAATGTCACAATGTATTTTCATTGTTAAAAAGGGGTTGCGACCCACAGGTTAAGAACCGATGTTATAGGACCACCTATGGGCCTTCTTGCTTGACCTTGAGGTTTTCATTGCCTGATTTGCAACTAGGAAGTAATCCAAGATGTTTCTAGTACTTACTCTGATTGACAGATAAGAAAGAGCTCTGTGTACCTTTTTCTCCATAGCCCTCTCCTGGGGATGGCTGAAGATGGATGTGTCTGTTATTGTCACTTTTCCCCCACTGCTCTAGACTAGCAGTGTGTCGCGAACCAGCCCAGGGAAGGGGAATGATCCAGAGTGGAACTGATGGAGAATGAAGAAAATACAGCACAAGAGAAGGCATGGAAACAAAGGATGGGACCAGGAAGAGCTGGTGGCCACGGCCAGTCCCAAAGCACAAAATCAGCTTTATTTTATAGTATCTCTACAGGGTTGTCCAGGGGGAAGTAGCATAGACAAAATGGAGAAATAGCATTAAAAAAAGACATAGTTTTGGCTTTACAGTACAATAGGAAAATGTAAATGACTTTAACAAGGGCAGATCATCTTGTTAATGGTTTCTGCTCAACTTCGTTAATATATGACAAGGAGAAAGAAGGGAGAGATCTCAAGGATCTCTGCATAGCTAACTCAAGAAAGGGCTACGTGACTTCAGGAAGAGGGAGCATGAAGAAAGGAAAATGGCTGTTTCAGGAATGGAGCAGAAGCAGCTGGGGGGTTATTCTCTGAATGTTCCCCAGACTGTGAGGGCTCTGCTTCTCACAGCCTGCTCTCTACAGCCGCGAAGCTTCAGATCCCCTACAGGAGGTCTGGGGTCCCCAGGAGAGAGGCCAGCTTGCAGGTTAGTAGAATGGAAGCAGTTATGGAATTCTTCATCAGAATATCTATCTCTAAGGAGGGCCCTTCTGGACAAGAAGCTCCTGGTGTTGACTTAAGACATCTACCCTCTGATTGCATTATTTTTATCTTTGAAAACCTATTATTAATACAATTAGGCAAGTGGCCCAGATGCTACACAGTCAGTCCATTCCCCTCTAAACATCACAGTTTTGGCTCAGAGCACATTACATGATGAATAAGCTATACAGGTGCCCAGATGTCATCCTACCCAAGTGAGGATTTGGGGTGCTGGCCAGCTGGCAACACACTTCCTCCACTATCCTTATGCCAGGCTTAGAGTGATCCAGTGAGCTCCATGAGCTCTCCTGCTTTCTTCACTCTTGAGCTCACCCGGGGTCCCAAAAGTAAGATGCTGCCAAAATTACAACACTTTGGTACAAGACAAGAGCCACACTTCTTATCTAATTCTCAGCCCGCAACAATTTACCTTCTGCCTCCTCTGCCACTGTACGACTGGAGAACTCCCACAATGGTTAACAATGATGAATGTGCATTTTCAGCTCTCATCTAACCTACCTTTTACTATCCTTTCCATCTAAAATGCATGGCCCTCCTGCATTCTATCAGAAAAAATCTCATTAGAAATGTATTTCACTGAGGTATATATTCTTCTTTGACTCCTACGTTCCAAAAATATCAAACACAAATTTCTATGATATCATTTTTCACACTGTATTATAATTTTTTATTCAAATGTTGACTCCTGTGGTCCTTGAAATTAAGAACTATTTTCCATCACTATTGTATACACCCAGGATAATTCCTGGCACAAAATAGATGCTTTGTGTATATATCGAAATAAATGACCCTTCGACTATCTGTTTACTGGTTTTTTAATATCCCTAATTATTTTTATAAAAGTTATAGACATTATAAACTGCTTTTTAACAGTTATTTATATTTTCCTAACTGGAATGTGCATTTATTAAAAATTTGATTGAGGTGAGTGACATAATGTATAGCCATGAATATAAGCCAAGTTAACTAACTTATAAAAACACTGAACTTTAGATTTTATATTCTTACCAATGAAAATAATTGATTAATCACATATTTTTACATGGAATATAATATTTCAGAAAATTCATCTATTCTAGAAAGTTTTGCTACTTTGATGTTCTTTGAAAATAGAAAAAAAAGCAGAAATATTTATTGTTCTAGATTAAATTTCATGTCTCTGTACCACAAATGCAATTCCATGTAATGAAATTTTTTCCATAGCAATAAAATAAAATAAAAAGGATTGACCATAAGAAAACATGTTTTAGTATTATTTAAACAGTTATATCATATTTTTGGCAAATCTATAGCAAAATTTTGGAAGTATTTTACACAAACATTGGATAAATCAGCTCTAAGTTAGCAGTGTTTAAATGGTTTGTAGGTGTAGTTTTCCCAGTGTACTATAGAATCACTCTTATTGTCTTGGCACAATTATTATAATAGTAACAGCCCCTGTCTTTCTCAAAGAGGGGTCCTAGTTTGGACTATAAAGTTATAGTGTCATCCTCCTCACAGGCTGTTTACACAGAAATTAAAGAAGAAAAAATGTTTAACATTTAAATGTCACCATAATGAACATAAACTCTCCTGACTTTTCCTTTAAAAAATAAAAAAGTATTTAAAGTGCACAACTATGAAATATATGTTTTCATTGTGAAATAATCACAACAATCAAGCTAAATGACACATCTATCATCTCACATAATTTAACCCCCCCACCACCACACACACACTGCTTTCTTCCTTTTTCCTTCCTCCTTTCCTTTATTTCCTTTCTTTTGTGGTGAGAACACACAGTATCTATACTACAGTGTTATTACCTATGGTCATCATGCTACGATAGATCTAAAACTTATTCCACATCCTCGAGATTCAAATTTAGAATGCTTGAGGGATTTCCCCATGAATATAGATATTTACCACAAGGAAATTTCTGCTTACAACCACTTTTGCTGCATCTCATACATTTTAGTATATCATCATTCCATTTTTTGGTCTCAAGATTTTCTCTTGTTAAAAAATTCAGATTAATATGAGGGTACAAATGTTTAGATTACATTGTTTTCCATTCTAAGATAAATTTAAAATTGTAGTTGAGCCCATGAATCATCAAGTTTTTTTATTTCTTTTTTCATTTCCTCTTTGACCCATCAATTGGTCAGCAGTGTATTGCTTAATTTCCACATAGCTATGAATTTTCCAGTTTTCCTTTTGGTATTATTTATTTCTAGTCTTATACTACTGTGGTTATAAACCATACTTGATCTTATTGTATTCTGCTAGCATTTCCTGTAAGGCAGTTCTAGTGGTGATGAGTTTGCTTAGCTTATGTTTGTCTGGGAAAGCCTTTATATGTACTTAATTTCTTATGGACAGCTTTGCTAAGCAAAGTATTCTCAGTTGTCAGGGTTTCTCTTGTTCTTTTCTTTTCTTTTTTCCTTTTTTTTCCTTCTCTTTCATCCCTTTGAATATATCATCCCACTATTTCCTGGCCCATAGATTAATGTTAATATTCTTATTATGGGATGGTGGGAGGATACATTGTTCCTCTTGTGTGTGATAGGTCACCTTTCTCTTATTGCTTAGAGAATTCTCTATTTGTCTTTGACTTTTGACAGTTTTATTATATGCCTCAGAGAAGATCAATTGATATGCAGCCTATTTGAGCTGTTTTATCTATCATGAATTTGGATGTTAATTTATCTTCCCAGATTTGGGGAGTTTTATTTAATTATTTCTTTAAATAAGCTTTCTTTCCCTTTCTCAACTCTTTTAGAGCTCCCATAATAAATACACTATTTCATTTGAAATGAAACATTGTCCATAAGTCATGTGGGCTTTCTTCACTATTTTTTATTCTTTTTCTTTTTGGTCCTCTGACTACATAATTTCAAATGGTATGTCTGTGCATTTGCTGATTTTTTCTTCTATTTGATCAAGACAACAGTTGTGTCCCTTCTATTGAATTTTTCAATTTAGTCATTGTAGTCTTCAGCTCTAAGATTTTTATTTTGATTCTTTTTTTAAATGATTTCTGTGTTTTGTTGAATTTTTTATTTTGTTGTATACTCGTTTCATTTAGTTGTACATCTGTGTTCTCTTGTAGTTGCCTGAGCTTTATAACATGATTATTTTTAATTTTTGTCAGCCAATTTGCAGATCTCCATTTATTTAGAGTCAGTAACTTGTGCTTATTTTGCTCATTTGGTGGTGTTACATTTCTTTGATTTTTCCATGTTCATTGAAGTTTTTTGCATTTCTGTTTTTGCATTTAAAGGAGTTACATTCTCAAGTTTTTCCTATCTGTCCTTAACAATCAGCTTAGCTTAAGATTTTGAGGGTCTCACAGGATTTTTTATTAATGGCTATGCCCATTCTGATCCTCATCTTCCCTCCCAGGAGCAAGGGAAATCTTAGGATTATGTGCCTTTTCTTGATCCTGCAAAGTCAGGTTGTATACTGACAGCCTCAGTTTTATTTTCTTCATGTCAGTGCCCTTAAGTGTTCAATCTTGTGCACCTTTCCCAATCCCGCAGGATTGACTCAGGTTCTGATATACATGTACTGGGAGGTGGAGGGGGAATGGCTCACACCCTCTGCAGAGATTTACATGTGCTTTCTTAGGTAGTACCTGGAATGCTGTGGGTACATGTGAACAGTTGGGGTATACTGTAGGTGAGGTTTACCATGGGGTTCATAGGTGGGGCTTTTGGCAGAAGCCACAAGCCACTTAGTATGACATACAGCCGGTTTTTGAGACCTTCACAGTCATTGCTGTGACACCACATTTCTTTTCCCTTCTTATAGCTCCCTGCCACAGAATATTTACTCATGCCATTCCCCTTAATAATCTTGGGGAACCATGATTAGGGAATCTCTCGGGCACTATTCCACAAAGCTGAAGGAGCTGGGCTCTCACTCAGCTCTTACTTTCCTCTGCAGGAGAAATCACAGCCCTGGGAGGGGGTCTCTCTTGGCATTAACAGTGCTGGTTCAGGGTAGTGGTGATATAGGTAGAGTGAAACTGCTCTTATCCTCTCTAAAGACTTTTTATTTGAACAGAGTGCTAGAATATCTCCACTGGAATCCTGGGTTTTCAGAGGTGTGCCATCCAAGGATAATTATTAAAATAGATTTTTTTTTGTGGGGGATGTCAGGGCTGGAATCTCCTATTCTACCATCTAACTGATGTCTCTCTGGCCTTTTCACTTTTTAAGAACATCTTTTGATTTCACTAAAAATTAATTTGGTGGATTTTTTAATTTATTTTTGTTTTTATAAATTTTCTTTAAATGTGAATATCTCTCTGTCTTAGAAATTTTATCTTGCAAATATTTCTTCTGTCCTTTTCTCTCAAATTAATAAATGTTTGTTTTAACTTTGTAACAGTATATAAATCTTAGGTACTATAAATGCCTCGTGATTCAACTGTATAAAACCCTAAAGATTTCATTACTAATGGAGATCAAAACAAAACATTCTTCCTAATCCTTATAAACCATGCATCATATTAATGACAAAAACTTCTTAGACAATGAATAACTTTAATTTCATGTGTTCTGATGTGTTCTGTGTTATCAATTTTCAAGTTCATGTGGTAGTTGTCTTATGTTTTTCTCTGGTTTACATACTGGAGACTACAATTTTTTAAATCATTATTTTTCTTCTATAATTACTCCTGGATCTTAGCTTGCCTTTAAATGTATTTTTAGGTGCAATTTCTAAAAATAAAACATTTTTCTGATAATGTTATCCATTTTGTACTTTTATGATTTACATAAGTATGTCCTATCTATTGCATTTGGCAAAAGACGCTGAGCAAAATTAGGGCATAGAAAATATTGTGGGGACAATGGCTTTGGAATTTACTCCCCCTGGTGGTCCAAAACTCTGCTGCCCTGTGACGTGTCAAAATAGCTTCTCTAGAACCAACAATTAGCATTGGACCCACACCTTTCACCATTAACTAAGATAGACTCTCATTGGATTAAAGATTTAAACTTAAGACATGAAACTATAAAAATACTAGAGGAGAATGCAGGGAAAACCCTTGAAGAAATTGGTCTGGGTGAGCATTTCATGAGGAGAACCCCCCGGGCAATTGAAGCAGCTTCAAAAATACACTACTGGGACTTGATCAAACTAAAAAGCTTCTGCACAGCTAAGAACACAGTAAGCAGAGCAAGCAGACAGCCCTCAGAATGGGAGAAGATATTTGCAGGGTATAACTCTGACAAAGGTTTAATAACCAGAATCCACAGAGAACTCAAACGCATCAGCAAGAAAAAAACAAGGGATCCCATCGCAGGCTGGGCAAGGGATTTGAAGAGAAACTTCTCTGAAGAAGACAGGCGCACGGCCTTCAGACATATGGAAAAATGCTCATCATCTTTAATCATCAGAGAAATGCAAATCAAAACTACTTTGAGATATCATCTAACTCCAATGAGACTAGCCTATATCACAAAATCTCAAAACCAGAGATGTTGGCGTGGATGCGGAGAAAAGGGAACACTTCTGCACTGCTGGTGGGAATGCAAATTAATACATTCCTTTTGGAAAGATATATGGAGAACACTCAGAGATCTAAAAATAGATCTGCCATTCAATCCTGTAATTCCTCTGCTGGGCATATACCCAGAAGACCAAAAATCACAACATAACAAAGATATTTGTACCAGAATGTTTATTGCAGCCCAATTCATAATAGCTAAGTCATGGAAAAAGCCCAAGTGCCCATCAATCCACGAATGGATTAATAAATTGTGGTATATGTATACCATGGAATACTATGCAGCCTTAAAGAAAGATGGAGACTTTACCTCTTTCATGTTTACATGGATGGAGCTGGAACATATTCTTCTTAGTAAAGTATCCCAAGAATGGAAGAAAAAATACCCAATGTACACAGCCCTACTATGAAACTAATTTGGGACTCTCACATGAAAGCTATAACCCAGCTACAACTTAACAATAGGGGGAAGTAGGAAAGGTGGGGGGTGGGTAGAGGGAGGGGAATCGGTGGGATCACACCTGTGGTGCATATTACAGGGGTATTTGCGAAACTTGGTAAATGTAGAATGTAAATGTTTTGGCACAGTAACTGAGATAACGCCAGAAAGGCTATGTTAACCACTGTGATAAAAATGTTTCAAATGGTTTATGTAGTGAGTGTATGATGCCCCATAATCATATCATTATATACAGTTATGATTTAATAAAAAAATTAAAAAAAAAAAAAAAATAAATAAATAAATGACAAAGTAATTGTTTCCAAGAGCATATATGAGGCCCCTTATCACTTGAAGAACAGACTTTCTACATATGTCAACGTACTTGTAGGGGTTGTGAATAAGTACTCTCTTACACCCAACCACTGAAAGCCTAATTCCCACCTATATTGTTTATCCTGGACAACAAATATAAAACTGTTCTTTTATTCCAACAATCTTAAATTATTTCAACATAAATTATCTTATAAACTCTCTTCTCTATTATGCATGCAGTACTTTTGAATGTATTTTACAAACATTTTTAAGATGAGAACATTTAGACTTTAATCAAAATAACGTATAAAAACTCACTGAATCAAATATTAACCCTGTAAAGAGTCTCGGCACTATATAATTTAACCTCTGAACTTGCATTATGGTTTAGATTTCATAAATCCCTGATGGATTTTCCATATTCTTTCTCTTAATTTCCTTTTAAAATAATTTATTGTGCTACTTCTTTGATTCTGTTATAATGGAAAATAATAATAGTATAATGAATTGAATCATAAATAATAGTATCATCGATAGGCATATATCAGTCAATTTTGTCAATAAACATTTACTGAGAATCAGTTACCTAAATAGAGATTACAGTAAGGACAAATAGGTTTGGGAGACGGGAAAAAAAAAAATTCATTTATGGTATTGAGACTGAACAGTCTACAGTTCATTCTTGTAAGGAGAAATAAGCAGGTGATGTGGGTCAGCAACTCAAGTGACAGAAGTAACATGGGCAGGGGACAGAGGAAGCATCATTTAATTGTAATATAATTAGAAGGAAAAGGTGACTGCTTGGGGAATCTGGGTTTTGGAGTTTTTCTTCTTTTTTTCTCCTCTTTTTCCTTATTTTTCTTATTTCTCCTTTTTTACTTCATTCCCTCATTCCTCTACTTCCTTTTTCTCCTTCCCTCTTTTTTTATTTTTTATTTATTTATTTATTTATTTATTTATTTTTAGAGACAAGGACTCATTATTTTGCCCAGGCTGAACTCAAACTTCTGGGCTTACGTAATCCTCCCACCTCAGCCTCATGAGTAACGGAAACTACAGGCACAAACCGCCATGCCTGGCTTCCTTCTTTCTTCCCCTCCCTCCTCTTGTTTGTTGTCTAGTTGGTATTGTTTGCATGTTTGTTAGTTCTGGGAAGAAAACTTATGGCAGTGTGAGTGATTACATCAGAGAAAATTTGGAAAATTATTTGAAGTAACTAAAAAAATCAAAAAGA